>NC_088889.1:81975177-82615386 GCF_037157495.1 Lathamus discolor | reverse complement strand
AAGTTGTAAAGACAAATGCTTCTCAATCCTGGGCAAATGGCCCCAGGATGGAGGTTCAGCTTGGATGTCAAGGAAAGATTCTTCACTTGCAGAAGAGTGCTCATCTGGGGCAGCTGTCAAATCTCCAGCCTTAGCAGTAGTTAAGTCTCAGCCCAGGCAAAGCTGAGTCTAATATAGTTTGGTGCTTTGAGTAGAGACAGGACTAGAGACCTCCAGTAGCGCCTTCCAAAGGATATCTTTACCTTGATGTGGGCTTGGTGGTGCCTGCAAAGGATTTTGCCAGACTGCAGTCTGCTTGTTAGTGCCTATGAAGTCTTTCTCCTCTCCCTAAATTTCATGGATTTGCAGGAATTTCATTGTCACTGAGCTCCCTAGCTCCTTCCACAGCTACCCTAGGTCTCTATCAGGATAGAAAAATGCATCTGTAGCTTAAAAGTGGTGTGTATTGTGGGCAAGCACAGCATTCTAATGAGATTGTTGAAAGGCAATGAGATCCTTCGAACATGATGTCTTGAGTCTGAGGTATGACAGTGATCCAAATATTTCAATGTTCATAAGCATTTATACCTGAACACCTATTAAATGTCATCTTATTCTGATATTTTTTGTTCTTTTTTAATAATGTCTCTATGTGAAATACTGTATGAATGTAGTGCTGGTTTCTATTTGTCATGAACTGTTTTAGCAAACATGTACTCAGGATAAGATTGACTATATATTCAACTCACTATTTCTCCAAAGCTGAATTTCTAGTGGAACTATGGAAGCAAAAGACAAGCATTTAATAACAGATTTTAGTGAACAGTATGCCACTAATCATGTGTTAGATATGACATTCTTCACAGGGGCTGGGTTGAACTATACTGAAGCGCTCCATGTTGTAGAAACTGTTTTTCTAGGGAAAACTTGTGTTGTAATAAACATTAAGCAGCAGCACTGGAGCTACAGCATCTGACTGCCTATCTCTTACACAGATTTGGAGATCTACACTGTGAAGTTGAGTCTGATCTGACAAATATTTAGATAACTGTAAGGAGGAGAGTACTTTATTGCTTTTCCTATATCAGTATACACAACAAATGCACTAAAGTTACTCTTGCCAATAATTCTGCCTCAGTACTGATAAGCTGTCTGAGCTCATTACCTGCTGATGGCGCATTCTGTTGAGGAGTCTGTGGTGGTTTTTTCCTTTTCAATGTGCTGCTCTTCTTAAGAGATTCCTGGACTATTCCCCACCACCATCTGATTAAAAAATAAACTTGCAAAGTCGTAAAACAATGACCTGCAGTGAAGCTTCAAAAGACACAAACAACCCCTAAACCCAACAAGAGTAAGGGACATGGTAACGTCTATTAAAAATTTAACAGTAAAAACTGTCAGGCAGGTCCAAATTAATTTTGGATTTGAGATCTGGGTTATACTCGTAATCCAAGGATTGCAAGGTATGCTAATTTTACTTGGAACACAGGCCTCCTGTAGTTACCCCTTCCCAGCTGCAGCCAGCACCCTGAAAACCCTTGAAGAGTTCCCGGTTCTCCGGCACCCCTAGAAGTTCCCAGGAGATCTCAAAGGAAAGCAGAGAAACTACTCATCTGTTATATGCCTCTTTTAGCTGCGCTCACCGCATGAGTTTATCGGAGTCCTGATGACTGCCACAACCAACAGCGGCTTCTCTATAAACAAGACACCAGCCACTAAGTGGACCTTTGAAGGTCCCTCCAACCCAAACTATTCTATCATTCCTTTTCCTCTACTCTGGTTGTGCTCCAGACACGGTCTGGTGTTTGTCCTGCTGTCGCAGGTGAATTATTCAGGGAAGTCATCCTTGGTGGGTTAACTAAAAGGGCTTTCTTCATGATGAAGCGGTGATCAAATGGTAAGGAATCGACGACTGAAGGAAAATCATAGTGTAAGCAAATGGTGATAAAGTAACAGCGGAATGGCAATGAGAGTCACAGGAATCATTTAGGTTGGAGAAGGCCATGAAGGTCATCGAGTCCAACCGTTAGGCAAACAGTGCCAAGTTCACCAGGAAACCATGTCCCTAAGCTGGCCCTTGACTCTGCGCTTGAAGGTGGAGCAGCTGCCCGGCTGACCTGGGTGCCAAGGGCTCGGGTCCCTGCCTGTGCGCTTCACATCCAGCCCTGTGATGCAGTGCCCGTGTCACAGTGGGTGCCGTGTGGCCGAGGGTGCCCTGCCCATATTTGGGGCGCACGCAGGCCAGCGGCGCTTACGTCACAGAGGCCACTGTGACTGGCGGCGGGGGCAGGCCTATAAAAGCAGGAACGCCGGGCACAGTGCATCATCACTGCGACCCGGTGAGGTACGGGCAGTAGAGGGCAGGGACAGGGCTGTTGGGGGCCTGCCGAGGGAGGAGGGGGCTCCACACCGCAGGGCTCTGGGCCTGTGCTGCAAGCTCACCCGCGTCTCTCTTCTCCCTCAGAGGTAGCAGAGGAGCATTTGGAGAAGAAGCCCCAGCGCTGCTGGGACAGGGACTCTCCAAACACCCACCGTTCATGTCTGCCACATCCGCAAGGAGGCGTAGGAGACGCGACTCGATGGAACAGGGTGAGAGCAAAGTCCCCCTCCTACAGCCAGGCAGAGGGACTCCTGAGGCTGTCGGCGTGGACCGGGAGAGTTGGCGGGGGGAGGCAGGAGCTCCAAAGCCACCCTGCAGGAGGGCCGCTCCTCTGCTTGGCAAGCGGGACCGGGGCCGGGCAGTGCGCACCCTCCGGGACACCCATGCCTGCAGGGCCCTTTCCTCTCCAAGGCTTCCAGCCCTGCTCAGCAGCCAGCTAGGCAGGGACAGAGCAGCCCTTGGGGGCAATCCCTCAGGGACGCATCCCTGGCCCCACAGAGGTGCTCATTCTCAGTGGCATTTGCTCTCTCCCCTCCAGCATGCCTGCTGTGTCGCCGCGCAGAGGCAGACCCGGACATCTGCGGGCCAAAACAGGATCATCAAGGGATCTGTGTCCATCGCTTTTGCCTGGTGAGTTCCTCTGGGGCTGGTTTCATCTTTGCAACGCACCTGCCCTGCCACATGCCCCTCATCTGCTCCTTGTCTCTGCTCTTCTGCAGCTCTTTGCCAGTGACCTTCAACCGCAAGGGACCGAAGAGGAAGAACAGATGGCATTTCTTTCTGTGGATATTCTATATGTAATCCAGCTGGCAGCCGAGATGGTGAGGATCTGAGATGATCAGGGTGATTCGTGCCAGGAGAGGTTTGCGGGAGCTTAGAGCAGATGCCAAGAACAGAATCCCAGCCTTTCCACCCAGCTCTGGGACAGCAGTCTTGCTCCCAGCGGCTCCACACAGGCTCCAGCACAGGAGCCTGCTCTGCCAGGTGGATCTGTGGCCTGTGATCCAGCTGGGGCCACATCCTGCGCCCTGCCCCGAGGTGTGGCTCTGGCTGTGGAGACCCTGAGGCTGCCGCTGATGGGGGCTGCTCTGCTCTTTCCAGGTCTGCTTTGTGTGTGGCGAGATGGGGGCCACCGTCGCCTGCAACGCGGTCGGCTGCGGCCGCAGGTTCCATCTCCCTTGTGCCGTGGAGGGTGGATGCGTCACCCGTTACTTCCTGCCGTACAGGTACCCCTTCTACCCTTCTCCCCGTCACCAGGGCAGGACCCAGCGCTTCTCATCTCACCCATCCCTTCCCTCTTCCCCTAGTTCCTTCTGCTGGGAGCACCGCCCACAACAGCAAGAGCTGGCGGCTCCAGAGGACACCAACTGCCTCATCTGCATGGACCCTGTTGAAGGCAGAACGACCTACGGGACCATGGTGTGCCCAGCATGCAAACATGCCTGGTTCCACAGGGCGTGCATCCAGGTAGGAGCCGTTCCCTTGCTCCGGGCACGGCAGGCTCTCAGCAGCACCAGAGCCTCACTCACGCTCTTTCTGTTTCTCCTGCAGGGGCAGGCTATGCGAGCTGCCGCTTTTTGCTTCCAGTGCCCTCTGTGTCAAAATACAAAACTGTTCCTAACAGAAATGCTCTGCATGGGGATCCGAATCCCTGTAAGGTTGGTGTCCTCCTGGCCAGCACTGTGCCACGCCTGGACCTGCCCCCGCAGCTGTGGCCCTCCGTTGATCCCCAAGTCCAGGCTTTAGCTCCACGCAGGCGTTGGAAACAGGGTGTGGGGGAAAGAAGAGCGGGGAGGCCCTGCATATGCCTTAGGCTGTGGCAGCAGGGGCTCATCAATTTTCCTTTCTCCGTCAGACAAGCGTCATGGGAAGATAACAACCCATATGCAGACCTGTACCAGAGGCACGGGAGCTGCGATGCCAGGGAGTGCCTTTGTCCAGGAGGAAGGGAGGAAAACAAGTCAAAGGGGTAAGTTGCCAAAGATGCACCCCAGGGCTCGGCACGGGATCTCTGTCTCAGCAGGGGCTCGAAGCAGAAGGGCTGAGAACAAGAGCTCTGCTGGACAATCCCATGCTGTGGGCACTTTCTCCTTAGAGACATGAACCCATTTCTTTCCCCAGGCCCTGGCAGCTGATCCTGTGCCACTCCTGCGCTGCTGTGGGCACTCACAGACGCTGCTCCAACCTGGGGAACAGGCGTGAGGACACACGGAGATGGGAGTGTGACAGCTGTGCTGGCCTGGTCACCTGTAAGTGTCAAAGCACCCGGGTGCTCCTGGGCTGGGGCCAGGGGCCAGGCAAGGCCCGGCAGTGGGTGCCTGCTGTGGGCTTGGCAGAGCCTGTCTGCTCCGGGAGGGCTGGGGCACCTCTCTGGCCTACCCTGCCCCAGGCCTGGGAGACAAGCCCTTAATGTTCCTGTTTTCCCTTGTAGACCCCAGTGCTAGCTCAGAGCTCGCTGGTGCCGGCACTGCCAGCCCAGCAGCATCGGGGCAGTCTCCTGGATCTCTGGAACTGGAGTTCAGCAGCCCTAGCCCCAGCAGCCAGGCAGCATCGGGGCAGACTGTTGGACACGCAGCACAGGAGACCAGCAGCCCCAGCACTGCCAGCCCAGCAGCATCGCAGCACACTCTGGAGCCTCAGGCACAGGAGTCCAGCAGCCCCAGCACTGCCAGCCCAGCAGCATCGGCGCACACTCTGGAGCCTCAAGCACAGGAGTCCAGCAGCCCCAGCACTGCCAGCCCAGCAGCATCGGGGCACACTCTGGAGCCTCAGGCACAGGAGTCCAGCAGCCCCAGCAGCAGCGGACAGATGCCATCAGCACCATGCCACAGTTGCCCAGTGTGTGAGGGCAGCAGCCTCTCCAGCCAGCCTGGGCCTGACCGACGGCGACACCAAACCCGGTGCACCCGTCAGACCCAGACGCCCTACACGTGGCCGAGAAGGCTGCAGGAGAGAGGCCGACCGCCAGCAACGCGCACTGTGAGCAGTACCCGCCGCCAGGCGGTGCCAAGGCGGTCCCAGTGCTCCGCATCACGTGGGACCCGCAGGCGCAGCACCAACAGGCAGCAGCCATCGGCGGCATCCCGTGGCTCCGCACCACTGCAAAGAAGCCTGAGCAACAGGCCCGGTGGGCCCATGCGGGTGCGCGACCGCTCCCGCTTGCAGCGTCGGGCCCAAGCTCCCTATGCGCGGCCCAGAAGACGCTCCCAGGGCAGCCGCACAGCAGCAGCACGAGCTGGGAGGAGCCCCCGCAGACAGGCTCCGCCCAGGCTGTCCCAGGGCTCACCAGCACGTGCGAGCCGCAGCCGCAGCCGCCGCACCACGACGCAGCGGCCGTCAGCATCATCCCGTGGCGCCGGAGCACGACAAAGAGCCAGCGCCTCAAGATCCGCCGGGCCCGTGCCGGTGCGAGACCGCTCTCGCTCGCAACGCCGGGCCCAAACTCCCAGCACGCAGCGCAGAAGGCGCCGTTAGAGCAGCCACACGCCGCCACCACGTGCAAAGAGGAGCACACGCAGACAGGCTGTGTCGGGGCTCTCCCAGCGCTCCCCAGCACGTGCTAGCAGCTGCTGCAGCAGTGAGAGTCAGGAGTCATCAGGGAGCAGCGCTGACAGCCAGGAGGAGTTATAGCCATGCCACAGTTCCCTGGCACCAGACACTGACACTGCAACAATCGGGCGGTGCCACGGCTCCCCGGCATGCTCCCAGTTGAACTGTCACACCCAAACTGCCTACACGCGGCCCAGAAGACAGCAGGAGAGAAGCCAACCGCCAGCACCACATGGTGAAAGGAGCACCCACAGCCAGGCAGTGAGGGGCTGTCCCAGCGCTCGCCACTACCTGAGACCAGGAGCCCCAGAACCAGCAGGCATCGGCCATTGGCAGCATCCTCTGACTCCACAGCACTGGAAAGCGGCAGCAGCTCCACCCCCGCTAAGCCTGCGTGTGTGTGAGACAACTCCCACTTGCAACATCAGGCCCAAACTCCCAACGCACAGCCTGGACACCTCAGTGGGACCAACCGTGTTTCATCTCTGAGCGACCGCTGTGACCCCCCTCTACCGGCACAATAAAGGTGGCCCTTCGTCTCTGGACTGGGAGATTCCAGGCTCCTTGGTTGGCTTCTTCCTCCTCTGCCTTTCTCAAGGGGCAGCATCAGGGCCTGGGCCCAGAGCGTTGTCCTGTCCCTAGAGGTCAGCAGCACCCCCTGCAGACTGACCTCCTGCACCCACCCACCCAGCCGGCCTGGCCCTCAGGGCTCACCCCCCCAAAATCATGCACGCCAGCGCCAGTGACTTCTGACACGCTTCAGCTCTGTTTCCCTCTGGATAAGGCTACAGGCAATATCCTATCCTCATCGCCTAGGTTAGTGAGCGTGGTGGCAGAGGGGCAAAGCTGGTGTTCCGTTAAGAGTTCAGTTCAGTGTCAACGTCTGCGCAGAGCACTAATTAGGGTAAAAGCTGCTGTTCTTCTTGTGTAAAAGTAACTATCACAACACCAAATCTCTTCACTGAACAGGTCTGTGGAGTTTCCTAATCCCAAAGGACTCTCCCTGCTGTTATGTCCAGCTTTCAGCTAGATGAGAATGGGGTTTTGCCTCTCTCCCTCCCTGCCTCCTGCCATCCCTCCCTCTCCCATGCCCCCACAAAATGCTTTGCTATGAATCCTTGTTTGTAGACAAGCCTAACCATACAGCTCTGGCTAGACTTTCTCAACAGGCTGCTGAGATGCTTGGCTGAGGAGCAGTAGTAAATATTGCAGAGTATGTTCTCTAATTCTTCTAAATTTCCTGAACTTTGTCAGCACTTCCATTTTTTCATAAAGAAAAGACCCTTTCTGAAGGTGCTGAAGGTCCTGCTTTACACGAACAGATCCTGTTTATGTACTCTGGAAGGCAACACCACTGACTTGCTTTTGCAGCCCAGGCAGAGTGACTGCTGTTGTGGTGTCATCCTGAAAGTCTTAGCCTGCAGGACGAAATCTGCAGAGCACAGGGACTGTTGGCTCTTTGTGTGGAGTGACTGACACTGCCAGCGAGGCGGGTGACGAGGAGGGGACTGTTATTCTCAACACCGAAAGATGAGGCCAAGGTTTCCCCTCTAATAGTTACATGGCTCTTCTCGAGTCATTGAGTTTACATGAGGTTTACAACAGCATGTAGTGACAGGACAAGGGCAATGGCTTTAAGCTGAAAGAGGGCAGATTTAGATTAGATATTAGGCAGAAGTTCTTCCCTCTGGGCGCGGTGAGGCGCTGGCACAGGTTGCCCAGAGAAGCTGTGACTGCCCCATCCCTGGCAGTGTTCAAGGCCAGGTTGGATGGGGCTTGAAGCAAGCTGCTCTAGTGGAAGATGTCCTTGCCTGTGGCAGGGGGTTGGAGCTGGATGAACTTTAAGGTCCCTTCCAACCCAAACTCTTCTGCAGTTCTATGGATGTAGGTGAGTAGATGGTGTCTCAGGAGCTGTTAATTCCAAGGTACAAGCTTCTCTTTGGTGCATTACTGCTGCAGATGTGCAATGTTTGCTCTCTTTTAGTTTTCCCTCCCGTTTTTAGTCCCCCCACCAGCCTGAGACCTCCATCCTCTTTTTATTTCAGCTTCACACATATTAGTGCATTGGCTGCCTCGTCTCTAAGAATCCTCGGGCTTCCCAGACTGTACCAAAACGTTTCCTATGGATGCCACAAACTGCATGACTGCCGCTCCTGCCCATGGGAGGTCGGGGCCGCAGGAGGTTTCTCTACTATAGTCTTGCGCTCTCAAATTTTAAGACATTTTAAGCAGGAGCGGGGGAAAAAAGTGAAAAAAATAGAGCTTAATTTTTAAATGTAGCACTTGTTCTGGGAATGCCTTCCCTTGCTCCGGCCTGGGGGTGACCCCAGCGGGGTGCTGCTGCCCCTCGCTTTCCTTCACAGGCACTGGAAAGGGGCAGGAAAACCACCCGGGAGTCTTTTTGCCAGCAGCGTGCCCGTGGTTTATTTGAAATAAATTGTGATTTCTAACTCCAGAGATGTCCTGCCTCAGGATGGGATGGGGGGGGACTTCTGCAGTAGAGGTCACATCTGGCTGACCACTACTTCTCTTTTTAAGTGGGAATAAGACCTTCACTTAAAAAAAGGGGGAAAAAAGTGCGCAACAGTGGCTTTGATGACTGGTTCCTTCCACAACTTAAAAAAAGTTTTCAAGTTTGCCTCGTAGTGGATATGAGAGCCAGAGACCATCTAGAAACAGAGGAGCATCACATTAAAAATGAACAGCATAAAGTGTTTTTAATAAAAACAGGCTTTGTCAAAAGACCAGTCTTTGCAGAATTGCTAACGTCCTGAAATAAAACTAATTTGTTCATTTCACAGAAGACCCTGTAACTGCAGTTTGAAAAGGGTAGGCCATTCAAGGACACTCTCTTCTCATAACGCATCCACAAGACAATCTATCACAAATACCTCTGGCTACTACACCTCAGGCCGTGGCTATTTTACGGAAGCATCCGAAAAGGCAGAGTTGGAGTTAGCTTTGGAACCCACATGCTCAAACTTTCATAGATTCTATTAAATAACAACCATGGTCTTTTAACCATATTCTCAAAGAAGGAGTCTCTGTTTCTTGGGCTACAGGAGTCTTCTCTGAGGGTTAACCTACCTGCAGCTGCTTTGACAACTTCTCTCCAGAGTCAACCCATACGTAAAAAAATTACTGTTTTCAGTTCTTAGGTTGCAATGAGATAGAGTTACTAAGTCCTTGCCCATTGCTGGCCCAAACAATGTGAATTGACATTTAATGGGAAATATTGCAAGTTTCTAGATTTCTTTTCCATTATCCAGTTTTCTTGACACCTTGATTTTTCTGTGCACCAACTGCTGTTACAAATCTTTATGAAATAATAAAATGGAAATTGAGTAATGCAGGCATAGCAAAACAGTAAGAAGTTTTCAGTTCTGAAGTTATTTAAAACCCAGGTCTGGAAAGCAAACTCAACTTGCAAACATTAAGAGAGCACTATGGTAGATCAACAAGGTAACACATGGACTTTGCAAATGAGGTACTCATTTGAAGCTGCACTAGAGAGGAGAGTATCTGAGCTTCTCATGAAACAATGCTGGCGGAGAGATAACTGATTTCTGTTCTTTAATGCTGACATAAGGTAAGATACTTCATCGTTTGTTTGGAAAGAAAGCAGTCGTAGTTGTTCTTGTAGCAATAGTTGTTACTCTTCAAGAAGAAAGTAGACATGAGTGCACTGCAGTGCTGTGTTTATACATTTTTGTAGGAGGTGCAGAAATATCTAATTCTCATCCCTCTGTCTTCCCATTTATAAAAAAAGAAAAGTAATTCTGAGGATACTGGTTGCCTACAGCTTCTGCTTCTTGTTGACTGACTCAACATCAGCTTGTTTCGTGAAGAGGAGGCTGAGGGGCTTCAGATTCTGGGCTAACACTACCCCAATGGGAGCTGTAAAAATGATGGTAAAGTTGTAAAGACAAATGCTTCTCAATCCTGGGCAAATGGCCCCAGGATGGAGGTTCAGCTTGGATGTCAAGGAAAGATTCTTCACTTGCAGAAGAGTGCTCATCTGGGGCAGCTGTCAAATCTCCAGCCTTAGCAGTAGTTAAGTCTCAGCCCAGGCAAAGCTGAGTCTAATATAGTTTGGTGCTTTGAGTAGAGACAGGACTAGAGACCTCCAGTAGCGCCTTCCAAAGGATATCTTTACCTTGATGTGGGCTTGGTGGTGCCTGCAAAGGATTTTGCCAGACTGCAGTCTGCTTGTTAGTGCCTATGAAGTCTTTCTCCTCTCCCTAAATTTCATGGATTTGCAGGAATTTCATTGTCACTGAGCTCCCTAGCTCCTTCCACAGCTACCCTAGGTCTCTATCAGGATAGAAAAATGCATCTGTAGCTTAAAAGTGGTGTGTATTGTGGGCAAGCACAGCATTCTAATGAGATTGTTGAAAGGCAATGAGATCCTTCGAACATGATGTCTTGAGTCTGAGGTATGACAGTGATCCAAATATTTCAATGTTCATAAGCATTTATACCTGAACACCTATTAAATGTCATCTTATTCTGATATTTTTTGTTCTTTTTTAATAATGTCTCTATGTGAAATACTGTATGAATGTAGTGCTGGTTTCTATTTGTCATGAACTGTTTTAGCAAACATGTACTCAGGATAAGATTGACTATATATTCAACTCACTATTTCTCCAAAGCTGAATTTCTAGAGGAACTATGGAAGCAAAAGACAAGCATTTAATAACAGATTTTAGTGAACAGTATGCCACTAATCATGTGTTAGATATGACATTCTTCACAGGGGCTGGGTTGAACTACACTGAAGCGCTCCATGTTGTAGAAACTGTTTTTCTAGGGAAATCTTGTGTTGTAATAAACATTAAGCAGCAGCACTGGAGCTACAGCATCTGACTGCCTATCTCTTACACAGATTTGGAGATCTACACTGTGAAGTTGAGTCTGATCTGACAAATATTTAGATAACTGTAAGGAGGAGAGTACTTTATTGCTTTTCCTATATCAGTATACACAACAAATGCACTAAAGTTACTCTTGCCAATAATTCTGCCTCAGTACTGATAAGCTGTCTGAGCTCATTACCTGCTGATGGCGCATTCTGTTGAGGAGTCTGTGGTGGTTTTTTCCTTTTCAATGTGCTGCTCTTCTTAAGAGATTCCTGGACTATTCCCCACCACCATCTGATTAAAAAATAAACTTGCAAAGTCGTAAAACAATGACCTGCAGTGAAGCTTCAAAAGACACAAACAACCCCTAAACCCAACAAGAGTAAGGGACATGGTAACGTCTATTAAAAATTTAACAGTAAAAACTGTCAGGCAGGTCCAAATTAATTTTGGGTTTGAGATCTGGGTTATACTCGTAATCCAAGGATTGCAAGGTATGCTAATTTTTCTTGGAACACAGGCCTCCTGTAGTTACCCCTTCCCAGCTGCAGCCAGCACCCTGAAAACCCTTGAAGAGTTCCCGGTTCTCCGGCACCCCTAGAAGTTCCCAGGAGATCTCAAAGGAAAGCAGAGAAACTACTCATCTGTTAGCTGCCTCTTTTAGCTGCGCTCACCGCATGAGTTTATCGGAGTCCTGATGACTGCCACAACCAACAGCGGCTTCTCTATAAACAAGACACCAGCCACTAAGTGGACCTTTGAAGGTCCCTCCAACCCAAACTATTCTATCATTCCTTTTCCTCTACTCTGGTTGTGCTCCAGACACGGTCTGGTGTTTGTCCTGCTGTCGCAGGTGAATTATTCAGGGAAGTCATCCTTGGTGGGTTAACTAAAAGGGCTTTCTTCATGATGAAGCGGTGATCAAATGGTAAGGAATCGACGACTGAAGGAAAATCATGGTGTAAGCAAATGGTGATAAAGTAACAGCGGAATGGCAATGAGAGTCACAGGAATCATTTAGGTTGGAGAAGGCCATGAAGGTCATCGAGTCCAACCGTTAGGCAAACAGTGCCAAGTTCACCAGGAAACCATGTCCCTAAGCTGGCCCTTGACTCTGCGCTTGCAGGTGGAGCAGCTGCCCGGCTGACCTGGGTGCCAAGGGCTCGGGTCCCTGCCTGTGCGCTTCACATCCAGCCCTGTGATGCAGTGCCCGTGTCACAGTGGGTGCCGTGTGGCCGAGGGTGCCCTGCCCATATTTGGGGTGCACGCAGGCCAGCGGCGCTTACGTCACAGAGGCCACTGTGACTGGCGGCGGGGGCAGGCCTATAAAAGCAGGAACGCCGGGCACAGTGCATCATCACTGCGACCCGGTGAGGTACGGGCAGTAGAGGGCAGGGACAGGGCTGTTGGGGGCCTGCCGAGGGAGGAGGGGGCTCCACACCGCAGGGCTCTGGGCCTGTGCTGCAAGCTCACCCGCGTCTCTCTTCTCCCTCAGAGGTAGCAGAGGAGCATTTGGAGAAGAAGCCCCAGCGCTGCTGGGACAGGGACTCTCCAAACACCCACCGTTCATGTCTGCCACATCCGCAAGGAGGCGTAGGAGACGCGACTCGATGGAGCAGGGTGAGAGCAAAGTCCCCCTCCTACAGCCAGGCAGAGGGACTCCTGAGGCTGTCGGCGTGGACCGGGAGAGTTGGCGGGGGGAGGCAGGAGCTCCAAAGCCACCCTGCAGGAGGGCCGCTCCTCTGCTTGGCAAGCGGGACTGGGGCCGGGCAGTGCGCACCCTCCGAGACACCCATGCCTGCAGGGCCCTTTCCTCTCCAAGGCTTCCAGCCCTGCTCAGCAGCCAGCTAGGCAGGGACAGAGCAGCCCTTGGGGGCAATCCCTCAGGGACGCATCCCTGGCCCCACAGAGGTGCTCATTCTCAGTGGCATTTGCTCTCTCCCCTCCAGCATGCCTGCTGTGTCGCCGCGCAGAGGCAGACCCGGACATCTGCGGGCCAAAACAGGATCATCAAGGGATCTGTGTCCATCGCTTTTGCCTGGTGAGTTCCTCTGGGGCTGGTTTCATCTTTGCAACGCACCTGCCCTGCCACATGCCCCTCATCTGCTCCTTGTCTCTGCTCTTCTGCAGCTCTTTGCCAGTGACCTTCAACCGCAAGGGACAGAAGAGGAAGAACAGATGGCATTTCTTTCTGTGGATATTCTATATGTAATCCAGCTGGCAGCCGAGATGGTGAGGATCTGAGATGATCAGGGTGATTCGTGCCAGGAGAGGTTTGCGGGAGCTTAGAGCAGATGCCAAGAACAGAATCCCAGCCTTTCCACCCAGCTCTGGGACAGCAGTCTTGCTCCCAGCGGCTCCACACAGGCTCCAGCACAGGAGCCTGCTCTGCCAGGTGGATCTGTGGCCTGTGATCCAGCTGGGGCCACATCCTGCGCCCTGCCCCGAGGTGTGGCTCTGGCTGTGGAGACCCTGAGGCTGCCGCTGATGGGGGCTGCTCTGCTCTTTCCAGGTCTGCTTTGTGTGTGGCGAGATGGGGGCCACCGTCGCCTGCAACGCGGTCGGCTGCGGCCGCAGGTTCCATCTCCCCTGTGCCGTGGAGGGTGGATGCGTCACCCGTTACTTCCTGCCGTACAGGTACCCCCTCTACCCTTCTCCCCGTCACCAGGGCAGGACCCAGCGCTTCTCATCTCACCCATCCCTTCCCTCTTCCCCTAGTTCCTTCTGCTGGGAGCACCGCCCACAACAGCAAGAGCTGGCGGCTCCAGAGGACACCAACTGCCTCATCTGCATGGACCCTGTTGAAGGCAGAACGACCTACGGGACCATGGTGTGCCCAGCATGCAAACATGCCTGGTTCCACAGGGCGTGCATCCAGGTAGGAGCCCTTCCCTTGCTCCGGGCACGGCAGGCTCTCAGCAGCACCAGAGCCTCACTCACGCTCTTTCTGTTTCTCCTGCAGGGGCAGGCTATGCGAGCTGCCGCTTTTTGCTTCCAGTGCCCTCTGTGTCAAAATACAAAACTGTTCCTAACAGAAATGCTCTGCATGGGGATCCGAATCCCTGTAAGGTTGGTGTCCTCCTGGCCAGCACTGTGCCACGCCTGGACCTGCCCCCGCAGCTGTGGCCCTCCGTTGATCCCCAAGTCCTGGCTTTAGCTCCACGCAGGCATTGGAAACAGGGTGTGGGGGAAAGAAGAGCGGGGAGGCCCTGCATATGCCTTAGGCTGTGGCAGCAGGGGCTCATCAATTTTCCTTTCTCCGTCAGACAAGCGTCATGGGAAGATAACAACCCATATGCAGACCTGTACCAGAGGCACGGGAGCTGCGATGCCAGGGAGTGCCTTTGTCCAGGAGGAAGGGAGGAAAACAAGTCAAAGGGGTAAGTTGCCAAAGATGCACCCCAGGGCTCGGCACGGGATCTCTGTCTCAGCAGGGGCTCGAAGCAGAAGGGCTGAGAACAAGAGCTCTGCTGGACAATCCCATGCTGTGGGCACTTTCTCCTCAGAGACATGAACCCATTTCTTTCCCCAGGCCCTGGCAGCTGATCCTGTGCCACTCCTGCGCTGCTGTGGGCACTCACAGACGCTGCTCCAACCTGGGGAACAGGCGTGAGGACACACGGAGGTGGGAGTGTGACAGCTGTGCTGGCCTGGTCACCTGTAAGTGTCAAAGCACCCGGGTGCTCCTGGGCTGGGGCCAGGGGCCAGGCAAGGCCCGGCAGTGGGTGCCTGCTGTGGGCTTGGCAGAGCCTGTCTGCTCCAGGAGGGCTGGGGCACCTCTCTGGCCTACCCTGCCCCAGGCCTGGGAGACAAGCCCTTAATGTTCCTGTTTTCCCTTGTAGACCCCAGTGCTAGCTCAGAGCTCGCTGGTGCCGGCACTGCCAGCCCAGCAGCATCGGGGCAGTCTCCTGGATCTCTGGAACTGGAGTTCAGCAGCCCTAGCCCCAGCAGCCAGGCAGCATCGGGGCAGACTGTTGGACACGCAGCACAGGAGACCAGCAGCCCCAGCACTGCCAGCCCAGCAGCATCGCAGCACACTCTGGAGCCTCAGGCACAGGAGTCCAGCAGCCCCAGCACTGCCAGCCCAGCAGCATCGGCGCACACTCTGGAGCCTCAGGCACAGGAGTCCAGCAGCCCCAGGACTGCCAGCCCAGCAGCATCGGGGCACACTCTGGAGCCTCAGGCACAGGAGTCCAGCAGCCCCAGCAGCAGCGGACAGATGCCATCAGCACCATACCACAGTTGCCCAGTGTGTGAGGGCAGCAGCCTCTCCAGCCAACCTGGGCCTGACCGACGGCGACGCCAAACCCGGTGCACCCGTCAGACCCAGACGCCCTACACGTGGCCGAGAAGGCTGCAGGAGAGAGGCCGACCGCCAGCAACGCGCACTGCGAGCAGTACCCGCCGCCAGGCGGTGCCAAGGCGGTCCCAGTGCTCCGCATCACGTGGGACCCGCAGGCGCAGCACCAACAGGCAGCAGCCATCGGCGGCATCCAGTGGCTCCGCACCACTGCAAAGAAGCCTGAGCAACAGGCCAGGTGGGCCCATGCGGGTGCGCGACCGCTCCCGCTTGCAGCGTCGGGCCCAAGCTCCCTATGCGCGGCCCAGAAGACGCTCCCAGGGCAGCCGCACAGCAGCAGCACGAGCTGGGAGGAGCCCCCGCAGACAGGCTCCGCCCAGGCTGTCCCAGGGCTCACCAGCACGTGCGAGCCGCAGCCGCAGCCGCCGCACCACGACGCAGCGGCCGTCAGCATCATCCCATGGCGCCGGAGCACGACAAAGAGCCAGCGCCTCAAGATCCGCCGGGCCCGTGCCGGTGCGAGACCGCTCTCGCTCGCAACGCCGGGCCCAAACTCCCGGCACGCGGCGCAGAAGGCGCCGTTAGAGCAGCCACACGCCGCCACCACGTGCAAAGAGGAGCACACGCAGACAGGCTGTGTCGGGGCTCTCCCAGCGCTCCCCAGCACGTGCTAGCAGCTGCTGCAGCAGTGAGAGTCAGGAGTCATCAGGGAGCAGCGCTGACAGCCAGGAGGAGTTATAGCCATGCCACAGTTCCCTGGCACCAGACACTGACACTGCAACAATCGGGCGGTGCCACGGCTCCCCGGCATGCTCCCAGTTGAACTGTCACACCCAAACTGCCTACACGCGGCCCAGAAGACAGCAGGAGAGAAGCCAACCGCCAGCACCACATGGTGAAAGGAGCACCCACAGCCAGGCAGTGAGGGGCTGTCCCAGCGCTCGCCACTACCTGAGACCAGGAGCCCCAGAACCAGCAGGCATCGGCCATTGGCAGCATCCTCTGACTCCACAGCACTGGAAAGCGGCAGCAGCTCCACCCCCGCTAAGCCTGCGTGTGTGTGAGACAACTCCCACTTGCAACATCAGGCCCAAACTCCCAACGCACAGCCTGGACACCTCAGTGGGACCAACCGTGTTTCATCTCTGAGCGACCGCTGTGACCCCCCTCTACCGGCACAATAAAGGTGGCCCTTCGTCTCTGGACTGGGAGATTCCAGGCTCCTTGGTTGGCTTCTTCCTCCTCTGCCTTTCTCAAGGGGCAGCATCAGGGCCTGGGCCCAGAGCGTTGTCCTGTCCCTAGAGGTCAGCAGCACCTCCTGCAGACTGACCTCCTGCACCCACCCACCCAGCCGGCCTGGCCCTCAGGGCTCACCCCCCAAAATCATGCACGCCAGCGCCAGTGACTTCTGACACGCTTCAGCTCTGTTTCCCTCTGGATAAGGCTACAGGCAATATCCTATCCTCATCGCCTAGGTTAGTGAGCGTGTTGGCAGAGGGGCAAAGCTGGTGTTCCGTTAAGAGTTCAGTTCAGTGTCAACGTCTGCGCAGAGCACTAATTAGGGTAAAAGCTGCTGTTCTTCTTGTGTAAAAGTAACTATCACAACACCAAATCTCTTCACTGAACAGGTCTGTGGAGTTTCCTAATCCCAAAGGACTCTCCCTGCTGTTATGTCCAGCTTTCAGCTAGATGAGAATGGGGTTTTGCCTCTCTCCCTCCCTGCCTCCTGCCATCCCTCCCTCTCCCATGCCCCCACAAAATGCTTTGCTATGAATCCTTGTTTGTAGACAAGCCTAACCATACAGCTCTGGCTAGACTTTCTCAACAGGCTGCTGAGATGCTTGGCTGAGGAGCAGTAGTAAATATTGCAGAGTATGTTCTCTAATTCTTCTAAATTTCCTGAACTTTGTCAGCACTTCCATTTTTTCAAAAAGAAAAGACCCTTTCTGAAGGTGCTGAAGGTCCTGCTTTACACGAACAGATCCTGTTTATGTACTCTGGAAGGCAACACCACTGACTTGCTTTTGCAGCCCAGGCAGAGTGACTGCTGTTGTGGTGTCATCCTGAAAGTCTTAGCCTGCAGGACGAAATCTGCAGAGCACAGGGACTGTTGGCTCTTTGTGTGGAGTGACTGACACTGCCAGCGAGGCGGGTGACGAGGAGGGGACTGTTATTCTCAACACCGAAAGATGAGGCCAAGGTTTCCCCTCTAATAGTTACATGGCTCTTCTCGAGTCATTGAGTTTACATGAGGTTTACAACAGCATGTAGTGACAGGACAAGGGGAATGGCTTTAAGCTGAAAGAGGGCAGATTTAGATTAGATATTAGGCAGAAGTTCTTCCCTCTGGGCGCGGTGAGGCGCTGGCACAGGTTGCCCAGAGAAGCTGTGACTGCCCCATCCCTGGCAGTGTTCAAGGCCAGGTTGGATGGGGCTTGAAGCAAGCTGCTCTAGTGGAAGATGTCCTTGCCTGTGGCAGGGGGTTGGAGCTGGATGAACTTTAAGGTCCCTTCCAACCCAAACTCTTCTGCAGTTCTATGGATGTAGGTGAGTAGATGGTGTCTCAGGAGCTGTTAATTCCAAGGTACAAGCTTCTCTTTGGTGCATTACTGCTGCAGATGTGCAATGTTTGCTCTCTTTTAGTTTTCCCTCCCGTTTTTAGTCCCCCCACCAGCCTGAGACCTCCATCCTCTTTTTATTTCAGCTTCACACATATTAGTGCATTGGCTGCCTCGTCTCTAAGAATCCTCGGGCTTCCCAGACTGTACCAAAACATTTCCTATGGATGCCACAAACTGCATGACTGCCGCTCCTGCCCATGGGAGGTCGGGGCTGCAGGAGGTTTCTCTACTATAGTCTTGCGCTCTCAAATTTTAAGACATTTTAAGCAGGAGCGGGGGAAAAAGTGAAAAAATAGAGCTTAATTTTTAAATGTAGCACTTGTTCTGGGAATGCCTTCCCTTGCTCCGGCCTGGGGGTGACCCCAGCGGGGTGCTGCTGCCCCTCGCTTTCCTTCACAGGCACTGGAAAGGGGCAGGAAAACCACCCGGGAGTCTTTTTGCCAGCAGCGTGCCCGTGGTTTATTTGAAATAAATTGTGATTTCTAACTCCAGAGATGTCCTGCCTCAGGATGGGATGGGGGGGGACTTCTGCAGTAGAGGTCACATCTGGCTGACCACTACTTCTCTTTTTAAGTGGGAATAAGACCTTCACTTAAAAAAAGGGGGAAAAAAGTGCGCAACAGTGGCTTTGATGACTGGTTCCTTCCACAACTTAAAAAAAGTTTTCAAGTTTGCCTCCTAGTGGATATGAGAGCCAGAGACCATCTAGAAACAGAGGAGCATCACATTAAAAATGAACAGCATAAAGTGTTTTTAATAAAAACAGGCTTTGTCAAAAGACCAGTCTTTGCAGAATTGCTAACGTCCTGAAATAAAACTAATTTGTTCATTTCACAGAAGACCCTGTAACTGCAGTTTGAAAAGGGTAGGCCATTCAAGGACACTCTCTTCTCATAACGCATCCACAAGACAATCTATCACAAATACCTCTGGCTACTACACCTCAGGCCGTGGCTATTTTACGGAAGCATCCGAAAAGGCAGAGTTGGAGTTAGCTTTGGAACCCACATGCTCAAACTTTCATAGATTCTATTAAATAACAACCATGGTCTTTTAACCATATTCTCAAAGAAGGAGTCTCTGTTTCTTGGGCTACAGGAGTCTTCTCTGAGGGTTAACCTACCTGCAGCTGCTTTGACAACTTCTCTCCAGAGTCAACCCATACGTAAAAAAATTACTGTTTTCAGTTCTTAGGTTGCAATGAGATAGAGTTACTAAGTCCTTGCCCATTGCTGGCCCAAACAATGTGAATTGACATTTAATGGGAAATATTGCAAGTTTCTAGATTTCTTTTCCATTATCCAGTTTTCTTGACACCTTGATTTTTCTGTGCACCAACTGCTGTTACAAATCTTTATGAAATAATAAAATGGAAATTGAGTAATGCAGGCATAGCAAAACAGTAAGAAGTTTTCAGTTCTGAAGTTATTTAAAACCCAGGTCTGGAAAGCAAACTCAACTTGCAAACATTAAGAGAGCACTATGGTAGATCAACAAGGTAACACATGGACTTTGCAAATGAGGTACTCATTTGAAGCTGCACTAGAGAGGAGAGTATCTGAGCTTCTCATGAAACAATGCTGGCGGAGAGATAACTGATTTCTGTTCTTTAATGCTGACATAAGGTAAGATACTTCATCGTTTGTTTGGAAAGAAAGCAGTCGTAGTTGTTCTTGTAGCAATAGTTGTTACTCTTCAAGAAGAAAGTAGACATGAGTGCACTGCAGCGCTGTGTTTATACATTTTTGTAGGAGGTGCAGAAATATCTAATTCTCATCCCTCTGTCTTCCCATTTATAAAAAAAGAAAAGTAATTCTGAGGATACTGGTTGCCTACAGCTTCTGCTTCTTGTTGACTGACTCAACATCAGCTTGTTTCGTGAAGAGGAGGCTGAGGGGCTTCAGATTCTGGGCTAACACTACCCCAATGGGAGCTGTAAAAATGATGGTAAAGTTGTAAAGACAAATGCTTCTCAATCCTGGGCAAATGGCCCCAGGATGGAGGTTCAGCTTGGATGTCAAGGAAAGATTCTTCACTTGCAGAAGAGTGCTCATCTGGGGCAGCTGTCAAATCTCCAGCCTTAGCAGTAGTTAAGTCTCAGCCCAGGCAAAGCTGAGTCTAATATATTTTGGTGCTTTGAGTAGAGACAGGACTAGAGACCTCCAGTAGCGCCTTCCAAAGGATATCTTTACCTTGATGTGGGCTTGGTGGTGCCTGCAAAGGATTTTGCCAGACTGCAGTCTGCTTGTTAGTGCCTATGAAGTCTTTCTCCTCTCCCTAAATTTCATGGATTTGCAGGAATTTCATTGTCACTGAGCTCCCTAGCTCCTTCCACAGCTACCCTAGGTCTCTATCAGGATAGAAAAATGCATCTGTAGCTTAAAAGTGGTGTGTATTGTGGGCAAGCACAGCATTCTAATGAGATTGTTGAAAGGCAATGAGATCCTTCGAACATGATGTCTTGAGTCTGAGGTATGACAGTGATCCAAATATTTCAATGTTCATAAGCATTTATACCTGAACACCTATTAAATGTCATCTTATTCTGATATTTTTTGTTCTTTTTTAATAATGTCTCTATGTGAAATACTGTATGAATGTAGTGCTGGTTTCTATTTGTCATGAACTGTTTTAGCAAACATGTACTCAGGATAAGATTGACTATATATTCAACTCACTATTTCTCCAAAGCTGAATTTCTAGTGGAACTATGGAAGCAAAAGACAAGCATTTAATAACAGATTTTAGTGAACAGTATGCCACTAATCATGTGTTAGATATGACATTCTTCACAGGGGCTGGGTTGAACTATACTGAAGCGCTCCATGTTGTAGAAACTGTTTTTCTAGGGAAAACTTGTGTTGTAATAAACATTAAGCAGCAGCACTGGAGCTACAGCATCTGACTGCCTATCTCTTACACAGATTTGGAGATCTACACTGTGAAGTTGAGTCTGATCTGACAAATATTTAGATAACTGTAAGGAGGAGAGTACTTTATTGCTTTTCCTATATCAGTATACACAACAAATGCACTAAAGTTACTCTTCCCAATAATTCTAACTCTGCCTCAGTACTGATAAGCTATCTGAGCTCATTACCTGCTGATGGCGCATTCTGTTGAGGAGTCTGTGGTGGTTTTTTCCTTTTCAATGTGCTGCTCTTCTTAAGAGATTCCTGGACTATTCCCCACCACCATCTGATTAAAAAATAAACTTGCAAAGTCGTAAAACAATGACCTGCAGTGAAGCTTCAAAAGACACAAACAACCCCTAAACCCAACAAGAGTAAGGGACATGGTAACGTCTATTAAAAATTTAACAGTAAAAACTGTCAGGCAGGTCCAAATTAATTTTGGATTTGAGATCTGGGTTATACTCGTAATCCAAGGATTGCAAGGTATGCTAATTTTACTTGGAACACAGGCCTCCTGTAGTTACCCCTTCCCAGCTGCAGCCAGCACCCTGAAAACCCTTGAAGAGTTCCCGGTTCTCCGGCACCCCTAGAAGTTCCCAGGAGATCTCAAAGGAAAGCAGAGAAACTACTCATCTGTTAGCTGCCTCTTTTAGCTGCGCTCACCGCATGAGTTTATCGGAGTCCTGATGGCTGCCACAACCAACAGCGGCTTCTCTATAAACAAGACACCAGCCACTAAGTGGACCTTTGAAGGTCCCTCCAACCCAAACTATTCTATCATTCCTTTTCCTCTACTCTGGTTGTGCTCCAGACACGGTCTGGTGTTTGTCCTGCTGTCGCAGGTGAATTATTCAGGGAAGTCATCCTTGGTGGGTTAACTAAAAGGGCTTTCTTCATGATGAAGCGGTGATCAAATGGTAAGGAATCGACGACTGAAGGAAAATCATAGTGTAAGCAAATGGTGATAAAGTAACAGCGGAATGGCAATGAGAGTCACAGGAATCATTTAGGTTGGAGAAGGCCATGAAGGTCATCGAGTCCAACCGTTAGGCAAACAGTGCCAAGTTCACCAGGAAACCATGTCCCTAAGCTGGCCCTTGACTCTGCGCTTGCAGGTGGAGCAGCTGCCCGGCTGACCTGGGTGCCAAGGGCTCGGGTCCCTGCCTGTGCGCTTCACATCCAGCCCTGTGATGCAGTGCCCGTGTCACAGTGGGTGCCGTGTGGCCGAGGGTGCCCTGCCCATATTTGGGGTGCACGCAGGCCAGCGGCGCTTACGTCACAGAGGCCACTGTGACTGGCGGCGGGGGCAGGCCTATAAAAGCAGGAACGCCGGGCACAGTGCATCATCACTGCGACCCGGTGAGGTACGGGCAGTAGAGGGCAGGGACAGGGCTGTTGGGGGCCTGCCGAGGGAGGAGGGGGCTCCACACCGCAGGGCTCTGGGCCTGTGCTGCAAGCTCACCCGCGTCTCTCTTCTCCCTCAGAGGTAGCAGAGGAGCATTTGGAGAAGAAGCCCCAGCGCTGCTGGGACAGGGACTCTCCAAACACCCACCGTTCATGTCTGCCACATCCGCAAGGAGGCGTAGGAGACGCGACTCGATGGAGCAGGGTGAGAGCAAAGTCCCCCTCCTACAGCCAGGCAGAGGGACTCCTGAGGCTGTCGGCGTGGACCGGGAGAGTTGGCGGGGGGAGGCAGGAGCTCCAAAGCCACCCTGCAGGAGGGCCGCTCCTCTGCTTGGCAAGCGGGACCGGGGCCGGGCAGTGCGCACCCTCCGGGACACCCATGCCTGCAGGGCCCTTTCCTCTCCAAGGCTTCCAGCCCTGCTCAGCAGCCAGCTAGGCAGGGACAGAGCAGCCCTTGGGGGCAATCCCTCAGGGACGCATCCCTGGCCCCACAGAGGTGCTCATTCTCAGTGGCATTTGCTCTCTCCCCTCCAGCATGCCTGCTGTGTCGCCGCGCAGAGGCAGACCCGGACATCTGCGGGCCAAAACAGGATCATCAAGGGATCTGTGTCCATCGCTTTTGCCTGGTGAGTTCCTCTGGGGCTGGTTTCATCTTTGCAACGCACCTGCCCTGCCACATGCCCCTCATCTGCTCCTTGTCTCTGCTCTTCTGCAGCTCTTTGCCAGTGACCTTCAACCGCAAGGGACCGAAGAGGAAGAACAGATGGCATTTCTTTCTGTGGATATTCTATATGTAATCCAGCTGGCAGCCGAGATGGTGAGGATCTGAGATGATCAGGGTGATTCGTGCCAGGAGAGGTTTGCGGGAGCTTAGAGCAGATGCCAAGAACAGAATCCCAGCCTTTCCACCCAGCTCTGGGACAGCAGTCTTGCTCCCAGCGGCTCCACACAGGCTCCAGCACAGGAGCCTGCTCTGCCAGGTGGATCTGTGGCCTGTGATCCAGCTGGGGCCACATCCTGCGCCCTGCCCCGAGGTGTGGCTCTGGCTGTGGAGACCCTGAGGCTGCCGCTGATGGGGGCTGCTCTGCTCTTTCCAGGTCTGCTTTGTGTGTGGCGAGATGGGGGCCACCGTCGCCTGCAACGCGGTCGGCTGCGGCCGCAGGTTCCATCTCCCCTGTGCCGTGGAGGGTGGATGCGTCACCCGTTACTTCCTGCCGTACAGGTACCCCCTCTACCCTTCTCCCCGTCACCAGGGCAGGACCCAGCGCTTCTCATCTCACCCATCCCTTCCCTCTTCCCCTAGTTCCTTCTGCTGGGAGCACCGCCCACAACAGCAAGAGCTGGCGGCTCCAGAGGACACCAACTGCCTCATCTGCATGGACCCTGTTGAAGGCAGAACGACCTACGGGACCATGGTGTGCCCAGCATGCAAACATGCCTGGTTCCACAGGGCGTGCATCCAGGTAGGAGCCGTTCCCTTGCTCCGGGCACGGCAGGCTCTCAGCAGCACCAGAGCCTCACTCACGCTCTTTCTGTTTCTCCTGCAGGGGCAGGCTATGCGAGCTGCCGCTTTTTGCTTCCAGTGCCCTCTGTGTCAAAATACAAAACTGTTCCTAACAGAAATGCTCTGCATGGGGATCCGAATCCCTGTAAGGTTGGTGTCCTCCTGGCCAGCACTGTGCCACGCCTGGACCTGCCCCCGCAGCTGTGGCCCTCCGTTGATCCCCAAGTCCAGGCTTTAGCTCCACGCAGGCGTTGGAAACAGGGTGTGGGGGAAAGAAGAGCGGGGAGGCCCTGCATATGCCTTAGGCTGTGGCAGCAGGGGCTCATCAATTTTCCTTTCTCCGTCAGACAAGCGTCATGGGAAGATAACAACCCATATGCAGACCTGTACCAGAGGCACGGGAGCTGCGATGCCAGGGAGTGCCTTTGTCCAGGAGGAAGGGAGGAAAACAAGTCAAAGGGGTAAGTTGCCAAAGATGCACCCCAGGGCTCGGCACGGGATCTCTGTCTCAGCAGGGGCTCGAAGCAGAAGGGCTGAGAACAAGAGCTCTGCTGGACAATCCCATGCTGTGGGCACTTTCTCCTTAGAGACATGAACCCATTTCTTTCCCCAGGCCCTGGCAGCTGATCCTGTGCCACTCCTGCGCTGCTGTGGGCACTCACAGACGCTGCTCCAACCTGGGGAACAGGCGTGAGGACACACGGAGGTGGGAGTGTGACAGCTGTGCTGGCCTGGTCACCTGTAAGTGTCAAAGCACCCGGGTGCTCCTGGGCTGGGGCCAGGGGCCAGGCAAGGCCCGGCAGTGGGTGCCTGCTGTGGGCTTGGCAGAGCCTGTCTGCTCCGGGAGGGCTGGGGCACCTCTCTGGCCTACCCTGCCCCAGGCCTGGGAGACAAGCCCTTAATGTTCCTGTTTTCCCTTGTAGACCCCAGTGCTAGCTCAGAGCCCGCTGGTGCCGGCACTGCCAGCCCAGCAGCATCGGGGCAGTCTCCTGGATCTCTGGAACTGGAGTTCAGCAGCCCTAGCCCCAGCAGCCAGGCAGCATCGGGGCAGACTGTTGGACACGCAGCACAGGAGACCAGCAGCCCCAGCACTGCCAGCCCAGCAGCATCGGCGCACACTCTGGAGCCTCAGGCACAGGAGTCCAGCAGCCCCAGCACTGCCAGCCCAGCAGCATCGGCGCACACTCTGGAGCCTCAGGCACAGGAGTCCAGCAGCCCCAGCAGCAGCGGACAGATGCCATCAGCACCATGCCACAGTTGCCCAGTGTGTGAGGGCAGCAGCCTCTCCAGCCAGCCTGGGCCTGACCGACGGCGACGCCAAACCCGGTGCACCCGTCAGACCCAGACGCCCTACACGTGGCCGAGAAGGCTGCAGGAGAGAGGCCGACCGCCAGCAACGCGCACTGCGAGCAGTACCCGCCGCCAGGCGGTGCCAAGGCGGTCCCAGTGCTCCGCATCACGTGGGACCCGCAGGCGCAGCAGCAACAGGCAGCAGCCATCGGCGGCATCCCGTGGCTCCGCACCACTGCAAAGAAGCCTGAGCAACAGGCCCGGTGGGCCCATGCGGGTGCGCGACCGCTCCCGCTTGCAGCGTCGGGCCCAAGCTCCCTATGCGCGGCCCAGAAGACGCTCCCAGGGCAGCCGCACAGCAGCAGCACGAGCTGGGAGGAGCCCCCGCAGACAGGCTCCGCCCAGGCTGTCCCAGGGCTCACCAGCACGTGCGAGCCGCAGCCGCAGCCGCCGCACCACGACGCAGCGGCCGTCAGCATCATCCCGTGGCGCCGGAGCACGACAAAGAGCCAGCGCCTCAAGATCCGCCGGGCCCGTGCCGGTGCGAGACCGCTCTCGCTCGCAACGCCGGGCCCAAACTCCCAGCACGCGGCGCAGAAGGTGCCGTTAGAGCAGCCACACGCCGCCACCACGTGCAAAGAGGAGCACACGCAGACAGGCTGTGTCGGGGCTCTCCCAGCGCTCCCCAGCACGTGCTAGCAGCTGCTGCAGCAGTGAGAGTCAGGAGTCATCAGGGAGCAGCGCTGACAGCCAGGAGGAGTTATAGCCATGCCACAGTTCCCTGGCACCAGACACTGACACTGCAACAATCGGGCGGTGCCACGGCTCCCCAGCATGCTCCCAGTTGAACTGTCACACCCAAACTGCCTACACGCGGCCCAGAAGACAGCAGGAGAGAAGCCAACCGCCAGCACCACATGGTGAAAGGAGCACCCACAGCCAGGCAGTGAGGGGCTGTCCCAGCGCTCGCCACTACCTGAGACCAGGAGCCCCAGAACCAGCAGGCATCGGCCATTGGCAGCATCCTCTGACTCCACAGCACTGGAAAGCGGCAGCAGCTCCACCCCCGCTAAGCCTGCGTGTGTGTGAGACAACTCCCACTTGCAACATCAGGCCCAAACTCCCAACGCACAGCCTGGACACCTCAGTGGGACCAACCGTGTTTCATCTCTGAGCGACCGCTGTGACCCCCCTCTACCGGCACAATAAAGGTGGCCCTTCGTCTCTGGACTGGGAGATTCCAGGCTCCTTGGTTGGCTTCTTCCTCCTCTGCCTTTCTCAAGGGGCAGCATCAGGGCCTGGGCCCAGAGCGTTGTCCTGTCCCTAGAGGTCAGCAGCACCTCCTGCAGACTGACCTCCTGCACCCACCCACCCAGCCGGCCTGGCCCTCAGGGCTCACCCCCCCAAAATCATGCACGCCAGCGCCAGTGACTTCTGACACGCTTCAGCTCTGTTTCCCTCTGGATAAGGCTACAGGCGATATCCTATCCTCATCGCCTAGGTTAGTGAGCGTGGTGGCAGAGGGGCAAAGCTGGTGTTCCGTTAAGAGTTCAGTTCAGTGTCAACGTCTGCGCAGAGCACTAATTAGGGTAAAAGCTGCTGTTCTTCTTGTGTAAAAGTAACTATCACAACACCAAATCTCTTCACTGAACAGGTCTGTGGAGTTTCCTAATCCCAAAGGACTCTCCCTGCTGTTATGTCCAGCTTTCAGCTAGATGAGAATGGGGTTTTGCCTCTCTCCCTCCCTGCCTCCTGCCATCCCTCCCTCTCCCATGCCCCCACAAAATGCTTTGCTATGAATCCTTGTTTGTAGACAAGCCTAACCATACAGCTCTGGCTAGACTTTCTCAACAGGCTGCTGAGATGCTTGGCTGAGGAGCAGTAGTAAATATTGCAGAGTATGTTCTCTAATTCTTCTAAATTTCCTGAACTTTGTCAGCACTTCCATTTTTTCAAAAAGAAAAGACCCTTTCTGAAGGTGCTGAAGGTCCTGCTTTACACGAACAGATCCTGTTTATGTACTCTGGAAGGCAACACCACTGACTTGCTTTTGCAGCCCAGGCAGAGTGACTGCTGTTGTGGTGTCATCCTGAAAGTCTTAGCCTGCAGGACGAAATCTGCAGAGCACAGGGACTGTTGGCTCTTTGTGTGGAGTGACTGACACTGCCAGCGAGGCGGGTGACGAGGAGGGGACTGTTATTCTCAACACCGAAAGATGAGGCCAAGGTTTCCCCTCTAATAGTTACATGGCTCTTCTCGAGTCATTGAGTTTACATGAGGTTTACAACAGCATGTAGTGACAGGACAAGGGGAATGGCTTTAAGCTGAAAGAGGGCAGATTTAGATTAGATATTAGGCAGAAGTTCTTCCCTCTGGGCGCGGTGAGGCGCTGGCACAGGTTGCCCAGAGAAGCTGTGACTGCCCCATCCCTGGCAGTGTTCAAGGCCAGGTTGGATGGGGCTTGAAGCAAGCTGCTCTAGTGGAAGATGTCCTTGCCTGTGGCAGGGGGTTGGAGCTGGATGAACTTTAAGGTCCCTTCCAACCCAAACTCTTCTGCAGTTCTATGGATGTAGGTGAGTAGATGGTGTCTCAGGAGCTGTTAATTCCAAGGTACAAGCTTCTCTTTGGTGCATTACTGCTGCAGATGTGCAATGTTTGCTCTCTTTTAGTTTTCCCTCCCGTTTTTAGTCCCCCCACCAGCCTGAGACCTCCATCCTCTTTTTATTTCAGCTTCACACATATTAGTGCATTGGCTGCCTCGTCTCTAAGAATCCTCGGGCTTCCCAGACTGTACCAAAACGTTTCCTATGGATGCCACAAACTGCATGACTGCCGCTCCTGCCCATGGGAGGTCGGGGCCGCAGGAGGTTTCTCTACTATAGTCTTGCGCTCTCAAATTTTAAGACATTTTAAGCAGGAGCGGGGGAAAAAAGTGAAAAAAATAGAGCTTAATTTTTAAATGTAGCACTTGTTCTGGGAATGCCTTCCCTTGCTCCGGCCTGGGGGTGACCCCAGCGGGGTGCTGCTGCCCCTCGCTTTCCTTCACAGGCACTGGAAAGGGGCAGGAAAACCACCCGGGAGTCTTTTTGCCAGCAGCGTGCCCGTGGTTTATTTGAAATAAATTGTGATTTCTAACTCCAGAGATGTCCTGCCTCAGGATGGGATGGGGGGGGACTTCTGCAGTAGAGGTCACATCTGGCTGACCACTACTTCTCTTTTTAAGTGGGAATAAGACCTTCACTTAAAAAAAGGGGGAAAAAAGTGCGCAACAGTGGCTTTGATGACTGGTTCCTTCCACAACTTAAAAAAAGTTTTCAAGTTTGCCTCCTAGTGGATATGAGAGCCAGAGACCATCTAGAAACAGAGGAGCATCACATTAAAAATGAACAGCATAAAGTGTTTTTAATAAAAACAGGCTTTGTCAAAAGACCAGTCTTTGCAGAATTGCTAACGTCCTGAAATAAAACTAATTTGTTCATTTCACAGAAGACCCTGTAACTGCAGTTTGAAAAGGGTAGGCCATTCAAGGACACTCTCTTCTCATAACGCATCCACAAGACAATCTATCACAAGTACCTCTGGCTACTACACCTCAGGCCGTGGCTATTTTACGGAAGCATCCGAAAAGGCAGAGTTGGAGTTAGCTTTGGAACCCACATGCTCAAACTTTCATAGATTCTATTAAATAACAACCATGGTCTTTTAACCATATTCTCAAAGAAGGAGTCTCTGTTTCTTGGGCTACAGGAGTCTTCTCTGAGGGTTAACCTACCTGCAGCTGCTTTGACAACTTCTCTCCAGAGTCAACCCATACGTTAAAAAATTACTGTTTTCAGTTCTTAGGTTGCAATGAGATAGAGTTACTAAGTCCTTGCCCATTGCTGGCCCAAACAATGTGAATTGACATTTAATGGGAAATATTGCAAGTTTCTAGATTTCTTTTCCATTATCCAGTTTTCTTGACACCTTGATTTTTCTGTGCACCAACTGCTGTTACAAATCTTTATGAAATAATAAAATGGAAATCGAGTAATGCAGGCATAGCAAAACAGTAAGAAGTTTTCAGTTCTGAAGTTATTTAAAACCCAGGTCTGGAAAGCAAACTCAACTTGCAAACATTAAGAGAGCACTATGGTAGATCAACAAGGTAACACATGGACTTTGCAAATGAGGTACTCATTTGAAGCTGCACTAGAGAGGAGAGTATCTGAGCTTCTCATGAAACAATGCTGGCGGAGAGATATCTGATTTCTGTTCTTTAATGCTGACATAAGGTAAGATACTTCATCGTTTGTTTGGAAAGAAAGCAGTCGTAGTTGTTCTTGTAGCAATAGTTGTTACTCTTCAAGAAGAAAGTAGACATGAGTGCACTGCAGCGCTGTGTTTATACATTTTTGTAGGAGGTGCAGAAATATCTAATTCTCATCCCTCTGTCTTCCCATTTATAAAAAAAGAAAAGTAATTCTGAGGATACTGGTTGCCTACAGCTTCTGCTTCTTGTTGACTGACTCAACATCAGCTTGTTTCGTGAAGAGGAGGCTGAGGGGCTTCAGATTCTGGGCTAACACTACCCCAATGGGAGCTGTAAAAATGATGGTAAAGTTGTAAAGACAAATGCTTCTCAATCCTGGGCAAATGGCCCCAGGATGGAGGTTCAGCTTGGATGTCAAGGAAAGATTCTTCACTTGCAGAAGAGTGCTCATCTGGGGCAGCTGTCAAATCTCCAGCCTTAGCAGTAGTTAAGTCTCAGCCCAGGCAAAGCTGAGTCTAATATAGTTTGGTGCTTTGAGTAGAGACAGGACTAGAGACCTCCAGTAGCGCCTTCCAAAGGATATCTTTACCTTGATGTGGGCTTGGTGGTGCCTGCAAAGGATTTTGCCAGACTGCAGTCTGCTTGTTAGTGCCTATGAAGTCTTTCTCCTCTCCCTAAATTTCATGGATTTGCAGGAATTTCATTGTCACTGAGCTCCCTAGCTCCTTCCACAGCTACCCTAGGTCTCTATCAGGATAGAAAAATGCATCTGTAGCTTAAAAGTGGTGTGTATTGTGGGCAAGCACAGCATTCTAATGAGATTGTTGAAAGGCAATGAGATCCTTCGAACATGATGTCATGAGTCTGAGGTATGACAGTGATCCAAATATTTCAATGTTCATAAGCATTTATACCTGAACACCTATTAAATGTCATCTTATTCTGATATTTTTTGTTCTTTTTTAATAATGTCTCTATGTGAAATACTGTATGAATGTAGTGCTGGTTTCTATTTGTCATGAACTGTTTAGCAAACATGCACTCAGGATAAGATTGACTATATATTCAACTCACTATTTCTCCAAAGCTGAATTTCTAGTGGAACTATGGAAGCAAAAGACAAGCATTTAATAACAGATTTTAGTGAACAGTATGCCACTAATCATGTGTTAGATATGACATTCTTCACAGGGGCTGGGTTGAAGTATACTGAAGCGCTCCATGTTGTAGAAACTGTTTTTCTAGGGAAATCTTGTGTTGTAATAAACATTAAGCAGCAGCACTGGAGCTACAGCATCTGACTGCCTATCTCTTACACAGATTTGGAGATCTACACTGTGAAGTTGGGTCTGATCTGACAAATATTTAGATAACTGTAAGGAGGAGAGTACTTTATTGCTTTTCCTATATCAGTATACACAACAAATGCACTAAAGTTACTCTTCCCAATAATTCTAACTCTGCCTCAGTACTGATAAGCTATCTGAGCTCATTACCTGCTGATGGCGCATTCTGTTGAGGAGTCTGTGGTGGTTTTTTCCTTTTCAATGTGCTGCTCTTCTTAAGAGATTCCTGGACTATTCCCCACCACCATCTGATTAAAAAATAAACTTGCAAAGTCGTAAAACAATGACCTGCAGTGAAGCTTCAAAAGACACAAACAACCCCTAAACCCAACAAGAGTAAGGGACATGGTAACGTCTATTAAAAATTTAACGGTAAAAACTGTCAGGCAGGTCCAAATTAATTTTGGATTTGAGATCTGGGTTATACTCGTAATCCAAGGATTGCAAGGTATGCTAATTTTACTTGGAACACAGGCCTCCTGTAGTTACCCCTTCCCAGCTGCAGCCAGCACCCTGAAAACCCTTGAAGAGTTCCCGGTTCTCCGGCACCCCTAGAAGTTCCCAGGAGATCTCAAAGGAAAGCAGAGAAACTACTCATCTGTTAGCTGCCTCTTTTAGCTGCGCTCACCGCATGAGTTTATCGGAGTCCTGATGACTGCCACAACCAACAGCGGCTTCTCTATAAACAAGACACCAGCCACTAAGTGGACCTTTGAAGGTCCCTCCAACCCAAACTATTCTATCATTCCTTTTCCTCTACTCTGGTTGTGCTCCAGACACGGTCTGGTGTTTGTCCTGCTGTCGCAGGTGAATTATTCAGGGAAGTCATCCTTGGTGGGTTAACTAAAAGGGCTTTCTTCATGATGAAGCGGTGATCAAATGGTAAGGAATCGACGACTGAAGGAAAATCATAGTGTAAGCAAATGGTGATAAAGTAACAGCGGAATGGCAATGAGAGTCACAGGAATCATTTAGGTTGGAGAAGGCCATGAAGGTCATCGAGTCCAACCGTTAGGCAAACAGTGCCAAGTTCACCAGGAAACCATGTCCCTAAGCTGGCCCTTGACTCTGCGCTTGCAGGTGGAGCAGCTGCCCGGCTGACCTGGGTGCCAAGGGCTCGGGTCCCTGCCTGTGCGCTTCACATCCAGCCCTGTGATGCAGTGCCCGTGTCACAGTGGGTGCCGTGTGGCCGAGGGTGCCCTGCCCATATTTGGGGCGCACGCAGGCCAGCGGCGCTTACGTCACAGAGGCCACTGTGACTGGCGGCGGGGGCAGGCCTATAAAAGCAGGAACGCCGGGCACAGTGCATCATCACTGCGACCCGGTGAGGTACGGGCAGTAGAGGGCAGGGACAGGGCTCTTGGGGGCCTGCCGAGGGAGGAGGGGGCTCCACACCGCAGGGCTCTGGGCCTGTGCTGCAAGCTCACCCGCGTCTCTCTTCTCCCTCAGAGGTAGCAGAGGAGCATTTGGAGAAGAAGCCCCAGCGCTGCTGGGACAGGGACTCTCCAAACACCCACCGTTCATGTCTGCCACATCCGCAAGGAGGCGTAGGAGACGCGACTCGATGGAGCAGGGTGAGAGTAAAGTCCCCCTCCTACAGCCAGGCAGAGGGACTCCTGAGGCTGTCGGCGTGGACCGGGAGAGTTGGCAGGGGGAGGCAGGAGCTCCAAAGCCACCCTGCAGGAGGGCCGCTCCTCTGCTTGGCAAGCGGGACCGGGGCCGGGCAGTGCGCACCCTCCGGGACACCCATGCCTGCAGGGCCCTTTCCTCTCCAAGGCTTCCAGCCCTGCTCAGCAGCCAGCTAGGCAGGGACAGAGCAGCCCTTGGGGGCAATCCCTCAGGGACGCATCCCTGGCCCCACAGAGGTGCTCATTCTCAGTGGCATTTGCTCTCTCCCCTCCAGCATGCCTGCTGTGTCGCCGCGCAGAGGCAGACCCGGACATCTGCGGGCCAAAACAGGATCATCAAGGGATCTGTGTCCATCGCTTTTGCCTGGTGAGTTCCTCTGGGGCTGGTTTCATCTTTGCAACGCACCTGCCCTGCCACATGCCCCTCATCTGCTCCTTGTCTCTGCTCTTCTGCAGCTCTTTGCCAGTGACCTTCAACCGCAAGGGACCGAAGAGGAAGAACAGATGGCATTTCTTTCTGTGGATATTCTATATGTAATCCAGCTGGCAGCCGAGATGGTGAGGATCTGAGATGATCAGGGTGATTCGTGCCAGGAGAGGTTTGCGGGAGCTTAGAGCAGATGCCAAGAACAGAATCCCAGCCTTTCCACCCAGCTCTGGGACAGCAGTCTTGCTCCCAGCGGCTCCACACAGGCTCCAGCACAGGAGCCTGCTCTGCCAGGTGGATCTGTGGCCTGTGATCCAGCTGGGGCCACATCCTGCGCCCTGCCCCGAGGTGTGGCTCTGGCTGTGGAGACCCTGAGGCTGCCGCTGATGGGGGCTGCTCTGCTCTTTCCAGGTCTGCTTTGTGTGTGGCGAGATGGGGGCCACCGTCGCCTGCAACGCGGTCGGCTGCGGCCGCAGGTTCCATCTCCCCTGTGCCGTGGAGGGTGGATGCGTCACCCGTTACTTCCTGCCGTACAGGTACCCCCTCTACCCTTCTCCCCGTCACCAGGGCAGGACCCAGCGCTTCTCATCTCACCCATCCCTTCCCTCTTCCCCTAGTTCCTTCTGCTGGGAGCACCGCCCACAACAGCAAGAGCTGGCGGCTCCAGAGGACACCAACTGCCTCATCTGCATGGACCCTGTTGAAGGCAGAACGACCTACGGGACCATGGTGTGCCCAGCATGCAAACATGCCTGGTTCCACAGGGCGTGCATCCAGGTAGGAGCCGTTCCCTTGCTCCGGGCACGGCAGGCTCTCAGCAGCACCAGAGCCTCACTCACGCTCTTTCTGTTTCTCCTGCAGGGGCAGGCTATGCGAGCTGCCGCTTTTTGCTTCCAGTGCCCTCTGTGTCAAAATACAAAACTGTTCCTAACAGAAATGCTCTGCATGGGGATCCGAATCCCTGTAAGGTTGGTGTCCTCCTGGCCAGCACTGTGCCACGCCTGGACCTGCCCCCGCAGCTGTGGCCCTCCGTTGATCCCCAAGTCCAGGCTTTAGCTCCACGCAGGCGTTGGAAACAGGGTGTGGGGGAAAGAAGAGCGGGGAGGCCCTGCATATGCCTTAGGCTGTGGCAGCAGGGGCTCATCAATTTTCCTTTCTCCGTCAGACAAGCGTCATGGGAAGATAACAACCCATATGCAGACCTGTACCAGAGGCACGGGAGCTGCGATGCCAGGGAGTGCCTTTGTCCAGGAGGAAGGGAGGAAAACAAGTCAAAGGGGTAAGTTGCCAAAGATGCACCCCAGGGCTCGGCACGGGATCTCTGTCTCAGCAGGGGCTCGAAGCAGAAGGGCTGAGAACAAGAGCTCTGCTGGACAATCCCATGCTGTGGGCACTTTCTCCTTAGAGACATGAACCCATTTCTTTCCCCAGGCCCTGGCAGCTGATCCTGTGCCACTCCTGCGCTGCTGTGGGCACTCACAGACGCTGCTCCAACCTGGGGAACAGGCGTGAGGACACACGGAGGTGGGAGTGTGACAGCTGTGCTGGCCTGGTCACCTGTAAGTGTCAAAGCACCCGGGTGCTCCTGGGCTGGGGCCAGGGGCCAGGCAAGGCCCGGCAGTGGGTGCCTGCTGTGGGCTTGGCAGAGCCTGTCTGCTCCGGGAGGGCTGGGGCACCAGGCCTGGGAGACAAGCCCTTAATGTTCCTGTTTTCCCTTGTAGACCCCAGTGCTAGCTCAGAGCTCGCTGGTGCCGGCACTGCCAGCCCAGCAGCATCGGGGCAGTCTCCTGGATCTCTGGAACTGGAGTTCAGCAGCCCTAGCCCCAGCAGCCAGGCAGCATCGGGGCAGACTGTTGGACACGCAGCACAGGAGACCAGCAGCCCCAGCACTGCCAGCCCAGCAGCATCGGCGCACACTCTGGAGCCTCAGGCACAGGAGTCCAGCAGCCCCAGCACTGCCAGCCCAGCAGCATCGGCGCACACTCTGGAGCCTCAGGCACAGGAGTCCAGCAGCCCCAGCAGCAGCGGACAGATGCCATCAGCACCATGCCACAGTTGCCCAGTGTGTGAGGGCAGCAGCCTCTCCAGCCAGCCTGGGCCTGACCGACGGCGACGCCAAACCCGGTGCACCCGTCAGACCCAGACGCCCTACACGTGGCCGAGAAGGCTGCAGGAGAGAGGCCGACCGCCAGCAACGCGCACTGCGAGCAGTACCCGCCGCCAGGCGGTGCCAAGGCGGTCCCAGTGCTCCGCATCACGTGGGACCCGCAGGCGCAGCAGCAACAGGCAGCAGCCATCGGCGGCATCCCGTGGCTCCGCACCACTGCAAAGAAGCCTGAGCAACAGGCCCGGTGGGCCCATGCGGGTGCGCGACCGCTCCCGCTTGCAGCGTCGGGCCCAAGCTCCCTATGCGCGGCCCAGAAGACGCTCCCAGGGCAGCCGCACAGCAGCAGCACGAGCTGGGAGGAGCCCCCGCAGACAGGCTCCGCCCAGGCTGTCCCAGGGCTCACCAGCACGTGCGAGCCGCAGCCGCAGCCGCCGCACCACGACGCAGCGGCCGTCAGCATCATCCCGTGGCGCCGGAGCACGACAAAGAGCCAGCGCCTCAAGATCCGCCGGGCCCGTGCCGGTGCGAGACCGCTCTCGCTCGCAACGCCGGGCCCAAACTCCCAGCACGCGGCGCAGAAGGCGCCGTTAGAGCAGCCACACGCCGCCACCACGTGCAAAGAGGAGCACACGCAGACAGGCTGTGTCGGGGCTCTCCCAGCGCTCCCCAGCACGTGCTAGCAGCTGCTGCAGCAGTGAGAGTCAGGAGTCATCAGGGAGCAGCGCTGACAGCCAGGAGGAGTTATAGCCATGCCACAGTTCCCTGGCACCAGACACTGACACTGCAACAATCGGGCGGTGCCACGGCTCCCCAGCATGCTCCCAGTTGAACTGTCACACCCAAACTGCCTACACGCGGCCCAGAAGACAGCAGGAGAGAAGCCAACCGCCAGCACCACATGGTGAAAGGAGCACCCACAGCCAGGCAGTGAGGGGCTGTCCCAGCGCTCGCCACTACCTGAGACCAGGAGCCCCAGAACCAGCAGGCATCGGCCATTGGCAGCATCCTCTGACTCCACAGCACTGGAAAGCGGCAGCAGCTCCACCCCCGCTAAGCCTGCGTGTGTGTGAGACAACTCCCACTTGCAACATCAGGCCCAAACTCCCAACGCACAGCCTGGACACCTCAGTGGGACCAACCGTGTTTCATCTCTGAGCGACCGCTGTGACCCCCCTCTACCGGCACAATAAAGGTGGCCCTTCGTCTCTGGACTGGGAGATTCCAGGCTCCTTGGTTGGCTTCTTCCTCCTCTGCCTTTCTCAAGGGGCAGCATCAGGGCCTGGGCCCAGAGCGTTGTCCTGTCCCTAGAGGTCAGCAGCACCTCCTGCAGACTGACCTCCTGCACCCACCCACCCAGCCGGCCTGGCCCTCAGGGCTCACCCCCCAAAATCATGCACGCCAGCGCCAGTGACTTCTGACACGCTTCAGCTCTGTTTCCCTCTGGATAAGGCTACAGGCAATATCCTATCCTCATCGCCTAGGTTAGTGAGCGTGGTGGCAGAGGGGCAAAGCTGGTGTTCCGTTAAGAGTTCAGTTCAGTGTCAACGTCTGCGCAGAGCACTAATTAGGGTAAAAGCTGCTGTTCTTCTTGTGTAAAAGTAACTATCACGACACCAAATCTCTTCACTGAACAGGTCTGTGGAGTTTCCTAATCCCAAAGGACTCTCCCTGCTGTTATGTCCAGCTTTCAGCTAGATGAGAATGGGGTTTTGCCTCTCTCCCTCCCTGCCTCCTGCCATCCCTCCCTCTCCCATGCCCCCACAAAATGCTTTGCTATGAATCCTTGTTTGTAGACAAGCCTAACCATACAGCTCTGGCTAGACTTTCTCAACAGGCTGCTGAGATGCTTGGCTGAGGAGCAGTAGTAAATATTGCAGAGTATGTTCTCTAATTCTTCTAAATTTCCTGAACTTTGTCAGCACTTCCATTTTTTCAAAAAGAAAAGACCCTTTCTGAAGGTGCTGAAAGTCCTGCTTTACACGAACAGATCCTGTTTATGTACTCTGGAAGGCAACACCACTGACTTGCTTTTGCAGCCCAGGCAGAGTGACTGCTGTTGTGGTGTCATCCTGAAAGTCTTAGCCTGCAGGACGAAATCTGCAGAGCACAGGGACTGTTGGCTCTTTGTGTGGAGTGACTGACACTGCCAGCGAGGCGGGTGACGAGGAGGGGACTGTTATTCTCAACACCGAAAGATGAGGCCAGAGAATGGCGTTTTGCCTCTCTCCCTCCCTGCCTCTGTGGTAGTTACGGCTTGGCGGTCGGAAGATGTTGTGTTGTACGGAAGGATAAGACCCCTCTCCCTAGAGCCAGTAACACTTGGTTTGTGACGTAAGCAGACGGAAGTGACGTTGTAAACTCAGGTATATAACACCATGTTACCCGTCAATAAAGGCCATTTGCTGTCCACCACATTGGTGTCTGCGAGCTGATGGCCCGAGCAGCCTGGGGTTGGTCGCCGTGCCGTTCCTGAGATAGGTCATTAAGTCAACGAATGCAACAAGTGGTGCCGAAACCCGTGGACGGGGTTTCGGGAATCGCCTGGACGGGTGAACGGCGGCCGGTGCAGCAGGACCAGCCCGGCGGGGGGGACGCTCCTGGACCAACAAGGAGGATGGAAGCCCTTGCGAAGGTCGTATCGCAGTTACATAGTCAGTGGGGTATTGATTGTAAACCCAAAGATTTTACTCTCGCAGTTGCGAGGCTTTTGCAAACGGGTTATTGCCCAGCCGGTGGATATTCTCCACCCTGAAGTGTGGGATAAATGTACTAAAGCGTTAGCGGAAGAAACGATGTCTTCGGGTTGTGGGAAAAATCTTAAGTCATGGGGGAAAGTCATACAGGCTCTGAAAAAGGCCATACAAGAGCAGGAGACCTGGAAAGCGGCAGAGAACTGTTTGTTGGCCACCCCGAAATTTGGAGTCGGGGCGGCCATGCAGACTTTGCCACCCCCCAGATGATGCTGATTGTATTGAGCCCAAAGATCACCAAGAGGGCGACTCGTCCCCTCGACCGGGTCCCGACACGGGCCCCGACATGTTAACGGAGGGACAGAATCGAGATAAATCTTTCTGGGGCAGGCTAGCCGAGGAGGCCAGGAGAGCCGCGGAGAAAGCGGAGTCTGAGGCAGCCTGGCCTAGACCGCCGCCATATGCGCCCCAAGATGGCGCCGAGCAGAAAGGCGGAGGGCGGGGTGAAGACGCCCGTGGCGGGAAAAAGGAGAAAGCGCCGGTATTACCATGCGCACGCAACGAGGAGGGGGAGGAGAGAAGGAACGGGGAGGAGAGAACTGGGGGGGGCACCCGGGAACGGGAGGAGAGCGCAAGCGAGGGGCAGAAAGCGGGTCGGAGCGGCCACCTGGAAAAATACCCTCCTATGGCAAACAGCCCGCCGAGGAGGGGGGGGGGGGCGAATCGAGAGAGAGGGAGCGGCCCGCCCGCAAGAAAAGCGGGCAGGGCCGGAGCCCGGCAGAAAGGCACAGGGAACCAGCAGTGAGCAGTCAGTCGAGCTCTGACTCTGAAGCACGCATCAGCCGGGACGAGTGGGTCACAACAGATTCAAGACTAGAGGAGGAGGAAACGAAGATGGACAAAGGGGGAGGACTCCCCCTCACGGGCTGGAGGAAAATAAAGATTGCTTGCGCCGACTGGACCCCATCACCCAAATTAGCGTTCCCGGTCCGGGTGACAGATGGGGGGCAGAGGGTCTACTCGCCAATAAATCCAAAAGATATACAAGCGATTGTTAAGGCAATCGCAGATAAAGGGCTTAATTCTGCCATGGTCTCCACCCTCATAGATGGTGTTTTTGGGGGAGATGATATGCTCCGGTTCGATATAAAACAAACCTGTAAAATGATTCTTGACGGGGCAGGGATGATTGTTTTTAATCAAGAATGGGAATACAACTATATAGCACAACTAGCTCAAGTAACCGGGGCGGATCATCCACTACACGGCTCCAGCCTGCAGCGATTAACAGGTATAGATCCGGCAATGATCACCCCCCAGGCACAGGCCCAGGGCCTGCGGCCCTATGAAGTAATGACAACTACCCGTGCAGCCAGAGAAGCTATTCGTGAAGCTTCTAGAGTCGTTGTCAAGCCATCGCCATGGTCTACAATAAAACAAAATGAAAGTGAGAGTTTTACACAATTTGTAGACCGCCTCCAGGCAGCGGTCAACTCCTCGTCCCTGCCTGCAGAAGCGAAAGGCGCAGTTGTCACAGAATGCTTACGTCAGCAATGCAATTCGACAGCCAAAGAAGTTTTACAATCGTTGCCGGCGAGGTCAAGCATTGCGGACATGATTAAGCATGTCGCAAAAGAAGAGCAACTGGCCCTGATCCAGGCGGCTGTCCACACCACGATGGCTAATATGACGGCATGTTTTAAGTGTGGCCGGGTGGGCCACATTGCACCAAACTGTCCTCAGTCGGAAAAGCCACTAATAGCGCCTCCCCCACATCGGAACCAACCCAGAGGACCGTGCTGGGCCTGCGGAAAGAAAGGGTATTTTGCTAAGGAATGTAGATCTAAAACCCAGGGAAACGGGGCGGGGAGGGGACACTTGGGCCGCGCACAGTCCTCTCCCACTTGGGACATGAGGCGGCCCAACTATGCCAGCCCCAGATGGGGTGAGGCACTCACAGAATCACAGAATCCCAAGGGTTGGAAGGGACCTCGAAAGATCATCTAGTCCAACCTCCCTGCAAGAGCAGGGTAACCTACAGTACATCACACAGGAACTTGTCCAGGCGGGCCTTGAATATCTCCAGTGTAGGAGACTCCACAACCCCCCTGGGCAACCTGTTCCAGTGCTCTGTCACTCTTACAGTAAAGAAGTTCTTCCTGATGTTAAAGTGGAACTTCCTATGCTCCAGTTTGCACCCATTGCACCTTGTCCTATCACTGGATATCACTGAAAAAAGCCTAGCTCCATCATCCTGACACCCACCCTTTACATATTTGTAAACATTGATGAGGTCACCCCTCAGTCTCCTCTTCTCCAAGCTAAAGAGACCCAGCTCCCTCAGCCTCTCCTCATAAGGGAGATGTTCCAATCCCTTAATCATTTTTGTGGCTCTGCGCTGGACTCCTTCAAGCAATTCCCTGTCCTTCTTGAACAGAGGGGCCCAGAACTGGACGCAATATTCCAGATGCGGCCTCACCAAGGCTGAGTAGAGGGGGAGGAGAACCTCTCTTGACCTACTAACCACACCCTTTCTAATGCACCCTAAGATGCCATTTGCCTTCTTGGCCGCAAGAGCACATTGCTGGCTCATGGTCATCCTCCTATCCACCAGGACCCCCAGGTCCCTTTCCCCTTCGCTACTTTCCAGCAGGTCACCCCCCAACCTGTACTGGTACATGGGGTTGTTCTTCCCCAGATGCAAGACTCTACACTTGCCCTTGTTAAATTTCATCAAGTTTCTCCCCGCCCAACTCTCCAGCCTGTCCAGGTCTCGCTGAATGGCAGCACAGCCTTCTGGTGTGTCAGCCACTCCTCCCAGTTTTGTGTCATCAGCGAACTTGCTGAGGGTGCACTCAGTTCCCTCATCCAGGTCATTGATGAAAATATTAAACAGCACCGGTCCCAGCACCGACCCCTGAGGGACTCCACTAGTCACAGACCTCCAGCTAGATTCTGCGCCATTGACCACAACTCTCTGCCTTCTTCCTTTCAACCAGTTCTTGATCCACCTCACTACTTGATCGTCAAGCCCACACTTCCTTAGCTTATCTATGAGGATGCTGTGGGAGACAGTATCAAATGCCTTACTGAAATCAAGAAAAACTACATCTACCGCTCTACCATCATCCCTCCACCTAGTCACTTCCTCATAGAAGGCTATAAGGTTGGTCATACATGACTTCTCCCTCATAAAACCATGTTGGCTGTTCTTAATGACCCCCTCATCCTTGATATGCCTAGTGATGGAGTCAAGAATAAGTTGTTCCATCACCTTTCCAGGGATGGAGGTAAGGCTGACCGGTCTATAATTACCCGGGTCCTCCTTCTTGCCCTTCTTATAGACTGGTGTGACCTTTGCCATCCGCCAATCCTCAGGCACCTCGCCCGTTTCCCACGACTTACCAAAGATGATGGAAAGTGGCCTAGCAATGACCTCCGTCAGCTCCCTCAGCACCCGTGGGTGCATTCCATCCGGACCCATCGATTTACAGATGTCCAGATTGCATAGCTGATCCCTAACCCAATCCTCATCTGCCAAAGCAAACTCCTCCTTTGTCCTGACTCCTTCTGGGGCTATAGAAATCCGGGGCCCTCGGGGAGAGTCTGCAGGAGTAAAGACAGAGGCAAAGAAGGCATTCAGCACCTCTGCCTTCTTTATATCCTCTGTCTCCAGGGCACCCACTTCGTTCAGCAGTGGGCCTATATTGCCTCTTGTGTTAGTTTTATTTGCTATGTATTTGAAGAAGCCCTTTTTATTGTCTTTAACCCGACAAGCAAGATTGAGTTCCAAGGAGGCCTTAGCTGTCCTAATTGCCTCCCTACATCCTCTAACAACTGTCCTATATTCCTCCCAAGCGGCCAGCCCCTCCTTCCATAATCCATAGATTCTCCTTTTCCACTTGAGTTTGCCCAGCAGCTCCTTGTTTAACCACGCTGGTCTCCTAGATCCCTTACTTGATTTCCTACTCATTGGGACGCTTCGATCCTGAGCCTGGAAGAAGTGGTCCTTGAATGCTAACCAGCTATCCTGAGCCCCTTTACCGCCTAGTACACTTTCCCATGAGACTTCCCTTAGCAGTTGACTGAAGAGGCCAAAGTTGGCCCTTCGGAAATCCAGAACTGTGGCTTTGCTAGGTATTCTATTCCTCCCACACAGGATCCTAAACTCCACCATCTCATGGTCACTGCAGCCAAGGCTGCCATTGACCGTCACCACTTCGACCAAACCCTCCTTGTTGGCGAGTACTAAATCTAGCAGCGCTGCTCCCCTAGTTGGTACGTCCACCATTTGCATTAAGAAATTATCATCAATGCACTCGAGGAACCTCCTAGACTGTGAATGACTGGCTGTGTGTGTTTTATTTTGGCTTTGTATAATATGGACTTCCCTGTTGGGCTGGTTCTCCCCAGTTGTGCTCCCTAGAAAACATCTCAGTTGCAATCTTCCAACATGAAGTAATGTCATTCTGGTGGCATTAGTCAAACCTTCCTTTGAAGCAAATGAAAAATGCTCTGCAAAATTCACAGCAATGGTTTATAATCGTCAGCCAAACAAGCTAGGGAATTCTGAATTTAAATTGGTTTTGGACATGGGTGTTGATAAATGCAAGATTGAGTCATTGCCCTTTCACCTTGCAATTGTGTCCTATTGGCAATATATTGTTTCTTTGAGCCTTTATAGCAAAAAAAAAAAAAAAAAAGTCAGATCTGCAATACACTGCATTATAAATTTGGGGTTGGTTGGTTTGTTTTAGGAAGTTTGTGTTAGTTTTGTCATCAGGAAATTAAAGCAAGATTCATGAATGAATACAAACTTACTGAATCTGGTTTCTTTAATAATTACAGTCTTGACTATGGAGTAACTGAGTGTAACTGACTCCTCAGATCTGCTTTGGCTCATTGTGCAGAAGAGCAATAATTTTGCAACTTTATAACAACATCTAATGATTTCTGAAAGCAGATTAAAAAGAGATGACTTGATACTACATTAAGTGGCCATTTTTAGTCAAAATATTGGGTTTTTTCTCTTGGAATTATCCCATTGCAGTTCTCTAATTTGAGTCTTCCTTCCTTAATAGAGGCTTACTTACTAATGACATTATAGAGATGAAACTGTGTTAGATTTCTAATTACTTTTATTCCTCAAGTGTCCTGAATGTATCTTTCTGCCTTTTGTCATCATCTTCTAAAAAAGCTACATTGAAGTGAGGACTTTACAATTCCCCCAACTGCTATAACTCAGTGTAATGTCTTTAAATAACAGGAAGCCATAAAATATGATGGAGTTAAGGAAATTCAGGTGGAAATAATGTGAAGCATATTATTTGGAGTAGATGCAGATCTTAGTTTTGATTTTACCTGTTCACTGCTGCATTAAAAGATGTTTCTTCATGGTCCAAATCAACAAAATATAAAACTCCTAAAAGGAGATTTCCTTCCTCCTGCCTGAGAAATGAATCGGTGATGCTCCTTTCCATATATTTTATTAAATAAAATATCATTTAATGTGTCTTTTATGTGAGGACATTTAAACATACTCAATGATATTAAGTTTTCATTTCTTTGAAGTGAGTTCAGGAAGCTAAGACTGGGGTTATCCAGAATGAGCAAGCAGGGAGGCTGATGTGTGAAGGTAAATTGGTATCAGCACAAGCTTGGCTGGTAGCTTTTTGTACACTGACACATGTGCTGTGGATGTTACTGAGAGGAGGAGTGTAGGTTGCTCACTACAAGTCTCCAGCTGCAGTCTCATTCCCATTTATGGCAAAACCTCAGTGGGGAAAATTCAGGTTGTATGTCTTTTTCAGGTGTGATCTCTGCAAGGATGTGATAATGTATCTCCCTTTCTTGGGGCATCTGGGCAGCCTGTGATGCGCACAGGGCTCATTCTGGCTTTTTTCAGATGAACAAATAATGTAAGCTATCAGAACAGGTCAGTAATGGGTCTAGTTGGACCTTTCATCTTCTGCATTGATATATTGTAAATAATGCAAGCACTGTTCTGTGGTCATTTGCTGCACAGTAAACTGTATTTTAGGGTATTCCCTACTCATGACTGCTGAATGTCTGTGCATGCACGTGTGTGCTGCTCAGTTCAGTGAGACCTCGACCTAGAATGGTAGAGGTGGTAGAAAACATGCATCTGTGAAAGGGGCACTGCACAGGGCTGCAAGTGCTGCTTAATAAGAAAATTATGCCTGTGCCAGATTAGAGGATCTTTTGTTCAACGTGCTGCATAAATCATAGGACAACTATGAATAGCCGTGATTTAAATTCCAAAACAGGTAATATGTCTAAAAAGAAAGTCTGTGCAAACTGCTGGACCAAATCCAGGTGCATCCTCCACGGCATTGCCTGCTGAAACTAGGAGTACAGCTATGTTCTTAGCAGGGAGGGATGTTGATCTTCCTGCTTCTCCAATGATCAGCTGTGTGATTGGAAAAAAAAAAAAAAAAAAGGAGCTTGATCTATATGAACATTTAAAAAAAATTATGGGTTTTTCATGTTGTCTGGGACAACCCTTTTACTGGAGCCTTAACAAAAAGAAGCAGGTATCCTAGGTTCAGCTGTAACAGTTATTTTTTCTCCTTCTTAGTAGCTGGTGCAGTGCTGTGTTTTTGACTTTCAGCCTGGGAACAACGCTGATAACACCGATGTTTTTAGTTGTTGCTAAAGTCTCCTCACTTTGTCCTTACCTGCATTATCTGCACTCACTGCCTGACTCCACATTTCCAGCACTTAGTGACTCTTCGGGAAAAATATCTCTAAGTAACAAGATGTGCAATAGTATTCTGTAAGTTTCTGCTATAACCCTTCCTTCCACCACAACTTCTACTGTTCAAATTAAGCTCCAGGTTCACAGAGGCTCATAATCCCGCAGTAATGCCTATGCCTAACACATAACCAGGCCTATCTATCCATCTGTAATTTTTTTTTTTCAGTAAATACAGGTTTGTACAGTTTTGTTTTCAAAATTGAAGTACAAGTTTTGACTGAGCCTTTTAAAGTTGAAGTGACATCTATGTCTTTGGATATGGAAGGAGGGGAATTGAGTTCTCCATTTCTCAAGCTCTGCTTTTTAAACATTCAGGTGGATCTCATCTCTCTGAGGATTTGTTTCCTTATATTTCAGACCAGCACCTTACAGGTTGTGTTTCATCTTTCTGTCCTATCGGAGTTCTGTGGCGAAGCAGCAACACCTTCTGCCAGCCGTGTATACCGACAAAGGAAGCTTTTCTTATTGTGCCTCAAAAGAAATTTCCTGAACTTACACAATCCAGGATTTGCACTTTTAAAATCAGCTGTCTGAAAGCTGCTAGGCTTACCTAGGTCAACAACAGTGTTATTTACAGCCTGCCTTCCTTGAGGCTAGGAGATAAAATATTCCTTTCACCAGATATCTATACACCAGGTATTTGTACTTCTAATCAGAACAGAAGATATGATGAACTTGATATATTTAATCATACTGGGAGAAACTGATTTCTTCTGGTCCTGCCCTGAATTACTTGTATGCTAACAAAGGCTACTGAAAATTCCTTACTTGAAAATCAGGCTGGGAAAAGAGATAGAAGACTCTGGGGCTTGTTTCTTCTTCCTAGGGTTCAAACCTGCTAACCTGCAACTTGAAGCTGTCCTAAGGTCAGGAAGTTTGAAGAACCCTCAGAGAGAGAGGTACAGTGGGCATAGGGTCTTTGCAGGCTGCTTCACCATACCCTGTACTCTGTCCATTTTTAGTGAGGAAGAACAGAGCTTTCAGTTGAGTAAATGAAAGTTTCTTGTGTTGTAAATATTTTGTACTTAAAGCTTTTTATTTAAAAGTGGAAAAAAAAAAATCCCCAACCAAAACAAAAAACCCTAACAAACCTGCAAGGAAAGCTGGTAGAGGGAAAGTATCTTCAGTCTCTCTAGGATTTCTGCTAGAATAAGCAGGGAAATTATTAATTGGTGTTTTGGGAGAGGTAATAAAATTTCAACAACTAAAATTAAATCCTTATCTCTTTGGCAATAGGATAAGAAGACTACAAAAGTTATATTGGGAAATACTGTCCATGTCAACCAAGTCCAAGTGGCCTCCGAGTGCAGGAACACTTGCCAGTTCAAGTAATAAAGTTTCCAGCAGTTATTTTTCTCTTGTTAAATCTGAACACTTCTCTTCTGCAGCTGAGGGGCTACAGGAGGCTTTGCTGAGTCTGTAGGGCTGACAGAGTCCTGGAAAAGCCAAAGGAGCCCTTGGAGAGGGGCTTTTTCTCACCACAGCACTACATGGTTTTAAGATGTGATGGAGTACTTCAAGGTGTCAGCCCATTCCTTAGTGGATAATGGTAGTAAATGTATTTACAGTTTTCTGTAACTATATTTGTATGGTCCCATCAGAGATGTGGAGGACTGACGTGGGGTGGCTGCCAAATGTAGCAAGGTGGGAGGTGCTGTGGGGAAGCTGCAGGGGCTGTTTGAACTTTGTAGACATGAAGAGTCTGCTGATGGCTGACAGTATCCTTGAGTGACACTACAATAAAGGAGATCCTAAGCTCAGTTTTTTTAAGTGAAGTACACGTGGTATGTTCAGGAGAAGCTTAAGCATTTATCTGTCTTTAGCTGTGATGGGTGAATGTCTAAGGATGGGGTTTGTTTTCCTCTCTTGATGTTTTATGCTTCACATGTTAATTCCAAGCTTTGCTGAAAGCTCTGACAAAATTTGCTTTTATTAGAAATTTTCCTTTCTTAGTTCTTCTCTGGCTTTGTAAAAGCGTGAGTGGATTACAGACATAGCCTTAAGCTGTTTCTACAGCTTTCCAGTAAGTCTGCCAAAGCAAGCATAGGTACAGCAGGGACAACATTTCCCTGTGTGGCAAGCCACTTGGCAGTGCTATAGTCTGGCCCTGAGAGGCAGCTCCATTCCTCCAGCTCTTTCTGCCCTGGGCATGAGTATTTGACCATTTCCCGAGTCTCTTGCCTTCCTGTGGTGTGGTAGTTGAGATTTTAGGCCATTTAGCTGCAGCACTTTGCTCTAGAACTGGTTTTTGCTCCCTTCGTAGGAGATACAGATTTGGACCAGAAGTTTGGCCCGTTACTAAAACTCCATGTGGGGCAGCACCTGGCTACATGTTTATGGGTTAGAGGGGTGAATGGGCTGCATGGTGCAGCAGCAAAAAGTCGGTGAAGGACCCCAACAGTCCATCAATCTAAAAGGAGCCTGAAGCAAGAAGCTCGGACATATAACACTAGGGAAGATGATATCCAATTCTCCCCCAAGTAATTTTGGTCTTGCCAAGTATTCTGCTTTCAAAAAAAAAAAAAAAAAAAAAAAGATACTGAGCTGGAGAATAGGTGAGATGCCGTTCTGGAAAGGGTTTCTTGCACATTTTTGTCTGCATATTTTCAACTGAGTACTTTGTAAATGGTCTCCTTATTACTCTGCTGAAGACCAAAATCCAACGACCTGATATTGGTGCTTTTCACCAAGCAGAGATCTTTCCTGATGTTAGTATTCTGTGGAGCTAGTGAAACAACAATCTATATTACCTGAGTGTAGATCATCATTGCAGGTTTCTGGTTTGCTTAATGTACTCTTTGAAATCCTGCTGGGCAAGGGCAGGTGGGTTGGTTTTTGAGGTGGTGTTTTGAACAATTGAATCAGCGGAAGGTACTTCTCCTGGATTTGTTTTGTTTGTTTTTTTTTTTTTTTTTAACTGTAGCCTCACTTTTTAACTGCTGTTGTGCTGACACTAGCTCTATTGCTCTTGTAGGGAGATTAATAGAATGACATTGGTGTACTGGAGTACTCAGAAATACAGGATAAGAGCTATACTCACACTCTGAAGGTGTCTCCAGGTGTCACCAGTTCACCAAGGCAATGTGATAATCTCCTGAAAGCTTACATTTCTGCCTCTCAGCTGAAAACATGTTTAATCTGATCTTTTTGTGGCAACTCTCTATTACAGAATGCTAAAATTCTGTTGTGCAGATTTGTTTTATTTTCACCATCTGACTGGTCTAATCTGCCAGATTTACTATCTGGTTATTTTACTTTGTGAGATCCCAAATTAATTAGCAATGTAATAGTGCTGGCTCATTAGCAATATTTATTGGGGTCATTCCACACAGATAAGCATATCATCAACCGAAGGATGTGGATTTCCTATTTATATTACCACATTATTCACTTCTGCTTCCTGCCTTGGTGATACTGGTACCCCATAACATCAGAAAAGTCCACTTAGCTGTCTTGCTTGCTATGTGTTCTCTGTCATCAGTTCTCATGTGTGGTGTTTAAATATGCTAGACAGTATGATTTGCTGCTGTGCTTACATCTTTCCTGAGCCCTCTGCCTTTGCTACTTGTATTCAAAGCAATATTCATGGTGTCACTTCAGGAATCATTTGATTTATTTTGCATGCAAGGCAGATACATCTCATTGAGTTCTCCTACTTTGGCAATAACTAGGTATCAATATATCAATTGTCAGATCAAGTCTCCTAAATAATGTCTGTCTGAGCCTGCTGTTTCCTTATTTTTTAATAAGGCATTTTTTCTTTGTATCATCTTGCAAAGTGCTATTAATCGGAGGCTGTGTTTTCTTTATACTGTGACTCTGAGTCTCATTTCAAACCAAACCTCCAAGCCCCAGTTGTGATGGGATTGTCTGTGATAGCTGGTATTTATCAAACACTGCATCCTTCCTCTGCAAAAATGTTAACCTACATCACCTTATAGTGCTGTCTGTCTCAGATACTTCAAGATCCTCATGGCTACGTGTCATGGTCTGAGGCAGCTACAAACTCATGTGTTGGACCCTAGAGATTTTGAAAGATGTCTCTTTTGGGGTGTTTTTGACATTTCTGCCCTGTGTTAGATTACCTGAAATAAGTGAGCAGGAGCTCTAGTGAAATAGTACCATCCTGGTTTTTGTTATTACATTGGGGGTCCCCAGGTCACCCACTCTTCATAGTCTGTGGAAAGCCAAAGTTTACATGTCCTGGAAGCAGTACCACTCTACTTATCTAATTCAGGAGATGAAACACAAGACCAAAGACTTCCTCAGGTTAATTCTTGCCTGGATTGTGTGACCTGCTGCAGAGAACAGGAGACAAGTGAAGTGTGCAGCATTTTTCGCTGGAGTAGTCTAGGCTGCACGTCCCTGAGTATCTGAGAGCTGTTAACAAAAGCCTTTTTCCCATCATGTAACCGGACGTGTATCTGCTGTAGAGCCACCAAGAGTTGGGAAATGTTCCTCACCTGTGGCCATTTAGGCATTTCCATCACTTGGCTGGAGGTCTGGGGAAGGGCTGCAGGACAGGCAGCTGAGTCCTGTGTATGGAGCAGGAATGGGGTGGTTAGACTGCAGTGTTGATAGTGTTTTAGAGTTTGCCCTGTCTGCCAGATAGAAGTGAAAAGAAACTGATTAGAGGTCCCCAAAATTCATTTGATACAAATACATTTTTGATACAAAATACTTTTATCTTATTGGCCTTCATTTCACCAGTGTCTTTCATGTTTCAAGTGACAGCCTGACTTTGAAGCCTGAGAATTGCCCAGAGACAGATTTTGCTCTTTCCTGTCAGCTCTCTGCCCTGTACTGGAGCTTTCCAGCATGAGGACACACTGTGCCTTGTGGTGGCCTTCCAGGAAGGGAGGTCTGCACCTCTGTGAGTGTCTGTCAGCAGGAGCTGCTGAGCAGTCCTGGAACTCTGCTTACTTGAGTTGATTGCAGAAGTGATGCACCAGCTGGGCCTCGCCAGGGTACCACCAGCTCCCTGAAGGAGAAGTGGGTGTGAGCAAACATGTTTTAACAGTGGTATGACAGTAAGAGGGATGAGACACTGAGAATAAAAAGGTGCAAACCAAAACAGGGATGAGTTTTCTTCACTGGAAGGAGTGAGAGGTCTCCTAGTATGGCAAGTGTTGTGCAGTCAAGCATGGTGTTTTCTGTTGTGCTTTGAGGTGATGGTATAGATAATGGTAATAGGTACAAAGAAGGGGCAGCTATCAACATTTTGGTCATGGTACTAATCAGAATTGTTGTTGCTTATCAGATGTCTCCGGTAGCTGGGTTGCCCAGACCTCCTTTGCTGCAGCATCCTTGGCCTGTGCATTTTGTAAACATCAGAATGACATTTCCCAGTGACCACCAAAACAGTAAAGAGGTCAGCCTTCCTTTCGACTAAAAAAGGCTAATGGGAGCAATAGCAGTTTAAAGCTGTTTAAAGCCCAAATCCTGATTGTTCTTACTAAGACTTCCATTTTAGGATTATTTGAATTGATGTACACAGCTGTCTGAGAAGCTTCTTGCTGCAGGCACTGTATTGACATTGCCAATTTCTACTGCTTCTGTGAGAAAGAAAGTGACTTGAACAAGGGTGTTGAAAGTATCAGTCTGTTCAGAAGCCAGACGGAGTTGGGAATGGAAGCCAGGTATCATGAATATGTTAACATTCCATTTAATTGCAAACTGTAGTCTCTCTGTATGACTATCTCAGTAATATGGACAGAATAACCATTTTCACTGAAGTCTAAAGTATTGTATTTAGGGTTGTCATTTCAGTATGCACTTACGAGCTAGAATAAGCCTGAAGGGAAAACAGATGTAAGAAAGTAACTCTCAATGTTAGAGATGCCAGGGTTATACACATGAAGAAAGTTACTCTTAGAGCTTGTTTTCCTTTAAGGGGGAGACACATGGGTAGGTATATATAATAAAAGGAGAAAAAAATAAATCCTTGAGCCTTTAAAACAAATTAAAGACCCCATATTCCCAACATGATTCAGTCCATGTAGTAGTCTGTAAGCAGTTCATTACAGTTGTCCTTCAAAGTAGTTCCCAGGCTGGGATTGCAGATGATTTGGAAACAAATTATTTAGTGAGAAGACATTAAGGATATGGCATCCAAAAGAGAAATCATTTGGAGCTTGTTCCGGGCTGGAGGAAATATTTGGGAATGCCTTCAGGACAGAATAAATCAAGAAGGATTATGATTTAGCAATACCAGAACCCAGCCTGCACTACTGCCAATTCATTACAGAATCACACAGAATCACAGAATCCCAAGGGTTGGAAGGGACCTAAAAAGATCATCTAGTCCAACCCCCCTGCAAGAGCAGGGTAACCTACAGTACATCACACAGGAACTTGTCCAGGCGGGCCTTGAATTGTAACTATCCAATATCATTGCTGTTGTGAGGTGGATACACACTGCCCTTCTCTGTGAGTGTTCCTGTTGTATGACTTGTATGATTGGGATTACACTGTCCAGGGAAATGAGGGGATAATGACACTCATTTGTATGTACTCCAGTTGTACAGTTGTTGGGTCTCGAAGTATGGCAAAACCTCTGTTTAACTAGAATTAGTTTCTTTACATGAAATGGAGAGACTTCAGTTGATTAATTTGTCTGCTTCCTGCCTTTCATTAGCAAATAAAAGCTGCTTTGTATGCTGGGTTGGGGGATATTGAGGTAGGGAAAGAGAGATCAAAGGCTGTTGTTTTTCTGCTGGGTGGTTTTCCAGATCAAGCCTGCAGGAAGCGGCCAGGATGCTGGAACTGCTGTGAGGGGATTCAGACACAGATTGGGACTGGCAGGTTTGTGCTTCAGGCTCTTTGAGAAGACTTAGTCAGAAACTATTTTTGTTTAAAGCATTTCACTTTCTGCATTATTCAGGACTTCAGGCCTTCTGCAGAGTCCCTCCGGCATTGCCTGCTGCAAATAAAGGCCCATCTGTGGCCTGGCTGCTGGCTGTGGTGTACACTGAGGGGAACTTTTGTCCTTCCCAAATTACAGATGGAACTGCAAATTCAAGGAGACCTTGATACCTGAGGGCAGGGACAGTGCAGATTTGCCCCAGAGTTCTATCACTGCCTTATGAGGATGCAAACATTTGCATGAATCTTAATAGCTTTGTATTTTAGATAAGTCTGGATCCGACTTTGTGCCAAAGTTGCATCTGCCAAATGGAATCTAAAGTTAAACCAAGGCAATGTTTTTTGTTTCTTTTCCCTCCTTTGTGCTCAGGAAAAAGCTAACTGCAAGAAATATCATGCGTTTCCTAGTAAAAACCTTGGGGGAAAGAACCATGTCTATTAGGCTATGCAGACTTTGTGTTGCTTAACTTCCTAGCAGGCCCAGGCCTCAATTTATTGTCACAGAAGAAGGTTCAAGGCTGTTCTCTGACAGGGAATAGAGGAAAGCAAGAATTTCTCAGAGTTTTCTTGTGCTTTTGGAGAAGGGAGGCCCTTTGTGGAGGGTGTAGGACACAGTAAGAACTGCACCAGAGCTGGTTGCCAGACCAGAATATTGCTGTGCTGCCTGCAGTGTCCTTAGGACAGAAAGTCTTGGGTAGTCACATTGAGTAGTCGGGCAGTGTAAAGGTATTTGGTTTTTAATTTTAGTTATAGCTTTTGCATTTTTAATTGTGGCACTGATGAAAAGGTCACACAAAACAGGCACAGCACCTGTGAAGATACCTGATGGAAACGAAAAGAGCACTCTTTACCCTGCCCTTCTGTAAAACCCCAGGGCCTGTCCCTAGGCACCATGGGCAGAAATGGAGAATGAAGCAGGGAAATGCTGAGTGGCTCTTGGAAGTTGTGAGCCTTTCTGAACACTGATGTTCTCTGGCAAGGCACATTCTCACGCTGTCCTTTGGTGAACAGGACTGCTTTGCTCGGTGCTTAACCTTCAATATCTATGTTCTGAAACCCTCAGTGTAGTGAAAAGGATCAGAAACATCACTATAAAGCCAGTGTTAAAAGAGATGTTTTTAAAAAGCACACAAAAAGGAACAGGACTCTTCCACTGAATCTTTTGCTATAGAAAGGAAAGTCACGGACTGAACCCTCTTGACTTCACCGTGAGTCACTGCCTCCCAGCCACCCTCTAGCTGGGGGAAGAGGAGGGCTGACCTCACAGCCGTTACTCTCAGTTCAAGATGATCAACTGTGTCTTGAAAGTCTCCTGGAGATGACTCACAGTGCAACCTTCACTCTCCAGCTCCCGAGCAAAAACATGTGATCTGGCAAGAGAGAGAGTGAAGGTGGCTGCCACAGACCATCAGGCTTTTAGTGCGGATGAAAGCTGTCAGTGTCGAGTTGTGCAGTCTGTAAGCATGACTTGTCCTGTTTTCCATTATTTTGGAGAAAGGAAAAAGAATCAGGAAAAGAAAGCAATTTTTGAACAGAAACAGGAATGGTACTGCTATGCATAGCACTGGGCAGCATCAGATATAGGGCATATTGGAAACCTTAGTTAGGGAAGGGCAAATATAGTTAAGATGATCTTTAAAATACTATTGGGTTGTAAGCAATTTTTGAGCAACTGTGTGGTGCTGTAAAGGAAAAGGAGGTAGTGATATGAATGGAGTAACAGAGTTGCTAAAGGCTCCAACAAAGCTGGTATTCTAGAAGAGGTTTAAACAGTATTTTCTTCCACATTCGTATGTGCTGAGCTGAAAAAGATGGCCAGAGGTAATGTTTCTTAGGGTGGTAGCCCTGATGCACTTCACATACTTAAATAAGTATTCAGGTAAGATAGAGCATGATCTGTATCAGTGTACTGAAGAGATTTTGCGAATGCCAAACTAACATGGCACATATCAGAGAGGATGATTTTTAACTGAAGGACATGGAAGATGTGTGGAGCTGCAGCAGAACTGATGAGTGACTGAGGTTAAACAGTCCAGCTGGAAATTTTGGCAGGGCTAATGGAATATGGACTGCATTAGGACTGGGACCTGGAACAAAAAAGCCTGAGAATATCTGTTGGATGATCTTGAATTAACCTGTGACAATCAGCATCCTGTGGAGCCAAGCTGCTGGTTTTGACCTCCCATACTGGGTGGGTGATCTGGCATGCTGACGGGGTAAATGTCTGCAAAGCTCTGGCACCCTGATGAGAGGAGCTGATGTAGAGGGTCCTGCAGTGCTCAGGGTCAGAGCCTGCAGAAACTGCTGCCTGCTGGGTGGAAACAGAAGCTTTTTCAAGCACCAGCGTGCTGTTGCATAGGTGATGACAGCATGAGTTGCACGGAATTAGCCATCAGATGAATATTACCTTTGCGACAGAAGATAAATGAGTTACAAACCTGAAAGCAAAAGGGACAGTGATTTAAAATTGAAAACTGATACACAATCCCATGTGTTACCAGAGACAGCATTTGTGCTGCTGAAAATGGAGTCTTATGTGGTGGAAAGTGAGCAGGTGCAACTCTTGGCTTTTTGTGGTCAGTTAGAGGGATATGAACTAAATGAGGTGGGGTAAATAACTAGAGAAGATTTTGCTGTGGTAACAGCTGGAAAAAGTGCTTGTTATTGTGTTGAGTATATTCAAGCCCTTGGTGTTTTTAGATCTGCAAGTTAGTTCACTGAAAGGTCAGGGGCTGAATCAGTGAGGGGAAATTTAAAGATGTGTCTAGGGAATGAGAAACTCCTAAGAGAACACGCCTAAAGCTGAGAAAGCCCCACTGCCCAAAGCCATTTCTCAACAAGCTTTCCTTTCGTCTAAGGCAGGAATAAGATGAGTTGGATTTCTGCTGTTGGTGTCAGATGCTGAAAATAAGTGTGTTCATATTGAGTTTTATTGCTTATAGCAGGGGAGGAAAATGGAATATTTAGCTAGTGTTGAAAGAAGTAAATTGAAAGTGAAAACTCTTTACTGCTGCTGGGGTATCTGGATTGCTGATTTGAGAGGAAGCAAAGCAGTAAGGGCTGCTGTGGGCAGTATCACTTGATCTCTTGCACCAAGCTGTGTGTTCAGCATTACCATACCTGCAGCAAAGCACCAGGATCACTGTGGGACAATCCTTCTCTAGAAGTGAAAGCTTGAGAGCTTCCCCATGGTTCTCTGGGGTACATACTTCACATGCTAGGATGTGTAAGGGTTTGCAGGGAGCTCTTATGGTCAGCAGAATTGGCTATTCTTGCTCTGCAAGGGACTTGAGCTGGACCTGTAGCATAAAAGTAGAGTTCCAACCTCATGCAGAATGAGCATGATGTACAGAGTGACTCTGGAAGAATGATGAGCAGCTTGTACCTAGATGCCCTTTCACATCTCAGAGTGGTGTATGAAAATATCTATCTAGTAGTGTGTGTTTTAAAATGGATGCAAATAAATATGACAGTATGTTATATAGACCCAAGCAGATTGAATCAGTGAACTCTGCAAGAGTGAACAGCCAGGTCCAGAAAACAAGGGTGCTGTGGCATGTGATGTTCTCTGGTCTTTGCTTTCTTTCAATAATGGTGACTAAGGTTCAGTTATTTATGTTCTTGCTAGTACTGGGAGGCAGTCATCATCGGAGCAGGTGGTATCTTGGATATTTAAATTCTCAGTAAAATGTTCTGTTCTTTACATCTCTGAAGAAAGCCAGGACAGGATAAGCTTGTGTATGCAAACGGAGAACTATGTTAGCGACATATGAATTAGCCAGGCTTGCTGTGGATGGGAGCTGCTCATTGTCTGGCACTGAAAATACATGACTTTCTATCATACCGCTTGTCTGAGTGCTCAGGGTGTAAGAGGGAGGGCTGCATGTTCTTTCTGATTTTTGTTTTTAATTATTGGTTGTTTTTTTGTTTGTTTGCTTTTTTTTTTTTTTTTTTTTTTTTTGCACAACTGAATGGGAAATAATGTTTGTTTCCAGAAATGGGTTTGCAGGAACTCCTAGGAGGCATTGCAAGCACTCAGGCGTTCAAGCATACCCCACGAAGAGTAAGAGGGGAATTGATACATCTGAATAGACCACAGGTCTGAATAATTGTCCTCACAAACGCTCCAGGGAATGCTGCTAGAATCTGAACATTGTGGGAGGAGAACTAGGATTTATTCAGTGAAGATTCACTTACCATAAATAAATAAAAATAAATAAGTAGGCTAAATTAGTAATGAATAGTTCAGCCAGCTCTAATGCTATATAAGCATACTGAATTGTAATGAAAATACCAAAGCCTGTTTGAGCTGGAGCTAGAAATCCAAGGAGAAATAACTATGTGGCACTTAAATTAGCACTCACCATAAAATATAAATATATGATATAAAATATAGATCTTATTCCAATTTATGGGTTTTTTTTTCCTAACCTCCAGAGATTTTAAAGATTCATCTGTTCCCTGTGTTTGGAAGGCTCGAACTAGACCCCATTCAAATCTATACAGTGACACAAATCACTGAGGAGTTATAAAATTCCTTGATGTATGCTTTTGAACAGTAACTATATTTGTAGAGGCTCCCATGGGTGTGCATTTATACTGCTATGAGACTTTCAAATTCATATAACTATCTCCATATAAAGCATTTTTATAGTATTTTTCACACTATGGGGGGTTGCATGACTTTAATTATACAACTCAGGCTGAATTGGCACAACTTGTATGCGAAGATAAGCCCTTTAGTAAGGCAGGCTCCTGCACTTGAACTTAAAATAATTTTCTTGTGAGCTCCCCCAAGAACAGCTGGAAAAATCAATAGCTGCTTCACCACGTAGGAGAGGCTCTGTTTTACAGCCAGACCAGGGAGAAGCATGGGGTGAGTGTTTCCTTGTGCTCTGATCCAGGTATAGCTGAGGTGACCCACCTCTGGGTGGCATGAGGCTGCTCGGGGACCACCAAGTACTAATCAGCCTCTTGTGAACCCTTTAGAGCATTTATTAAATTCTAGAGCTGCATTGTGGCCGTGAACTGTGTTGTGAGTCAAAGACTCAAGAGCGGCTTGAATGAAACTGTGCAGTTGAGGCAAAGAAAGACAATGCGCAAATGGAGCTCTCGAAAGGGGGTCAGGAATATTGCCTTTGGAGAAGGTGCAGCTGCCCTTTTATTGATGGCAAAACTGTTGGCGATGGGGTGGGAATTGGCTTTGGGGGACTGCATGGGCCAGTGCTGGTTGATGGGCTGGGGATGACCAGCAGTGCTGCTGCTTTGGTCTTCAGCTTGTTGACCAAGAGAACAGAAATGCTCTGTGGGATCAGAAGTGCTTTGAGGGTTGTGGCAGCTGGAAATTGATACCGATATCAGAGTGGTTGATGTGTCTCAATGTGCAGATTGGCAGCCCTGTGTGTCTAAGGGTGTGGGCAGCATGGTGGTGGTGATATGGAAAAAAGCTATTGGGAGCTCAGATTTGCTAGTTTACCTGATAAAAACAGGATTATCTCCATCTCTAAGTTCTGTAAAGCAGCTTTTAGGGGCAGAATATATCTGTATTTTCTGACTGCACAAACAACAAGAAGAATATAAGAACTCAGAAAAAAATTAATGTGTGTAGTTTTCCAGAGTGAACTGAAAAGGAAAAAATGAGAGACTTTTGCTTTATTGTAATAGCAATAATTATTATAATAAGAGAATAATCAACCCAAACCTCCTGTGATCCTACAATAGAGGTACCATCACTGCAGGCAGGAGAGAATAAATTAAGGTGCAACCGAAATAGATTCATGGTCATTTAACAATGTGTCAGGGCTCCTACAGAAATGAGTATAATGTATTTAAGTCTAATGTACAAATAATTTTAAACAGAAAAGAATGAGGGAAGGAGAAAATGGGAGAAGATTTATTGCAGCAAGCAGCTGAGGTCAACTTGCTTTCACAGGAGAACAAGAGAAGAAAATGGCACACGCATGCCAGAAGGTGGCTGTAGAACTTCCCTCTTCCCTCAGTAGGAAGTAAAACACCCTGAGAAAGTATCTGAGTAATACCCTTATGGTGAGTTGTTCAAGTGCCTAGGAATGACCAAATGTGTTTTCTCATCTCGAATTTTCCTGGAGCAGTCATTTCTGCTGAAGTGACTCATGACAACCTCATGTCATGAGAATCAACTCCAGCCCTCCCATTCTATCAGTTCTGGGACTTGGCTGCTCAGCAGAATTCACGTGGGTGTGGGATGTTTTTGTTTGGTTGGTTGTTTTGGGGGGCTGGTAGAATCAACTTGAGCTATTGATTTATTATTTCTTGTTCCCCCTGCATTGTTGTCAGCTTGTGAGAAGTCACCATGTCCACTGGATTTCCCATCAAAGTGTGATAATCATCAATCCATCTTGGGGTGAACAGATGCAGCCAGTGATTCTCTGGCTGCTGCAAACCCATCTTTGTCTGCAGACCTTGGCTCGGTACTTTAAAAAAAATATATGCAGCTATATAACTATGTAAATAGTGTTGACCTTTGCCCTAAAGACAAGTGGGGGGAATTCAGTATCTGTGCAGGCTTTCAGGGTGATTTTGGGTTGGCTAAGGGAATGGCTGGCTGGGTGCTGGGAATGCTTTTAGTAGAAGCATATGGACAGAATAAAAAGACCAGTTTTGCTGTATGGACAGTTATGGACTGAGCCTTCTCTGACAGACACCATACAAGCAAAAAGGTTTGCATTGCAGTTTTGGCATAGTTGGGTATGGCACAAAGGTGTCACTGCTGGGCTGAAGGCAGAAATTGCTCTGCCTCTTCTTTCCCCTCCCAAGAGCTGCTGCACATGGATTGCCTGTTGGTCATTCCTCAGCTACCCCTGTATTTCCTCTGCCCCTGTCATCGCACCCCTGAGCAAGGCATCAAGCAGAGGCCTGGGCAGCCCTATGGCTAACAACAGAGATTGCTGGCAAGGTTAATCTTCACACCTCTCCCAGGGCACATGCAAGGCCTTTCATAATGAAATGCTCTTCATTCTTGCATACTGGTCTGTGAAACATGAACTAAGGGGAATATGGCATTTGCAGGGAGGACCCTTACTGTCACAGTTTTCCTCCTCCATTTCCCCTCCTTGCAGGGCTGTACCAGCTCTGCTGCCTTTTGTGGTGAGAAAAATTGAGATATTTAATTTCTTACTGTGATGTTACTTTCTCTGCTTCTCTGAAAGCTTATATGTTTCTAACTAGGCTCTCTAAGGACTGTTTTTTAAAAGCTATGTGTAATTGAATGCTATTAAAAAAAAGGGGGGGGGGGACTTCCTACTTTTTTTCTGTCTGGGATTAAAATAGAGACATTAATTCCAGTGTTCAATGGCTTTACTGTGATGTTGCTCACACCCCTTCCATATTCATTTTTTGTGACTTGTTTAGCACTTACTGCCAGTGCTGTTCACTGAAACAGCACGGTGTAAGTGAACAGGCTCCTAGATGACATGGATGATTTATAAATACTTCACGCAGTCAGAACATATTTATGCAGGACAGCCATTTATTTGTGTATTTCCAGAGACTGAGCCACTAACAGTTACGTTAGAGAGACAAAAAGGGCTCAACTTTTGCTCAAGAAGGGCTGCTTTGGGCAGTTACCCTAACAAATCTACTGTTGCTAGATAAAAATAGACAAGTTTAAGCTTCAGGCTTTGTCTGCTTCAAAGATACCTTAGAAAAATGAAAAATCAGGACTTGCTTTTTCTAAAGTTGATCTAAAACTCCACTGATGTTAACAGCGCAGGTGTGAGGCTTGGGAAGAATTAAAGCATGAGAGAAATGTTCTTTGCTTTATGAAGCAAGTGTTCGATTAAAAGTTTGTAAATGTACTCTGGAAATCTCTGCCTTAAATCTCTTATTTGAGGCAATAAGGTATTTTAGGTTCTTATGTCATAGAGCTAAGCCTAAAAGAGAAACAGATGTAGACAAATGTAAGCCTTGATCTGCTTTAAGAGGCTTGTGAATGGGCTGGGATCCCTTGGCCATCCAGTGGCCCCTGAACACTGGGATCCGCCTGTGTTAATCTGACAGCAGGATCACTTTTGCTGTGAAACTACAAGAAAAAAGATGTTCAGATCATGTTTTCAATGATGCTGAAAATCTGCTCCTCTAACCAGTTTAACTGGAGCAGGAGTGCCCAGGATGGCAGGTCATGCCATTGTTGAGGTAGGTGCATTAGTTTGAGTTTGGAAATAATAACCTTTGTAGTTAAGTTGTAAGTATAATTATATAAGAGATTTATAGAGGAGAAATTTGTCTTATTTTACTCTGTCCAGATGTGTATTCCTGGACATGTGTGCCGGGAAAGAGCTTTCCCTTTGTAAATCCTGGGCTATTTCCACACTGCAAAAAGCAGAGCTCCTCAGTGCTGCAACATCTGGAAGATGATGAGCCATGTTGCTCACTGCAATGGGCAAAATGAATATGATCTTAATTATAAAATTACCTCTTTCCCAATTCATGCCATTTCCAGTCCCTCACTGCAGTAGGGCTTCATCAGGATGCAGGACAGGTTTACACAGCTCTTTCCCCTCCTGCTCCACCATTCCTGAAACTGCCGCAGATCTTTCCAGCAGTTTTGCTGGTTTTATCTGTTTATTTACCTTCCATTATGCTCATTGTTCTCCATACTTTGAGGTCAGTAGATGGCTGACAGATCTGTCCTATTTATTCCTGTGTATGACAAAAGAGACCTGGGTCAACCAATGAGCCATGAACTTCTATTTCTTTTTTGCTGCAGTTGTATGACAGTGATCTGCGCGCTGCCAGTCATCCACCGTATTGATGAGATTAGCTGGTAATTAAAAACCCAGCCAAGCCAAGCAAGGAAGATGACTCAATTAGCAGAATGTCACTGAATCTAATTTACTTTGCTTATCACAGATTTATTCTCTAATGAATTGGAAAAGAAGAGCAGGACACCTTCAGAGGGAGATTAAGGGGCTTAAAGGCTTAAATACTTTCTAACCCCGTTATGCTCATGGTTTGGTTTGCAGGGAGTGTGCCGATACTGCTAATCGCACGGAAAGGCTGGCTCCCAATCAATGTACCCTACAAGAGTGTATCAACCGAAGTCATGGTGTTGCCTGTTTCACATGACAGGCACCAGTTAGGTCAGACCTTCTTTTGTTTGTAAACCTTTGTCTGCTTTTAAGCTGATAGTAAGCAGGGACTTTGGATGCCATGTCATTGGAATTGTGCTCAGGGAGCATTCAATTTCAATGATCATGGAACTGACACTGAATGTGATGTTTGGCCAATGAAACTATGAGGGATTTCCTGGAAACAAAAGCGTGTTAGAAATAGACATTTTCCACTTTAATGAGTACTTTAAGGTACTTTAAGGCACTTCTCAATGTTTTTCTCATTTCAAATGTGATGTTCGGAGGATTAAGAATTAGAATAACGTATTTTACTGGAGCCCTTTGGAAATACTCTAAGAGACTATTGGACAGATGTACAGCTGAATTTGTATGTAAAGTAGAGACTATAAACCATTATCTCTTCAGCTCTCCTCATAGTAGATAACATAGCATATTATGGTTGATTTAAGCGAGGATATTACTGGGCCCTGAGCTTTTAATCTGATCTGCATGACAGACCCCACATGGCTTCATGGGTCTTACTGAGTTTATGGGGAGTGTACAGGGATCTCTATGTGCCAGTCATGCAATGGGATTAGGACTATAGGCTGTGAGTTTGTTACTGTTATTGGGGCTTACTGGAGCTTGTGTAACACTGATCAATACCTGACCTTTTTAGATGGGCTTGGCAAAGAGATACCAATTGGAGCAAACCATCTCATTCTGATAACTTTGGTCAAGTAATAAGAAAAGCTTCATATTTTCTGTTGTTTTTAAAACTTCTGGAGCTATTAGAGAATATCTTTGCAGTGACTTAATCCATGCTGGCATCTCTAACAGTCCAGTGAACTGATTTGGAATGAGAAGTAAGCTTTTCTGCATGTGTGCGTGTATGTGTTGGTTGCAGGAAGGAGGGAAGAGTTGATAATAAGAATGGATTGGTTGGGTAGCTGCTTCTGTTTCTGTCCTGAATCCATCACCAAGGTATGAGAAGTGCCGGCTCAGTGAGGCTGTAACTGTCCCTAAAGTTCACTACCTTCACTAAATTTATGACACAGCTTCTGCACAGAAGGTATTTAGATGTAGATTACTGTGCAGAGATGGACACAAATATTTTGCAGTTTTAAATTTTACACTTTAAATATTCTTTCTTGCTATTTTCAGTCCCTATTTCCTTATTTCTTGCCCCAGTAGTTTTCTGTATCACAGAAAGCAATTTCTTTAGCCGTGTACAGTAACTAGAGGGTTTCTTTTCCACACCATCTCAGTTGCAACAAGCTGTTTTGCAGAGATTTGACCATTACCAAACATACCTCTATAAACCAGCCTGAAGAAAACAAAACTCACTAAGGTATTCTCAATAAGTTAGTAATGGCAAGGAAGTCTAAATCCTCTCCACTGAGTCACTGGAGTTATAGTACCAGGTGATGCTGTGTCGTATTCAAATGTTAGTGGTTCTTGTACAGCATTTTGTATGTGTGCAGTCACTGAAATCATGACACTGAGACTTTTATAAAACTAAGTGAACAGTATACTTTTAGGACTAGCTGTAGTATTGATATTAACAATTATTAATTCAGTTCTAACTCCACTGTTAATATGGTGGTTATCCTTGTTATTATTACTTGCTTTGTTATACGGAGAACAGTGTTCACACACACTGTTCACATAAGCCACAAAGCCCAGCTCATACTCCCTACGGCTTCAAAGTTAGATTTCCTCTGCTCACAGCAGACAGATGCTGTTCCCTAAGCCTTTGTGGTGACTTTCTTGATGGAAAATCTTGCAGGCTTCCACAGGGGCATCCCAATCTAGCTCCAAGAAGAATAAAATGTAATATTTATTCATTTTTGTTTTGGAGGTACCAGCTGCAGAGTCTGGTCTTTTCCTGGTTTCTACCGGTGAGCAATTTCTTGCAGGTTTGGAGAAGAGATTACAAACCAGAGGTAACTTTAGCATGGCTCTGTTGTTGCAGTATTGGAGCTGCAAGTAGAAGTGTTAACTCAAAGAGGTAGGAGCGAACAGAATTGGTGAAGAAAGGTGGGGAGAGCTCCCTGGGGATTCAAGGATGAGAGGCTCAATTTCAGCACTCTGAAACAGAGGCAACGAGAGAGAAGTTGAAGGATGTCATCAGCAAAGCCTATGCTGGAAAAGATAAGGCTGGACTGGAAATGTGAGGAAGCCTGTAGGTATGGGTGCTGAATGATGGCTGTGTTGTAGGTGATGAACAGAGTGCTGTATCACTGCACAGGAGGGAGAGATACTTTATAGAAAGGTATAAATGAGTGAAAATGTATCATAGAATCATACCATTTAAGAACAAAAAGATGTGAGTCAAAGACAGTGGTATTAGGGGAACAGGTGCTTTTACATACTCAATCTCTGGGATAGGACAGATCAAAGAGAAGTGGATCCGAGAATTAAGGCTATTGAGTGAAGGCTTTCCCTTAGGCACTCTGCTTGTAAGAGTCAATGCAATGATGCTATCAGGTATGTCAGGTATCACTGTTACCCTCACAAGCCGCACCATGTAAAAAAGGACTGTTCATACAGTTCCTAAGCCAAGTTACACAGCATCCTACTTCCCCATGGGATCTCAAACTACTTTATAAACCAGACATATCAGGAAAAGATCTCTGTCAACCAAATATTTATTTAAAGTGCTATCACTGGAAAATGCAATGGACAAAAGGAACGTAAGCCTCTGAGGGTCTTGTGTAAACCAGTGACAATCCCCTGCTCTAATGTTTCGGAGTATCTTTTTCAGATTGCTATCATCCATGCATGGCTCTCCCTTAACTCATTCAGGGGCTCCATCCCTGGTCCCTCCCCTCTGCAGCAGGGCTGCCATGGTACATTTAGCTAGAGAGAATTTGGAGACAGGCAGAGGCTGTGCGGGTAATAAGGCACAGGAGGGCCATTTATTGCTTTTGTGGGAACTGAAGATGAGCACAGCAAGGAATGGCTTCATTCGCACATAACAAGCTAGACACCATCAAGTGTCACTTTTAATTCTCCACTAGTCCATTAGAAAGAAGAGCTCAGAGCTCTGTGTGATGTGGCTGCATGTATTGCTGTTCCCTGCACTCCCATCCAGCCGTCTGGTGGTAACTGGGGGTCCACAACTTTGTGTGGGAGTTGTTAATTACCATTACCACTCATCCTGTGCATGCCAGCGGGTGGTGATGGTGGCATGGGAGGATTGAAGGATCCAAGAGCCCAGTCTGGATGCACTGATGAGGAGGAATATCTGTGTTTGCTTCTTGGAGTCACATCCTGGCAAAGCACAGCTGTAAAGCACAGAGCAAGTGGAATGAGAGTAGAGCACATGCTTCATTGGGAGAGGAAGCATCTGGGAAGAGAGGAAAGTTTCTGCTGTCTACAAGAACAGGAGTAAAAAAGCTGGAATTCTGTTTCTGTGAAGCTGAGGACCTGCTTGGATGATGCTGATTATAGTCAAGGCTGCTCAGTTTTCCCTAGGCTCACCTAGGAGGAGACAGCTGGCATTATCCAGCTGCCCTGCTCAACAGCATGGCTGTCTGCAGATTGCATCTTAACCTGGAGTTTCCTGCTCCCAAAAGTATTCTGTAGCATCTGGTTGCCCAGCCAAAGTTCTGATTCTTGCACGTTTGCATCAATATATTTTACTGTTGTGCACTGTAGGGGGAGGCACCTGGTGCTTCTGCCCTGCCTTGGGGCTCACCAGCTGCCTGGCTCTGAAAGGGTGTCAGGGTGCCGAGTGTGCTCCGGATGAAGAGGAGGAACCAGATGTTCTCTCAGCACAAGGATGTGCTGTGCCAAACCCAACAGATTAAGTAGCAAGGCACCAAGAAATTTTAACATGACCTAATAAAAACATTGCTGCCGGAGCAACCAGGACACAGCCTTTGCTGTGGCCAAGGAAACTGTCCTGCAGGACTGGGGAAAATCAGAGCCTGGAGCAGCCCCGAAGCTATGGAGAGTGAGCACAAATGGGGAACAGAAGACAAAAAAAGTAAGAAAAGGGAGCTAGGAGTCCTGAAGGCCCTTGTCCTAGATCCCTGGCTGCTCCTGTGTGCTGGGACTCAAACTGCTGGAGTCCAGGCTGCTAGAGGCAGTCTGCCCTTCCTGCCATGGCAAACTACTGTTTGGCAGGGCAAAACTAGCACAGACCCAGTCTTATGAGGAAGACATTTCTCTCAAACACCTAAAACCACCCTAAGACACCCTTCCCAAGTTGTTTTATCAGCCACAGAGAGTTAATATGGGTCTTGAGTGGAATAAGATTATGAATCCTTTAACAATGGTCTCTATTGGTGTTAGCCAAATAACATTTCTGTCTTTGACCCAGCCTCTCAAGGCCTTCTACAGATGAATGCCAATGACCCAGGCCTTCATTATCCCATCATTACACAAATCCTGCTGTTAATTTATGTGTAGGAAAGAACTTGCAGCTACATAAGGCTCCATCAGCTGCATAATTACTGCATATATTATAAAACAGCAGCAAATGCTGCCTATGAATACAAACCATCTTTGCTCATTAGAAACCTTCAAGAATTAATTAACCAGGGTGTGATTCTGCCACTTACAGGTATTTTCCTAGTACGGCTCAAGGTTCAGCTATCTTAGTCTTCCCAATGGCTTTCATGGAGATATCAGGGAAACTAAGATCAGCATCTGGTCTAAAACAAAGGAGGCAAAATTGGGTGCTGGAGTACCCAGCCAGCCCACCCCTCTCTGAGAGCAGACATGATCCCTGCTGGTGTCTGCAGGAGGACTCCTCATGTTTTGGCTCCTGTCTAAACCCATCCATTTACAAACCAAAGCAAAGCTGTCTCAAATGGAGGGCTGCAACCTGCATTTAACCTGTGCTCATGGTTCCTTGCAGCCAATTCCATGGAGATTAAGTTGGTCATATTTGCTCTGCAGAGGTATCCATCACTGAGCAGTGTCTGCTGCATTGAACTGGCTCTCTGAAAGCCTGGTAGCTGGTCCCTCTCTGCAGGGATGTGAAAAGGCCATGTCCAACCTGCCACGAGGCTCAATGCCATTTTCCTTCCTATCTTTGCCACTGTTCGAGCTCTTGGGATGAAGGTCCAGGTTAAACCTTTAAAAGTAATTAAATCACCCTATAATTTACGTAGAAAAATGAAAGGATTTAGGAATTTTCCACAGTGACATTTGTATTCTAAGATTAATTTGCTAGCACAGTGCTTATAACTTCCCAGGTTTCTGTTTGCTTATGCAGGAGAAAAATGTGCTCTGCTAGACTGACTGTGGCGATTAGTTAAATTACTCATACATCCATTATTAATGAAAACCCTTCTATTCTGCTTTGAGCATGTTTGTTTAGTGCCACCTGATAATAACTTTCTGCTTGAATGACAACCACTAATTTTGTTTATGGCTCTTGAATGTCAATCATATATATATATTTGAAACTCAGTTCAGGCCTGTAGGTGTAGGTATGTATAAATGCAGTTTTTCATGGCAACTTATCACAAGAAGTGGAATTGGGCTTTACCCAGTGTATGATATGAATGACACTGATTTGGTACCTGTATCAATGAAAACTACATAGAAAATGTATATAAAAAGGAAACTTTTTATATTCCCACTCTGCTGGTAGGAAGTGTTAGGCAGGAGTACTGGGACCACAGGAGTGAGGGATTACTTTGACTCTTGTTCCTAGTTTCAGATGATCACTGGGGCTCTGCTTAGCAGTCAGACACCTCTATGCTGGTAACACTGATCATGCATTTAAGACTGAATTTCTAAGAAAACATTGGCAGTAGAAAACCTTCTTTGAGTCAATTCACACATGAAGGGAGGAAAAGATGTATTTCCCAGGAAAGAGTCAGCTTATTCTTTTCAAAATGACTGGGTTATTCTGAATTCGTTGCTACTATTTTAGGCAAATCATGTGTTTTGAACAATTAAAAAAAAGAATCCTACTTTAAAACTGAAAATACTGTTATTTTTTGACATTTTGTTTGTGGACACATGTAAGTAATATCTGCTTATTCATAGTTGAACTACAGGTACATACCTGTGCGTATTTTTCCCCTGGGAAAGGCCACTTTTTCTTTCATGCTGGTGGATGTTGTGGGAGCTGTGGCTTAGAATAACTTATTGTTGAAGCAGCCTCAAAGGCAGTCACATCCATTAGGTAGGAACATTTTTCGTTTGGGCATTTTTTTCCATTAAATTTTAAAACTAAACAAAAAAAAAAAAAAACCTGACCAAAACCCCAATGTGTCCTCATTAGAATAAGAGATGCATGAAAACTGATCAAATTTTATTTGATCAAAAAGATAAAACATTGATAAAACTTATAGATTACTGATCTGAAATGCATTTACCTCCCTTGATGATCCTGATTTTTCTGGGAGCTCATTTATTGAAGATACAGGTTGTCAGTTTGTGTCTGTATAGTTATTTTTGTTTCTCTCTCAGATGCTCTTTTTGGCTGACAGAGTCTTCAGTTCAAATGTCTGTTGTCTTCAAGAATTGCCTTCTCATTTAATTACTTTCATTTTGCCTACTGGAAGTTCCTATTAATAGTTAGGTAAAACTGTATGATGCCAGCATGCCTTTCTTGGGCAAGTTTTACAGAAGTTGTTAGTTTAATAATACATCAATAGATTCCATTTAATATAAGTAAGACTTTCACAACAGTGTCTCTAAGTGGTTCATTTCATCTTACAAAGGTAAAGGTCTTGAATTGCTTTGGCTTGCCACAGCGAAAGATTTCCAACACCTGATGTAAATAGGGCTTTTTGTTGTGCCTTAGACTTCAGTGGCATAAATACATGGCTTCATTAGCAATTCCCTGTGAATGCTTCTGGTAAAGAGTGATTACTTCTCTTTACAAGTGTTGCCACTTCTCCTGTGGATTAATTTGGGTTGCTGTGTGAAAGGCACAGGGGGCATAGGGTGGGAAGAATTTAATATCAAATTTTTTACTTGTTCTCTGTAATCTCACCCCAGCATTTTGCTAGCTCTGATATATTCAGCATTTTGAAGGGAATGTCAACATAGTAAATGTTATACTGCCAATAAAACTTGTTGGTGAGCTCACGGAGAAATTCCTAGATCTTGGAAGCAATTAATGTTTGAAATACACAGTAATCTGTTTATTGCAACGTTTTACACATCTACAAAATTAGGTTACTAGTCAGTAGCCAGCTGTAAATGGTAGTGCTGCAAGATAAACCTGAAGTAGTAAATACTGTATATTGCAGTGTATTAACTTTTAATAGTCTAATTTTCAAAGGAGTGTTAGCAAGAAAATGCTTACTATTTCCACCTTATTCTTGAAATACAAACAGTGAAGTCACATAGCTTATTAAATGGATCTCTGGCATATGGTAATTACACTGATTCTAATGATGGTTAACTCTGGCTCCAGCTAAATGCTAGTAAGTGATGGGTAGCAAGTGTAATTAAATCCACAAAAGTTGTTAGATACCGTTGTTGAGGCTTCCTAGCCATTGCAGCAAAGCTCTTAGTTGCCACCTAACCACGTAAGCACCTCTGGTCCCTCAGAACTGTATTCATCCAGAGGACTACCTAGTGGTGCTTAGGGGGGGGTTGCCATTGCTGTGTCCTGTAACTCAGAACATCACCAGGGCATGTTGTGTAGCCAGTATCCTTGACAGCAAATCAGTGATCTGGGAAGCAGTCAGTGGGAAACTTAATGTAGGAGTTGGTCTGAAGGACCATCAGGCTCTGATTGCTCTGGCTGCACTACGGTTGTCTGTCAGCACATGAACACCACTCTGGTTTTATCCCTTTTAATTTAATATCCCTTTTATGCTGTAAGCATTCCTTCCTCCATATATCTCAATTTTCAAGATGCTCCGAGCCCTTCAGCTTTGAATTGATGCATTACATGTTAAAGATATGCACTCTAGTGGATGAATGATGCTCAAAAGAACTTGGGTATCACTGTCATTGAGAGATGGCTGTAAAGAAAATCCTTTGAAGGTTTTTAATGCCTCAAAGAAATTAAATTCTAAATTTATTAGAGTGTGGTAAATTGGAAAGGTGTTTCCTGTGCCTCTTTGCATAGTGAGTTTGGAGGATAGCTAGTGCTTAACTACTCATCTGACATCTCTCCCAAACTGAGGACATACTCTGGTTCCCTTGTAGCACTGAGCCTTTTTAGCTCCTGAACATGAGTCTCACTAACCTCAGTTTTAAGAGTCAGACTGTTAAAATGGTTGTGGCGGGCTGTTTGAGGAACTCTTCACATCACAAATTGCACAGTAATGAAGTTCTTCATAAAACACATAATAAAGAGCTTGCAGGTTTCTATAGGTAGCTAAGTAAATCAACTTTGTGCAAGGTAGACACTCTTGACAAGGAAGGCTGATCTTGTGCTGTAAATACATTGTTTGATAAAGTAACATCATATATGCCTCTTGCAAATTAGAGTTAATGTACTCATATTATTACAGCCTGAACTGTAGTCTTAGCTCAAGTAAGTTGAAAACATGTGTCCTGGTTCTGTACTCACTCATGTCAAGTTTATACCGGACTCTGTTGTGGACTTCTGTCAGTGGAAAGCTGAGAGGTCAGTAAAACCTGTGAGAATGATAAGCATTTTTCTCATTGCAAAAGACACTTGTATACCATTGGTGTCAAAAGGGCTGCAATAGCCTATTTGCAGAAGAAATCTTTTTATTGTTCTTTGTCATTGACACTAAAGCATCCTATTCTTGATATCTGTGTCTAGGTAATGACTAGTTAGCAACAAGTCTCTCTCTTCCTGAGGAAGCTCAGAGAGGCTAACCTAAAGCCAACCTCAGATTCATTGACAAGAAGCTACTATTGTATGGGCTTGGGCCAGGACAAAGAATATAAATAGTGATTTCCTGATACTGATGGGCGGAGGGCAGAAATCATAGAATCATAGAATAGTTAGGGCTGGAAAGGACCTTAAGATCATCTAGTTCCAACCCCCCTGCCATGGGCAGGGACACCTCACACTAAACCATCTCACCCAAGGCTACATCCAAATCGAATACCTTTTTTTGACCTTCAGCAAATTCAGCCACAAAAAAAAAAAAAAAAAAAAAAGCAGATCTTGCTGTTCTGTCTAAAAGGAAAAGCAAGGGGCCAGAAATACCTAATAAAATAATTTATGTTTCTTGTTGACACTGAACTAAAAGAAAACCTTTACTTCTCAAGTGCTGAAGTCGTATTCGTAAGGAGTCATTCTCTTTTTGACCTTCTATATTCAAAGATTAAGTAAATATATAACTTAAAATCACCACACACGTCACCATTTTGACTGAGGCATTTTCCTATAGCAAGGCATATGTGTTGTCAGTCTGTAAAGGAAATTACTCTGAAGAGACTTTTAATCACCTCTAGTTGTCAAAGAAACTCTGTTCTAATCTTGTTCATGATATCTTTAAGGTCACACAAAGTTCTGGCGTTAATAATGGAGACAGGATTTTGTGGGAATTGAGTGAAAGAGCAGCAGTTATGGGGCTCTTCATACCCAAATCTTTACCAAAATACTGAAAAAAAAAAAAAATTAAATCAGATAAACCCCTGAGAAGAAGGTAGTTAAAAACCTCTGGAAGACAAAAGGGAGGTAGATGTTGGTCATGGTTCAGTTGATTGTACCCAAAACACATCAGGAAAATGTATTTAACTAACAGAAGGTTTTTGCATCCAGGTAATGCAGGGAATTCCTTGTCCTTCGTGGGCTGTCACTGGAGGTGCCAGTAGCTAAGCTGTAGTGCAGCTTAGGGAGACCAGGAGATATGTAGGCATGGCTTGCAGGGATATGGTGGAGGCATCCTACCTCCAGCCCAGCACTGCTAGGCAGAAGGAAAACCTCTGGGTGGGAGAGCATCTATTCAGGGAGATAGAAACAGGTCATGAGGGTAGGAACTGTCAACCAGACAGAAGATCTTCTCACCATGAGGAATGTCCCACAAGAATGGGCAGATGGGCTATAATGCTGGGACAATATGATTATTGGAAATTAAGACCCATGTCAACAACTAGTTTCATAAGTGGGAGTTTAAGTGCAGTATACTAAGCAGGAGGCTAAAGACAAGGCCTTCCTGGCAGCATATTCTATAATGTCTTCAGTACCACATCTGAGACTAGGTGAATGGTCAGTGTGTTGATACAAGCTTTAGTTCTCTAAACGCTGAAGAAGTGGGATTTTTTTTTTTCTTATTGTAAATTAATTTGGAAATGGAGAACATCTTAGACTGCAGGGAGGTTTTACAGGAAGGATGGGTACTATCCAAACCAGGCTGCTTTTGTGCATTTAATGTTTCTAAGAATTTAAGGCAGGGTTTAAAGCAAAGTCTGTAGAAAGTAGAAAGCAAAGAGGTGTGAAATATGAGGAGTGTAAGAATGCACCATTCAGGCTTCTTTAGGAGTAAAACCATACAAGTTCTCTATCTTTTGGGGAGGGGGAAGAGAATTAGACAAAAGCTTCTGATAGAGTATAGCAAAGAAAGGACAGAGTTTGATTATGCTGTGACCATTCAAATATACAAGAGATGAATATTTATTCAGTTGTTAAGAGACTAGTAGATAGGATTTTAACAAGCAAATGAATAGAAGCTATAGTAAAAATCAAAGCAGAAGAATCATGGATATATGTGATAAGGTGAGAAAGATTCAAAGATTTTGTGCAAAAGAACGGTATTCTCAGAAATGGGAATTCTCTAAGGAGAACGTACATATTAGGGTGATCCAGCTGATGTTGCTCACTTTTGTCAGGCTTTCAACAAAGTCTGGCACTAAAGGCACTCAAAGAAACTAAGGTCTCAAAAATGAAGACGGAAAGCACTGTGGCTAAAGAACAGGAAGCAAATGGTAAGGATTACCATTTTTACAGTGGAAGGATGCTGCTGATGGGTTTCCTGTGGATTTTAGGTAGAACCTATACCATTCAACACATTCATAAATAGTCTGGAGAAAAGGATTGATTGACTGATTAATTGTGAGATGACAAAATTTACTGAAACAATATTCAAGGTAGTAAAAGCTAAAATTGACTGCAGAATAAACATGATTAAAAGTGACTGAGTGGCAGCATGGAGCTAAAATCTCAGTATTGATAAATACAAACTAAGACACACAGGGGAAAAAATAACCTTAACTATTCATACACCTTGATGGGCTCCAGATTAGTTATTTCCACTGAGGAAGGTGCTCTCAAAGTCATTGGGAATATTTCCCTGAAAGGATCAGCTAATTCTAGCAGCAATCAAAAAAGCAAATTGACTCTTAAGAATTATTAGGAAGTGAGAACAAAGGCAGTAGCATTATGCTACTGTATAAAGCTGTGCTCATCTCTTTAATTTAGTATGCAGTTAGAGTCCTCATGTCAGAAAAGATACAAGTAGGATTGGTATGGAGACAGGCATGAATATTATTATATAGCTCCCCCCTGAGAAAACTACATTTCCTCAGCCTGGAAAAGAGATCACTGAGGAGAAGATAAAACAGAGCTCCTTAAGATCAGTGGTGGTGTGGAGCAGGTGAACAAAAAATGGTTTTTCATTGTTTCTCAGTAAACAGTTTGGGTGAGGGATTAGACCCTACCATGTGGTGCTTCAGACCAGGAAGGTTGCTGTAAGTCATCTGTGATTGACTGGTGCTTCAGGTAGGACTGAGAAGACAGCCTTTAGCTTGTACAGGGCAAAGAGTTCAGAGCTACTGCAGCATCCCCCTTACTGTCTCTGCATAGTCCCATGCTCCTTTTTGGGGTGTTTTGGCTCTTTTCCTCGCAGGTTATACAAGGAAATTTCCCTCTGTCTAATAGGACTTGCCAAGCATTTACCGGATTTCTGGCAATCATGTATAAAGAGTAATTAATAAATCATAAAATGTATATGATTTGAAGAGTTTTAAGTCTTTTGAAGAGAGTTTTAAGTCTTTAAAGGGGTCTGCTTGCCTTCCCCACATTAAAGCACTTTGGGTTTATTCATCCACAGATCTCAGTGCTGTGTAGAACAGTGAATGTACTAACACCATCTGGGATAAATCCTACAGTAGTAGGCAGGCCTGAGATAATTATAATTTTCCAGCAGAGGAAAGAGGCAGCAAGCTGTGTAGAGTTCTGAGCTTTATCTGTTCTCTTCCTGCCACCAGAGGAGGAACTTTGATGCTCAGTTTATATGAAAAACTGCAATGAAACTCTACAGCTAGTAACTTAAAAGCTGAGTAACTCATTAGGACTTCTTTCCTCCAATTATGTCCCAGTTTGCTTACCCCATCAGGTGCTGGTTTAAATCCTACTTTATTTTGTATCTCCATCTATTATGCCAGTAATAACTTTGATGCCTTTGAGGTTTATCTTGGCTGGTCTCGTGGTACTATGCATGGCTTAGAGTGCAGACTGGAGCATGGAGCTACCTTTGCACATGGTGTCCTAGCCACAGCTGTGTTGAGTCCAGGGCAGTGTAGCAAGCTCACTGCCCTGGCCTTCAATAGAGCAGACTTTGGCCTCTTCAGGAGCCTGCTTAGTAAGGTTCCATGGGATATAGCCCTGGAGGGCAGGGGGGCCCAAGGCTGTTGGTTGATATTCAAGGATCACCTGCTACAAGCTCAGGAGTGCTGCATCCCAACTAGAAGGAAGTGCGGCAGAAGGGCCAGGAGACCTCCTTGGATGGATAAGGAGCTGCTGAGGAAAATTCAAAGGAAAAAAGAGGCTTATAAAAAATGGAAGCAAGGACAGGCGGCCTGGGTAGAGTACAGGGATGTTGTCCGGGAAGCTAGGGACCAGGTTAGGAAGGCTAAGGCCCAGTTAGAATTAAACCTAGCCAGGGATGTTAAGGATAACAGGAAGGAATTCTACAGGTACGTAGCAAACAAAAAACAGACTAGGGACAACATAGGCCCCCTGAGGAAGCTTTCGGGAGAACTGGCTACATAGGATTTGGAGAAGGCTGAGGTTCTGAATGACTTCTTCGCCTCAGCCTTCACTGGTAAAGGCTCTGACTGCACCACCCGGTTCTTAGAAGGTAGACGCAGGGACTGTGAGAATGAAGACCTTGGGCCCACTGTGGGAGAGGATCTGGTTTGAGACCATCTTCAAAATCTGAACGCACACAAGTCTGTGGGACCTGATGGAATCCATCCGCGGGTCCTGAAGGAGCTGGCGAATGAAGTTGCTAAGCCACTGGCCATCATATTTGAAAAATCATGGCAGTCAGGTGAAGTTCCCGACGACTGGAAAAAGGGAAATATAACCCCCATTTTCAAGAAGGGGAAAACGGAAGACCCGGGGAATTACAGACCAGTCAGTCTCACCTCTGTGCCTGGTAAAATCGTGGAGCACATTCTCCTGGACAGCATGCTAAGGCACATGAAAAACAACAAGGTGCTTGGTGACAGCCGGCATGGCTTCACTAAGGGGAAATCCTGCCTGACCAATTTGGTGGCCTTCTATGATGGGGCTACAGAACTGATGGATAAGGGTAAAGCAGTTGATGTCATCTACCTGGACTTGTGCAAAGCATTTGACACTGTCCCACACCACATCCTTCTCTCTAAATTGGAGAGATATCAATTTGATGGATGGACCACTCGGTGGATAAAGAACTGGCTGGATGGCTGCACACAAAGACTTGTGGTCAATGGCTCGATGTCCGGCTGGAGACCGGTAACGAGTGGTGTCCCTCGGGGATCGGTGTTGGGACCGGTCTTGTTTAACATCTTCGTCGCTGACATGGACAGTGGGATTGAGTGTGCCCTCAGCAAGTTTGCCGATGACACCAAGCTGTGTGGTCCGGTTAATATGCAGGAGGGAAGGGATGCCATCCAGAGGGACCTTGACACGCTTGTGAGGTGGGCTGATGCCAACCTTATGAAGTTCAACCACGACAAGTGCAAGGTCCTGCACCTGAGTCGGAGCAATCCCAGGCACAGCTACAGACTGGGCAAAGAAGAGATTCAGAGCGGCCCTGCAGAGAAGGACTTGGGGGTGCTGGTCGATGAGAAAATGAACATGAGCCGGCAGTGTGCGCTCGCAGCCCAGAAAGCTAACCGTATCCTGGGCTGCATCAAAAGGAGCGTGACCAACAGGTCGAAGGAGGTGATCCTGCCCCTCTACTCTGCTCTTGTGAGACCTCACCTGGAGTATTGTGTGCAGTTCTGGTGTCCTCAACATAAAAAGGACGTGGAACTGCTGGAACAAGTCCAGAGGAGGGCCACGAGGATGATCAGGGGACTGGAGCACCTCCTGTATGAAGACAGGCTGAGGAAGTTGGGGCTGTTCAGCCTGGAGAAGAGAAGGCTGCGTGGAGACCTAATAAGAGCCTTCCAGTATCTGAAGGGGGCCTCTATAGGGATGCTGGGGAGGGTCTCTTCATTAGGGACTGTAGTGACAGGACAAGGGGTAACGGGTTCAAACTTAAACAGGGGTAGTTTAGATTGGATATAACAGGAAAGAATTTCCTCCTTAGGGTGGTGAGACACTGGAATCAGTTGCCCAGGGAGGTTGTGCATGCTCCATCCCTGGCAGTGTTCAAGGCCAGGTTGGATGAGGCCTTGTGTGGCATGGTTTAGTGAGAGGTGTCCCTGCCCATGGCAGGGGGGTTGGAACTAGATGATCTTGAGGTCCTTTCCAACCCTAACTATTCTATGATTCTATGAGTTCAAAGATTACTACTACCAAAAACTTGTCATCTCCCTTCCCCCTAAGGTTTCCTGTTCTATTTCAGTTCTGTAGTAATAATTTGCACTTGTGCATGGAGTGGTCACAGAATCACAGGCTGAGGTTGGAAGGCACCTCTAGAGACTGGTCCAACACTCCTACTCAAAGTGGAGTCAGCTGTAGAGAGTTGCCCAGGGCCATATTCATGGATGGAGATACCACAGCATCTCATTGGTATCCCCAGTGTGATTTTTCTCACTTCCCTCAATTCTTACAAATCTGCTCATCTTGCAGCAGTATTGAATGGGTGGGCTTACGTCATTTATGAAAACGTGATGTGTAACTTAGCCTGATGTTAGCAAACCATGAAACCGGGCTGAGCAAGTGAGTAGGCCTCTAAGACATAGCTCTACAGATAATGGTTCAGCTCTGGGAGCAGAATATCTGTATTAGTCCTTAGTACAGCCCTTTTAGCAAAGCTAATTAGCCTTAGCATTGCTTGTCACTGCTCTCCTGGCGCCAAATGTGGAGCTAGTGTGGATATGAATTAAGCACTCTCTACATATTGCATGTTGTAAACATGCCTGTAGGTTGCCATTTCACCTAGGCTCAGTTCCATGAAGGGATTTGGACACTTAATTCTGTGCAGTCGGCAGGAGTTAGGCATCCGGCTCTGCCCCAGGATCCAGTCCTGAGGCTCTTAGGCCAGTGTTACTCAAGAGATATTCAACGATGATTCAGTGTGTCTAAATCAGCATTGTTCTATTTATCTGAAAAAGGGTCACTTTGATTTATACAAGCTCAGGAGCTGACTTGCTGATTTTGTAGGAAAATGCTTACATTTCCTCCTGAAGCCTCTGGCTGTGTCTCAGTGATCTGTACTCCACTGTGGCACAGAGCTTTTTCAAAATTTGGGAGCCATTTACAACTTTATTGTCATGCTGTGACATGATGCACTGCTTTGTAAACAGGGCCTTAAACAACCAGGGTCTGAAATCCATCAACTGACTGGGGCTTGGCAACACTTTGAAAATCTCTTTGCCAAACAGCAGACATTATAGTACCCTCTGAGCAGCTTTCACAAAGATCTAACTGTCTGAAATGTTCATGTTTCTTTTGACATTCTACCAAGGCGTCATGAAGCCACCTAAGGCTTATTTCCCTAGGAAAAGGGAAAAAAAAATAAAGGAAAAGAAAAAGATCTGGTTTATGTCATGCTGATTTGCTCTGATGTTTCATTTCCTCTAGGATAGCATTCTTTTTTAAATAAATAAGCAATTGCTATCAATTCTGTATTTGGAACTTACTTGCCGAGACATCTCTCAACATTTGTGCATCTTCTTTTCTGTCTTGGCTCCCTGTTCTCTAGATGGGGGATGGCTGCTGTAGGTACTAATCTGTTTTATGTTATTCTCACACACACATTTCAATTCCTCTACTTTGAACGGATTTCCCTCCCCACCTTCACAAAGACATACCTCTATTTTTCTGCAGCTTTACTTTTTGCTGAGGCATCTGTATGATCCTTGTAATTTATCATTTCACTGCACTTTGTTGTTTTTAAACAGTAAGTTGTCCATGAGCCCTCATGTTTGGCAAGTAATGCGAGTAGCTCAGTGAGAGCTCTAACTGTTGTCCAGACTCTTGGTAATGAGCCTTCTCAAGGCTTGGGTTATGTGTGTGATATGTGCTGCTGCTCTGCATACTTCAGGTGCTTGTAAAGAAAATGGATTTTTTTGCCATATTGTCCTAATTTAAATCAAAATTCTGTTGTCCCTCCCGCTGGTAAAACTTTGCATGGAAGGAAAAAGAAATATCACTTTTCTAGCCATCTCTCTCCTTTCTGTCTGCTGTTACTGAATGGCTGAAGTACACATGGCAGTCTTGTTTTTCTACTGCGTCACTTTAAAAGCACCAGTTTCAAAGTGGTCATACCCAGTAGTGGTGGTGGTACCCTGGAGACAGAGGATATAAAGAAGGCAGAGGTGCTGAATGCCTTCTTTGCCTCTGTCTTTACTCCTGCAGACTCTCCCCGAGGGCCCCGGATTTCTATAGCCCCAGAAGGAGTCAGGACAAAGGAGGAGTTTGCTTTGGTAGATGAGGATTGGGTTAGGGATCAGCTATGCAATCTGGACATCTGTAAATCGATGGGTCCGGATGGAATGCACCCACGGGTGCTGAGGGAGCTGGCGGAGGTCATTGCTAGGCCACTTTCCATCATCTTTGGTAAGTCGTGGGAAACGGGCGAGGTGCCTGAGGATTGGCGGATGGCAAAGGTCACACCAGTCTATAAGAAGGGCAAGAAGGAGGACCCGGGTAATTATAGACCGGTCAGCCTTACCTCCATCCCTGGAAAGGTGATGGAACAACTTATTCTTGACTCCATCACTAGGCATATCAAGGATGAGGGGGTCATTAAGAACAGCCAACATGGTTTTATGAGGGGGAAGTCATGTATGACCAACCTTATAGCCTTCTATGAGGAAGTGACTAGGTGGAGGGATGATGGTAGAGCGGTAGATGTAGTTTTTCTTGATTTCAGTAAGGCATTTGATACTGTCTCCCACAGCATCCTCATAGATAAGCTAAAGAAGTGTGGGCTTGACGATCAAGTAGTGAGGTGGATCGAGAACTGGTTGAAAGGAAGAAGGCAGAGAGTTGTGGTCAATGGCGCAGAATCTAGCTGGAGGTCTGTGACTAGTGGAGTTCCTCAGGGGTCGGTGCTGGGACCGGTGCTGTTTAATATTTTCATCAATGACCTGGATGAGGGAACTGAGTGCACCCTCAGCAAGTTCGCTGATGACACAAAACTGGGAGGAGTGGCTGACACACCAGAAGGCTGTGCTGCCATTCAGCGAGACCTGGACAGGCTGGAGAGTTGGGCGGGGAGAAACTTGATGAAATTTAACAAGGGCAAGTGTAGAGTCTTGCATCTGGGGAAGAACAACCCCATGTACCAGTACAGGTTGGGGGGTGACCTGCTGGAAAGTAGCGAAGGGGAAAGGGACCTGGGGGTCCTGGTGGATAGGAGGATGACCATGAGCCAGCAATGTGCTCTTGCGGCCAAGAAGGCAAATGGCATCTTAGGGTGCATTAGAAAGGGTGTGGTTAGTAGGTCAAGAGAGGTTCTCCTCCCCCTCTACTCAGCCTTGGTGAGGCCGCATCTGGAATATTGCGTCCAGTTCTGGGCCCCTCTGTTCAAGAAGGACAGGGAATTGCTTGAAGGAGTCCAGCGCAGAGCCACGAAGATGATTAGGGGAGTGGGACATCTCCCTTATGAGGAGAGGCTGAGGGAGCTGGGTCTCTTTAGCTTGGAGAAGAGGAGACTGAGGGGTGACCTCATCAATGTTTACAAATATGTAAAGGGTAGGTGTCAGGATGATGGAGCTAGGCTTTTTTCAGTGATATCCAGTGATAGGACAAGGGGCAATGGGTGTAAACTAGAGCATAGGAAGTTCCACGTTAACATCAGGAAGAACTTCTTTACTGTAAGAGTGACAGAGCACTGGAACAGGTTGCCCAGGGGGGTTGTGGAGTCTCCTACACTGGAGATATTCAAGGCCCGCCTGGACAAGTTCCTGTGTGATGTACTGTAGGTTACCCTGCTCTTGCAGGGGGGTTGGACTAGATGATCTTTTTAGGTCCCTTCCAACCCTTGGGATTCTGTGATTCTGTGATTCTTGTGACCACATGCAAAAATGAAGCATATTATAAAATCTGAAAGGGAACAGGAAATTTGGGGAAGTGAAAGCCTGTTATTTAGATAGAAATTTGTCAGATGTCACTTCTCCTTTTTTTCTAAATGAGTCATAGAGCCTTCAGCAAGTGGTTGAAAAGGACCTTGATATGGCAGATAACTCTGGCCTTCTCCTTAATGAGGAGAATAAAGCACCTTTTTTCTAAGTAAGACATTCAGTGAAATGTGTTGAAAGTATCTGGTGCAGTGTTTCCAAGGAAAAACAGAAAAGAGCATTTTGTGGAGGCACCTGCATGTCATTCAGAATGGAAGCAGTTAATAACCCCATTACTTTACGGCATCCTCTTCACCTTCAATTTCCATTCACTTTTCAAACGATCTAAGGTGCTGTTGCCAAAAACTGCCTAGACATCCTTAGTGCTACCTGGTGAATCATAAATCTGCAGACAATGCTCTCCAAAAGCGAGCAGACTCAAATGATGTAAAATGAATTCTGGCCTTTCGCACCAACATCTGTTGATGTTTGTGTTCTTCCTTAACTGATTTCATGGAGTTGCGGAAGGAGTCGTTATTTTGGAATTTTTGTTACTTAGCTTTGTTTTGCTCTTTATGCACTGAACTCTCCATGTAAGAGAAAACTGATCTTCTGTAGTGATGTAGATAGTGCAGCTGCAGTACCTGGCACTTGATGAAAACCAGGAGGTGGAAGGGCAATTTTAGGCCCTCCTTGTGAACACAAGGTTCATCATATGTTATTTGTAGTATGTTCAGCCAACAGAGAGAGTCATTCAAGATCTCAGCCTAGTTGCTGATAAATTCAGCTGTCTGTATCATCAAAGGTGACTCTGTTGTTAACTGAATGACTGTAAGAACCCGTCTATGCTTGGGACCACCTTATCATGGAGACGTATTGGCAGAGCATGATTTGGGGCCAACAAAGTAATGCACATCCTGTTGTTTTGTCATCCTTTCTACCAGATCTATCGCCCAATACTTTCCTGCACACTATCACAAAGCAAGACTTGTCTCAAAGGGAAAAATTATATTCAGTAATATATCCCCTTGATTCTTCATAAGCATGGACTTACGGAGCCTGGGTGATTATTGGACCAATAATCAGTGCCAAATGACTGGAAGCTGGAGACTTTTCAGAGCTGTTGGTTAATATTGGCATGCTCTACATGAAAGAGCAGCAGGGTGGGAAGGGTGTTCTTCCCTCCTGCCATTCTTGCTTCTGATTCATTTCTGGGCTTTGATCCATGCATGCACAGGACGTGATAAATGACCATTGCAAGCCCTTGAAACATGAGCAGCTGGCTCTTAGTGAGGATGATATACTGAATAGTGGTCAAGAAGGGATCAGGCTTTATGCAAACTGTTTTTCACTTCTGTGTCCTAAGGTGGGGTCTTCTGAATTCATCTTCCATAAGGACCATTGATGTCTAGATATGGCTAACCTTTAACATTTCAATCTCTTCTTCAAGTGCGCACTGTTTGCATGGGTATAATAATAGCAGCTGGAGCCTGTGACCGTGGAAGGCCTGCTTGCTCCTGAGGATTGCAGCTTAAAAGGTCAGCTTCTGCCTGTCTGATTTACATAAAGCTGATATGCAAGCAGCCCTTCCTTGATATGAAAGCAGACTTTGTTTAGAAAAGTTTCCTTCAAGTCCTCTGTTGGTGCTGCTGGGTCAGGGACAGGGCCCAGTGTAGCCCAAAAAACTTGGCTACTGTTAGTTCTTGAAAAAAGCTAGTGGGCAGAAGTGTGTCAAACAGAGAGCTATTTGCCTCTTTTCCTAATTCTGTTTTTCAAAGTATACAACCTTAATACAATAACAAAAAAGTGGAAAAATTTAAGGACAGAAAATACAATAACAGAATTATTTTGGGAAATTATGTATGTGGAGACTTTGTAGAAAACCTATACTTTAATTTCACTAAAAAATGCCAACAAAAGAAGTCACTTTCTATCTGACTCATTATGTCTTATTGAGAAGTGAATTGTCAGTCTTCCTTTTTCAAGCATTATTAAGACTTACATGTCTCTTGTTGGCTAGATTTCCTATTGAGCATAATAGCAGCCAAAGAAAATGATGGTACAATTTTATGTGATTAGGACAAATCCTTAAAAATCTGAGCAATTTTCAGTAACTATGTCAAGACAGTAACTAAACCAGAAATTCTTACACTTGTCAAAGCTTCATTGTTGGACTAAACAAATGCTTCTAATTGGTTGAGTCAAATTATGTTTATTCATATCCCCATGTTTTGCTTTTTCTTGTAGACATCTGTTATTTTTCTGTTACTGCTTACGTAGCCTTTTTGTGCACATTTCCAAGAGTGAAAACAGTTCATTCCTCTTCAAGCTTCATTTAGATAGTCTTTTGTCAAATTCCTTTTTTCTTGTAATTTTCTTCTTTTATTAACTTTCAAATAAATTCACAATAACAGTTGAAATAATTAGGGTAAACCAACAGGATTTACAATAAAGCTTTCTGTTGGAGATCTTGTCAAACATGGTGCGAGTATCAAATACATCCCAGAGATGGGAAGGAGAAAGACAAATGATGTATTAAGCTATTCCCTTCTGCAGCAACTGGAAATTTTAATATTTAGCTTAAGGAAAAAAATCAAAGCAGACACTAAAAGAAAGGAAAACATATATAATCTGTTAAGTTTGATAATAACCTCTGAAGGTATAAACAGTGCTGGGGACAGCTACTGGAAATGCAAGCGTGGTATTTTGTAGCTAGTTAAACCAAGGATTCGGGCATTATCCTTGACAGTCATCAATAGTTTAGGATGAGCTTATAAGGGCGTGCTATGAAAGCCTTGGGCTATTGAGTTGTCTCCTTCCATAAGAAGTCTAAATCTTTTTAATGGATTTCTTTTTTATTCAGAAATCCACAAAGTTCATGACTTTATGGATTTCTGCACCTGGGTTTTGCTGTATTTGACTTGGAATGAACCTATATTTGCAAACATGGATGTTCATCTGCCATGCTCCTCCACCAGCCTGTTTGAAGATAATTAGTTTCTTTGTTCTGAGTGATTTTATACCGTTGGCCAAGAGTTTCTTTTTCTTCAGCCTTAATACCTTACAGTTGAACTTCAGCATATCTTTCTGTATGACACCCAATCTAGGAGCATCAAACTGTCACAAGGAAAGGACACAACCCTGGGACACACACACACAGTTCCCAGAGGGTGTAGAGCTGGTGCTTTGGGTTTGTTTGCCATTAACACTGAACAAGTATCAGCCAACACCTGCTTCTATAAAAGCCGCCTTGGTGGGTTTGATTTGCAGTCAATATGCTAACAAATACCAGCTTCCTCACATACTGTTCTTTTGTCACAAAGAGAGGTTGTATTCATCAAAGGGAGTTTCTTCCAGCCCCCCACATGAGTTTTTCTTCAGGCCATGACTGCTACTGCATTGTTTCTGTATTTTTGATGGGCAGGTTCATCAGTGATTACACCTAGTAATAAACTCCTCAAAAGCATCAGGATTAAAAGTTGTTTTCTGAATGTAATTGTTGTTGCATATCAATACTATATAGTTCTTTCCCTATTTTATCATCTTCTACTTTACGTATCTGTCTATTGGATCAGTGCCTTGTTATCACAGCCTTTATTTTCCCTTTTTAAAAGTAATTATCAGTTATTTCTTTTAGAAGTTTACTTTTGTCTTCTCTCATATTTTTCTATTCTATGCTAGCCTCCACAATTCTCTGAACAAATTTTAATACCAGAAGTCTTTAGCTGGAGTTTGCATGTTTCCATTCTACCCAAAAAGTCACAGGCTAGATCTTTAAGTGAGATACAGATCAAGGTGTCTAGAAACATTTAGTGCCATTTTAACTATAGAGCAAAATTTTAATATTTCTGTCCCATTTTTCATTTCTTCCCTTTTTATTTTTTGGGGACAACTGTGGGAGATCTGGAACACTAAAATTTCAGTGAAGATTCAGGAATATTTACCATGAAATCATTTTCTTGTTTTGAAATCAGTTGTCAGGCTGTGGAAAGAAAACGACAACAACAGCACAACAGAACAAAAATGCAAGTAAATATTTACCCAAATGAACACAGGATAGGTGTATGTCCCAGGACAGCAGTCCCACACTCTTTCTGCATCCCTTTTCCAGTGGCTGAGTAGCTCCAGTGTGAAATTATCTAATCATAATTTCCTGTATTGTAACTTAGGTCCATTGCTGCACATCCTTTTGCTAAGATTTAGTTTGGGCTTGTTATTTCTCATGCAAAGTTTAATAAATAAACATTAATGTGTTACTGCTACTACTCCAGTCCAAATAATAAGTGAAAGAGCTGTTCTTGGGATGGAGTTATTTGCAGTGAGCTTCTTAAAGTATTATTCTGTGTAAAAATGCAGATTGGAATCTAGAAGCACTGTGGTCTCTAGAGGAGGTGTTTTGAAAACCCCACTGGATACCTTTGTCCTCTGCAGATGCTTGTGAACCTGCAGGTTGGTGCAGCAGTACTTGATAAATATATCAGCAACCTGAATGTCATGGCAGAGTTGTTTGCAACAGGCTGTTTTAAACAACATGCAAAAGACCCCAAGAAGGAAGTTAAAGCTGGAATTCGATTACATGTGGGCAATCTGCATGAGTCTGCAAGGAAGTTGACTCCAAATGGAGGCAGGCGCATGCACCCTGAGGGAAGTCCTTTGTATGAATGAGGAGCAGTAAATACAAGAAAAGCAGTTTCAGATGGGCTTTTCATTATGGTTGGCTCGTTTTGAAAGCTGAGCTGGGTTTTCCTGGGTGTTTAATGCTTGCAATACCTATTGATTTCAGCTGGTGTTGGTACATGCTCAACTGTTTCAGAAGTGTTGAAGCAGCTGCTATGCAGAGACTGCTGCACATAATTGCTGAGCAGAGTCAGCTGATGGCTTGTTCGGGCTCTCTGCATTGCTCTTTTCCAACTTGCTGTCTCTTGCCTTATCCTTACACTGTAATGCCTTTAGGACAGGACTATCTCTTGTATTATGTGCAGCAATTGAAGTGATAAAGATCCTTACTGTGCTTAGTGCTTCTAGGAACTACCACAAAAAAGCCCTATTCTATAATTATTTATTAATATGGTATGCATCAGTGTGAGACATTTCATTGGCTTTAATAGGCTTTGGATCAGTTTCTTTAGTACCTCTGTTTTTTTTTTGGTTCCATTATTTATGAAGGAACATGTTTAATTCAGAGTTAGGGACTGCAAATATATCTAGTGTACCTTGTGACGCTTGATGCTTTTATCAACAGTTACAGAAGCTATGCGTAAGCTTAGAGCTGCCTCATCTATGCAGACGAGTACATGTCGGACCCCCTTCTGAGGCTGCTTGGGCTTGTAGGAAATAAAGGTTGGCTTCCTCCACCTCCTGTGGATGAAATTCTCTTTCTGCCCTGTGAAGGAGTGTGTTCCCAGATTTTACCTGTTGCAGTGCACACCTGGAATCTTAAAGGCAGTCTTTGACCATGGACTGCCAAGTCGGTAGTTTAACAGGTCAAAACGAGGATCATGCTGTGCTGTTTTCATTTAGGGACAGTCTTTTTGTCAACCTTCCATTGTCTTTCCCCCAGCTTTTACCTAAAGATAAAAAGAAATGCCTTATAATTCATTACAGTTCATTAAAATGAAAATAAATTTATTTTGCATCAAAATGAAAAAATATGACTTGTTCATTATTAGCATATAAATGGTATTTTTTTATGTCACTCTGCCACAAAATCACTTACATTTCCAATGATCACAGCACACAATTAATTTTTGATAGCCTTTTGTGATTTGGTTGAAAATTCTCATTTCTTTTTGTGCATTAACAGCAAACTGTATCCACTGCTATTCATACCAAATTTTAGATAATGAAGCAATTAAAAATACATGGATTGAAGATCTTATCTCATTTTTCCTCTGGCCTATTTCTGCTTCATTATTCATGAAGGGATATGTTTAATTCAGAGTTAGTAATTGCAGATATATCTAGTATAAATTGTGCCTGATATTCTTTTACCCAATTTCAATTTATTTTAGCAAATAGATCTATGTAGAAAAAAAAAAAAAGGCAGGAAAGACAAAAGGGCAAAAGCTACATCTTAGTGTCGCCAAACAAAACCTTACAGGTCTATTGCTTGTAAAGTATGTCTGCAACTCAGGGAAAAAGTTGATGCAATGAAGCACTGTACTTGGCATATTAATAACCTTGCATTTACTTCAAATGGCTGAATTAAATTATTCTGATTTGAAGCAATTTGAGAGACCTCATGACTCAGTGTGACTGTTGTACTGCTGCTTTTATCCACAAAGTCAAAAAGTCTTAAATCAGTGAAAAGCAGAAGTAGTAGAGACATAAAACTAGGTAAATAACAGACTCAAAATTAAAGTGTTTTAGGCAAAGTACAGGAACCTTCACTTGGCTAGGAAGTGAGACTGAGTCTGGATCATGTCTTTCCATGTGCCTGGAATGAAATGCGTTTGTAACAGCTTGATAAAAAATTCAGATCCTGAACACATAAAAATCATGAGAGCTTCAACTGGGTTTTGGAATCCAAGGAAGCAACAGCCAGTACGTGTCTGAGAGTGGGCTGGGAGGGAGCTGCCAAGTGCAGTGAGGCTGCTTCTTGGCCAGTTGGCTCCTGCATTCCCCTCCTATAAATTGCAGCCCAGGGGCTGGATTAGGATTGGGATGAGGGTGCTAACAAAAAGACAGATGACACACACACCAGGAGAAGGCTTGGACCAGGCAGTCAAGATACCTCCAGGGCTGCTGGTGCAGTTGTGCCCCAAAGTGAAGCTTATGTGGGGCCAGGTTGAGTTCCTGAGCTAGGGCAGGGCTGAGGTTCAAGTGGTGCCTGTGGAAACTGCTCTTTATGGGAAAGGATAATTATACTGAGAAATTGTAAAGGTTGACCTTTGGCTATTGCAATGCCAGGGTCCTCTTGTGTTGTAAGCTGTCCTTAGGCGGTGTCACAAAAATCCTAGTGTCCTGAACCTTCTGCAGAAGTAGGAAGGGGCATAACAGGGGTGAGTTTCCAGCTGTCCCTCCAACTGTGTGTCAGGGTGCTCCAGAGAAAGGTTTTGTTTTAATCACTAAGGTCACAGCCCCAAACCTCCCTTTATACCAGTGGAACTTTTTGTACATATGTTTCAGACTTGAAATAGAGTTTGTAGAAATAACAATTTGGATTATTAAACATTGTGATCAGCACTTTCTAGTGTAATTTTTAATGCAAATATTTCTGTCCAGTTATTTGATTAACTGAATAACTTGCAAAGTGATGCATTGCCTTTCCTGTGTAGTCCTTGATTCATAATTTCAATAAGTTAATTAATTATAATCTTATTTTCTCTCTTAATGAATTCTGGTTTGCTCTCATGGCTTTGGAAATCTTAAATACGTTGTGAATGACTCTCAGATAAAGTTTCAGAGGCTTTTTATGTTTTATAGGAAATACCATGTAACAACTATTGACTTTTGGTATAGGGCAGACTTCACAACGGCAACAGCACTAACAGAAGTTCTGCCTACCTTCTGTTCCCTGTGCTCCACAAAAAAAACCCTTTCCCTTCGCAGACAAGTACCCCTGTCTTCCCTAGGTGATACTGACAGGCATTGCTTTCAAAGAAATGCCACTGCGTTCAGTTACTCTGATCAACAAATGCAAAGTTCTCTGATCAGCTGTAGGTGAACATTGGAAATGTGGGCCACGGCAGACATGGGATATCTGATCTGCCTTTGTCTGCAACATCACCTGTTGGTGACTGAATGTGTGCTCCATGCCTCATATCCTAAATTTGCTGGTAATATGTTGATGGCTTTCAGAGCCCACGTTGTGTGAAACCTGCTGTTGGTTCCTTATGCACTGATGAAATGAAATATAATGCAAAATTCTTCCCAAGTGCATGACATGTTTTCCTGGAATCCTGTTTTAATACATTCACTAAGAGCAGATTTCCTGGAAGTCAACTTGATGTACAGAGAACAGCTTCCAGCAGGGTTCTGGTATTGAACTGCTGTGGCTGTGCTAAAGCTGACCTGCTTACTTAGTAACTGAGTACCTTAGGGCACTACAAAGCCAACAAGTGTAGGCTGTGTCTCTATAGAAGGAGGCCATTTATTTGTTTCCACTTTGGCATATGTTTTCCTAGCTCCTGCTGTTTCGACTCCTTATTTTTCCCTACCATCTCCCGGTTGGATTTTGTGCTTTATCTTTTGCTGTGTCTTTCCAGATTTAGGCTGATTTTGGAGAAATGGGGGAGGCCATGTGTTTGTTATTTTTTTCCATTATCTCAGACTATATCTCCTCAACCTCCTCCTCTTTTCCATATCTCCTTGTTTGTCACATGAGCATTTCTGATCTCCGTCTTGCCCTCCGATAGCCACAGTTTCCTCTCTTTCCATCGATCCATTTCTCTTCATCCTTTCGCTAGAAAGCGGCATGGGAAAAAGTGTGACTGAGATCAAAGCAGTGATCTTCTCACCTTCCACTGATGTTGCAAAATAGGTGGCAAAAGCAGTCCTAGCAGGTGTCCTTGAGAAGGACATGGAGACTGGAGAATAGAGAAGCTCAGAAACTGAAATAAGAATCCATCAAATAATTCAAAACTGGGTAATTCAAATACTCATCAGACACACTAACTGATCATAAACACAAGCTTGGCAGAGGCCTAGATCTTGCCTGCTCAGTGCCCTAGTCTTCTATGCATGGTCATCTAAACAGTCACACAAAGTAAGGCTTCATCAGCTTCGCTTCGTTAGAAAATAATTAGAATTGTCACCCCAAGCTGAAAAGATACCTTTGAAGTACAAATATTTCCTCAGCTTTTTTTAATCAAGGCTTGCTTTTTATGCTCCTCTTTATATGCTGATTCCAGCCGGCACATGAACTAGAAATCCTGGAAGGCTGGGAGGAAAAACTCCTCTTGCAGTATTTCCAATTGGATAAAAACCAAAAATCCATTGGAAATCTCATGGTTTCCAGCACAATGCACCAGCCAAGAAAATTTGGAGAAGCTGCAAATAAGAATCCAGATGTCTGGATAAATACCTGAACTGAAAAAGAAAAAATCTTTGGAGGTTTGTTTATTCTTAATACAGAGAATAAAACATTATTTGGTGATACCAAAAACTCTTTAAAGAGCATGGTGCCTACAAGGCAAAGAATTAGCTGTGTTGCTTGTGTTGATATAGGCCTGTGAGCTTGTCTGGCCTGGACAACGGTCAGGTAATTCAATTCAGGTATTTAGTGGAAAACTGGTTGTTGGGGAGATTAACAATGAGGAGTCATGGAAGAGCTGATTTTTGAAGTCAAAATGTGAATTTGTGGCAAGGCTGTGTTGTGAGAGTTACGTGTGGCTTTGAGAGTGCTTAGGAGAGGGAGATGTTGAGGCAGAGAGAAGAAATTAATGGTGAGAGGGATGATGTATAATCCAGATGTTGCTATTTATGGGGTCAGAGCTGCATCCTGATTGAGCAGAAGACCATGAGGCTGAGGTCACCCCTGGTGTTGCCTGGTCCCTGCTGTTGCCCTGGGCTATTGATTCACGTTGTGTGCAGCTCAGCCCAGACCTGCCTGGTCTGTGTTCTGCACATACATTTTCATTGTCCTAAATCAGGCTTTTATTAAGTGCTATTTGAACAGGGTTTCAGAAAACCAAGATGAAATTCTGAGCACAAATCACATTACTGGTTTAAAGGGTCAAAACCTCCCACTGCTTCAGCAGATACCTATTTTAACAAGATTTATGCATGCATAAACTACCACTTAGTCTTTTGCTGTGTAATTTTTTGCTTCTATAGTCAACAAATATTCTAATAGGTAGGTAAACTATGAATGACAGCTTATTCTAGAAGGTAACCTGTGCGAAGGACAGAGATACATGATGTAAGTAAGGTCCATCCCACACTGGTTAGGTAGTGTCCCCCACATGTAGCAAAGCACTGCCAGTAGCAGAAATAGACTGCAGGGATACCAAGGTCCTACACCAATCCTTCCCTTTCCCTCAGGCAGTGCAGGGACACAAGGGTCCTGTATAACTGCTCCCCTTTCCCTTGTGCACCAGTGCTCAGGGCAGATGGGCAGCCATGTGTGTTTTGCTCTCCACACTACCCTGAGATGTGGTCAGAGGTGGAAAAGAAAGTTACCCGAGATAAAGATCCAGGATGTGGCCCTTATTTATGCTTTTTTTTTTTTTTTTAAATGCTTGCCATAAATTCACCACAAAATAGATCAGATCCCTGAAGAGCAAGCTATGTGATGTGGCCTTGCTGTTTCAGATATTTCTGTTTGCTCTCTGCATCTTTATTAACAGCACTCTGTCAAGGCCATTGCATTAAACATTGATCTACCTTGACAGCAGGAGCAGGGCATGCATATTGAAGGGCAGGTGTCAGCCCTTTGCTAGTAGCATCTTTCTCTCGCAGATATTTAGCTATTTCTTAGGTTCCCAAGAAAGACGCATGGAAAGAGCCCATTTGTGCTGATGTGGCATAGAATTACACTGCTAGTTAAAGCATGGCAAGGAGAAAAGCTGCCCTGCTGATTTTCATACTGGAAAGATGCCAAACTAGGAGGTATCTCAAACAACCTTGTTGCTTTCCTGTTTGTTGGGGTACCATCAGTATGTTCATAGTTATTCAGTGGGAACTACTTACCATTTCACAGCAATTCTCAAGGCTGAAGCTTACTGACCTGTGAGAAAAGTACCCAAAGGGCATTTTATAGCACGTGAAGCTTCAGCTATGCCTAGTCATGAGCTCGCTGCCTCTAGTTTTGAAGGTGTTTCCTGCAGTGATTCTTTCAAGCAGTTGCCATTTCATGATATAGTCCCAGTTTCTAAACTTCCCAGGGTTCCCTTGAAATAGTCTCAGGGGAAGTGTCAGGTTTTGAAGCTCTTAATGTCCTCTTAGAAGCAGTTCAGTCACCAAATGCTGGTCTCAATATTGGGAAAAGAGCAGTCAGAGCGGTCTGCCTGTCTTGGTGGTTACTGATGGAGGAGGTCTCTGAATTGTTTGGTAGTCCTTCTTGGGGATTTGAAAAGGAAAATACTAATTCCTATGTTTCTGTGGGGGGTGTGATGTGAGCTACAGGTGAGCAGGGCTTTTGTTTCTTTGGCTTCTTGTTTTTAATGTAGTGAAAGACACCGAGAAACTTCACTGGCACACCAAAAACTATCTACAACACAAGCAACATAAGAAAGCCATGTAATCCTTGTGGCTATCTTTTTGAATGCTTTACTTCAACCTAGCCAGTGCAAAAACTCACCCCACTTTCCTAAGTGGGGTGACCTATTCACAGCCCAGTTTCATCCAGAGCTAGAACCAAGTTTTCTAGCTCTTTAAGTAAAAAAGCCATGAGATACTAATTCCCCAGTAACTCTTTGTTCCTCCTGAGCAGAGGTATTGCTTCCTGGGCTTTCCCTGTGGCTTTCCCACCAGGTTTCTTCCAGGCTCTGCTATTGCTTAGGGTGTCTCTCTGGTGTGAAAATCACTAACAAGCTGCTATGTACAGTGAAGGACATGTTGTCTCCAGATTACTGGTGATGGGAGCAGCTAGCCTGCTGGCAGGCATCCCCTGTGACATACCTGCTGCCCTAGTCCAGCTCTTCAGTCAAGGGGCCATATCCTTGCCACACTGTCCCTTCCCGCTCTGGCTCCAAATGCCTGGCAGAGGCTCTGCCTCACTGCCTGTAGGTTTTGGCAGGGTGAGTGAGACTGGGTGCACCTGCCTGGCAGTGTATGGCCTTTGGGGAGGAGCAGAGGCAGGGCTGCAGGGCTCTGTGATGTGGTTGCCAGCTGGCACAGCACAGGCAGGCACTGAGTGGGGATGAAATGTGCTCAGATGAAATGTCCCTGATAAAACATTCCCACAGCCCCACTATACCTTCATGTTTTCCTGGCTTCATAAAGCACCTAGATTTAGACATAACTGCTCACTGTGTGCTTGATTTTGGCTTGAATGTCTGATAACTTTTGCTTGCAAGTTTAGTTTTGGCGGAGATTAACTTGTTTATGTGTGTTTGGGGTTTTGTTTTTAATTTTGTTGTATTCTCTGACTAAGGATAAGTTTGAGGCTTAAATTACATAGTCACAGTACCCTCAGTCTGTAGAGCAACTACAGCAGTTTGTGGGCTTTGCAGGGCTTGTTATAAACTACCTCATCTCATGGCATTTATTGTCACTGTACCTATCGCTGAGCAGGACAGCCTGACACCTTGTGTGCCAAGATGGTGCAATGGGGTGTGTGTGCACTGCAGGGAGTGGGACTTGGCCCATGCGAGTTGAGTCATAAATACCATGTATTTTTGCCCCCTCTTCACCAGGGGTTTTTAATATAAAAGCTAAGGCAGACATTTACAACCTTCTTTTTTCCCAGGGCTGAACTCTTTCACATTTCAACATGAAACTTTCAAGCCAACAGTAACGCCTGGGTGTTGCCTGGTCCTCCAGGGACTGATGGTGTGTATTTCTCCAAAAACGACATGCCCGTTGCAAACAGTATTTCTCTAAAGTCTGTTCAAGCTCTCATTTGCTTGTTCTCCACAAGCGAAAACCAAACCCTGACAGTACTTAAGCTCTTTCTGTTACGAAAATTCTTGCTGTCATGTTAATTAATGCATCACCTTGTCACGTAGTTGTAGTCTTCCATCTAACTGCCTCTTCCCTTGTCTTTTCTCCCCTCTTCCTTTTTGGGTGGTGACCCCCTCTGGGTGGACTCCCTCTATGGATCTGCCTGTGCACAGCACCAGGCTCAGCAGGTATTCCTACAGAAAAAGAGCTTGTGGAAACAGCAGAGCATCCCAACCACATCTGGCCCGGTATGCTATCTCCTTACTTTCAGTAGGTGCTGGAGCAGTGCACACACCACTGCCTATACCCTCCCCTTTGTGTAACGTCCCAGTTAGAAAGGTAGCAGTTACCTGCCTGCTCACAGTCTGATGCTGTGTCCATGTAAAGCCCAGAAGTCCCTGAACATGTTCCATGCACAAATAATTTTAGCCCTAATAGACTCTCCTGTCTAGTTTGAACCATTTTTTGTCCCTCCAAGAACAACTTGGTAAAGATCCTATGGAAGTTCTCACTACCGCAAGTATTCTAAGGTCTTCATCAGGAAAGGCATGGGAATGTCTCCAGGCTATTACATCAGTCCCATGAATGACTCATACTGGATGTTTGCACTTTCTGTTACTGGTGACAGCTGGATTGGAGAGCTTTGGTCAGCCTCATCTTTCTGGAGGGTGAAACGGGGTCTGAGCCACCTCATGGTATAATCCCTGCAGGTTTGGATAGGGTGATTCTGTGTCTCAGGGGATGTCTGTATGATATATTTTGTCTACATGGCATTGAACAAAAATGGGAAGTTGTCAAGATATTTTTCTTCATCTTCTCTGACACACCACCCCAACCTTCTATTTTTTTGTTCCTCTGCTGTAATTTTAGTGTTTTTGCCAGTGAGGCCACAGCAAAGTCTTTTCAGCCTGTCCCATTGCTCATTCTGCAAAGTTGTGCCAATTTAATTTACTCATAACCTTATAATATCAGAAAATGAGGTCTAGGGTTGCTTTTCTTCTCTATAGTCCTGTGGTCTCTTCTTTTTCCAGTATTTACTAGTTTGTCTCTCCTGACATTTTGTTTTTATGAGCTCTACTCCTGGGTGCATTTCTCTCATGTTTTAGATATACTATTATGGTTATTTGTTTTCAGGGTTTGAGCAGATGAGGTTCTGTTTGGTGGGATATGAAAAAACTCAGTGGTACATAGTGAGTGATATTAGTTGCTCGGTTTTGAAGGTGGCTGCCTTCAAAAGAAGGAAGGTAACCTTTATGGGAAAATACAAGCTTCTTGTCCAGTCCAAACAGACAGTAAAGATTGTGGATTAAGTGGAGCCAGTCCATAGATTCATTACTGACATCAGTTCATGGCGGGGCAGGGGGGGAGAGGGAAAGCCAGGAAAAGGGAAGATGGACAGTAGGCTGCCTTCTGGGTGCACACCCACAAGTAGGGAGCTGGAGCCCACAGACCAGTCTATTGAGGATTATTCTAAATGTGTGGGTGAGTCTCAGGCTGGACACTATTGCTCAACACAGCTGAGCTCTGTGTCTGATATTTGTTATACTAATAGCACTGCAAAACACTTAGCAGGGGAAAATACCCACATAAAATGGAAAAAATGGGATAATTAAAATCATGGCAAAAGCTTTGGGTTTTGATTGAGTTTTGAAAATAACTGGAAAGTGATAATATGAAAAGGGGAGGAAAGGCTGTTTTGAAATGATCTGTGCCACTTGAGAAAAAAGCAAATTTAACCAGATTGAAAAGGGTGAAGAGGAAGGAGGGAGTGGAGGGCTCAGGCAGTCTGTGGAAAGGGCTCATGAGAGCGAGGAAGGGAAGTGTCTCTTTGAGAAAATGGAACAAAAGGTGGTTTTGAAATGAGCAGAGCTACAGGACTCATTCGAAAGAAAGGAGAGAAACAGTCATGCTTATTTTTTAATTTTAGTTTTTTTTTTCCAAATGATTTTACCTCATTCACTTTTCCAACACAAGGGTAAAACTCTAAAGTAGGCAGAAACTCTTACTAAATTTTCACTTCTCTCTGCTTCCAGCCTCCCTGGAAACCCAAGATCAGGCTCTCGCAATAAGTCAGCACATCTGCTTCTGGCCCCAGACCCCATCTGTGAACCTGGGGGAGGCTTGGCCCTGGTCTGCATGGCTGCTGGGACAGCGTGCAAACATGGAGCCACAGTCATTTACCACAGCTAAATGCCCTGGAGCACACAGAACAGTAGGGGTCTGGCTTTCATAGAAACAGGCTGAAGAAAGGCTTATGCTAATTCTGATTATATTCAGATGCATTCGTCTATCAGTTTGTGGTCTTTCTGCTGACAGCATTTTAAAGGGTGCAGGCACCCTTTAACAGATGACTGGCAACTTTCAGTCCTGAAAATCCCAGTGGAAGAAGTGATTTGGGATTATGGAAATTGGTAGCTCACCCTAGAAATTCTTGTGCAGTGTTCTAAAGGCATAATGTTAGGGTTACATGTGTGTTTATAGAGTATTCAGGCAAATTAAGCACTGAACCTTTGCGCTTGTAATCTCTTGCAGAATACAAAGGCGTTTCATGGGAAATGCACTGTGTCGATTGTTTTCAACATTAAGACCAGATGCTTTCCTGCAGATATTTTAAGTGTTCAGCTCTGGGGAATACTGTGTACAGTTTTTTACCTTTTCTAGTTCTGTAATCATGCAGTTTTTTCTTCACTGGGTAAGAACAACAGAAATATCTTCATGGGGTGAGAAGACTCCAGCTCAGCTTGCATCTGAGCAAGTCATAGAATGGTTTGGGTTGGAAGGGACCTTTAAAGGTCATCTAGTCCAACCCCTCTGCAATGAGCAGTGACATGTTCAACTAGATCAAGTTGCTCAAAGCCCTATCCAGCCTGGTCTTGAATGTTTCCAGGGATGGGGCATTTACAGCCTCTCTTGGCAACTATAGAGTCCAGAGGCTGAAGTCCTTGAAAGCGCTACTGTGGAACTGCAGACCTTGAAGTTAGTGCAAATTGGAGGTGTCCATTGTGCCCCAGACTCACCAGTACTGTGCTGCACTAAACCATATACTTTGAGACAGTCCCTACATCAGAGTGATTAAAAATAACAAAAAAGATGGTGAAAAGATGAGATAGCTCTATTTTATGCATGAAAATGTAAGTAGAGTTTAAAGGACTTGCTGGAGAGCATACACCAAGCCTGGACAGAGCACAGAACTGAACTGGTGTCTCCTCATTCCCAAGATGGTGCTTTTATTCTGCAACAAGGACATTTTCCTTCTACAAGTTCAGGAGAAATGCTCATATTCTTTAAGATAAAGGGCCTCATGTTTTTAGTCAGCTCTACAAGCAAATGCTTCCTTAAACCTGGAGGTGTTGGTAACAGTTGGCTTCCAAGCAAATTTAAATAGTGATTTCTATGGCATTTCATAGCACACATTAAAAACTGCTGGGAATGTTTTGGTCACAGGCAACTATTAGTCACAGGAGATACCAACTCTTACTTGAATATTGAGTCATGCTTTTAAACTAAAAACCCCTAAAACAGTTACTCATATACTGACCAGGAAACCTTCATGAGAACATCATGACATTCTCCAGTGGCGTCAGTTTCCAAAGCATGCACTACATGAACTGCTTTACTGCGGGTATTTTTTCCCTCAGTGAGTGTTAACTGCAGAAAGTGGCAATGGGAAGAAATTGTTGCTTCTGAGCTTTTCCCAGGATGATCTGAAGACTCAAAAATATGTATGACGTAATTAAAAATTACTTTGGAAATGGTCATTTTCTTCCCTGGTTCCTGGGTTATTTGGCATAGTTGTCTGGACTGTGCACCGTCTGAGCATGCTATGGTTGCACAGGGTGACTTGCCAGGGCACCATGCTTTCTCCAGGATAAAATAAGTATAGGGAGAGCATTTTGTTTTGCCTTTAGATCTTTGATCTTTAATACACCACATAATTGCTCTTCCCGTTCAATTCCTGTTGCCACATTTGTCTTGCCAGACTGTGGCTGGTTATGTGAGCATCTCTAGCCAGCTGAACAGGGTGTCTGACCGCTGTTGGCCTCTTTCTGCAGACCATTCCCCTGAATAACGTGGTGTCAGAAAAAGGAGAAAATCATGAGTTTGTATCTCTTTATTGGATCTTTTGGTCTGTTGTGTCAGTGGCCATTTGCATTTGATTTTGCAGATGAAGCAAATCCCCAACTGGTGAATCCCTATAGCCTTCCTCTGCTCTGATTTTGTGTGCATGCAACACACAAGTTGATCCTAGTGATGAGGTGGATTTGTTTGAAGAGCCACATTACCCTCCTTACACTGTAGTAAATGCCTGTGCAATGCTGTTTCCAGCACATGGGGAGATCATCTCATTAAGCTCTTTAGCTGCTCAGTCTTTTACCTTCTGGCTCATACAGCATGAGCTTTGGCTTCCCATCCGTGGCACCCACTGAAGCAGCAGCGATGCTTCAGACATGAAGCTGTCTTCTATCAGCAAAGACAGCAACTCCTATCCTGTGGTTCACATCCTTCCCTAATCCTCCTGTGAAGCTGCTGGTGGTTACCTGCAGCAGTTACAAACGCACTGCCCCTGGGTAGGAACAGAAAGTCCCTTGTGCTGCTGTTACTTTACATCACCAATGCAAGGCTTTAGCCTTCTTGTGCTGCACTCTGAACAGATGTTAGAAAAATTAATCGAGGCATTAGCTCCTTCAGATGATTTCATCAAGCACAGTGGCATTTTGCAGCTAGGATAATCTCCCTTTAGCAATTTTAGTTGTATCACTTTTGCAATTAGCAACATGTTTATAGCACTAAAAGAGACTGATAAGAGCATTCAGGCTGATTCCTGGTCACTGAGCAGCAGGGTTTCTGACTTTCATTTAAACAGGTTTCTGATCATTTGGGCTAAAGAAGAAAGGACATTGACCTTTAAGAAATGGCCAGGGAACTGTTAGAGTGTATGGGATTTAGGAACCAAAATGCCTTCTGAGTTCTTTGGGATTTGGAACCTAACTCTCACATCCCTTCAAAAATCCTAGTGTTATGTTTCACTGTGAGCAAATTGATTCTTCCTATCATCATAACATAATGGAGGCTGAAAGGGACCTCTGGAGACCACTGTCTTCAAGCTGCTGCTTGAGAGAGGTAATTTTACGTGTCAAACTCTGCTCTTGGCATGGTGTTGCAGTGGATTACAGCTCAGGAGCCCTGAAAACATTACAGGGAGACTTCAGTGAGGCATTAAAAATGGTCATAAATAATTAGCTGATATTAAATTTTGAATGGTCCTGCCTGATCTGAGCTGCTGAGCCCTCCTCCAGGGTTGTCTGCTATCTAAATGGGGTTTGATATTTTCTGTTCCCACCAGAATGGTGTTAGAGTTCGTGCTGGTGGAGTGTTCAGCTAACTGCTGCAGGTTACCCTTGGAAGCTGCAATTGTACAATATCACTTTGGAAAGCTGTTCAAGGATGGAATGTTTTCCTCTTGAGTCTCAGGATCATTTAGAAAGGTGGTGTAAAAATGCTGTACAACTGCTACTTCAGACACTGATTCCAAATAAGAGATTGATTTTTTTTATGGCATAGTCTTTTATTATAGTCCATTGTTATTCTCTGCTTCATTACTAGTTTGACTTTTCTTTCTCATTTCTAATTCTTTCCCAACCTTCCTCAGCAAAAGAAAATATTTCCTCTTTAAAGCAGCTCATTTCCCAGTTGCCACAGTTCACTGTGATTTTTCTGTCCTTTCCTTTCTGGCTCCACAAGCCCTCTCCCTCCCCTAAGGATGCTATGCCAAGTGCCTTGCAGCACCCTGGCTGTGTCTGGGCTGGAGCATTCCATGGCAGTGCCAAGACGTGTGCTGGCAGCATCCCTATCCTGCACTGGGTGAAGTATTAAGATGTATCTGAAAGAGCATCTGCTACTCAAGCACATGAAGGTACTCGTTCAGGATGTAGGCTTTGGTCCTTTGTGTTTACTGAGGAGCCCGCCTTTGAATCCCAGGGTAATATACCTGCCTGGGGCTGATGGAGGAGCTCTGTGGACACAGTCATTCCCAGCAGAGACCATTTAGGTAATACTTATTCCTTGCTCCTGGGATGTAGGGAGTGGAAGTAGGTGCTCTTTGACATCTCAAGCATTAACCAGAAGCCAGCCAAGAAACACTTTTTTTTTATTTATTTATTTTAATCTAAAAGTGTGTATTACTAATGTAAATGAAGAACAAAATGGAACAAAGTCTGTGATGAAATATTTAAGTTCTTCACATTGTAGTTTTTTCATCTCTGTACTTCTGAGGGACAGCATGCTATCTGAGCCTGTCTTTGTAGTGCCAGATAGCAGCAGTATTTTGTCTCTGCTTGTAGTACCTCCTCAGCCTCCAGTTATGTGCTGCTGCCAGCTGAGGCTGCTGCACAGGGGGAGCGAGTGCCTGGTGTGGAATCCCAGCACGCTCAGAGCACAACCACTTGTTACCAGAAGCCTGAATTAATCAGCTTGGAAAATGTATTAGATTAGTGAGGAATGACAGTGACCCAGAGAATGAACTGTGGCAGAGGGGCTGAAGCAGAAGCTGGGCTTCTGCTTGTCCCCAGGAGAATCTGAAAATGTTTTACACAGAAAGAAACCCACAACAAATGGCATCACAGAGTTGTGGAGACTGCTCAGGGGGTATGAAACAGTGAGTATTATGGTTAGGTTTCCAGAGGCATCTATTTCTTGTTTATGCTCAGTTCTTGAGGAAGGTCAGTGGAGGGAATTTTACTGTTCCAGCTCTTTCAGTAGGTGTATGAGAGGGTAAACAGGCACATGTCCCTCTGGAAAGATGAGCTTTTAGGATACTACAATGGATGCAGAAGCCCCTGTAGTCTCTACTACCTGTAGCTTTGCTGCCCTGACCCTATTCTTTGGCAAAGCTACCCAAAGACTGCAGAAGCCAGGTTTAAATAACGTATATAGACTCTGTGCATAGAGGTGTGGTGAGATGGAAGAAAGCATACCTTCAAGACCCTTTTTCTTGAAAGTCACAGATGCAATTCAGAGTACATCTGAATAGTCCTGAACCTGAGATTTTTATTCTGGTGTCTACGAGACCTTTTCATTGATGAAGGTGTCTTGTCTCTACATGTGTGTATAACTGCAATCAGTACAGACAGGTTTTGCATTTGTAGCCAGCAGAGATGACACGATACACAGTACAAATGGGATCCTGACAAAATGCTCTGATGTGCTTACAAAAATTCATAACAAACAACTTTCCCTTCCTGCCTGCTCTCACGTCAGTGGCTACAGTGCAGGCTGGCCCCCACGCTGTTTCTAAACTGGGGGTGCTCTGTGCAAACTACCTGGCGTTGCCCTCTGTGAGATCATCCTGCAGCTGCTCTTCAGGCCTTCTTTTGCATCTGGCCCTGAGGATGCCACAGCAGCTCCCAGGCATCTGTCAGGCACAGAGGCTTCTGTATTTTATCAGGAGTAATGAACAGCAGAATCTGAAAGGAGAAAATCTGTTTGCTGAGATGTAGTATCAGGAAACACAATCTTAGAATTACAGACAGGAACAAAGAACAGAGATGTTAAGGTCCCAATCCGAGTCTTTTTCTATGCTATTACATCAGGAAGAAAACCCACTGTGACAAATGGACAGCTGAAATAAGAAATGTCATTGCACCAGGCTGCTCTAGTATGAAAACATGTCTGGGCAGGTAAAACAAAGACATGTGGCTCCCTTACCTTATGTTAAAAATGGTTCAACTTTCACCATCAAGGTATAGTATTTCATGGCTTGTAATTGTAGTGGATCTCTGATTTCTCAAATCAGCTAGGTTTTTTTTCCTTCTATATAAACATGAATTTAAAAGCAGAGTTGAATATTATCTAGGGCTAATTCATTCCTGGAGATTTTTTATCAGGAGCTGCAGTCTTCATTATCTGAATTTTCTGCTAGTTGCTGGAAGGTGTGCATTTCTCATAGAAATTATCGCATGAAAATATGAGTAACACATAATAGAAAACTGGGGAGGAAAAGAAAATTCTCTGACCTTCCCTTCAACTGGAGTTTCATAGCTGAAAAAAAAAAAGCAAGCCCCAGTAACAGCTTCAGGTCTGCTCAGCTGCTTCTGTAATATTGTCATAGATGCCCAAAGTGGTCGTGTTACTTAGTGATCCAAGCCTTAAGGTGCTCATGCCTGGTCCACTGTGGCACAGTGGCAGCCTCATCTGTCCGGAGCCTGACAATATGTCATGAACTAGAGCTTTACTCAAGCACCAGCAAATATGAGCAGTGATGCACCCGTACTGCAACTCACCTAATCACCCACAGCAAACATGCTAAGCTTACGATTGTTTAGGATGGTAAGCAATGCCATGGCTCTAGTGGCCTGCCAGGGACTCTTGATGACCAGGTCATCTGGCAGCTACACTGTTGTGCAAATGCCTTTTTAATGTGGGTAGGAGTTGCACCACCCCTTGGCTCCACTGCTGGCAGTGATATTTGAGAGAGTCTCATGGGTAATGCCTTACATGGATAATGTGGGCAGCATTCTGCCTATGATGCCAAAGTCAGGCAGACAGCAAGGCATCGACAGTCTGTCTGTGCTGCAGATGCTGGTCAAAAGGAAGGGTGTCAGGAGAGAAGGCATTACTGTGGCTATTGAAATAATACAGAGGTGTGCTGTAAATAACACCTGTCATGCTCAAGACACTGCCAAACACTTTACACCATACACCATTAAATACTGGCAGGAAAGGAACCCTATAAACAAATGGCAGAGCAGAGCATGCTGAGCAATGCTTGACAAGAAAACTTCTTTCATCATCAGTGTATAATCATGAAAGCACAACCCAGTGCAAGAGGGTAGGATTTTTGGACAGCTGAATTTGAGCAGAATGGGGCTGTACAGATGAAATTATGGTATATCAGCTCACACTTCAGGTACTTTGATGATGTGTCAGATTGTGCCCGAGGTCACATTGTGGTGGATTAATGGGTCTTCAGGAAGGAGGTAGGCATATGGTTATGTGAGTCCTGAGGGTTTCTAATTGCAAATATTATTAGTAGTCTTATTGCATTATTACAGATATTAATATAATATTGATATAACATATAATATATTATGTCATTATGTTAATATTAAGCTGGCAAGTGAGAGCTGGAAGTACAGATTAGCATCTCCTCATCTTGCTCCGTTATGCAAACCCATAGGAAAATTATTATCTCATTCACATAATAATATATTGAATAATACCTCATACACTCAGCTGATTACACCTAGTTCAGGTGTGTCTAAATTAGCTACTGTCATATACAGCAACTAGGTCCGAAGAAAAACAAATGTCTGACTTAAATCTGATTTAGTCCTGACTCTGCACTGTGGCACAGCTGCAGCCTGCAGTTTCCGTATCGTGCCTGGAGTGCAGCCACATTTCTGCTATCCCCATAGGGAGCTGTGGGACTTAATGGATGTTTATAGGATATTTGGGAGCCACAAAGGCTGGGTGCTGAGATGAGCATGGTGTGTTATGCAGAGCTGATAGACACTTAAAGAAAATGGAAGGAAATCAATTGAAACCTCTGTGAGAAAACTCCAATCTGACACAAAAAGCCAGTATCTTCCAAACTTCACATACTCTTGGGCAGTTCCACTGGCTGCAGATGCTGCTGTGCATTGTGTTAATCATCAAGGCGAAAGTAAGGTCACTGCTGCAAAAATGTGGTAGTATTTTCATTTTAAAACAAGCCTACGGCTTATTGACTTTTGCTGTAATTATTAGCTCTCTTTTTTTGTCTCTGTTCCCCTGTCTACCACATGCTGCAAGGTCGGTTTGTTTTCCTTGGCCTTCAACTGGGGGAAAAGCTTTTGTGGGAGATTTTTAAACTTCATGGGTCTTTTGTTTCTGGCGTATATTGGATTGCTGTGTGTAGTCCACAGAAGGCAGACTGTGAAGTGTTGCTGTGGGGTTTAGGTGGCCCTGAGAGTATGTGTCCTGCTATCCTTTGTGGTCTAGTCTAGACCGTGGTCCTGCTGGTGTTACCGAGTACCACAAGAAGATCGATGAATCTCAGAGAAAGGTTTCCAGTTCTCTCTGGTAATGCTGTCATGGTCTGAAGGCAGCTGCTGAAGCTTTACAGTTCAGGACATTCTTTGGGTGAATTTTGGTTTTTGAGGCTCAATGTTTTAACAGGGATCAGAGGCCAAAGGAAAGTGACTTCACCAATTTCTGCAGGTTATGAAATAACCAGCTGCTGCAGAGTAAACATTCCTGTTGTGATATGAGAATCGCTACTCTGGCTCGGGCACTGGTGGGTGTAAAGCTGGGTTTTACTGCTGTGTCAAAAGCACGGTTAGGAAGAATTATTTTCACTCCACTGGGTCTCAGGGTGGAGTGAACCAAGTGGTTACAGGACACTGTGCTGCGTTCACAAGCATTTTGGAGTGGAATTGGACCTGGTGCATGGGTGGGTTTGTTCGGACAAGCAGGGTGGGAGCAGGGCTGCAGCTGGCGCTCACAGGCAATGAGTGCAAGTGTTTATGTATTGGTGCTGTGTGTGATGACTTCTTGCATATGTGGGGATTGATTGTACACTCCATAAATCACCAGTTGATAAGCTGTGTGAATGCAACATCCAGCCAGGCGTCTAGGGAGGTGTCTCACATTTCTGTCTAGGCTATTTGCTTGTCTTGCAACCAAGAATTAACTTTAAAAAGTAGATAGAGGCTCCTTTTTGACTATCACAGTGCCATCATCTGTTTCTGATTTCCTCTACCCCCTGTCCCATTAACACTTGGGAAGTGTGTTAGGAAGTTAAAATCAGTTTACAACTTTATGGGTGATTGATTGGAAACAAAACACCAGAGTGACAAGCATAGCTGGCTCAAGCCTACATGAGACCTCTTAAAAATTATTTACTAGATACTCAATAAAGTGTACCCAAATAGCCTGTTAAACTGCTGAGGCAAGAGCCTTGGGGAGACATCCCTGCTCAGCCCAGCTGCAGCTGTTGGTAACATTAGGAGTAAACATAGCTCCAATCAACATATGGTTCCTTTCTGCTAACAGCAAGTTTAGGTATGGTATTTACAGGCATCAGCCATCTCTGATCTCCTTTGATCCATTCTTTCCAAGGGAAGAAACTGTGCTTTGAAAGAAAACACTATCTTCCTCTTCAGTGGCAGAATTAGGGAAAAACTTCAAGACACCAACTTTCAAAATGCTTGTGATACCTTTAATGTTTATTTTCACATCTAAAAAATACCTGAGGCCCTGATCCAGAAGCAGGTGTGAGCAAGGCAAGCAGCAGCAGGTCTTGTTCTACCTCAATTTATGGAGAACACGTCTCTGTAGTGCCAGGCTCTGAGGTTATTATGAATACTCCCATCTAGAACATTAAGTCCTTGCTGGGCCCATCTAATGTAAATACATTTGTACCAAGCATGCTCATCCTCCCACATGCATATTCATGACATGCCAGCTCCTGACAAAGATAATGGTCTGCACAGTGAGCACCGTTATTAGCTTTGACTGACAAATGGATTTCTAAATCTAATGTATGTATGTCACACATGGATCACAAGAGCTTTGAAGTCAAATGCATTCTTGGCAGCTGAGCTATGTTTGTTATAGCACAGCATTAAAGCAGAGAGGTAGAAGTCCCCTGCTGCTGGATGGCACTCAGTGGTTGATAAATAGGAGGCAAAGGCGCCTTGCTGTCACTGGAAGTGCTGCTGGTGTCTGGAATGGAAACTAGGAGCAGCCACAGCTCGCTGGGGAGAGTGGTGCCTGTGCTTGGCTCTCCAAGGCAAAGTGCCACAGGCAGTGAGGGGAAGAAGCACAGGGCCAGGTCCAAGAGCCACCTTCAGAGCGAACAGCATGGCTCCCTCTGAAACACCTTGTCTAAAGCCTGTGAGACTACATTCTGTGAGTAAGGCTGTAACTGGATTTCCTGACCGAATAATGTGCATCCTGCCAAGGTGCACAGTAACGAAAATTCTGCATCCCCGTCCAAAGGCAACAGTGTTCATAAAGGGTTTATTCTGGAAACAAACCAGGACATGCTCACAGTGTAGCATGGGGTCAGCCAGACCGTTCAGCTGACAGTGGATGAACAAAAACTCAGCTCCTGAAACCTTTTACCTCTTGCAGATAAGCTATTTATGTATCTGGAGTGTCATTTTGTGACCAGTACTGAGACCAAACTAGGCATAACGCAACTGATGTTGCTTGCTTTGTGTACACAATAAACCATCAAGAGATGATTCCCTTCCTCTATGTAATTCCTTAATCCTGCTTGAGTGGTCACTAATAAGCATCACAGGTGACACAGAGACTGAAGTACACGTCATCCCTTCATATCAATAGAGTAGCATGAAAAGCCTTAATGAAATCATAGCTCTGCTAATACAATCAAACCGTGGCATGTAGTCACTGCCTGCAACATTTTGCCAGTTATCAGTTTAATGGTAATCTTGTGCAGCACAAGACCATGCTTGTGTTCTGAGTTGAAGCACAAACAACGATAAAGGCCACATATATATATCTCAAGAGCACCCACAAGCCCAGCAGTAATAACCTGGTGCAGATTTTTCAAGGTTGTGGTATTCTCTGCAGCTCAGATCCTTCATCCAAATGAAACTCTTCTGCATGAAATCCATCAGAAAGCTCATGTTAGCCAGCCCTGAACTCACATAATCGTTATGCCTCATTAATTTGGTGTTTATTTAAATTGGCTGGTGTGTTCCTAAAATAGATAGTCTACCATTAAAAAAAAAACGTGTTTGCTTCATATTGCTTTGCATGGCTCGAAGCGAAAACTGCTCTGTTGCTCTCTTGTCTTCCTCATCTGAATGCAATGGGTACGTTACAAATGAACAGAACTAGAAAGGTGTTTAATTTATGAACCAAGACATACTTCTAAATAATGTCTAATTAAGCTCATTCGTGACCTGGCACACGATGCTTAGTTTAGTCTGGGCATTGCAAACCATTAGTAAACATTTTAATTGTAGTAATTGCCACTGGCAGCAATTATTATTTTCAGGAAGATGGCTAATTTCAATGAGCAGAGGGAATCTGAAATTTGAGGAACACCTGTCCTGTCTTTTTAAAACACCAGCAAAAGCAGCTGCAGGCCAATGTGACAAATACTCACCTTCACTTTGTAGGAGTGGTGGTGAGGTTTGGAGAAGCTGAGGGCATACTCCCAGGCACTTGAAACCACTTCATTCACCAGCAACTCCAAAGGCAGATCTGGAGGTCGCGATGAAACATGCTGCTAGCCCAGAGGCTGCAAGACAGGCTGCCTTTGGAAGATGTGCACACAAGACACTGGCAGGGTGTTGTACGTGCAAAGTCATTCAGGCTATTGCTGTATCTGAATAGCTGCTTGCATCAATGTTGGAGGCTCCTGGCTTCGTGGTGTGGTTTATGAGCCCGGTCGAGAGCCAGCACCCTGCCCTGATGCTGACAATGCTCTGCCAAGCACAGAGGGAGCTGCAGTTGTTTACACTGGCACAAACCACCCCCATGTTTAATTTCTGAAAGATGGAAAAGACTGGATCCCTGTCTAACAATTCAGAATTGAGTATAGGATTGTTGTCAAATGCTGCAATTAGACACGGAGCTGCAGACGAGGAATAAAGTACACCATTATTTCTTGGTTAAATTAACTTTTCCACCCAAGCCCTGTGATGCTCACTGGGAAGATGTCACTTGTAATTTTTTCCCTTGCTCTCACCGTGGCTCCATCTTACAGGCACTTTAGCACTGAATTAATTACTATGTTAATGGATGTCTATAGTCCATTAGTAAATTAAGACCTGATGTTAGTTCTCTTGAGTGGAAGAAGAGGGGAGTCTATTTAGTACCAAATCATTCAGTTTGTTGCCAATGGACTCTAAATGTTCAAAGGCAGGAAGAGAAGTACATCAAAGATGCTTTAATTTGAAAAGCATAAGGGAAGCTGATCTCGAGGCCTGTCTGTGTTACTGACTGTACAGCATCAGATAAATTAGCTTTGAATTTGTTATCGACTGCATCACTAGGGAGTGGGTAGGTTGAACCTGTATCACCAGGTGTTTTTTTCAAATAGTACCTGACTATAGAATAGTTAGGGTTGGAAAGGGCCTTAAGATCATCTAGTTCCAACAGCCCAGGGGTGTTTAACTTATTTTACCTGGTGCTTGGAACCCTGAAATTTTGTGGGGATATAAACTTAAATGAGTGAAGTTGCTTCTGCCCACTCTCCCAGTCTGACAAGCTTGGTCATCCTTGAACTCTAGAATAAATTTTGAGGAATCCATAAGGGCAAGGAAAACAAATCACAGTCTTTTTATAATTGGTACAAGTCTGCTTTGGACCCTGCCCAGAGGCCTTTTTCTTTTGCCTAAATCCTGAGTTTGTCCATATGGGTCAGAAGTGCTACTGGTGTGTAGCACCATCATTCCAGTGCAGCTGGAGATCTGCTGGCAGCAGTGAATGAGGTGTGTAGCACCATCATTCCAGTGCCTCTGGAGATCTGCTGGCAGCTGTGAATGAGGGTCATGGCGTGCCCAGGTTTGCTGCTGCTCTCTCCCCTGCTTGTGGCTGCCTGCCATCACAGTCCCATGACCCACATCATCACTTTGCCCTACACCAGTAACATGTAACTGGGAAGCAGTAACAGGGTAGCACTGCTTCATATTATGGAGATATAAATAACAGCTGTGTGTTCAAACCTGATAATGCTTGACTCCTACCTGAGCATTGCTGTATTTTCTGCACTATAAATACAAGTCACGCTTATGCATTTTGCTTTAATAGTATAGAAAAATGAAATTTGCTCCGTAAGGGATGCAATCACACACCAAAAACCGTTCATGTGGGTTTTTCCTCTCTGCCGGCAAAAATGTAACAGTTAATTAGGCTAGAAAACCCAAAGGAAAGTGAATTCAGAAGGCCAATTGTGGAATGGCATGAAAAATATCTCCATGACAACAGAAATTTACAGCACTTCAATTTTAATGTATCAAAGCATAAGGGTAATTCCACAACCACCATGCAGAAGATATACCCCTTTCTCTTTCTTCTGATATCCCTAGATTAAATGGAAGCCATGTTAATGTGGTCTCAGATGTGAAAGCAAGAACAGGATTATGAAACCTTAAAGTTCTGAATGCAAATAAACCAGCAAGGTTAAAACTTGCTCTTGCATAGGACAAACTTCTGGGCCTTTTTTGGTGAGATACTGCAGTTCTTCATAGTGAGTTGTTCATACCTGTTAATATTTATGTACCTATTTACTAACATAGGGCTCAGCACAGCACACGTAGCCTAAGGAGGTACCATTTCCCATCAGGAGCAGCACTATACACTTCTTGGAGAAATTATCACTAATTGTCATGTTTTGGTGTTACTGGATTATACCCAGTGTTATGCTTCCATTTTAAATGCTGCATTCAATATATTTTGTAAATGTATCCACAAGTATGGATGTTTCTTGTAGAAAACGTCTTACAGTATTTTGTAAGGGTTGAATCAATTAGGGATCCATAGATAATTCATTAGTGATTTCACTAAAATAAATGTATTTGTATTTTAAGTTAAAAGTCAAACTGAAGTATAAAACTATTGGCTGTTGGCAGTATCTACTTCTCTTTTTTCTTTTTTAAATCCTGACAGGAAATGCAACACTTCTGAATAGATTCAGTAGGACCCTTCTGTCCATAAAAGAGCATCTCACTACTTTGCCTACAAAGAGTTCATCTCCTCCAATTTTCACACATTTGAATATATTTTGCGTGTTTTTTTCCAACCAGCCATGCGCTGAACGTGTCCTCCTGGGCAGGACTGGCTGGAGTGTACAGGGAGAAATATGCTGTCTATAGATACATGAAAATGGCAGGGTGAGGAGTCACCGCAGCCTTCTTGTTTGTTTTCTCTAGCACAATATAGAAAGTACTAATAGCATTAGCCTTTTGTGATGAGTGATAACAATATATTTAAAACAAATGTTAATAGGTAGCATGCAATCACTAACAAAGCAGAAAATTGCTAATAAAATTCAATGGACCTAATTTTAACTTTGATATTGTGTGTAGCTTTGAGAGCCCTTTTCCAAAGCAAGCAGTGGGATGTTAAAGAGAAGAATTTCCAGTGTGGAGCCCAAGGCTGCCACTCTTCTGAATTCTTACAATGTTTTTCCTGATGAAAAGGAACAGAAATCTTGGAAATTCTTGTATATTAAAAAATTACATTCAAAACAAACCCAAATGCATTGTGTGGGAAGGGAGCTGACAGCATGGGCAGAAAGACCAGACAGCGCACGGAGGGAAAATTGCTAAAGGCAGATAAAGGAATTAAAGCACACAATAAATAAATTGTATAGATAGTAGGGCAAAAAGGTAAACCAGAACAGAGCCTGTGTCCTGCAATAAGTCTTTCAAAATTGCTCAGATTAAAGGAGAACGTAAAGATCAAATGAGCTAATTTAAGCAGATGCCAGGCTCAAAGGATAATGTGAACCTTAATTACTTACTCTTTCTTTTCTTCTTAACTAAGTGGCTTTCCCAGCCAGTATTTTTGAGTTTTGCCAGACAGCAACCCGACCACACATTTCAACCAAAGGATTTGGTGAGGTCCTCTTCCTCATCACATTCTTGTTTCTGTTTTTCCTGAAGTTTAATTATTTTCCAGCCTGGCCTTCTAGCTGCTCCCATACTGAAAATCACTTCAAAAGATATTTATGAACAACCCAGGGAGCAGCTTGGATAATGTAAGGCCCTGCATCACTGTCAGTCAAAGGGATACCCTTTTCAGTTCAACTGGCTCAGTGCTCTTGACCTTACTCATTTTAGCTGTAGGCAGGAGTCCTGCCACTGGTTCTGTTCTACCCAGTTTCAGCAAGTTTTTAGGAGCACGTGGCAACATTTTCGCATTTTTATCTAACCATTGATGTATTTCCTCGATGTGGGTTGCTTTGAACTTTGGGATCGTTTCAGAGAGGTTTGGTCCCCCTGGATGCAGGATCCAGAGGCTCTGGGTTAGATTTTCTGCCTTCCAGCATGTGTTTAAAGGAAGCCAAGGAAAATCTCATAAACCTGACAGAAAAGCTCAGATGGCTTGAAAAGCTTTCTCCCAAATGTAAGCAATATAAAAGTTTTATTTTATTTAAGCTTCCATAAGTGATGAAAAAGGAAATGTCAGTTTTATGTTTGGTGGCCAAAATTCCTGCAGCTGCTGACGCAATTTGTAGTTTCTGCAGGGTGGTGGGAGATAAGACACTGGAGGGCCAGCAATGTTGCAAAATGTGGTAGCTGATTCACACTTTCAGGTGCCTCTATAGGTGTCTACTGAGCTGGTAAAGCAACGCTTTCTCTGGAGAAGATGGCTATAGAGCTGGCTGAGGGGCTTACTCCAAGTCTGCTTTGCAGAGAGACACCAGTGGTGGGGCAGAGGAGTCTGAAAAATAAGGACAAGCTTTAGCCAAACTGCTCAAGAGCTCTGTTGTGCTGCTGTAATGTGTGTCTTTTATGGTGATATTAATGGGGAAAAAATACACCCTAATGTGAGGCATAAGGAGCTGTCCCTCAAATGAGGCTTTAATTAGATCTTCATTGCCATCCATGTGGTTTTGCATATCACACTCCAGTTGTGCCTCTTGTCAACTGTCCCTCCAGCCTAGACTGAAAGGCCCTAACGTGTGCTGGAGAGCCATAACCATGGAGGGGTGGCTTTAAGGAACAGGTTTGTCAATGGCATAGATCACAGGCACACGTCTTGTGCTCTTTGTGCTTTTAAGTAGCACCATCAGACAAAAAAGAGCAAATGAAAATCTGGCAGCCATTTAAAGCTTTTGATATCCTATGTCATTAAAACTGCATGACTGAAGAGAAGTTTCAGTGGCAGCCTGCACTGGTACTGCTTTGTCCACCAGCCAGGTCCCCCTCCAACAGCAGCTGGGGTATAGGAGATAGGCACAGCATGGTCAGTGCAACTGGTGTGGAGGGCTTGCACTGACCACCCCCTGCCAGCAACCGCCTCTGCCCGTGGATGAGTGGATCCCTTGTGAAGATTTGTCTTGGAGCTCTTGGAGGACTTCCTCTGTAAAAGCCTCAACCTCTTGAATCACCCCCTTTTCCTCTTCCCAGTGTCGGGGAAAGAAAAAAAAAACCCATGGTGTTGAGTAGCCCCATCCCCATCACTATGGAAATCAAAAAGTGTATCTGATCCTACTTTCATGCCTGCTAGGTGATAAGCAGAGGACAAAATGCAAGGATACTACCCCAGGAATAACCAGCTGCCCCTGCCAGAGTGCTACAGCAGTTTTTGCTGAGTTAATGCCTCCTATTATCAGAGAGTGATAAACTTTTCCTGCACTGAGTTTGATATTTGCAGCTGTGGGGCCACCCCACAGCATGTGCTGTGATAGTTCATTTTTTCTTAGGAATGTCTGTTGCCCACATAACACTCTAGTTTGAGTTGATTTCTATCTCTATTTCTATTTCATAAGAATTTTCAAGATGCTAAAGAATCACTGCGTCTCCATGGGAGTGAATGGGAAATGCATGTCTAGTGTGGTGCAACAGAAAATTACCTTTTTTAATAGTTTTGTATTGTAAATAAGTAATCAGTCCTCTGATAAGACATGACTTGGGACCACAGAATTGATGCAAGGCAAGGCAATGTTTTCCTTTCCTCTCACAAGTGACTCTCAGCCAAGGGAAATAATACTCTTTCTAGAATAGCAACTATAGCAACAGTAGAATTTGACTGGGTAGAGGTCAGAGAGTATAAGCTGTTTTTCACTGCTGATTTTAACATGCCAGCCTCAATTGGTTATTATTTGTGGTGTTAGGAGCCCTTTCCTGTGATTATATTTCATCTGGTGCTACAGCAGCACTGAATAATTAAAGCCGTCAGCAAAAAAGTGAAGTATCTATATACCTTTGAGAACAACTTCAAAATAATTTGATGTCCCATTTATCTCAAGAAAATTATTAACAAGAGAAGCTATCCACAGGGCAAAGAAAAACATGCTTGGAGGGCATCTGTGTGTCTTTTCCACAGCATATTGCACAGGAAATTGTTACCAATGGCAGTCATAGGAGATTCACGGGTAACTCCAGGTGTATGTTTTCTACAGGAGCATTGGGGATAAAAATCAAACACCCACCATCAGGGTAGGAGAGCGCAAAGCTGGGGCTTGAAGGTCAGGCAAGGGCTGTTTCTGTACTCAGCCATATTTGCTCATTACCCCATGTTTACTTTTGGGAGGGAAAAGGTACATGACCCGTTTTCATCTTCATGTCCCAAGTCTTGTCCTGACCTGCTATGCTGCTTTCTGGGTTTTGTCAAATGTATCAGTTGCCTGTGTCCCACCAGGATGCAGGCAGCCACAGGAAAAGCTGAATTTTGTCTCTCCTCTGTTCTTGCTCACTGAGCATAGCTTCACATCTGCACTCCATCGTGCCTTTCTGTTATGCTATGAATACAACTATCGTGCCCTTTTGGGCAGGGGGATGGTACTGAGAATATATAGCTTGCTTTGCAGCCACAGTTAAAGTTCAAAGTGCATTGGTGCAGGCTGCTCCAGACATGAAACTAAACAGCAGCACTTTCCCTGGGGCTGGATGGTCTTTCTGTGTAACTGTTCAGCAGGGGTATTTGTATATCATGAGCTCTATATTTGTTCTGAGTGTGCTTCCCATCAGTGTTGGGCTGCATTGTGAGTCAGAGGGATCCTGTTGCCATTCCTAGATTTCATTTGCAGGGAGGGGTGCATGTGCACGTATGAAGAACCTACTGTAACAGAATGATGCTAGGAAAGCAATTCTTTTCTGAAATTCCTTGCTGACATCACAAAACTCGGTTATTCCAAGTATGCAAAATCTCAGCACTCAGGTCAGTACAACAGGCACCAGATGTTCATACTGTAGGACTTCAGCAGAACTGTGAAAAATGCACAGCTAACTTGATAAACGCAAGGAAATACAGTGGCAATGCTCTTTGTGTAACATTCTGAGGCCAGCAGAGTTTTTACAGGGCTGTAAAGACTAGCTTAGCTTTGCAATATCCTTCCAGAGAAATGTTCTCTTGTTTCCTTTCTTTGTTATATCTGTCTTCTTAGGTCCTCTGCATCACAAAGGAAACTGTCTTGTGTGGCTGTGTACAGTAACACCCCTATAGCTCATACTGAAGTTAAAGATAACCCTTACTTTCCTGGCTAAGCTCCACAAATCCTGAAGCCATTAAACACACACAGACCTCGGAGCTGGTGGAGCTACTCACACATTGTTATAGAAGTTTGCACAAAGGCATTTAGCTGGTAAAAGACATCAGAAATCTAGATAATATCTATTTGCAATTATATGTACTAATCAGGCATGTAGCTCAGCAGGAAAGCTGCTATTTGCATACACAAGTGCCAGACTGATGTTAGTCATCTGTGTGTGTGTCGTGGTTTAACCCCAGCTGGCAACTAAGCCCCAAACAGCCACTCACTCCCCCTGCCTCCACCCCCCCCGGTGGGATGAGGGATAAAGTTGGATGAGTAAAAGTGAGAAAACTCATGGGTTGAGATAAAGACAGTCGAATAGGTAAAGCAAAAGCCGTGCAAACAAAGCAAACCAAGGAATCCATTCACCACTTCCTATCCCAGGCAGGCCTTCAGCCATCCACAGAAAAGCACGGTTCTATCATGCTTAATGGTGACTTGGGAGGATGAACAGCATCACTGCAAACGTGTTCATCCTCCTCCTTCTTCATCCCCCAGCTTTACATGCTGAGCATGACATGATGTGGGACATCCCTGGGGTCAGTTGTGGTCAGTTGTCCCAACTGTGTCCCCTTCTACTGTGAAGAAAATTAACCCCAGCTGAAACCAGCACAGTGTACCCACTGAGCCCAATGCTTCCTGTATGCATTTGCTAAACCCCAGCTGTCACATGGCCCTCGAAGCAGCCCTGTGCTTGAGGAGGGCAAGATGATTTATCTCTAAAGCCAATGGAAAGAATCAACTTATTTTTGCAGAATTAGATCTGCTTTAGGCTGCCCTTCTGCACTTGGTTTTATCTGTGTTGAGTTTGGGAAATTATCCCATGCTGAGAGGTTGGGGTGGTTTTATTTACAAGCCTGTTTATGTTTGTACACCAAGCGGCGCAGTTCAGTACTGGGATTTTTTTGTGAAGCTTAGTGAGATTGCAAGCATTCAGATTTGCTCTTGCATAGGGTGGTAAATGACTCAAGTGCTTTTTAGGGGTCCCTTTCCTTCAAGGCAGACATATAGCAAGCTGCTTTGCTCCCTGTTTTGTCTTTGGGCCTCATTCCACTCTCTATATATAGTTGTACATTTACATATATACATGGTGTAGAACAAAGTATATTTGTGTATGTGTTTATTTGGAGTCTGGGGACAAAGATATACATCTATATATAAATATATGAAGCAAACCTCATGGCGGTGGGGTTCAGCTGTGGAAGAGAGGCTTGGGGGGTTGGTATGTCCTGAGGAGGCACACATGGGGGCTTGCCTAGGCTCTGTGCTCCCATCAGCACACAGTGCTGGGGTGGAGCCCATGAGGGTTTCCTGCTTTTGCTGGGAGAAGCTCATGATGCTGCAGAAGCTGTGCCATTGACTTGCAATTCAAATCCCAGGTCCTGTTCACAGCTCTGTCTTGTGTTTGTGCATGTTTAACTTGTGACTTCTGCCCTTTTTCTCTTTCCTGCCATCCTTCAAGGTTTGTTGTGCTTATTTAGATTATCAAGCCCTTACAGCAAAGTCCATCTTCTGTAGAGATGTAAAGCACAAGTAAAGTAATTATACATTAATGTTTGGTTCATTTAGGTTATACCTTCCTAGTGCATTGCAGCTGCTGTGAATTCAGTATCGGTTCACTTTGTATCGGTTTGGATCATTAATAGTTCCCTCCCACGCTGGTACCCACAGAGCATTTGGGTCAGCACTGGCATCTAGCTCGGACATGTCCTCAGCATGGCTGTAGCACACCTGGCAATAGCAGTCCCTGTCTTCGCAATGGAAATGGAAATGCTGCACCTCTCTTCTGTGCTTCCTTTCTCTGGAGACTTTCTTCTGTCTGGAAATCAATACAATCTGCTAAGAATCTATACACTGCTAAGAACTGCAAACTAAACCTTCAATTCTCCAAACTGGACATAATTTACTTCTTTTTCTCTGCTTTGATCCCTTGTTCAGTGCAGCTTATCTTACCCTCTCTTGACTTTTAGCTGTATGTGGGGTTTCTGTACAATTATAGTTATTGTGTTCATATTGCACTGCTGCTTTTTGCTGCATCCCTGCAAGTGACTCCACTTGCCACTAAGACAGCAGATGCACAGAGCATTATGTAAAGAAAATTCATCCTTCTGTGGTGGGAGTACCTCAAAGTGGCAGAAAATCAAGGCGATAAACCGAGTGCATAAATATTCGCATCAAAGGCTAACCCTGCAGGGCACACAGAAAGGCCACATATTGTTAAATCTCCCATTATTTATTGTTTTATCAGGCAGAGGCATTACTGCATTGTAAAGGATATATACTTTCCCCTTCATGAGGAGGAAAGAACCCTACAGCAGCAGCAAATCAGGATATAAATTGCTGAGATATACAAGGCTTGATCCTAAGGCTGCTGGAGTTGAAGAAGGACTCTTATGGCTGAGAAATTGTTCTCCTGCTCACATTTTCCCATTCTCTTTTTCTTTCCAATTACCTAGAAAAAAATAAAAGCCTTAAAGCATTACAGCTGGTCTTGTTTAAGGAAGTGCGGGTCAGCTTTTTGGCTGTAAATAGGGATTATTTAGGAAGAATGATGGACAGTGCATTGTTGATCAAATGTCCAAGCTGCTTCTTCACTTTGCGAGCCTCCCAAGCAAACACATTTGGTACTGAGTGAGCAAACCCGCCTGCGGCTGCCATACTCAGAAATAAATGAGGGCCAGATTCATCATGTTGCCTGCGAGGCTTTTTTCCCTCTGAACTCACATAGTGTGGCTAAAAAGTGAAGGCAAGATCCTGCCTTTTGTGACTGGCAGTGACACACACCATGAGAAATTCAGTGTTACATTATGTGCATTGAGGGATACATTTCCATCTGTATTAACATCTAGATCCTGATAGGATATAAATCAGACTAATGATTCAGTTTAGGGGTTAAATGGAGAAGTGTAGGATATTTCTGTGAGTTCACCCAGGGCTGAAAGAAAAAATGGGAAAACAAACAGCAAACAGCTCCTATTTCGGATCAAATAGGATAGATTTTTATCAGAGTGAAATTAAAATGGTGTTTGGGTTGGGTTGTTTGGGTCTTTAGTGGGGTTTTTTTATCCTTCCTTAAAAAACAGACATTGAGCTAAATTCCAAAGGAATTTACCTTAAAACCCAGCAGCAAGGTTAAAAGCTGAGATACTGCCCATTTTATTTGAAAAAACAAAGTGTTCCTGCAGTGTTCTCAAGGCTAAAAGCAGAGACATGCTGGAGCTGAACAACATGAATCACAAGTGCTGTATAAACACATGCATTGCCATTACCCCAGATTCCTGGTCAGTAGGGCCGGTGAGCCTGCCATCCATCCCCCAGCTATGGCTCAAGCTTGGCTTGAGCAAGTCTCTGAGCAACTGGGACTGATCCTGGAGAGAAGTTGTCCTTGCCATGGGGAAAGCAGATGCATTTGCTTTATGTTAATAGTTTACAGGAAGAAAGTCTTATTTTCTCCTGAAACTACAGCTTGGAAAAGCCACAGCTCTTTGTGGCTTCCCATGATGTATGTGAAAGGCAGGTCTGGTTGCTGAAGAGCGTGCATTTAAGTAGTACTTGAGAAAACCAAGCCACGGAAGTTGTTGGGTTGTTTTGGACTGTTTTCAAACAATGAGACTTAAAATGTTGGTTAACTCCTTATAAAACGGTGCTGAGCCAAGTCCTTTCCCTCCGGACAGGAAAGCCTCATGATTCACTGAGGAATGTAAGTTGTCAGTATTTGTTCATACATTTATAGAATCATAGAATAGTTAGGGTTGGAAAGGACCTCAAGATCATCTAGTTCCAACCCCCCTGCCATGGACAGGGACACCTCTCACTAAACCATCCAACACAAGGCTTCATCCAACCTGGCCTTGAACACCGCCAGTGATGGTGCACTCACAACCTCCCTGGGCAACCCATTCCAGTGTCTCACCACCCTAACAGGAAAGAATTTCCTCCTTATATCCAATCTAAACTTCCCCTGTTTCAGTTTGAACCCGTTACCCCTTGTCCTGTCACTACAGTCCCTAATGAAGAGACCCTCCCCAGCATCCCTATAGAGGCCCCCTTCAGATACTGGAAGGCTCTTATTAGGTCTCCACGCAGCCTTCTCTTCTCCAGGCTGAACAGCCCCAACTTCCTCAGCCTGTCTTCATACGGGAGGTGCTCCAGTCCCCTGATCATCCTCGTGGCCCTCCTCTGGACTTGTTCCAGCAGTTCCATGTCCTTTTTATGTTGAGGACACCAGAACTGCACACAATACTCCAGGTGGGGTCTCACAAGAGCAGAGTAGAGGGGCAGGATCACCTCCTTTGACCTGCTGGTCACACTCCTTTTGATGCAGCCCAGGATACGGTTGGCTTTCTGGGCTGTGAGCACACACTGCCGGCCCATGTTCATTTTCTCATCAACCAGCACCCCCAAGTCCTTCTCTGCAGGGCCGCTCTGAATCTCTTCTTTGCCCAGTCTGTAGCTGTGCCTGGGGTTGCTCCGACCCAGGTGCAGGACCTTGCACTTGTCGTGGTTGAACTTCATAAGGTTGGCATCAGCCCACCTCACAAGCGTGTCAAGGTCCCTCTGGATGGCATCCCTTCCCTCCAGCATATCAACCGGACCACACAGCTTGGTGTCATCAGCAAACTTGCTGAGGGCGCACTCAATCCCACTGTCCATGTCAGCGACGAAGATGTTAAACAAGACCGGTCCCAACACCGATCCCTGAGGGACACCACTCGTTACCATCCCTTTTAGTCAAAATTGAAAGAATTCGTGTAAATTAAGACTCATTTTTCTGCTTCATCCTCCAAACAAAAATATTTTTGTAATAAGAAAAATATTAGGTATATGAGTTCAGTGCTGGTTTGCTATGAACATATCTGTCTACAAAGAATGTACTAAGGGTAAGGAAGAAGGGCAGTTAGATGCAGAAGCAGAAATTCTCTAGTGAGATTTGATCTAGGGGACTAGAATATCCATCACCAGCTTATAGGAAAAAAACCCTTTTTCCCTTCCCTGTGCAGCCCCCAAAAGCTTTTCTGTGAGCTTTAGAGACGCTGCCTAGAGGCTGCTCATCTCTCAGCCCCTGAAACCATACTGGCATTACAAAATGGAAGACAGATTCAAGCTGTCTAAAGGAGTCCTGTGGTGTGCATGGAGCAGGGCCATGCTCTTGGGCAGAGCAGGGCTCCAAAGGGAGCATCTATTCTCCACCTCCTGTCTTCCCCTACCCCAGCAGCACCCAAACCTTTAGTTACCAAGGGAAAAAATGTAGAAAACTTCATTCTTCTTTGGGGAACTTTATTTTGACCATGCCTATAAATGGAAAGATTTGGAATCAAAGCTCTTTCCACAAGGAGCTAGAGAGTTCTGGGTGTTTGTTTATCTCCTTGTCACTAATAAAACTGAATTGCCTTTTGAAAATAGTCCTTGTGCCTTGTGCAGACAGGCAGGGCATGGTGCAGCAGGTGCGGAATGAGGCTGGAAAATGAGTGATCTCAAAATTATTTCTCCATCTGCTACAAGGTTTGGGGAAGCTCCCAGGTCTCTGCTTTGCTGCATGAAGCCCTGGAGATACAGCACCCTCCTGTCAGGAGATACTTGCTGCCACCCATGATGTACCACCCTGGGGCCATCACTTCAGGACCCACAGCCCTCTGTGTCCCCCCACATCAAGTGCTCTCTGACGTGAGTTGCAGACAGTGTGCGATCAAACATGAGCTGCTCCATTCTCCTCCTGGGGCACTGCAGTACTGACACCTCTCTTCACAAGCTCATTCTGGACACAAACATCTCTCTCTCACCCAGTAGGAACCTACCACAGAGGAACAGATTTTCCTCCCTTGTCACTTAGAGACTGCAACCAAAAATTGGGCTGATAACCACTTTCATGCAAACATTTTTTAGGGCCAAAACCTGAAAGAGGACCCAAGACCACATGATGGGAATCTCCCAAGGAGCTCATCAATTGAATATAAGAATTCCTTGTAAAATCGGTCATTTATTTCTCTTTAGATGTGATTTTTGTGGCAGACTTGCCTGTCGGACCCAGCACCTTGGGCAGGTGGGAGACTCCTCCAATGCAAACAGCCAAAAGGAGCTGCAGGAGGGTAGCTGCTCCTTCCCTTGCTAGCTGCTCCTTTCTAACAATGGCCTTGTGGGAGAAAACCCCAAAATCAGTCTGTGTGCTGGGACAACCTAATTGGATATTCTATATTTGTATAACAAACAGCAAGCAGGAGACTTAGAAGTGCTACAACGCTCTGAGCAATTGAGAATGGAGGGACACTGGGCACGTTGTGAGCTGCAGGTCAGCCAATGGTAGGCAGTAAGGAGGGCTGGCCTGGGCATCTGGGGTTTACAACCTGCTCATGTTGAAGGTCTTGATGGAGCTCCTGGTGCATTAACAGAGGAATAAGGCTCAAAGTGCAAGAGCAGGAGAAAGATGGGACAAACCTGGACAAACAGCATTGCCTAAACCCACACGTCATCTGTCAGCTTCTTCTTAAGTAACATCAGTTTTCTAATGTTTCATTTATGTCCTGCTAAACGAATGCGGGTGCCCCTGGGGGCAGTGGTGAAGAGACATACTGTAGTACATGGAGTACAGGAGGGAGCTATTGCACGGGCTCGCATTTGCAAAATGTTTTTAAACTGCCCATTTGCGAGCAGATAAATGCAACACTGGAGATTGTGAGGAATAAAACAGCAGTGGGAAGCTGTGGACATGACCTGCAGTTGGCCTGGGAAGGCAGAACCCTTTGTCTTTATGCACTGTTCTCTAGCTTAAAATGTAGATCAAAATTAAACAGAGCTGACTCTGAAAAAATGTCACAATTAACCTCGTGTTCCAGTGCCCAGTGCTGAATGCCTGTGTCTCAGACCCTTGGCCCTAAGTGGGAAGACTTCTCACCACATGAGATAACACCACTGACTGGCATCAGGAAAGCTCTTCACATGCACAAATATCTGCAAGTTTGGTCCTTATAATCCGGCCAAGCCTATGATTCTCCAGAGTAGGCTATTAATATTAGATGAAAGCTCAGATAATGAAAATGGCTTTTATAGTAAAGAGCATCTTGTTACCTCCCAAGAAACAGTAAGATGCCACACATTACACTTGTTTTTCCAGCCATTGGTCTTCCTTCAGGTAGGTGTGAACCCAAGAGCCTGACTTTACTCAGCAGAGTACTTTCTCAGTTAGAGAGTAGAGATTTTTCCACTCTGGTTACTGGAAAAGTGTCAGGGAATGACCGCACATGTTCCACCTAAGCCACCTGTTTGTGATGTTCTAGAGAAGGGGAGGTGGGAATGGAGGGGTGTATAAGACAGGGAGATGGTAGCCTTCATAGTGCCGTTTGGCATTTAAGCCCTTCTGCAGGAGGAAAGGTTGGGAGGGAGCTGCATTCAGACAACAGAGAGAGATTTGCTGATGCTTTTTCTCATGTGACACAAATGTCACCCAAAGGACTGTCAGTATTCCAGAGACACCAGTGCAAAGGTGTGCACCATATGCTCCCACTGGCTTTAGACCTGTGCTTGCTGGGCCAGCAGCAGCCCTTGTCTACCACTGTGTGCCACTTTCCACCTCAGTGCTGAGCTTTGACATTCCTCTTTCTAATTAGATGTTGCTTAATTTATTATGCAAATTGGAGGAGGGTGAGATAAGACAAAAAGCACATTCCGAAAGGTCTGTGTCACCTTACACTGGCATTAATCCCACCTTAGTTCGCAACAGAATACCCGGACCATGGCACATCTAAATACTGAGACCAAATGCCTGCAGAGTCACTAATTCCTAGTTTTTAAGAGGTTACAGTTAAATGCAGTAGAACATGTACTAAAGCACAGTAAAATAGTGCAAGGCTGCAATGTCTATCAATGGAGCCCTGGGTTTTTTTCTCTCTAAGCAGGTCTTGGTGCACCTCCTTCCCTTTCTGTACATGTACATGTGTGTATGTTCTCTCCAGTTCTGTCCTCTGTCCCTCACTCCTGGTGCAAGCTGCCTGCTCTGCCCCGCTGTGGCACACAAGCCCCAAAGCAACACATGGGGCACACAGTAGTATTTAACACTTTGCAGTTATTGATCAGTCACTCAGGGCTTTATAAATACTGCAAGCTGAATAGTCACATAGAGTAAGTGCAGATGCAGTAACTGCTGATGCATCAAACCTGAGGAAAAAGAAAAGAATCTTCCCCAGAAACTTGTGTGCACGGACAGGTGCTCTGCTGTGTGGGTAGACATATTGCACCACCCTTGCCAGGCAGTGATGGATGGGTGACAAAACACCTCCGAAAAGAGGGAATAGGAAAGGCAGTGCTCTAAAAAGCTTTACATGAAATTCCCTTTAACATGAAGCAAAACCAAAACAATGCTGTTATTTTTGCAGCAACTCGCTATGGGCTCAGGGCTGGGGTAAGTCTGTGTAAAGACCCTCTGGGAGGGTCTCATTAGGTTAAGCACGTTGAAGCACAAGTGAGGTCTGTGGCAAGCATTCCTCAGCCACTTGAAGGGCTCATGGGGCTTTGCACAGGAGCTACAGGTAGTGGGACAGCCCTGAGACTTGGGGCTACACTCAACACCGGGTGCCCAGTGAGCAGGAAGACAATGGGGTTCCTTGATACTGCACGTTGATGAAATAATCTGTGAGGCTGAGGGTTTGTCCTAACACAATCAGAAATCTCACATGGAGACTTTCTGCCATTCAGTTGTTCAGCTAACAGCAACTGTATGAGAGGGGTCTAAACCCTCATCCACCACAGGCTGAGCCCATCCACCCACCATCACCTTCTCCCACTGAGCCCCCAGAGAAAAAAGCAGGAATTAGGGAAAACCAGACCAAACCAAAAATCCCCCAGACTTAAAGGCTGTGCTTTGCTGTTAGCATGCACTTGAGCTGGTTTTATTTGCCTTTAAGCCATTGTGTCTGACATTGCTGGCCGCCCTTCTTATGTTTAAACACTGTAGGTGTTTAACAGGCCCACTGGCTCCTTGCATGGATGGGATCTCCTCCACGGCACTGTGGTTCTTCCAATGTGTCAGAAAACAAATCCTTTAAACCTACCCAAAGTGTAATTCATCTGAATTAGCGCTGCTGCTAATTGTGGGAGGAGAACCACTTGCAAAGTGGGGAACAAATCACTTGCAAATGAATATTAAGCTCGTTTGGAAATGAAACCAAAAGAACTGAGTCAGTACAGACTCTCTTCCCCTTGGGAGACAGCTGCTTTTGGGTAGCAGCAGAAATCCCCTTATCGCACACAATGAATGCTGCAGGAATGTTCAGCATGTCTGCATGCAGCCCTGGTGCTGGATAACCATGTGTGCATCTGGATGTGTTGCAGTGGCCATCACTTTATGGACTTTCTGAGTAACAAACTGCAGGGGTGAGCTGAGACAAAGTCCTCCAAATCTTTCACTCCCCTTTGCAGGAGGAATAAATCTTGCCTGTCAGTCCATTGGCTGTGGCAACACCAGGCTGATTCAAACTGCCCGTTCATCCCAACCCAGACCCATGGAACCATGAAGTGATCCTTTGTGCTCCTGGCTGTCACCCTGCTGGGCTTTCTGCAGAGCACTGGGGCTGCCCGGTGGGGTCTTTGCAATAATTGGTGGCTTTCTGTGGGAGCTGCAAGTTAATGGTCAGGTTTCTGCGGAGCTAGGAAACATGGACGAATATCAGAAGACACAAACTACACTACAATGTAATATGTACACAGAGAAGGGCCAAACTCAGCTTTTCTTTTCACACTTAGGAGTTATTTCAATATATTTAAAATAGACAGTACTTTCTGTTGATCAGCTGAATCAGCTCAGTCCATCGAAAATCCAAAAAGAATTAGAGTGAGGAGAGGAAGTCAAGGGTGGTCAGCAACTGAGCCAAGATGTTAGGCAAATAAAGAAAGAGAACCAGCTGCTCGTGTGAGAGCAACAGTATTTGGGGTTAATGACACTTTTTATCCAGAGTGGAGAGGACAAAAGGAAATCCTTAAGACTTAAAAATATTGCTGTAACGTGAACTGTAGTTCTTAGCCAGCTCTTGTTTTGAAGTTATTTATTTACCATGACTAATTCAGACTTTCAGCCGCGGTCACTGCCTCACACGTGGCATTGACTAGGCTCTTCGGGCACCAAGAGTTGAGGCATTGGGAGTCCAGAAAGGAAATGCCGCTGGTTCCCACAGGCAGTGCCAGCCTTGCTCCAGAGCTCCAGGATAAAAACCATTAACACTGCTGAGTTTCTAAAATGCATTTCACGTATGTGCACGGGGATGCTCACACACAAAATGAAAGCGTGGCTGCAGAATCAAATCTCTGCCTCTCTTTTTCTCATCTTGCCCTATTTTGTTATAATTAATCAGCCTGGAGACTGTGTCGTGGCAGCACAGAGGTGATTTGAGAAGGGCTGCCGGCCTCAAAGCTCCCGGCAGCAGGACGGCTACCAGCTCAGCTCTACAGCTGCCCCTATTTTAAGGGTAAATATGTTTGTAAGTGTGTTCAACTGACCATCACTTCTCATTTTCTGTGCCCAGGGAGCAGGGTGACGCAGGCAGCGCTTCAAACACAGGTGGTTTAAGGGTTTCTTCCCTCCTAAAAGAATCTGTTGTGTGGGTTGAAGACAGCATGTCCCATTGCCTCTTTCCCGGCACAGCAGCCTCTCGATGTGCTGTTAATAAGGATGAGAAATGGGGCTTTGGGGCATTCTGGGTTCAATTACAGCAGTGCCACTTTCAAATTCCTTCAGTTCTGTGTGACGCACATCGGGCACGAGCCGAGCTGCACCAGGCGCAGAGCTGGGCTAAAAATAAACCCGGAGCACTGCTGCTGTGTTAGTCTCCCATTGATATTTCTTGGTTTGTTTTATAACATCTTCAAGGCCAGGTGAATGTGGGGGGTAAAAAAAGAGTTTTTTTTTGCTTTTGAGGCTAGATCAAGAGCCAGCTGGTACAAATCAGAGTCATTTCACTGAATGGATATACAGCATTACATTCTCTTTGGTAGTGATTCATACATGTGCTAAGGCATACTAGATAAAAAGCATACAGTCTGTGCTAATTCTTAATGCATTCTTATATTGATACCAGTTTAATTAAGTAAATGAATGAACAAATTAACTCAGCACTTAATGTACCCATATAGGTGCAATTCACTTTCAGCAAGCAGCTGAGCATGGACATTCTCAGAGAGAGACTGGGAATAGGAGGTAGTGGTCTGGTGGACCTAAGGTAAAGGACTTGTCAGCTCTATGGAGAGAAGGACTAAATCAGGGGGAAGAGCTTCCAAACAGGGAATTTTGGAAAGAAAGTGCATGCTTTTAAATACATTCACACATTGCATTAATTGCCTAGGAGGTGTAAGGTCTCTGCTGTCCTAGCTCCCTGCACTGCTGGTTGCCGCTGCACATTCTCCAGCCTGTCACCTTAGTTCGGTATATAAATCACTTCAGCATTTGATGGCAGGCTGTGCTGGTGACACAGCCTGGAAACAGGTCTCACAAAGAGCTCTGCCTGTTCTGGGTTGGGAGGCTGCTCCCTGCCCAGCTGGGGCTGCCTGGCATAGGCACAAGCAGAGCACCACAGGTAGAAGCACCGTGGAGCTGGGATTGTACCGCTGTCCTGCAAAACCAGCAGGCAGCAGGGTCTTCATCCTGGCTTTCGTATGTCATTCTATGCAAAGCTTTCTTAAAGAACAGCATTTTGGAGCAAGATTTTAAAAGAGATATGCGGTAGCAGACTCAGAGGTTGTGTTGGGATGCAACAGATGCCTGCATGAGTGCAGAATGGTAGTGTTAGCAATGCGCCTGCTCACCTCCAAATGCAGGGGCCAGGCTGCATCCCCCTGTGCTGTTCCTCCCCGGGGACACCCCCTGTTCCTCCCAGCCCCTGGCTTGGCCGGTCCTGCTGGGGCCCAGCTGCTGGAAATAAACTCTCATCACTTTTTCGTTTTCCTGAAGGCAAAAAGTCATTTCTTCCTCTGAAGGCTATTGACGGAGTTGCTGTCTGCTAATGAATGCAAACCATCAGTGAGCAGTAATGGAATGTCGGGATGACGTGGCAGGCAGTGGCTTGCTTTCAATACACAAAAAAAGCCCTTTTAAATTTAAATGTACTGAGGAATTAAAAGCATATATAGGCAGAGTCTATTAGAAAGTGAAATATTTGATCTTGGCTATTAATCTGTTATAATAATGCTTTCATTTCCTTGCCATATGTATCCAGTGATAGACTTCCATAAATGAGCTTGTACTTTGTGTTTCTAGTCAAATCTCTTTCATTATTATGCAAGTCCTAGTTAGGGATAAAAAAAAACCAATTACAGCAGCAGAGTAAGAGGAGTAAATTATTTTAACTCGTTTATACCAGAGAAATACTGCTCCTACGAGAAGGCTATACATTGTGCACTACTAAAATGCCTTGGGAAGAGGCTGCTCCATTGCAGCCATGCTACCAGCTCTAGGATAACTTCCAGGCAGTAGAAGTACAAATAGAGCGTAAAAGTGGCTCATGGAGCATGGGGTTGCAATGTTTCAAGTCTTGACAACATACAGACACACAGGAGCTGAATACAACCTATTTATACCACTTCTGTTAATTATTATTGACCTCTTCAGAGCTGTCTGGGAGGCTCTACACTGGGAGAGTCATGATTAGTCCCAGCACTGCCAGTGGCCTGGCTGTTCATGGCTCTTCTCCTGGCTTCTGTGGCTGTCAAAGATGAAAAGGGTAGACTGGTAGACTTAGGGTGATCCCCAAACAGCCCAGAGCCCTGCAAAGGGCTGTGGTGGCTGTGCAGGCAGTTTTGAGGCAATGAGGTCAAGCAGAGGTGCTTGGAAAGGTGCTTCCACCTTCACAGAGTGGTGCTCGTGCATGGGGTGAGGGAGTCGGTTCTGTCCTCATCCACAGTAGGGCTGGGATTGGGCAGTGTGCCAGTGGTGGGACATGGGCATCCAGCCTATATGGGCTCAGATGCAAGGGAGTATATGGCCTGTATTTTAGTCAAAGTGGGGCTGGCAACAGCTCAGATGACTTCCCCAGAGTCCTGCTGATTGGAATGATTCTGCAGTTCTGATTTTACATACCTGTAAACACAGACATACACATGTATTTTTATATGTATGTCTATTCATATATACATATTACATTTGGTCTCTGTCTTCCTGAAGTCAAATGTGTATTTTATAAATGGTCTATAATTAATGTGGCTGCTAGAGGAGCTCTGCAACGCCGGTGGGCAAGTGTTTGATGCCATCTCTCTTTGGCTGGCAAGGCTGTGAGGTTCTGCTCTGTCTGTGCTCTGTTCTGATGGATGATGGGCCTCTGCAGGGGTTGTGTGGGGCTGCGGACACAACGCAATGGACTGGGAGCTGATGGCTTTGGAGAGCTGCATGGAGTGTTTAGTGAAGGTGTGAATTCAGAAGTGAAGGAACCACTGGCAGCCTGAAAGCAGCAAAGAAGATCATGATGGATGCTTTGGGGGTGGGGGGAAGGAAAAGGTTCATCTCTTGTAATTTACAATGGCAGATTAGGCATAAATGTCTGGTTTATGGGTAAATACCTGGGCACCCAAACTCATGTCATATTCTTGCCACATTTCCAGCATCTTCTGATTTCCATTTGAGCAGACTGACTGAAGACCCAGCAGGGGCCACCGCATCTGGTCTTTTGTGCTAGTCCAGCAGACAGCTTCACTTCTAGGCTCACAAAAGCTGTGGATCCAAATGCTTCCCCTATACAGGTCAGTCACTGGTGCATAGCTGATGTGTATGTTAATGTATGCTTTATCTGAAGCTGAAAAGTTCAATCTGGGCTTTTCTAGAACAGGGTCACAACTAGAGGCTGGATCAGGCTTAAATGTGCAGAACATAGCATACTTTTGTTAGTACTGTGAATAAATTAACCTGAAACTCCTTGCCAGTGAAATTAGGTGCCTGGTGTGAAACCACTTTAACTGAGCGCTACTGAGAAGAGACCATTGCTTGGCACTTGATGCCCAAGTCATAGAATCATAGCATCATAGAATAGTTAGGGTTGGAAAGGACCTCAAGATCATCTAGTTCCAACCCCCCTGCCATGGGCAGGGACACCTCACTCTAAACCATCCCACCCAAGGCTTCATCCAACCTGGCCTTGAACACTGCCAGGGAAGTCACTCCGTGGCTGAACCAGGTTCCACAATGTTCCCCAGCTCCAGGTTCAACTGTTCCTCAGCTGGGCAGGATTAGCAGCCTTGTCTCAGCTGTGCCCTATTTCACAGCCTTGCAAGCAAGGGCCTCCAACCGAGGACATCTGGGTGAAGGAATAAACCATGACCAAGTGCTGATTTGGTACCAGAATAGTCAGGATCATCTTTCATGGAAGAATGGAAAATTCCCATCCGTGTCTGGTTTTAACTGTAGAAAAACCTCATGAATCTCCCACTTTTTAATCATTAATAGACAACAGAGGTTTCCAGCTGTTTGCATTTGTGCAGCCTCAGATTACAAGCAGCTTCTGATTTTTAGAAAATAGGCTACAGATTCTTTAGTAACGGATGAAGAAATGTCAAATATCTGGGCACTGAACTGAAATCCCTCTTGTCAAGGCAATTAAATACCTCGTTCCTGTTGCACTTGGTTTACTGTGCCTGCCTAGTGGCAAACTGCTCTGCAGTGTTTTGTGTCATTAGCGTGAATTGAGGATGTTCTACATCCCATAAATATTAATTACGATCAAGACGATTAGGTATGGTAGATGCAGGAGCGTGGTGGTGCTGTCTCATGTGGGCAGCAATAAGCAGCCCTGCAAGCGGCATGGCACTGTGGCCAGCTCAGCCCGGGGTTGTTGTGTGTAGCTTTAAAGAGCGTGTGGAGTCTGGTGAAGGCTGTAAAGTAAACAACCCACTCGAGCACCTGGGAGCTTGATGCCTTTTTTCTTTCCTTTAAAGCAGTGGCCAATGACACATTTGGAGATAATTAAAACAAAGGTTGAGCCTTTTTTAATATGCCATGAGTATTAGCAGTTGGATGAGGATTAAGCCAGCAAAAGAGCAGCATACTTCTTAGGCCAGCTATAAACAAAACCAGGCTTCAAAACTGAGACAGCAGGCTTTTTCTTTTTTGACTTTTTTTCTTCCCCTCCACAGAAAATCTTTTCTCTGTGCCAGGACTAAAATATTAGCCCTGTGTTCCCTCTGTTTAAACAGACCTCATTGCATGTGAGTGCCAAAAAAAGTGGAATTCCTGAACAGCAGGTGAAAAGAAAACACAAGATCAAAAGCAGTTCTGGCTGCCAAGAGAACCTGCAGCACTGCTGGGGGTGCATGGAAATGTCATGCAGACGCCTGGTGGAGTCAAAGACTTTTGGAATGTTGTCACAGAGAATTTTTCAAGCATGCCCCATCAAAAGGCAGCACCAGGAGCCAGACCTGCAACACAGCGTGAGGGTGATGCTAAAGGTACCATTCACCCCCTTGCTGGAGATTTTAAATGCTTTTCCCCATCACATCTATAGCAGCAGCTCTAAGAAATCAGTGCCCAGAGTGGAGCCTGTGGGTAAGAAAATAAATTTTAGTGCTCACACTGTCTGAACATCAGGCATTGGCTGGTTTGGGTCCATAACCCACCAGGAGAAGAACTATGAAAGTAATGTCTTCCTGAGCTTGTCCTTGCAGTAAAAGCTAAAAGCAAAGGAGGCATATTTTGCTGCCCTTGTAACCAGCCAGCACTCACATAGATTCCTGTTTCTGCACCTAGCTGCTTATTCATAAGGTCTCATGACTAAGACCTTTCTCTTTGGGATGATGCACACTTTAGGGATGGGTGGAAGACACTGCTCCAACTCTCCTCAGTTAATGGCCTTCAGGAGAAAAAAGCCCTAAGCTAAGCTCCTTGTTAATCCTTCTGCTTACCATTCCTTGACATCTTGAGAAGGCAGGGAGAATCTGGCTCAGAAGAGTCCAGAACTTGACCCAAAGAGCTGGGACATGTCTCTGGATCCCACAGTGCAGCAGCACTGGGAGCCCTGGGCCATGCATCCCATCTCTCAACACTGCTGCTGGTGGCTGCACCCCTCCTCAGGCTCAGGCTGTTGTTAGCACTGTGTGCCTGCGAGCCTTGGAGACCACAGATAAGGAGAGCTTGGTCCCATTTTCCCTCCTAAACATCACCAAACAGCAAAGGTTTTTTAAATGAAGACAGACATACATTACTGGGGTTGGGAATAAGATGAGGTGCACATCAATTCCTAAAGACAGCCTTTTTTTTTTATTTTAAAATTCTGCATCTGCAAACACAGTATGACAGAAAGCATCTATGTACACCTGCAGTGTTTTTGGTAGAGTACACTTCTAATACATCCATTTCTTTTTCTGCAAAAAAATTTGCTTTGTCAGACAAAAAAAAAAACCAAACTCCCATTGACAAAGAATACAGCTAAGGCACGTTGTTTTCTGCTAAATGAAAGACAAAAGGGTGCAAAACTGGGTAGTGCAAGAATTGCTGAAAATCACATTCTACTACAAGAAAAGCATTCTGACTTTGAACTTTGATTACCGGTCAATTTAAGACATTTCAATAGCTCATAAAATACTCCTTTAAATAAATAGCAAAATATCTACATCTTTCAGTGTGTTCCATTTGAATTTCCAATTTTTTTTCCAACTTTGCTGTATATACATGGTTTTCTTTTTTCTTGTTCAATAGCTTACAAAATATTTCTGTACAATTTAATGCATATTATGACCTATAACAAAATAGTTATTTCTTAAAACTATATTACCACCAGTCTTTGAAAATGACAGAATAGGAATAACTTATTATGGACCATGTTAGGCAATACAAAAATCCAATCAACCCAGAATGAAACCAAAATGACAAAGTCAGAAAAATCATTTCATTAACTGGAATTAATTCTTTTTGTTTCATAACTCTTGTTTTTCTACATAAACCCTTTTCAGTTGCCTTTGGGTTGTATCCACATCTGAATACCAAAACAGGATAGGATTTGGGATTCCTAAAAGCACTGCAGCCTGCCGGGAATATTGGTGCTACTGAAACACAGCAGTTCTCATGGAGAAAAGCATTAAAGAAACCCAACAAATACAAGCCTCAGCAGAAGTCCTTGGTTTCTGCTGTCTTTGACAACCTTTGGATAAAGCTCCAAAAGCCAGAGTTTTGGAAATGCATTTATGACTTAGATGATACAACCAGACTCCTCTGTCTTCCAAGTGTACTGTTACATTCCCACCCATCATGCAAAATCTGGCCCCATATGGTTGACATTCTTCAGATTTTCAAACCATACCATTAAAAGGATCTACCTCCTCCCAGCTGCCACTGCACATCTGAACCGAACGCTACTGTGTCATATCAGAATGGGTGAAATTACTCCAGAATTTGCCTTGTGCATCTGAGAGCAGTCTCTCCTGTTATAGTCTGAAGATAATAAAGTTATTAAGTAAGTTTGGACTTTGTAGGTAATTAAATCAACCTTATCTACAGTGAGTTGCACAAGACGGATAATTTCCTAAGGTTTATCTGAATGTCTGAGCTTTCCCTTTGCCCAAAGGGAAGGTCATTTTCTTCCCTTAAAGACTGCATTTGTAAGCAATTTCTAGAGTATTTGTAAAGTGTAAGCTGACAGCAACACAACTGAGCTGTAATAGAAATCTCAAGGTGCCTTTTATTCATTCCACAATAAACAGAAAAAGAGCAAGTCACAGACAACACCAAACCTCCTAACACAGTTTAAGGCCACATTTAGAAAGGATGAAAGTAAGGCTTTCTTTGAGGGGCAACACACCGGATGCCACAATGGGAACAGACACTGAGCAATCCAAAGCTGATACGATTCACCCACAGAAAATCTGAAACAACATTCTAGTTTTGGCCAGCAGGTCTGTGCTTTCTTTTGCATGTAAGCGGGAAAATAAATGGGAATGCCATACACATCCTCCTCTGGAATATTCCCAGCAAACTGAAGGTTCTCCCCTAGCAAGAGGTTGCTATTGTCTCAGTTGAGGGTGTTAATTACAACAGAACCAAAGACAAGTCAAGTCATTACAATATACAAAGGCAGCGCAATGAACTGCGCCTAGAATTGTCACTCTGTTATCAGAGGCACCTGTACAGTATCTTGCTGTTTATTTGGCAAGGCTACAAGTAATACTTCTAGGTTTTAACAAAGTAGAAAGAGAATTTGCATAGATTGTACATTCAGCTCAAGGAGATTTCTGGTACCTTTTTTTGTTGTTATCAGGTAAACGTGTTTGCAGACACAGTGAGGTAGCAGCTTTGATAGCACCCATGAGCAAAAGAAGGTAACCAAGGCAGAAGCAAAGAGCAGAGAGTGATCTACACACTACTGTTAGTGTAAAGGAACAAAATCAACACGGTACCTGCAGTATCACATCATGAGGGTTAATCTCTGCCAACACCACACTGAACTGGAGACAACCTAATGCTACCGTGGCCCTTGGTAACTCCGGCTGTAAGGTCAGGTCTCAAAATTTTAAACGCTCTCAGCCTGATTCTTCCTTCCTTTACTGTGATGGTGGTGGGGAAGGTTTTCAAAGGCCAATCATCTCTTCTACTCTATACCTTCAAAGGGAGTTACAAATCAGAGCACTTGCTCACTCCTGAAGAATCTACAGGAATTTCTGTTTCTATAATTTCTATTTCCCTACAGATTCTTCTTTGCTGCCCTTAACCCTAATTCACATTTGTCTGGCTCCTCTGTGCCCAGGAGCACTGCAGCCAGTATTCCTGCTCTCCGTAACTCTCAGTGGGCCCCTCAAAGGTCACTGTCCTATCTCCCAACACTGCATCACTCCTGCCTGCTCTGTGGGCAGCGGCCCTGGAGCTGTCGTGGCAGAAGCCTGAGGGTTGGTCTGGAAACACTTTTTACATGATATTTTCAATTGTCATTTAATATGCATTTAATGTACTCTCCTACGAATCCTTAAGACTATCTTGGAGGCCTTGGATGGGTGAAATAAAAGCACATATGGACCTTTATCTTTTTAGAAACAGCTGAAGCAAAGGCTGGTGGGAAATGTCACTAGTCACTTTCCACCAGGTCAGTCTCTGTTGCTGAAATAACCAAACCTACTATTTATTACCTGTATTAAATATCCATGCCCGAAAATCAGGAAAAGATAATTGCTATCACTTTTACCAACTCCTTCATGTGTGTTAGTACTGAGCTGACTGAAGGTTGCTCTGAAAAGCAAACTTTTCTTATTTGCAGCTAAGGTTTTTGAAGAGGCCTAAGGCATTTGGCTCACACAAGTACAGAACTTGCTGCTCAACGAAAAGCAGTGGAGTTGGCCAAGTTTTCCTGTGGCCAACTCCTGAAGCTTTGGAATCTGGGAAGACAATGAGGAGGTTGTGACAGCCTGCGGCATGCTGGCGGTTCTCTGATAGCTGTGATGAAAGAGAACTAAAGAAATCAACAGAAAGTCGCTCCTCATTGCCTGGCCACAAGAAAAATACGGATCTTGCTTTCTTGCTTTTTATCTGGGAAGTCAAAGCTGAGATCTCACGGTATCAGCTTTTCTCAGCCTTGCTGTGCAGAAGGTGCCCACTTCATTCACAGGTTTTTTTGCAGCACAATTGTGTCAAACTTTTGCAAAGTTTCCCCATCTTCTTTACCCTTCATCTCTCCTTTGGTCAGGTTTAGAATACCGCAGTTCTCATTCACTGACTTCACCACTCTGTTCACGATCATCGTAGCTAAGAGTGATGGAGACTTCATTAGTATTGCAATCAGTGTTGTAGGAGATGAGATGGACAGGAGGTGAACACAAATTAGTTGGTCCTCTTGAAGGTGCCGCAGGATCATTGTTAATATGCCGTTAAACAGCTGTACATGCATTGTGCACTGGAGCCAATACCTAGGAAAGTCAATTTGTAACACATGAGTGCCTATTCCTGTATCTCCAGGCTTAGCAGTAACGAATACTTTCTTGTATAACACTTGCTATCATGAAGGAATTGTTAAAATTCTCTGCTTGCCGAGAGCACCAAAAAATGAAGACATAATTTCAATTCTAAAAAACCCCTTGAATATCAGAAAATGAAAATACAAATATTACTGCTCAATGTCCAAATGTCATCAAAGAAAGATTGGACAAATCTGAAAATAAACTGTCATTTTAGCTATTTCTATTAGCCTCAAGGTTTAACATTACCATATAAACAGGTTTGCATAATGCTTAGACTGACTTTGGACATAATTCATTAAATCATGTATGCAGATGTTCTGCATTTCACCACATTCCTTTTCTGTGTGATGCTGATTGATCACAGAAGTGTTACATGGTTATAGTGCAGAATGGGCAGGGAATTCAAATGAGCAAAGCATTACACACAGAGGACAAATGTGTGCATATGGAACTACGACCCTCTCCCACAGAAAGGGATTTTGAGCAAAACTGATCAGCTGGAGTCCTGCTCAGCAGGGACCGCCAGGGTGATTGGAAAATAACACTTGCACATTCAAATGAAGATGCCCATCTTGCTTGTTTTGTACAAACTGTGGGTCCCTGCTCTGAATTCTCCTTTTCACCAAATGTAAGATCTGTGAAGTTATTCTCTTCTAACAATATATAATATTCATCACAGGCTCCAAGTGCCTGCCATTTCAGAACCAGAAAAGCCACTAAGCACGACACCAGTCTTAGCAGCACTGCACAGCATCAGCTTGGAGCAAGCTCTGATCCCTGATGCAAAGAATCTTGCTTTCCATGGTTTTTCTTCACAGCTACGGTAACTCAGACACAGTGTCCTGTATATAACTTATGCATCTGTGTCTGTATACTAATAGCTATAGTAGAGGTTGTTGTTTAGGTCCAAAACTTGACACTGCCCCCAGAAGATGTTCCAAAAAATGGCAGCTCAGCCTTTGATGGCCTCACACACAGACAGTATTTACTCATAACACACTGTCACGCCTTTTGTTTATGTGGGACTTGATTCTGAAGTCCTTACTCAGCACCAGCACTCCGTGTAAGCTGTGCTTGAGAAAGGACTGCAGGATCAGTTCAGTTTTACATCGCACATTTAACAGCACTGGGATTGCCAGCTTGCTACACAACTTCTTTGTTGAGATGCTTTTTGTCTTTCAGAAAATAAACTAATATAAATCTTGTTGAGAGATATTTAAAACCTACCATAGAACATCAACAGATATATCAGCAACCATTTGTTTTCTTTCCCTTTTTTGTATTAAAACAAAATAATTTGCACCTTACATTTTAAATGACAAAAGTGGCAGATTTTCTTCTAGCTGTAAAAGACGGGATTGTTGCCACCGTCTGCTTGGTCTAGTTAATAATGAAAGCTTACCAATAAAGCACTTACTTAAAAACATTGCTGCTTAAGAATAAAAAAAGTATCATATTTAAACCCCAAGTTATCTGCATGCCTGTGTGTGGGCGCATCCTTGTACATATGCTCATATGCAAGACTGGAGATTTTGCAGCTACCCCAGCAGTTTTATTGAGAACGATTACCGACTGGGATTGTTAATGAATTTTATTGTGTGCCCTAAATACCATGTTCTTCATTTAATCTGCAGGGCTTGATCCGTGCAGTTGTCATTGCATCAGTGTGACTAAAGCCCTAGATTTCACAGTGAGGATTCGAAGTCCCCAGAAAATTTGAACTTCATGAAGGAATGTTAGCTTAAAAACAAGCACTGTTAAAAAACCCTACTGAGTAAGTAATAACGCTGTGTTTCTATTCTGTAAACCTGTTGGCAACCCTGGTTTTACACATGCTTGCCTCTAGAGCTCGTTGAAAAGCTGGAACATTATCTTGACTGAAATATTTCAACCAGCTCTCACTGCTACAGGCTTTCCTAAAACTATAGCTCTCATGCCTGTCAAAATCAAGACAAATAAAGGAAGGGAGGTGCGAGGGGAGGAAGGCCTTTTCTTAATAAAGGCAGCTTCAGTTAGTAAGATAACATAATCTTCAAGCTGCAAAAGCAGCACCTACTAATTAGTCATTGACTAAAACATAAATAATAAATACCTAAATTGTTCCTTCTATGCATCCATTTTTGTGCCAGATAGATAAACATTTCAATGCTCTGCCTTAATGCCAGCACAGCTGACACTGCAATTTCAAGTCCAAAGCAAACTGCAAGTAGCTTTAAACCAATACGACGGAGAGAGATACTACAAGCCACTGGGGTCCGTGTGTTATGGTCATCTTGCAACTGTTGTTTAAAAGGGAATTCAACCTTTCTGTGAGAAGCGATTATGGAATGATTTAAGGGTCTATTTCCCTCCTGATGTGGATGCTTAACTCTCATCAGCAGAAAGTCAGCCATACACATAGAAGGGTAAATAGATACCTTAATTACAGCAACAGGATTTTTTTCTTAAAACCCAAGAGCTTTTAATAGCGTTTTTGGGTTATGTTGTTCACAAGAGATTACCACAGCAACAACAACAAAGTGCATGTTTTATGCTAATGTAAAATGCATTAGTTGGAGATGAACCTACATTTTAAAAAGCTATTGGAATACAAATGATTTTTTTCCTACTGTAGAAAATGCTGCTTAAAATGATGCAAAACATGCCTGGTCAAAACAGGATGCAGCCTGCTAGGAATTCTGAAGACAAGCAAGGGTACTTTGTTGACAGCATAAAGTAAATGCACTCAGAAACATGGCTTTGCTCTCCTTCCCTTTCAGCTCATGGCTGCAGTCAGGAGCCCACATCCTGCACAGCCTTCCAGATGTTCTGCACAAGCCTCGAAGAACCCTTTGTCATGAAGAGCCTTCCGGATCTGAGATCACGGGAGGGAATTAGTGTTAAGACTTAGGCAATACTCAAGCCAGGGAAGGAACATGTGGTAGATTTAGGCTCCAGTTCTACCATTTTACTGGTTCTGTGCAACTCCACTGCCCAAAAGAAAACTCGGCTCACAGGCAGAATCAGCAAAGGGTGTGAGCAGACACATCACAGCCAACCCCAACCTACACAGACACACTGCAAGTCTGCAGAAATGCTCAGGTACTGGTGGCTTTAGAAAAACCTTGCAGATCTGAAAGGGCTGAAATCCAAAATGCTTCTTCATTCTTTAATACTCTTAGTATGCAGAACCTGAATCTGACTGCACGAGACACAGAAGACTAATACAGCAATACACTGGGTCCATGTAGAGTTTATCATGAAATTAATCTCAAAAATCTCTGTAATCTGATAGTTTCTGCTTTTGCTCATTTTCTCTAACTAGGATAACAGAGAATAGCTGAGCCCAGAATTCCTTTGTGTTATTGAAGAAAAAAGATTGAGGGTGTACCATAATTAATCCAGGCTCTGTGAGGTAATGCGGCCATACAGGCTCTGGCCTGCAGTAACCAACCTCCCCAGTGTAAGCAGAAGGGGATTTTGCCGTGATTTATTCATGGTAGCAAAATAAGGAAAGCCTGTGAAACAGCGGAGGTACAGACAAATTTATTCTTAAAAAACACTGTTAGCAGCTGCTCCTTCACTGCCCTCTCCATGGCTTGGTGCTAGTTTGGAAACCCGCAGAGGCAGTGGGTGCAGCCAGGGCCTCGCGGGAGAGGAGGACCTGCAGGAGAAGCAGAGCTGCTCCCACTGCTGATGGAGAGGGCAGTGCCAAAGGCCTTGTCAGAACTCTTTTTTCCTTTTTTAAATGAATTATATTGCATTAAGTAACAAAAATGTAAAATGTTCCCTTAGATTGCTGAAATGTGGTGCGAGATTCACATACGAGCAAGGTTAAATTCCCTTTTAAAATCCTATGCCGGAGGACTGCGTACCAGATGCTACCTCAAGCGACCGTCAGGTTTGACGGGGCCCAGCTCAGATTTGGGGTCCGGGCTCAGGGAGCTCCAGGCTGTCTGAGCACAGCCCTGCATGACTGGGCACGCAGTGGGGCCAGTGCTGCAGATGTCCACGGCCGACCAGATGCTGCCCACCAGGGAGTCCACCCAGGCTTCCAGCCGAGCTCCCACCAGCCCCGCGTTCCTCTTGGCCTGGTCCACGTGGTCAGCATTGATGGGGATATTCAGGACGGGGTTCAAGCCCTGGAAGCTCTGCTCCATGTATGCGTTCTTTGGAGGCCCGCTGTGATACTTCATGGCTTCCTCTGGAAAAGCAGAAATAAACCCAAAAGCGCATTAAAAAACAAACCTCCAAACCTTCATGATCTAATGGTACAGCAAACAAAAAGGCAACAGCTAGTGGTGTGCTACAGTCTGTTTCCGCAGCATGGAGGACACTCGGCATCTTGAGGATGACTCACTGTACTCAGCTCTTCAGCTTGTGCTCACCACTACGAGCTCTACTCATGCGATGCTAACCCTGCAACACTGTGTTAGCACAGAGGCTGAAAGCAGCATTGTCCTTATTACCATCATACAACCAGCATGCCCAGAGCTGTTCTGCACAGCACAAGACAGCAGGCCCACCTCAAGGGCATCTCAGCTATAAGCCCCTGTCTGTATCTCAAGGATGATCAATGTGCAGCTCTTCGGGATAAACCCATTTTGCATTCAGGAGAAACTAATTTTGCCTCTTTCACCACAAAACAAGCCTGGGAGATAGTCTGTGCAGCTGAAGTCACCCCTGTGGACACCCAGGGAAGGCTGTATTTTGAAATTAGGGAACAGTTCTAGGATGTTCAATGTGAGAAGGCTGCAGACCCTCATCAGACCTGCAAGTGCTGTCATTGGTTTGTCTAGGAGCCAAGATCTCAGCCTAGTTTTGATTCTAAACTGATGAACTTTGCCCTGCTGTGGAAAGTCACAACATTTGTTAGCTCAGTTGGCCCCCCAAAACCAGGAGATGCCATTCATTCCTGACACAAGGAAGGACTTTGGACAGACTTGACCCATAATGAAGTATCTGTAGCCCCAGCATCATTCCTCAAAGTACTCCAGTCTCACAGGGGATGTATTCTGTCATGACAATTCTATTTCAAGCTCTTGTGCCAAATAATGGATCACAACCATTTCCTAATGACGCTCTCCTTTGCATTGTGGTTGCTTTCCTTACAGTAACTCTTCTAGCTCAGCAAAATGCAATACATTGCCCCATTAATGTAATACTGCAGTAAAAATCATTTCCAGGCTGTGATAACGCCTTCAAACAACTCGTATTGGACACGGTGGGTCAGACTGCTCTCCTCTAAGGTTGGCTGACTTCTTCAGGTCTGTGAGTGCGCCACGGGGCTGCTCACAAAACCAGTGTGGGCCTGGGTGCCTCTTGGGGGGTAAATGTTCAACCATTTCTTTCTGTTTTGAGCTGACTTCCCCAGCATCCTTGCTCTGGCAGCACAGAGGACAAGTTCATCTCTGCCAACATACACACTGTCTAGAACACAAAATGGGCCCATTCAGGGAGCTCCAGGCTAGGAAAGTCACTGCGCTCAGATAGCATTTAGGGGCCAGGAATTACATATTCACGGCTACAATTCCTTCCACATGTCCTTGCTGCTTGCATTGCAGCCTGACACTGAGCCCTTTCTTCCACACAGAGGTCAGCATCTCAAGCACTGGCAATAAATCAGTACATTTATTTAGAGGGAAAGGGGACATTTAATTGAAGTTTTGCTGTTAAATTTGCGAAATCTTTAATGTCGAATACTGTGCAAGTCCCATTACTTCAAAACCCCAATTCAATTAGTTCAGCATATTCCCATCACCATTATGCATCACTTACCTAACTGTTCTACATTCCTCTAATCCCCTCTTTTTATTCTAAATGGTAAATACCCACAATAACCTCTAGTCAAACTGAGTTTATTCCATGCACACGTGTCAGAAGCGTGCTCTGCCAGAGCACTGCAGTTTAAGAAAGAGAACAAGTACACATGATTAAATTTCCTCCTTTGGAAGCAATTAAATATGGAAGATTGTTTGTCAACATATTAATTAAATAGGAACATTCTAAGTAAAAATCCCCAAACAAATAAGAGTTGGCATTGCTAGCAGGATTATCTGATTGAAACAGGCAATTCAGAGAGCTTGTTGAATTACAGCCTGTCGTGCATGTGTTTAGTGCATAAAACGAGAGATGTTTTTCCAGACAAATAACAGGATGAAATGGAAGTTGTTCTTCTCTCTGGCTCAATCTCACACATGTCCCATGCTTCAGGACTTGGTGGATTATCAGGACTGGAAGGAATGAAACCTACAGAAACTACCCAGTGCTTGGCAATGCAGTGGGAGATCATCATCTCTGAATCTGTGTTCCTTAAGATCAGTGGGCTGCTTTTGCTAAAGGTGATAACCTCAGCATCTTCATCACATTCAAATTCCTCCTCCCTGCTATTGCTGTAATTGTGCCAGACACCCTGTGCTTCTCCCACCAACACATCCCTGCTGTGTTCAGCACCACTAAGTGACCGCTGTGTTCTGCTCCAGACCTGGCTGTGCTGCAAAGGCCTGCAGCAGGTATGAGAGAGTGGAATGGGACTGAGAAACATTTTTGAAAAGCCACACACAAATATCAGCAGATAGGAAAAGACAAGAGTGCTGAGGACAGTACTAAGGGGAATAAAACACTGTGGCTTCCAGTGTGTTACAGGGTACCATTGCCCACATGCTTCTTCCATGTGATGAAACCCTGACAAGATACTGCTGGGAGATTGTTTGGCCCACAACAGAACGAACACTCCAAGTTAGGTGTCTGTATGTCCTACAAAGAGCTGGGTAACAACAATATGAATGCAGAGCTACGTGTACTATCAACTGGAAAAGCTGAGGATCAACCCAGAACCCTCTCCTGGAGCTTCCAAGTCTGTGTTAAAAAGTTGTCAGGAGAAAGCAAGGAGGATGCAGTTTATCTGAGCCATGGCAGATGTGGGCTATTCCTCTTTGCGTTAAAGGAGAAATGACAGCGATATAATCATGACTAATTACTGGGTTCCCCCCCCCCAAAAAAAAAATAATAAAAAGTTATTCTTGTCCCCCAGTTTTATTTGCTTTTCACTCTGAGAGGGCACTTAATTTCTCAACTGACTTCTGCTATAACTTCTTTGAGCTATATACACAGCCTATAGTCAGCCACACATGCTGGGATATCAGCACTGCTGTGTGGGTTTGCTCTTCATCTTGCAGAAAAAAACAAATGAGTTTAGACAGAGAGTGGGCTAAGGAATGAAAAATGTGGTTATCTATCTCGGTACACATGAAGGCACTAGACCTGTGGTTTCTTTAAAGCAGCACAGAATGTACAGCTCTATTTCCTTACTTGAATTGTGCTGAAACCCTCTGGCAAACAGGTAATTTTTTATTGACATTTTGTTTATTTTCTCTTGCAGCAAACAAGACAGTGCTGCATTTGCTCATTGTGAAGCTAATCGACTCCTTGTCAACTGGATCTGAACTAAATTGCGAAGCAAATCCCCGTCTTCAGGGTTTTTCTTGGAATGACGATTCCAGGGCATGTCTATACTGCTGCAGTCCTGCACTTGCCTGCTGCTATTGCTGCATTTATCAAGAACATGTCATGTTACCTCTGGTTAATTTAAAGAAATCACAGCAGTTCTGACACTTGTTGCCACCCACTTTATAATCTGTATAGATGCAATTAGAATTGATTGAGCCACTGCAAACAACCAACGGCAAAACAAAGGTTTCCCAGTATATATTTAATTAAGATGATCTATAAATATGGATTAGGTTAAAAGGCCTTTCAGATGTGCGCATGCATTGTGGTATGTCTGCTGATGCCGACAAGCCTTTCAAAGAGGTGGCTGCAGCTAGAGGGCAGAGGGACCAGAAGCTGGTGGTTAAGGTCCCTGGCCTGTTGTGGAGCAACAGAGATCAGAAACCTCACATGAGGGCATGTGATCAAGCTAGGAACTGAACAGGAAAGGTCTCTCTTGAGGCAAAGAAGGAGGATGGTTTTCTTTACTGCCCTCCTTGTTTGAAGGAAGAAGGCTTTTACTCATTCATTTATTTACTTACTTGTTTTCATTCCTGGGTTTAGTATCAGCTTAAGGACTGGGGCTTTTTCTACCCCAGAAGTGAATCTGCCCACTGGCTCACAGTAATCTATTCAGCTTTAATGAAACAGGTACTATACATTAAATGCATGACAATGCATTATCGTCACTCCAGCTGGGAAAGCACTGTGGAAACTTTGCCATGGATATAAACTCAAATTTAAAAATGAAATTGCTTTGGCTTTTTCTCTGCCCCTTTTAGTGCCCCTGGGAGATGTGTGTGATCAGACTTGGCATGGCTGCTTCACGTGGACTTTGTAGAGCACAAAAGGGTGGGAAACTGGGATGATGTTATTTTAAGAATTAAAATCTACCTGGTACCTTGGACTACAGTCTATGAACTGCTGGCTAAATGCTCTGAATTATACCTGTTCTTTGGCTCTGCTACTCCAGTCCCTACACAGGGGACCTGGACATCTGGCCTCAAGTCTCCAAACTGTGCTTAAATTCAGGCTGCCTAAAGCTGACAGCAAGAAACCTCCATTCCTGTCCATTATCACTGCTAGTGATCTACTGATCTCACTATTTTGTGTCCTCCATGTTATGCTCCTTCTCCATCTTGGCACACTTTAATCCTAGGGCATTCTGCTGGTCCTCCCATGTCCTTACAATAAGCACAGAGGACTTGGCTTTAACACACTCAGCCATATGGTTAGAAACTTAAAATCGCCACTTAGAAGAAGAATAGAAGAGAATCTGGCTGTGCAGGACATAGGGGGAAAGAGACACTGGTGGAGCAAGTGAACCTGAGTCTCCAAATGATTTATCTCACAAATTCATTTAATTTTCCTTTTGTTTTTTTCTTTCTCCAACCATGCAAACTTGAAGGCACTCTCAAGCCAGACGATCTGCTGGAGGCAGAGCAGTGACACAACTCAAACCAGAGAAAAGATGCAGATTTGGATGACTGGAGGGGGAAGAGGAGCAAGAAAGAATAAGTAACTTTAGATTACAGACTTTTCACTGAAATAGCTTTGGAAGCATTGTTTACAGTGGAAATACCCCAAACCTCCCAGCCTACTCAGTAATTCCATGTAAGATCTGATCTCTTATAGATCCAGGTTTTGAAAAGGTCAATGAATCTGTGTTTCTAAACCAATTTACATTCTGTTAGTTATGCACATCTGGACATAGTTTCAAAGAAAAAACCTGTTCTTGATTTCCCTTTACGGGGACTTGAGACCAAAATTAACACATAAATGGGAACAGAAAAATGAATAAACTGGCTGCGTATTCTGGTTTTAATAAACTGATAAACAAAATATCTTTGCTGGTAATTCTGAATTGTAATAATGAATTTTGAGAGTCATGATACAGGAACAAACATGTTTGGCTTTGAGTATTCAAAAGAAAGGGATGTGGCTCCCTTCGTGATGCAACTTTTCCTTGTTTTGCTGAAGCGATGTGTAGGTAAGTAATGATTTAGGAAACAGAGATTGTTGTCATGTCCATGCTCTCAAGATACAAGATTTTAGTGGCAGCTGTGCCACTGCCAGGTTTGTGTAAGTGCTGTTTAGAATGACACAAACAAATTACAAGACTGTGGGCACATTTTTATGTGTGTAGCTGCATGGGCTCCAGTTTCTACATTTGGAGTCCATGAGACAGAGCAGGACGAATCATTACCAAAAAAATGACATGCAAAGTGGTAAGAAATGTATCAGTCATTCAGAAAGCTTCTGGAATAGCAAACTACTTTTCAGGGTAATCTTTCTGACAAGAGCCATAGCTTTTTTTCCCCTTTTTTTACTGGAGTGCGGCTGTGCAGTGAGGGAGGATGGTTGGAAGAACATTTTTAAGAAATCCCTACTAAAACACATTCCCCTCTTCTGCTGACAACTCCTGGCTAAGTCTGATGCATGGGTTTTTTGCATTGTTAAGACAAGGAAATAATACTATTCCTTCATTTTACAAGATTTTTGGCAGCTTTTGCATTGTTTACAACAGTAACAAACTGTTCTTTCAGAAGTTCTAATTCTCCTGTCATACTCTCAAGATGCCTTTATTTGGCAGAGGAAAATATATTTAAATAATAAAGTGGTAACTAAATGACAAAAGCTGGAAATCAAAGCTAAAAGACAATTGCCTGCACAGAGCACAGTAGCATCACTGAGACAGAAAGCCTTCAAAAACCCGAACAACAAGAATTTGCATTGTAAATACAACTCTAACTACAGTGGAGTGCCACTGTCTGCCCCTGTAATTAATTTTCTTCTTTACCTTCATGCCTCAGACATCTGGAGATTATACACATCACCAGTAGCAAATCACTCCTGAGGCTTGTTCCTATGTAGTACTGTTCCCAAGCTTTGTATTTCATTCCTGCAGTAGATTCTAGTTACCGTATGAATGAACAGGGCTCTTGAACAAAAACTACGAGCCAGATCTTCTCCCAGTTTATCAATGGGCAATATGGAAATTCAGAGTCTGGAGCAGAGGGAGTTTTGCCTTACACCATAAAGTGTGGGCTCATGGTCGTCTGAGATATGCCTAACTGCCACTGGGCTCTCACATTATAGGGAAAGGCAGCAAGGTTGCTGGCTACATGCCACATTTTCCATTGAATTTACACCTTAATTGTTAAATTACAAAAGAACACGGAATTCATTAAGTTCCAGTCAGTAGCAGCTGTGTTTAGAAGTAGGCTGAAGTTTGAACTTTAAAAATGTATTCCTTCTACACATGGTGCTTCTTTACAATTTATCATTGCCTATTAGCTAATAACAGCAGCAGGTTGTTGATGGTTTAGTTTCTGCTTAAGAAATGATGCCACCAAATGTCAGAAGAAGAAATCAGTACGTTAGCTCTTCTGCTGAGACGTGTAGAATCAAGCTCCTGTTGAGCAAGATAAGGGCTGCATTAGCTCTCAGCAGTTGTCTGGTGCTGTTGGCATTACAGAAGCAGCACGTTGTGCTGAAAGGTAAGTGCCTGACTCAGTTTATTTGCCTCCTTGTCAGGAAGAAAAACTTCTGAAACCTTAATAGGATCATTCATGGATCAAGCAAATTTAAGATGTCTAAATTTATGAATATTAATACCGGACAGATGGAAGCACTCTAAGAGGAACAGTAAAGATATTCATAGCAACAAACTTGTTTTGATCTTACTGAATAAGAAAACAGGTGTGGCTACACAGCATTCTCTCTTGTCCCACTGTCCTCAGCACTGGCTGAAGACTCAAGCACTTGGCAGCGCCTGTGCCGCTGTGCACTGCTGCTGGGAGCCTTGCAGACATGAGCAGCCCGGGACTGACCTGGATGGCTGATGGCTGCTGTGGCAGCAGAGGAAATGGTTGCTTTCTGAAAACGTGTCAGTGTGGGTCTGATACTTACTGGGATCATGGTATCCATAGGTATTTCTGTAATAACAGCTGCTTGGCATGTGCTGAATGGGTTTTGGCAGGTATTGGGCCTGCACCTGATAATGTGTCAGGTGCGCTCTGGCTGAGGGTGATTTCTTCTAATTCAGCATTTTGTGTATTAATGCTTTTATCGTTAAACACACAGATTTTGTCAAGATAACAGTTTCAACATCTGTAACTCTTTAGAGCAAATGTGAATGAAAAGCAGCAAAGAAAGGTCCATTTTTCTTGCTGTTTCTAAATGATGGCTTTACAATAGCTGTTAGATTATTGAGAGTCTGAAGTTCTCTGGATTCAGAACTGTGCATATTTAAAAGATAAAAATAGCCTGTTGTTCAAAGTGGCTGTGTTTTACAGACTGGATACAGTCTGTGCCTTGTCTTAGTGCAACATTTTTTTCTGATTTAGTATCTATAAATTTCCTTTCTTTTCTCCTTTTCCAATACAGTGCTACTTCATTTTTAACAGCCACACTTACAGTGAATACAGACAGAAGAACTGTATTGTTCATGTACCAAATAAAACTTACCTTGCTTGATAGGCTGCTGGTTAGAGAAGGTGAGAGGAGTAACGAGGAATTTGGTTTCAGCTACCTGTACCCAGTGGTGCAGAATTTTTATCGTCCAAACACCGGGTCGCAGGGGCAAATTCAAAGGAGGTTTGTAGTGAGTAAATTCGGCACTGGATTCAATCAGAATATCATACGTTGCTGCAATTACATTAACGGGGTCCACCCAAATTACAGTAACGGTGACATTGGGGCCTTTTCCCCATTTCTGCATCCCAACTGGCTCATCTGTTGGGCCGAGGAGTCCTCCGAAATTCCGGAAAAGCCTCTCCTTGGCGTCCCATTCGGTGCCAATCTGAAATCAAAGACCACATTGCTGGTAAGCAATCTTAAATAATCTCTGTAAGTATCTAGATGCTTAGGTCAAATAAGGGCTCTCAAGACACACAAATATCTCTTAAATGACATGAGTTACACATGCATATAAAGGCTGATGGCAACATGACCTATGATCACAATGTGTACACAAATTCTGAGACAACCTTGATTGCAAGGCTTATTTTGGGGGGCCAAGTGTCCACTTTTGATTGATATAAAGGTTTTCTTAACTGAAGCGTGATATAACATGCTATAGCAGCTCTTGTTTTCCTCCACATGGAAGCAGTCAAATAAATGACCAAGACTAGTGACAGAACACAGGCTGTGCACAGAAAAAAATATAACCCATCACATACCAGGTTATGAAAATGATATATATTATACATTGAGAGATGGACCCTGCAATACAGACGTACACGGTTACTGCTAAGACCAAAGAAAAGGCTTTTGTGGACTTCAGGATAAGTCACACCAGGTCCTTTACTATGATCTATCTATTGATGTGTCATTGCACTCCCTTCCTGCCTGATGTGGGGAGTTATTTCTGGTAAACTCTTTTTACTGTCGTAATAGTGACACTTTTTCTGTTTATTCACTAACTAACAGTAAAGCAGCTGATTCACAATCTAGTGTAAATATTTAATGGACCTTTCTTATTTCCTAGCAGCTTTCGTATTTCAATGCTCTTTATCTGAATTTTAATGGTTAACCCACAGGATGATACAAACCACAAGCTGTTACCATTAACACTTGTGCACTACTGAAAATACACACCTCTGAACAGATAGCATAAAATGTAGTTACTGGCCTTCTTTGGCCAACTGAAAGACTTTACTATCCCAGTACTATATCTACCATGTCTTTATGAAGCTGCCTGTTAATGAACCACTTCCATCAATTCTCAAGAAGGCAACCTGGCGGACTGCAGTGCTGGCGGCATATTTGCTTTTGGAGGAAGCGCCCACCTTGCCTGTCCCACAAGTTCCTGTTCCCATGATCTCAAATCAAAAGTGGTCAATATCAAACACAACAAGATTTTAGGAACCTCATCTGAAGTGAAGAACAGGAGAACCCCTTGGATTGTTTTGGCAAGCAAACATCTGACATCATTCCTTGGAGAGACATACAGATGTTTTGGCCAGCCTGGTACTGAAACGCCTCATAGCCCTCCAGGTCTTCTCTGGCCTTAATCTCCAAACAAACAGTGTAGATGACTCAGCAGTCGATTTGTTCCAAATACAGAAACCATGGATTCTCTCAAGCAGTCTCCCGAGGCCCATGCACACACAGACAAGATCCCCTCTTTCAGCATATGTGGATATTGAAGATTTCCCCAACACAAAAGGTGTCCTTGTCCCTGATCTTCACCTTACACAGGCATGGTCAGAACCTGGCTTCCTAAGAGCATTACAAATAATTATAGCTTATTTGCTTCAGAGATTTTTCTTCTAGATTTCATTTCATTTCATGAGAGTAAGTAAGTGGTTCCAATATAATGCCAAAATCCCCCCAGATCCCTAAAACAGAACAATTACCTGGTGCCTATTACCCTGATAACTGTACTGGAAACTGTCCAGGCCCCAGTGCCTTCTAAATAAATCACTGTGGTTGGCAGACAAATTACAGGAGGACTGCAAGCAAAAGGCTACAAGGCCAGTGGAATAAAACCCGACCATCCTAAATACATTTGTCATCAGATGAATTCTTTTTGCTGGACTATGACACTGCAGAACATGATACAAAATAAGCCTTCCACTACTCTGCAATCAACACAGCAGAATCACTGGTATTTCAGAGGTATTTCACCTAGCACACCAGCTAATCAAACCAGACAGTGTAGCTCAGATATCAGACCCAAGCATCGAGTGCCTGGAGGAGCTGTCAGTGAGTACCCTCCTGACAAGACAGACTGAATAAGTATGGAAATAAGCTGAGAAAGAAAATTTCCTGATCAGATCTTATTATCTATTCCACCAACCCTCACTGAGTGCAGCCATGTTACACCTACTAGAGCTCAAGGGACCTGGAAATAATAAAGCCACAACTGGTGAAACAAACATACGCCCTCCTCCTGAGCAAAGAAAAGCCTGTCAGGAAGCACTTTCCACCACATTCAATATTTCTTACTTAAGAATTCATTGGAGAAAGCTTACTTCAACCTCAGAAATTAAGCATTCATCCCTGGCATCTCACTGTTTCTCTCTCTTTAGTCTCTCATCCCTGGCAAAAGAAATCAGAAAGTTAAAATCCCCATGCTCCCACCTCCAGGTGACATTGCTCAATACCAGGCTGCACAAAAGCTGTTGAGCTGTGTTCACATGCGCAAAGGTTTATTAGAGTGCTCTGCAGAAAAGCAAAGGTTGTTTTGGGGGAAAGCTTGTACAGAATTGTTGGCTGATTGTTAAGCTTTGTGCACACATGTTATTCCCTAATGTAAACCAAAGTTACAGCCAAAGGACAGGAGAAGAGGGGAAGGGACAGTTCCCATGAGAGCCTGTCAGGGTGTGCAGGCCCATTGAAACAGCAGCACAAAACCAACAAGGAGAAAATACTGCCCCAGAGTAGGCCCTCAGCATTGTAAAGGCAAAGCACCCAACACCCTGCACCACCCTGCACACCCAGAGCACAGCTCTGACCCAGGCAAGGTGCTGACCCTGCCTGGGGATGTGCACCAGAGGCAACTTTGGAAAGGTGCAGGCAGGGAGCTGCACACATCTATTTACAGCATCTGCCTTTTTTGTCTAGTTTCCAGCTGGGACACACGTTCCCACAGCTTACAGGATGAGCTGGGTTTAGAAGCACGGTATTTTAAAGGGGATTTTACCTAAAACACTAGTTAGTGGTTTGTACTTCTACCCTTGAACTCTACACAGCTGAGCTCCCTGTACTGAGGTGTCTCATTTTACAGGCCAAGAGATACTATGGTCCTACAGTATTTTTCATAGCCCCCTAAAACACTGTAAGTAGGCTTTCACTTTCAAATGGAATACACAAAGCATAGGATGGACTCAAGCACTAAAGAATATCTGATAAATTATGAAGGGATGAGGCACAGAAACTGACATTTTCCACATCATTATTTTAATCACCATTATTTTGGGCTTTGAGAGCAGGCACTGTGCCCAGGATACGTTTGGAAAGCTGGAACTCTATCATTGGATTAAAACTTCTGTTTCTATCTCTGTTCAGTCCCAAGATAAAATTTTCCCAAGATAAATTATGCCTTGATTATGGGTTTGTGTCTCATTGCTCACCACAAACAGGACCATTAGGTTCACACAATGCACACTAATTGCCTGCCACCTAGTTTATTTTATTCTCTGTGATGAATCACAAGTCTTAAGAAGACCAGAAATGAACTTCGCGTTCAGCTGATATACTGTGAGCTGAGACTTTTAGTACTGTACAGCAAATCAATCTTCTGCTCTCCACGTGCAAGTTGCCTGAACCCAAGCTGGTAGGATGCATACTGTGCGCATTGTGCACGAGCCAATTTTAGGAGGTGTGGGAGTTTCATGCTAGGAAATCATCTCCCCTGAATCCCCTCTAAGTTTGTTTTCTTTCGCACACAGTGCAGGAGCTGTGTGCCACTGACAGGTTATCATTGGCCCCACTAGCTGTCAGGCAACCCAGCCGGCTGAGTTTCTTTTCCCACTTGTCTTTACATGGAGTATGGTGAAACCTGCTACTTGGGAAGCAAAGTCTGAGAAGCAAAGCAAAAGGGCAGAGGGCAGGAAGGGCTGATTGGAGAGATCATGTCATCTCCGCTACAGTGTTGTGCATCAGGGTCATAAACACACCCAGGAGAACATTCCATGCAGCACATTTGTGCTCTTCTTGCTGGCCCTGTTGGTGTGAACTGGAAGAGGGAAGGAAGCTCCCAGCAACAAGGGCCCCATTCAGCTTTAAATTTCTGCCAGATCATGGGGTGAAAGTCATTAAAGAACCAGCAGCTGAATGTCCCAGTAAGCATGAATCTCAGTTTTCTTTTCTGGTGCTTAACCTGTGAACATGGACGCCCTCATCTTAGCTGAACTGCCAAGTTTCTCCTACAATTGCTGGACTTCGACAAAGCAGTGGCATTTCAGTAAGCAGTAGCAGATCAGAGGCTTTCCAGCCACACCGAAGCTGAAGAGGTTAATGCTGGGTTTATACCAGAGTGACTGAGAAAATAACGTGGCACAGAGGCAGAGATGCAGGGGAACACAGAAAGTAAAATAAACAATTAAGAAATGATTAAATAATTTACTTTGTACCTCCTGGTCTCTTAAAATACGAATAATCTATGAAAGGAGAGGGCAATTTAAGAGTTTAGGTGAGGAGAAAATGATGAAAGCAAGCACGTGACCACCAAAATTCTTTTTTGTGCTTCAAATAGAAGAAAATGTTTCCTCAGCCTGAAAAAAGCTCACCAGTGATTAAATCCTTCCTATGCTTGCACTCACACAGCTTCACTGCTGCAGCAGCTCCTGCAGGGCTGCTTACAGACCAGCCGTGGTCTATGAGGCTGTGAAGAGCAGCTCATTAGTCCCGCGGGATCTGCGGATCCTCCCTGCAGGGTGACACACTCCACAGTGCTGTGGACACCGTGCAGCCAACAGGCACCGATATGGCACCGCTCTCCTGCCAGGTGAGGCTGACACCAGGCACTGCTGCTCGGGGACATCTGTCCATGAGGCTTATGGTTACTGTAGGACTAGTTTTTGTTTGGGGGAAAAAGGTGCACTGGGGCAGGGGACAGTGAGTAAAATTCTGGTCCCTGGTTTGTTTCCTCCCTACAACTCAATGTTAATTCAGATATATTCTCTTTATGTATTTTTGTTTGAGTTCCAGAATACTGGGATCAATATATATTTTTTTAATCATACAATTAGCAAAAAACCCTTCTTCCTGCTGCCAGGCTGACTGCTTTCAAAGGAAGGACCCAGAACAGGCATTGGAATGAAAGTGAGATTAGAAGTACCAAATAAACAGCAGCAATACCCCTACAAATCACAAGAATTAAAGCTTGTATGACCATTTATCACTGCACGAAATGGCAAGCCTACCATCAGACACATTGATAAATGAAACACGCTTTCCATTCATCTCTTTAATGGCATATTAGTGTCATGGATTTGCCATGCACACCAAAACACTGAATCCTACCTAGGCATTTCTTAATTGCCCAAGAAGATGGTAATTTATGGACTTAGCCATAATGACTGGAACACATTTGTTCAATCAATTTTATACCTTAATTGAAATTTGTGGCTTAACAAGAAAAATCATGAAATTAACTGCTCAGACAGTTATATCCTTAAACCACAACACAGATGTCGGGTTCCATTAGTGGTCAACTTCCCTGATACATTTGAGGGTACATTTTTTATACTCTGTGTCAGATCCTGAGACAAATTCCCAGAATAAACAACAGGATTTGTGGGAAATCTCAGCCACTGCTGTATGTTCTCGTTCGTGTTACAACATCAGTATTCAGCTCACATGTGGCAGCGGTGCCTGACTATCACTAATTTTATGAGGGTTTTTTCAGTATACTCCAGAGGAACGCTTCCCACATCCCCGTTCACATCTGGAACTGCAGAAACACGGCATTTTATCCCAGGTGTCTCTCACAGCACTCACAACAATCACAGTCACATTTTTAAGTTACTGAGTGCCTTTTACAACATCAAATACCTTCAGTTTGTTCTTGAAACAAGAGGGAGTAAGGAAACTCACTAACACACTAACATAAAAAGTGAACGTCGACTACAGGTAAGAATTGGCAACCCGATTTCCTTCGATGAAGAGGATGTACATTATGCTAGAGAGCCACTCTCACCTAAAAATGACAGGGAAACACAGTTTCCAAAGGCTGCTGAAGTAGTATGCAACCCCTCCTGAGGCTGCTGACATTGTGCATGCACGGATACAGATACTTACCTCTGAGAACTGCAACCTTCCAAAATCACTTGGTGGACTTGCAACCTTAAAGACTTTCTTGGGCATCACCCAGGTTTCCAAAGTCTCCAGTTTGCTGACAGCCAGGTTGGTTGCATGGTGTCTGATTAGGAAGCCTTGGAAACGGTCAGCAAGGAAATAAAGGTGGACGGAAACTGGATGGCCCATGGGGTAGTATCTGTAAAACAGCAAAGGCACATGCTCATCAGTTACACAAGAGAGACATGAAATCTCCATTTACTTGGGGCTAATGGCTTAAGAAGCATTCATTTCAACTAGAAAATTCACCACTGTACATTAAGAGATTTCAAATGTGTTCGTGACACATTATCAAATATTCTTAGGCTGTTCTGATTACTCTGAAACATACAAAAATGTTACTAAGAATACATGCTCATTTAGAACATATTCACAGCTCGAAGCTCATTAGGAGATACATCTGTGTGCCAGAAAACCCCCCTTCCTTACTAGCTCTTCTGGGTAAAAAGTGCTACTCAGAGACACGCTTTGTTGGGGTGCAGCACTGTTGGCTGGGATAAACAATGCTCAAGAAATGGGCTATGGCTCCAAATCGGCTGTCCTTTCATTTTCATCCCTTTTGGGGTGTTTTGCCTTCAACAGGATGAGTCCCTCCAGCGGCCTGGCCATGGCAGGGTCCCTCGCTTGCTGCGGGACAGCAGCAGCCTGGGGACAGCAGAGGGTGCTGTGCGGCCGGGCACGGCTAGCTCATGTCCCACTCCATTCCCCGCACATAGATCGAGTCCCCAGCAGATATCCCCTGCATACAGATCTGATTCCCAACCGACTCTCCAAGGGCAGTGCTCTGTAAGGTGGCACTGCAGCAAAGACAGCAGGTCCCCATTTTACGTCTCCTTTATTTTAGGAAATAAACTCCACATTCCTCAAGGACTTGAAGTTGCTTTTCCTGTGGATTTTTCTCCTCATCATTAAAATAAACCGAAAAAAGGTCAAACAAACAGGAAAAACCTCTCATCGGGAGGTCTGGAAGCCTTCAACTACAGTTTGGATTTAAAGACACTGTAGTTGTAGTTTCAAATAATTAACCTTTATGGTCAATTGTCTGCTGCAGTCTCAGAAACATCTCAATGATGTTTGTCAATATATGGACGCATAAGTAACTAAAAACGTTATTCAGAGCTCCAAAATTAAATATTTTCCTACTTTACAGCACTGGCATTAACTGTGAAACAAGTGTGTTTGCAACACATTTAAAACCAGCCACTATGACACCTCCCCAGTCCAGTCAGCTAAGACTGACTCCTCACGCTAGTTACCACATCTCAAGATGTGGGCACTAAGAGGAGCTCACCAAGAAGGACTTTCCACTACATGAAACAAGCAACACCCAGAAGGGCATCTCGAGCTTGGGAAATAAACACAAGACAGGGTACAAACAGAGGCAGCAGTGATGAACTGAGCAAACACGCAGCAAAGCTCTGCAGCCAGTACCAGCAACAATCTGACTTCTGTTCTGAAGTCAGACACCTCCTGTTTTATATCTGTGCAGCAGCAAATATTTACAACATCCTTGAAACAGGCTGAGTAAATTGTCTCTTGGCAGCAGCGAGTAAAAATGTCTAGAGATGGAAGAAATGGATTAAATCTCAATCACACATTAGGGTGGCTTCCAACGACAATGCTGATAAGCAAACTAACTTGGTACCAGAGCAGTCTGCAGCGGGGGCACGGCTTTCTGAGGCCTTGTTAGAAAAGCGTGTGAGGCAGCTTCTCTTCCAACAGGCTCCTGGGCCGCTGCGGGTGGCAGCATCGGACTGACTCCAAATGTGACCTGAAGCCGTAGAGGCTTTCCTCGCAGTGCCTGCAGCAGTGTGAAATGAGCTGGGGTGCTGGCTGCACTATCAGCTAACTTCATGCTGCTTTTAGCCCTAACAGCAAAGGGAATACTGTCAAGGTGCTCAGCCCAAATATCTCCCTGCCATTACTGTGTTAGACATACTCAAGAGCGCGAGAGGGAAAGAGGAAGTGTATATATGCACACGCCTAGAAAGACAACATAGTATGAAGAGAGATGTGAATCATAAACCGGAGGATTATCCACCTTTCGGTGATTTAAACTGGATGCTGACTTACAGTGTTTTGAGGGGGCTCAGGAAGGTATGAAAATGAACCCTCCACTCACTATCACTGCTTGCAATTCCTCCCTGCAGTGTTTCATGAGGCTCCAGCCTACTGTAAAGGAGCCATACTTTATCCTGGAGACAGCTGCAATCAGCAGTGGATGACATGGCTTCCCTATCTATAATCTGGGCAAGCTTGAAAAGCACCTTGAGTTCCTGTGCAATGAAAACCTCCCCAGAAATGGAATTGACTATTGATATAAATCATCATCAGAACACTGGCAAAAGGAATAAGCACAAAAGTAATTGGCAAATTATTTCAGTCCTGGTTATACATAGCTCTCACCATCCTCTCTGCTGGCTTTACTCAGCAGGACAAATGACCCAGGACTTCTTTAGGTTTGCCCTCATTTCATATAAGGAAGGCATGCTACTAGTGATTATTTCTATCTAATTGTTATTGATCTTTCATTGCTTTGTACTGGTAACCTTTACTGGCAAAGCTGTAATAGGAATCTGGATCACTTATTGCCATGTCTTTCTAAATGGGAATTGTTCAGCACTTCCATGACTAAGTAGGAAGGTCAAGGTGCATTTCAGTTCCCTCTCGAGCACACAAGAGGGGCAAAGTCCATCTGTCAGACCGCAAGGAGTGTGTTCAGTATTTGCTGACTTAAGACTGTGTGTGTCTTCGATTAGGATAAAAAAGGCAGGGTCCAAAAATACATTCTGAATCAGGAATTAACAGACTGTAAAGTAAGATGTCAAAAGATGAACCCTCTCTGCTTTGAATGTAAACAGTTTCAGACATCTTTGCAGGCAGCACACATCTACGATGAGGAGAGACTGTGCGAGTCTAACTCCAGGAACATTTCCTTCAAATCCCTTTTAGACTAAATCCTTCTTTGCTAAGCTTATAGGTGAAAAAAGAATCTAGAATATAGGGGAGGTTCTCTTTAAAGAATAAGGTTCTCTTTAAAGAGTAAGGACCTTTATTTGCTGTATCTATATTTATCCATATGAACATTTTATTTACTTGATGCTAATGGATCCCACCAGTTGCAATGCTTTTGGCACAGACAGCTGTACCAAGCAGGCAAACTGAGCTCAAGCAAGTAGTTCTCTGTACTCCTTGTATACACCCAGGGGAACAAACAAGCAAGGACTATTAATCTGCCTGTGTTCAGAGTAATTCTGAAATCCTGTCCTGTGCTTTTGGTAAGCCTAATAGAGGTGAACATGACCTCTGCTGCAATCACACAGAGGGTTTTAGGAGCTGCAGGTATAATACACTTGCTAAAATTAATCAAGAGAAGGCAGCAGTGCGGTAGCACCGCCCAACTGGATCCTGTCAGTCTCCATCACGCTGGAGAGGAGCTCCTTAAAAGTGCAGCAAACAGGTCACGTAATGTCAACCCTGAATAACCAATGTTATTTTATAGGCATAAATACTCCTTATAAGCACTGTACATTGGCAGCTGCCTGGTCCTGTCTGTGACTGCACGCTCCAGCCAGCAGCTGAACCTCTGCCGGTGCTCAGTGGTCCCGGCTGTGTCCCCTGAAACACCCCAGAACAGACAGGCTCAGACTCACCGGCAGCTGTTGTCTCCAGCAGCATGGAACGAGGTCTCGGCTCTGCGCAGGCCCAGGCGGGAGAACGCGTGGTACATGGTGAGGGCGACATCGCTGAGGGTGTGCACGCCGTCAGGCTCATCATACACGTTCTCCCAGTAGGACCGCAGGCCGGGCGTGCCGGATGGGTAGTTGCCGTACAAGTAGTAGTCCAGCTGGCCGATTATCTCCTGGTTCACCACAGCTTCAAACTTGCGGGCAAAGAAGGTTGGCCTGGCAGTCTGCTGTGGTGATACGGAAGGAAAAAACACTGGAGTGAGTTCCCGCTTTCAGGCACGACACTTCATCCTAAGAAATGGGTTGGAGTTGAGGACATGAACTGGTTCTTCCCATGGTCAAAGGTGACTTAAAAGGTCACCTTTGTGACCGTTTGTCATTGAGGGTGTCGTTAAGATTCACATAAAAGCTACATAATTACTCAGCAAAAATACAGGCAAACCAATCCCTTTGTACCACCAGCCACCACCCTCTGCCTTGCTCTGGAAGGCTCTCCATGTGCCAGAGAGCTGGGGAACACTCTCTAAACTACCATGTTAGTCTGGAGATGGAGCAGCAATGGCATATGTCATCAGTAGTCAGACAGGGAGCTAAGTCCTGTGGCACTGGGGCTCAGAAGAGGTAGAGCAGCATTTCATTTGTGAATGCTCCATCCCTGGCAGTGTTCAAGGCCAGGCTGGATGAAGCCTTGGGTGGGATGGTTTAGTGTGAGGTGTCCCTGCCCATGGCAGGGGGTTGGAACTGGATGATCTTGAGGTCCTTTCCAACCCTAACTATTCTATGATTCTATGATTTGCTGCTCTGAGGTGGTCAGAGGACTCTGGGAGAAGTGACATCTGTGGCAGAGGTTTCTCAGCTTCTGACTGGTCCCATGTAGAGTCCTTGACTGGTTTGAGTTGGGAGGGACCTTAAAGATCACCTAGTTCCAATCCCCTGCCATGGGCAGGCACACCAGTATCAATTTTTTTGCTTTGCACTTGACACAGTCTTGGGTTCAGTACTGGTTTGTTTGCTACTCAACTACCATTAGCTGTTAAAAAGCCTTTGCTTTGCCATGCTCATATTTGAGCACGGGTTCTGAGATCCCAGGAGCTCAAAAGTGCCCCAGATGGTTGAAAAATTCTTCTGAGGATGCTGAAGTTTACTCTGAGATGGCGCATGCTGTGGGCTCTCTGATCTCCTCCTCTGCAGCTTGCTTTGTGCCTGCGTGGGAACCGCGAGCGAGCCGTCTGGTGCCACACGTCTGTCTGAGGGGCTCTCTCATCAGGCGAGCGTCAGAAGCTGCCATCACATCTGTTCTAATTTGGAACTTTCCCTTGCAGCTCAGTTTACCTGATTGTTTTGTGAAATGTCACCGTGGGCTGTTTTCCCAGCCTGGAGCAGGTCAGCCTCTGCACGCTGGCAGCAGTTTCTGAAGACGTGCCATTTATTCTGTGCTGGAGACTTTGCTGGGATTGGTGTTTGGGGCAGCAGAGCCTCTCTTAGATAATGTCTGATTTGCTCTTTTTGTGAGTGCCCGTGTCACTGACTTCAACCATGCCTGGTAGGCAGCACATTACAATAAAGAATAGATCTCTGTTTTGGAGCAGTCATCATTTTTGTGCTGTAGGGTAACACATTCCCCAGCCCACACAAAGCCTGAACAAACATGCTTTATGCAGGGAACCCTGAGGAGCTGCAGGGATGGAATTGCAAATCTAGTGCCCTTGAAACAAGCAGTTGTTCATTCTTATTAGGAGACACACAGGCCAGATACAGTCCTGAGGCAGAGTGCACCCTTGAGCACAAGGATTTGCTCTCATGTGTGCCTTGAGGAAGCTGTATCACAAAGGAGCCAATTAAACTTTTTGAGACAGTCTTGCCAAGCCTCGGTGATCGAAACCTCATGACTCTGGCCCCCAAAACCATGAGATAAACTTAAATATAATCATGTTGATGAATATGATAACAAAACCCAATTTGCCTTGTACTGTGTAAGCCTCTAGCAGGCACTCCAGCCAACTGCTAAGCTTATTTCCAAAGATTAAAAACACTGCTTTAACAACAAAAGCCAGGAACTTCCTGAAATCACCTGAGCTGCAACTTTGGAAAAAACCCTTTGCAGTACATTCACAAGAGTTACCAAGTAATACTGGCACAGTGAGAGATGTGTCAAGCTTCCCTCCTTTCTAGCAGAGTAGATCTACCAATGCCAAGTTGTTCAAAGAGCTGCTTTGCGGCCCTGCCACACAGCAGTACACCTCAAGGGCCCAAACACAGGAGAACCAATCCTTTACTCTCCCGAAATTAAGAGCAGAGCTTCCTCACACCTCTTCCTCCACCTTGTTTGGTTGTGTAAAAGCTTCCCTTCCCACTCCTTACTGATGGCTCTTCACACCCCAGCAGAGAGGGAAGAACTTCTTTGCAGGTATCAGAGAAAAGCCTGGTTCAGTTACCTGGAATCGGTGGAAGTCTGCTGGTTTAAAGTCATTCGGTGAACAGCCACACCAGTCAACAATGTGCTTGTACTGACACTTGCAACCGAGTTTACGGTTCCAGTTCGTGATGCGCAGGTTGTTGTCCACCATGGTGTCACAGTATGGGCTGTTCTCCAGGACGGTGTGAAAGAAGGACTGCAAGAAAGTCAGATCAGACAAGTACATTCAGCTCCTCAGACTTCCATTTTCTCTTTCACTTCACCCCATGGGCCTGAGCTTAATGAAGGTGACTTACTTTCTTCCAGAGTGACAAAACAAACAAGCTCTATCATTCTGCTATATATGAAAAGCTCTCTACGTGTATGCACTCCATATGGCATGAAAAAATCACAACACGCTACAGACGTAGCAAACTGTAATAACAGACAGCTGAGGCCTTGCACAATAACATGGCATAGAACGGTTGCATTTCTGCAATGACCAGCTTTAGGCAGTGGGAGTCCAAAGGACTTTAGAAAAAGCACCGGAGTCAGCAATTACTTTGGTTTTATTTCAGCTGTATGAGCAATTCGAAGAAATTCCCATTATTTCTCCTCTGTAAGTTACATAGAGAAATAGTCTAGCAGATTTAGAAGTGTTTTTCTGAGCAATGTGTTAATGATGTATCTCAAGTTGATTCCTAAGACAATTCTCAAACCTCCCCCATCACCACAGTTACTATGAAAAAATACAGTTTCAGACAGCTCTTCTGTGTTGTCTGTATCTCCAGCACTCTGAAATGCATTGCTATTTGAATGGCCTTGTTCTGAAATACACAGTTCACCCCAGGCACCAGAATGACGCTCTGCCTCCTGCAATTACATCCAAAATCCTAAGTCTTTATTTGCTGACTCAAGGCAGCAAGGAATTCCTATTGGGCTACCCTAATTATATCATCATAATATCAGCTATTACATAAATCATGTGTAATGGGGACTGATATAGCAGGTTAACAGGTCAGTGAAGGCAGGGTGATTTTAAGAAACCAGCTATGTATCTTGCAAAGAAAACTTTCTAGAAAGAAGCTGTGGAATATGATAAAATTTAGACCTGTGAGAGATGATTTTTGAAGCAGTGACTTCTCTTTAAAATCAGTAATACTAAGACCTATAAATAACCAGCATAACATTAGCATGGCTGGCCACCAAATAATCCCCCTACCCTTTTTAATGTTAAATGACAGCCCAGTGAATATGGATTTTATGCTTGAACTGTTTGGTTAAACCCATAAAGGCATCCATTCTCATTCAAGCGAGAGAAAAAAAAATCCCTACCCAATTACCCATTGCCCTGTGTCCTCTTGTAACGATACAGAAATTTCTCCTAGATAATGGATGAAAAGGTTATCAGAGTTGAGAGAAAAGGTGATTTTTAACAGAAATGGGATTAAAGCAAGATTATTCAATATGCGTGTGGAATAATAAACCCCTATCAAAAGATGACAATCTCTGTGCTCCACTGCAAGCTAATGAGCCTGGATTTGCACAATCAGTCTCATCAATCCCTCAGAATGTTCAGAGGCTACTCGTGAGGCAAGTTACCATTTTAAAGAGAGCCATGAAGTCCTCCTTGGGATGGCTGCACGTTACATACCCTGGGAGCAGAGTCTGACAAAGCAGCGGAGCAATGTAGCTGCTGAGGCAGGTGTAGCACAGCCTAACAACCCGCCAGGCTCTGTGCTCAACTTGGAGATAATGCACATCTCCTTGACACACTGCTGCACTGTAGATGAAAACCCACCCTGGTGTGCATTCCCCTTCTGCATCAGTTGTAGCCAGAGCGATTCCTGAGTGATCTAAATGATTTCTGACTATGCCTTCTAGCTGAGTTTTGGACAGAACAATAAACCTTTGTTTGTAGGGGTTTTATTTTTAAAGAAAAGGGTGGATAATCGCGAGGAAAGCTACTTATGAAGACAATCCGCCATCTCTAATAGCTTTCAAAGGCTTTGTGGAGGAACAATTTGCAAGCAAAGGGCAGCTGGATTTTTGGTTGTTCAGTAATAGATTACTGTGCTTGAAAGTATAAAACAAAGCCACTCCTGGCAAAAAACATCCCACAAACAAAACAAAGCAACTGAAAACCTGCAAAAACTGTTTCAACACTAAAGGACTTACTTATCATGGAAGTAAAATTCTCATTACCCACCAAAGTCAGGGGAAAGCCCCTCTCACTTTGATCGTCTCTGAGACAAGCACACATGCTGCAGTTTTGAACACAGGGCAGGACTGCACTGAATTCACCTACCTCAGCCGGAAGCAATGTGTAAGAGTAAAACCTCTTCATCTTTGTGACGAGATCATCATTAGAGAAAGTGACGTACTCCACAAACTTCCTGTTCAGGAGAAACCAGTCTGACCCTCCATCGACTGCAATTCCTTCTGGGATCCTCCGGTCCCCCAGGCGCCACATGTGGGTATCACATTCCAGGAAAAGTCGATCCAGTCCTTGCTTCCTGATAAATCTGAGGGGTACAAAAGTAGTCATTGAAAGTTAATTTGTATTTCGTTTTCACCACTAACTCTTAGAAATAAAGAGGCTACTTTCTCAAACGAAAAAGCATAAAAAGGTTACTTCTGTATTTCTTTTCTACTCAAATAGAGGTTCAATAAATGATTGATCAGTTATATATTCAGTTATAGAGGCAAAGATTAGATTGCTTTTCAACATCCTTTACACCTTCTGCTGTCCTAAAGACAGAACTGTGCAAGTTACAGAGCTGTATGGCATGAAACCCCATAATGTTCATTAACTCTTAACAAACTGCTGCAGAACCACCAGAAGATGACTGGGAGCTGAACACACCCTGGGTGATAGGCTTCTGCCTCTAAGTAAATGCACAGGTTTTGAAAACCCGCCAATTGTACGCAAAGGTAAAATGACCAATTTTTCTCCCATGTTACTATTACTTGATTCTTTTTATTGAGGTGTAGTTAATTAGGAAGAGATTCAACTGCATTGCTTTTTGCTGTAGAATGAGTATGTTATGTTTCCTCTGTTTTCAAGTCTATGGGAACAACGTTTTGTTATTGCCCAGCCATGAATAAGAGGAGCAACTGCCAAACTGTCAAGTTATGGAAATGAATTATCCAAGACCAATAAGAAAAAAACCAAGAAGAGCTGGAAAATCAATCTGTGTTTGAAAACACTTTGTACTGATGCCCACACATGTTCTGAGACTGTCTGATCCAGGCTTCTATTTGTGATTCCATTTTCAGAATTGTTTCCCAGAAAGGGAAGTGGGACAGCCATGAATTAGCACACGCCTTTTGCAAGGGGGGCTGAGAACTGTTATTAACAGGGAGTTAGTGTGCTGAACATATCCCACATGTTCTGAACAGTAATAAATGCTAGCTAACCAGAGCGCTGTAGTAACTAACATCCACATGAGCACAGATCTCACTGCGAGAACAGCAGATAACATGAGCTACAGCACTTACAGTGAGGAGGACACTGTAAGACCTGTGCTTCCTTCCTGAGCAACAAGAACAGCCTGAACAACAGAGCTACACCAGGGTTCTTAGAGATGTTTTAGAATTAGGAAGTCAAGAAGACAACTCAATGGTTTTCAGACACATGCAACCGAAGGAAGAGGAAAAGAAATAGAAGTTAAGGAGCACCACCAAAGCTGCCTGGAAACGTGACTGTTGACCCATTAGGCTACCTCCCTGGTTAAAGTTTTGTTCTCTACCAATCAAAAGACTGAGATGCAATTATGAAATGGTGCATATTAATTTTCAAAAGGACCGTAAATGACTGCAGGGTCTACGTTCTAGTGATAGCTGTGTTTCTTCTCACAGTATGAGGAAAGCAGTCCCCTGTTAACACAACAGTGCAGAAAATGTGTAGATGAGAGCGGAGAAATTTTTCTTTCCATGAACAAGTTTCTAATTTCATGTTCCATTATGAAGGATAATAGAAAAGTCTTGCAATTTTAATGCAGTGCTCTGGATTGTAATCTTCAAATTCAATATTTATGCAGTTATCTCCAAATCAAATATTAATGTGCCTGAAAGTTTGGTCATCTATTTATTTCCCTTAAAACTAAATGCTCATTCAAGTTAATTATTTTAAGAAAATAATAGAATTTTATCGACCATATTTAAATAGGAACTCTATTTGGGGTTTGGTAGTGGGGAAGGGGGGGGGGGCTACTATGAGAAGATGCTAGAAGCTTTCCCTGTGTCCAACAGAGGCAGTGCTAGCTACCTACAAGATGGACCCGCTGCTGGCCAAGCCTATCAGCGACCATGGCCACACCCCTGTGATAACATATTTAAAAAGAGGAAAAAGTTGCTGTGCAACAGCAACCGCGGCTGGAGTGAGAGCACGTGAGAGGAACAGTGCTGCAGACCCCAAGGCCAGTGCAGGGGGAGTCCTCCCCTGAGGAGGAAGGAGGGGCAGAGACAACATGTGAGGAACTGACCACAACCCCCATCCCCTGTCCCTCTGCACCTCTTGAGGGGAGGAGGAAGGAGAGAATCTGGGAGGAAAATTTAACCCAGAAAGAAGAGAGGGTGGGGGGAAGGTGTTTTTCAGATATGGCTTTATTTCTCATTATCCTACTATGAATTGATTGGAAATAAAGCAAAGGTTTATTTATAAATGAAACCAATTTCCCCAAGTCAAGTCTGTGTTGCCCATGATAGTAGCTGCTGAGTGATCCCTTCCTGTCCTTACTTTCACTCATAAGCCTTTGCTTGTATTTTCTCTCCCCTGTCCAGTCGAGGAGGGGAGTGACACAGTGCCTTTGGTGGGCACCTGGCTAAAGTCCTTTTCCATGGAATAATTTCTCTAACTGCTACCTCCACCAATTTATCACCCTTTATCCTCATTTTCAAACCAAAACTTCTTTGACTGCAACAGAAACTCCCAAACCAACCCCCCTCACTGACCATTTCAAAAACCCCTCTACTTGCAACTCCCTCAGCCTGTATTTATTACCTGCTAGGGCTTACAGCTGGCTAACAGCAGAAAGCTCAATTTTACGATTTCAGCTTTGCTGTCTGAAACTAGCAATAGAAGAGTATGGCCACACTGAATATGAGAAGATCCCAGCAAATCCAGGCTCACAGTTTCCTGTTTTCCAAAACAGTGGACAGGCTCTTTTTTTTTGTATACAAAACAGTTCTATGACTTTTTAGAGCTAATGGCTTGGACAAGCAAATCTCAGCACATGAAGTGAAATAAGGCAATTCTTAGGAGCATGAGTGTTTTCACAACAGAGTTCAGTCCTAAAATCCTATACAACATGGTTATTAAAAGAAAACTAAATGTACTTTCCAACCATTCATCCTCCAGCAAGGCAGCGCAGCCCAGCTGAAGAGCAGCAACACATTTGGAGACCTGCAAAGAGATAACTCTCTAGCTAATGCTTCTTGAAACCTTCCTAGAAACATCATACCAGGTTTTAAATACCAGAAACAAGTAGGAAGCAGGCAGTTCTCAAAAGGCTCGCCCGTACTGTACCTGCTTCAGACATAGGCATTACATCTAAAAAGAATAGCACAGTAGCATAGCAAATGCTTTATTTTTTTGTCTATGAAGCAATAGCTCATCCAAGGGGCTTTGAAGACACAGCTTTCTATTGGGCAATTGCTTGCTATCCATCTATGTTCCTTGGGAGCCAGGGGACCATGAGTGGTTTTTATCTGCTAGAAACTAAACGATCCTGCATGCGGAGGCAGTGGTTCACGCTAGCAAGCCCAGGTTGTACTGCTGGCACAAAGGGACCTGAAATGCAACCAAAGAGGAAAGGGTGGATGAAGCTTTTATCTTCCATCCAGACTCTTTTCTAGGATGACTGATGCTCCTAGCCAACCGAGCAATAGAGATTTTGGCACTCAGGGAGGCAAGGACTTACTCTAAGCATACTGGATATTTACTGAGGGAAAGGTACAATCTGTATGCCATGTAGACCTTTTCAAGAAATCAAAACCACTCAAACACTACAGACATCTTATAAACATTCTTGATCAGCCATCTAATGGTCTTGCAGCAGCCACCTCTGAAAAGAAAGAGAAGAAGATGGAGGGCAAAAGCTGATCCTACCCATTTGTTTCTAGTCTCGTCCTGTATTTCATTAGTTCCTAGTTATGCTCAATGTAATTCCAAACAAGTGCATTTTATACAGGCATGTCAAGCTTCAGAGAGAGCAATGAAATACAAATAAATAGTGATTTTCCCCCTCAAGTCTTTCTCTCTTGGGTTTTACAAGACATCCAACAGGTAACTCCCAAATCAAAGTACAAAAAATGGATTATCAGCCATATCCTGGGCTGCATCAAAAGGAGTGGGACCAACAGGTCGAAGGAGGTGATCCTGCCTCTCTACTCTGCTCTTGTGAGACCTCACCTGGAGTATTGTGTGCAGTTCTGGGGTCCTCAACATAAAAAGGACATGGAACTGCTGGAACAAGTCCAGAGGAGGCCACGAGGATGATCAGGGGACTGGAGCACCTCCCGTATGAAGACAGGCTGAGGAAGTTGGGGCTGCTCAGCCTGGAGAAGAGGAGGCTGCGTGGGGACCTCATAGCAGCCTTCCAGTATCTGAAGGGGGCCTCTATAGGGATGCTGGGGAGGGACTCTTCGTCAGGGACTGTAGTGACAGGACAAGGGGTAACGGGTTAAAACTTAAACAGGGGAAGTTTAGATTGGATATAAGGAGGAAATTCTTTCCTGTTAGGGTGGTGAGGCACTGGAATCGGTTGCCCAGGGAGGTTGTGAGTGCTCCATCCCTGGCGGTGTTCAAGGCCAGGTTGGATGAAGCCTTGTGTGGGATGGTTTAGTGTGAGGTGTCCCTGTCCATGGCAGGGGGGTTGGAACTAGATGATCTTGAGGTCCTTTCCAACCCTAACTATTCTATGTTTCTATGATTCTATGATTAGTAATAGCATTTCATTTGTCTTAGTCTACGTGGAAAAATTCAGGTGCTTCCTGGCAGGGTAAGACCAACACACGCCTGACAAGTGCAAATGTACTTGCCAGGACAATGACCCGACAGCAAGATATGGTTAGCCAAATACATTGGAGATTGCCATCAGATGAAGACACCTGACCTTTCTCCCAATGCAAGACAAAACAACAGAAGGAAAATAATGATAAGAGACTCAACCAGGAGAAAATAACATTAAAGACTAGAGCTAAGAAAAAGCATGTCATGTTACATTTATTTGATAAAACACTCCAGCTAAGACATTTTATGCTTACCCTTAAGCAATTTTAACTCTTCCTGAAAAGCTTCTAGTTTTGAGGAGCCTGGATTACACTCACAAGTAAGCAGTGAGCATAGCATAACATGAATGCATATCACCAGCTGAGCTCAGCGATCAGGCAACGTGCGAAAGGTGCCATTTACGCCCTGACTGTGTGGATGCAGCCTCAGGCTTTACACAGTTCCGCATGGTTATTTTTATACTTTATGTTAAAATCCTACTGCCTACAGCACATGGTGTGTCATCCACCCCTGAGCATGGATAGTTAACTGTCCAGACAGCTCATGAATGCAACCCAGCTTAGGGAACTCCTCTTACTTTGTAGTGTAGTTAAATATTTATAAATGCATTTCAGATGAGGACTGAATAACACATAAAGCATTTGTAAGATGTTTAGCACATGCTCCTACAACATGAATATAAACACACAGCTCAACCCTTCTTGCGATATGTTTTAACGATAAATAAATATCGCTGCACAGTTCATGAATATCAGCAAAATCATCACAATCAAATACGACCTCCTGGATAGTTTTCTGAAAGTGACGAGGCCTACCACAGCAACTCTGAGAGACCCCCGGTCCTGAATGCTCACCCTTACACAGTACGTAAGACAAGGTCCGCTGGTTTCCATTTTCTGACATCTGTGAGTGAGTAAAACTTCTTAAGCATCAGAGGCTACCACATTGCCAAACACTACTTATCAGCAGCTTTGTCACTAAAAGGTTTTTGACTGGAAGGAAGTTACATTTTAAGGTGAAAAGGTTTCTTCCTAAATGTTTCCTGTTTCTGGCTTCTTGCCTAGAAAACCTCTTTTCCACATTTCACCGATGACCAGGTCCACCTACAAGGATCTCATCATCATTACTCACAGTACAAGAACTAGGAATAAAAGTGAACAATATACCAGCAAAGCAATTAATCACAAATCAAAAGTCAATGTCAAGCAAGGATCTGCAGAGATTGGAGCTCCACTAGTACCACATCCACGTTCTTCTTAATGTGAGTGGGCAAACTCTGCACATTGCTTTGACCGGATCTGCTCCTCTTTTTACCCTCTTTAGACAAAAACTGAAGGAATCAGCCAATTTTGGTGGGAAAAGTCAAGTAAATATTTTTACAGATGAGAATATGAGAGGCTCTTGCCAGCAGTGTTTGCACAGCCACCTTGGAAACACTTACTAGAGTCAATCAGTCAGGAAGCATATAACAATAACGTGCAATTTAGGTGACCAAATAGAAAGTACAGAACTGTAATTTGACAATCTTGAGTGTAGCAGTTGCAACAAGTAATTTGTGAGCAATCTCTAGCGTACAATATATCTCCATAAACCAGTCACTGAATAATGTTTTGTAATAAGTTCATAAACCCCAAACCTGAGCAGTTTCATTCCCTACCCGCTGCAGGCCAGAAATCCTGGCCTCCACTGAGTATGTGATGAGTTTCCAGTTGACTGTGACACAAGCCTGACTTCACCACATTTCCATAAGTAACTCTATGCTATGAAGGGTTACAAGGTATTTAAAAAACCCTTATATAATTAACAATTGGCTATTTGAGAAGAATATCTATGCTATACCAGATAACATCTGTTTTCTAAAGCTATGATCTTGTGGTATGTCTCCCAAGATCTCTTTTTGTTGTGCCAAAAGCCTCCAGGGCTGACCCCTCACTCCAAAACGGAGCCAAAGCTTTTAAAGGAGAACAATGTAAAAAAGAAATAGCACCCACTTAGTCTGTAAAGATGATTTCCTGCCAGTATGACAGGCAGCATACAGAAAGCACAGAATGCACAATTCCTGCTGTTTCAAAAGGCCATGAAAAAAGCCGCAGTATACATTAAAATGATGGAAGAAACGAGGGAGAAATAAAAATTGTACCCCGCTTTCCAATGTGTTTAAGCTGTGGCATCCTGAATGTAAATGTTATGAGGTAAAAAGAATCCTTGTTATCTTTCTTTAACTCCCTTAGTCTGAAAAAAATATCATAAACACAATAGCATCCTAACAATCCCTAAAGCTTTAATGCCAATGCATGAACATCAACAATCTCATAACAAATTTCTCTCTTGACTGGATTTGCTATAGCAAGATTGGGCTTATGTCTCCTGAAAAAGCCAAACTCATAAGCACATAGATCAAAATGCTTTTAGTAGCTTTGTCCACTGTGCTGAACACTCATAAGTTAACAAGGAACTTAGGGAAATCTTGCTTGCAAAACACTATTAGTGTTTGTTATTTGTATCTCTACGTGCCCTGCAACGGAGAAGGTCACCAGACCTCAGTGAGCAGCAGAGCATGGCAGGTATGTGAACAGAGGGGTGCCCAACCCTGCGCCCAACTCCTCAGTGAGGACAGGACAGGCTCCAGCTTCGTGAAGAAAGGGATTTGAATTCAGAGCAGAAAACACAGGTGACACAGCTACAAAAAAAAAAAAAAAGCCTGCATGGAGAGATGCAGCAAGTGACGTTTTGTCCTGCAATTTTTGTGGGTCTCCAGGAGTTGGGTAGCAATTCATTGCAAGAGCAGGCAGCACTACTGGAAGGGTTTTCTGATGGTCCATGTTACCACAGTTGTTTCCAGTAGATGTTTAAACAGTTCTATGCTCAGTGTGCAAGCAAATCTATGGCAGAGAGCTGGTCTACTGCCACAAAATATTTGGCAATATAAGGTTTAGATCATTCACAGTGGAGCAAAAATGGTACAGGATTTTGACTGGCTCAAGTTACAAGCCTACCTTGAAATACTATATTAAACATGGCCCTTCTGAATCAATAGCATCTTTATAGAAACCAGATGTCCATGGCATTTAGGGTATTCCACACAAGATGCTGTTGATACGTGCTGAATACACACATTTTACTCATCTCTATATGGACATAATTAGATTTTTCAAGCTTTACAACAGGCATCTCTTACTGTACATACTTTGTTTCCGCGATTTTCATATGTAATTTTCTCAGTATATCCATTTAATGACTTAGTCACATCACACTCTTGCATTATGTTTAGAAGAAATTCCTCATGATCCTTTATTCTTGCCCACCTTTTCCTAAGTGTTAACTTCCACTCATTTCAAAAAAATCTTACTTTCCATCTTCTGGAAATGTCTCTTTCAGAAGAAGTCTTAAAACCCCTTAACGTTTCTTAAGATTTTAATGCCGCAAGTCACGGATCAAACTCTTAAAGTGTCCCCAAAATAAAAACAACTCTAAAACTATTTTTAGTTGCAGGAAACTTGCAGAGTCTATTTCTGACGTTACTAGGAATTGCCTTGTTTTGACAAGAGTTCCATCCAGTCCCTTGTGAGCACAAGACTCGAAAGGAACTTTCAAAGACTTTCCTCTGGGTTTCTTTCCACCATTCTTCATTTACTATATCTTCTAAGAAACCAGAACAGCTTTTACAAGGACAAAAATGTAATGGCTTCCTCTCATGATTAGGGAGGCCACAACTCCAGTGATTTTTTTTCTTTTTATATAAAATAAGCAAGACAGGGAAAAAACTGCAAATGATACTGTGCAGAGATGTAGCGTGAATTCACCACAGACAGACTCAATGGTACAAAAGCTGACATTTTGCCATCTGTTTGCCTCCATTAACTGTCTTCTCTAGAAGAAATTTCTTGTCCCCTTACCTGCTCTTATTCCCAACACCCACACAACCAAGCAGTTTCTGACCTGGGAATGCTGCTGGGCCTGAGTGGCTGAGCAAGAAGCCATCTCTCCTGTATGATGCTGCTGCTGGAGCAGATACAGCACATACTATTGCTTCAGCCATGGCCAGATCACAGCTGCAATGCCAAAGGACACACAGAGCAGAGGACACTTGGGTGTCCACTACAACTGTATTGCTGGATATTTCTACTGTGCTTACTGTTTCTTGGGATCAGCACACTAGACGACTGAAGAAAGAAAAGGAAATGGGGATTCAAACTTTCCAAGTGATTGAGGGCAAGTGTGAGTCACTTGTATAAAGATTTTCAAGTTACTAAATCAGGCTATAGACCTGTGGTTAAAACAGGGCCAACAATATCTGTATAATTTAGAAGGATGTTCCCTGCCATAATCAATTTATAAACTATCTCAGAACCTGGGATGAAAGGACACAAATGTTACTATTTATACCACTGAAAATGAAGTGGGCAACTCAGTGTTCTTAGATACCAGCAAGACTTTTGATTACTGGTACCTCAGTTTTCACCTCCTTCCTAATTCCCGTCTCACCAGATAAATTATGGCTACTTCAAACCTTCTCACTTACTGCACCTTCCCAAACTGGTGGATGATCTTACTTGTATACTCTACCAAGACCAAAACCCATCCTGCTTTGTCCCATGTCAAGACATACATCTATTTTTACTGCATCTTCCTATCCTCTTCAATCTAGTTTTTTTCTTTGCATTGACAACTTAGCATGGTTTTCCAAAACCAAGCAGAAATAAAAGCCGTAATAGAAGGCAAACTGTCAGGCTGAAGCAGTAAAGGCTTTATGGTTCCCCTAACGCTTAGTATAAAACAATAAGGAACATTTCAAAGTTAGCTGTAATGTAAAGTGCAGTCTCTTTGCATAGAAGATGCATGTTACTATTTCAGTTGCTACAGCTGACATACAACTGTTGGGCTGAACTAGTTACAAGCGAAAAATAGATCTTCTTAGTCTGTCTGCTTCAGAATACTGAAGTGTTTCCAAAAAATTAACAAAAAAGTGTGGCTGAGGGAAATTTAAGCCGAGTATTTTACATGAGCAGCAAGCTAAGTGCTGTTGGAAGCTAAGTGGTTAAACTATTCCAACAGCAGGGATAATATATCAATTTTTTCCCTAGTATTTGGGTACTTACTGGGCAATTCATCAATCAAATGGATCATTTACTATGTGATCCATTTTCTAACCAACCACCAAACTACCACCAACCCAGTGTACAGGACGCCAATGAAAATGTGCTGCAGTGGAACAAAAGGCCTGTCTGGAGAGGTGAGGAAACTGGGCTGATAGAGGTGGAGATTTTGGTAACACGCTCCAGTCCTCCAGGAGTTCAGGTCTCTCCAGCCTCTAAGAACTGGGATAGGCTTGCCATGGTTGTTATTAAAAGCTGTACAGTTCAGCACAACCTCTGAAAGTATCTGGAACCTGGGAGCCAGAAAGGGAACAACACAACTGCAAGTAACAGCATTAATAAGGAGACAAAAACAGCACAAGAGAACTCCTCAGATACGTAGCAAACTTCTAATGGCCTTTTCTTTAGCTGTCTGTAGTCTGCCTATGAGTTCTGGATTCCTCTAAGATGTAACAGCATCCAGCCTTTCGCATGTTTACACTGTTTCCCAAATGACTACTGTGGCAAGGTTTTTATTAAAAGAAATCCTTTTTCCTGCCTGTTGCTGAAGTTGTCACATTTGACTGACTTTATATTTTATAATACATCAGCCAGGTGCTGCTCCTGCCAAAAAATGAAAACTTCCGAGTGTTCCAAACTGTAATACCTTATACAACTACTGGGTTAGTCTTTTGCTTTTAATAGTCTAGGACACTGAAAAGAGGAGAAAATGTAAGTGTTGCCCACTAAGCACTATGTAACAACTCCAGCCACTGCATGCAATTTCATTTCATACATCCAGCTAAGGAAATAATGCTTCTCCAGCTGAGTTAAGGAACCATTTTCACGTCCATTCCCTTTTCAGAAGCCGCTAAAGGAAAATCAGAGTGATGTGCTTTTTAATGACTTTGGCATAACTAAAAGAAAACTTCACTCTATAAAAGGAAGCCTGGTTTCTCTCCTTATTTGGCAGTAAAACATGTGCTGATTGTGAACATGGCTTGAATACAAAGTACATTGTAATTGAGCTGTATAAGTATTTCGGTTTTAAGATGGCACTTCTAATCTTTCTGTTGTATGATCCAAAGACTATGATGACTTAAAATTCAGAGCTTCTAGTTGTTTACAAAGCAGACGTACATGATTGAAAAGCTTATTGCTTAGGAGCCATTATTCACCCACAAATTAAAATATAAACTAGTAGCAAGGGTTATACATTGCTTTCAGTGATATTTAAATGCAGAGCACCCTGTTATTAGTTCACATGTTTTGAGGAAAACACCTTGTAACAGCAAAATTACTACTGTAAATGGGCGGCATTCAGTCTAGTCCAGTGTCCTCTCTCTTATTATCATGGCTTCAACTAGCCATTTTAAATGACAACCCCTGTTCCAGCCTGTTTTGAGATAGGATGTCCCATGGGAGTTTTCTCCTATTGCCCAATATCTTGGAGACTGGCATGTGCCCAAAACCCTTTCCAAAAGCTGCCTTTTGTTTGTTAAATTTTTGTGGCCAAAGAGGTTGTTGCTTCTCTTGCTGACCTTACGAAACTCTTGGCCATACCATTCCCACGACAGGATAGTTCTTTCCCACAGGGCTGTGACAAGGCAAAGGAAATGGCAAAATTTAAAAAGTACCTGGAAAATTCAATAGAAAATAATAATCATCCCCTACTCTTAAATGAACAAGTCACCAAGTCTGGCTGTGGAAATTCTGCAAGCAAAGGTCACAGGAGGCTGAGAGAATACTGTAAGGAAGCATCACTACGTGCCTCTTGTGCTCCCCTGGGAACATCAGCTACAGGCAGCAGGACATGGAGTTAACAGCCTACGTGGGCCTTTGGTCTTGTTTCACCTGCCTGGATTCATACAGAGGATTTCATCATTCTAACTCCAGGGATAAACCTCACTGGCACAACCTAAGCTTACAAACCTTGGGCATAAAATGGAAGCCACCTGGAAACTGTGTGTCAAACGGGCAGAGCAGATGGTACATTTACTGGTTTAGACAAGACTGAGTTACTAAAACTCTAAAACTGAAAGATCAGGCTGGAGATCTTCACAGTAGATACAATTTCTCTCTCTACAAGTGATTGTAGAGCTGGAATATCACACACAACACAAATGGAGGGCTAACAGATTTTTGATCAGCTTTTGACACCAATGGAATGAATTTTTACCCAACACCAATATTACTCAGAGGCTGCTGGAGCTACTGGCTTGAAGCTGTCCTGCTGCCCTGTCTCTACAGTTATATGGGCTATGCAGGAGGACAGGAGACACTCTATCTCCTTGATAGAAATTTTGGGGAGCTGCCAAGGGGTGATGTGAAAGGATTCATTCATCCAGTGGGAGCGCCTACGGGATGCAGCGACTACACAACCACAGCAGACAGGGATGGCAAATCTGAACTCCTGTCCCACATTATGTTCCCTGATGCAGAAAGAATTTATGGTAGAAATCCAGAAGAAAAACAAAACACAGCAACATATTGTAATAGGCTAAAATGTATTTAATTGTTTATACAGCCAAAGGGAATCACTGAACTAATAAATGGGTTATTATTCCTGTGAGGAGATGACAAGTGGCACATTAGATAATTTCATTATTATATTAATGCAGGATTAATGTGTTTAATTGATTTAAATTATTCTAACCCAGCTGAGGTTGGCATGTTTAAGCCACCTTGATGTGACATGTCATAATTCATTATTTTCCTTAGCCAGCTCGGGGAATTTGAGACGAATCAGGCGCACCAGAGGAGCAAAGAGGCATAGGAGACCAACTGCTTTTCCCTGGTTGTGTCTCTTCCCTTTCCTACAATAACTCTGCTGACGATCACTATCACCAGCTTGAACTCAACCTGCCAATCACTCTGACACTGCATTTCCCAAGCCAGAGACTCTCCTACGAAAACTGTTGACTCAGACTTAAATATTATTTCTCACAGTATTATTTTTTACTACCTGCTATAGAACTTCAGCATGCACCAGATGAATGCTCATGAGGGCTTAATTTAAACGGAAACATGCCAGAATTGATAAATCTAGTGGCAAGAGCAGCCAAGAAGTGAGAGAGACCTGTGTGTTATTCTACCTATCTGCTACACTGAAGATGCACCTCAGTGGGTCATATTCTCTACCCTTACTATCTGAACCCAGCCTCAGAGTATGCCGCACATTTTACAGAGTAAAGAGATGTCCTGGTGACCCAAGCAAAATAAACCACTATTTTCAGGTTCAAAGCCACTGGGACTCAGCACATGGAGTTTCTGGAAATGTTGCAAAACTGCTGTTATGGTCCAAAACCATCAATAAAGAGGAAAACGCCACTGCAATCAGATGGGAAAGATCTTCCACCTGCAGAGGTTGTCTAAATCTTTGGAAACATGGTGTTTGGACACTGCTGCTCCTTCAAGCCGCAAAGCTGTAAGTATTAGTGATGCATTGTGGGAAACACAGCACATTCTCTTCTCCCTGAGACCTGTGCAGGGTAGATGAACAGGGACGCTGATCCAAGGACTCCAAAATGCTAACAGATCATGCTACCTCCAGCCACCATCACCAGCATATTCACCCTGGTGCAGGCTCCCACATCCTGCAGAGATGCTCTGCTTGCAGAGGGCTTTGCTGCAGACCCCAGCTAGTGCAGGTCTTGGTCCCCAGTGTGGTGGGACTGACTGGGGCAGGGAAGTGTTGCTGTGCGGGGCAATAACTATTTGGCAATTACTGCTGTGGGGAGGAGCCATTCTGGACCAATACACAACTGTCCTCAGAAGAGGACTTCCTCCTCATTTGCTTTTCTTTCCTGGGCTAGGGATTTCTTCATTCAGCTAACACTTGAAAACCATCACTATGCAAAAACTCTCAGTGCCATGGCTAAAATAAGCTGAGGGAAGGGCCAGCTTACCTTGCATTGTCCCTCCCATGTGATTTCAAGAAGTTCATATCACGATATCTGGACAGGAATGCTACTAGCTGGTCATTTGTCCTGCAAGAGAAAGAACACAGGATGCACAAATTACACTGTGAAAACTACTATGTCTAGTGTAATTTATACACTTATTGTTCTCATTTGGGGACCGTCCACAGACTCTGTGAAGAAGGCAGATGCTAGAAAAAATTCCATTATGCTGCTGAACTTCACTGTCTCACACCCCAGGAAAGTGCACTGGGGAAGAAGCTCAGCTTTACTGCATCTTCACAGATTTCTTATCAACTCTTGGAAGACTTTTCTAAGCATTGTAACAGAGTATGTATTAAGTAATACCGCTCAACACTTTTAAAGCATGAAAATCTAGCTGTGAGATGACTGCACTGCTTTGCTAGACTTCTCCTAGGGAATTTGGTTAAGCATCTATTGGTATTTTATTTGTTCTCATCCTTGTAATAGAGAAGAGGCCAAGGTTGGAACACATAAAGCAAGGGAACTTGAATGTCAAAATGCAAATATAATTAAGAGGAACAAAAGAATTCAAAATTCAGAAGGTTAATTCCAATTAATATGACTGGCAATCTGATACCAGTATTTTCAGAATATCAGCTAACATGTCCAAGAAGGTTTTCATGCTTGACAGCTTTTGTAGTGTGTTATTTCCTTAACAATGGAGCAAAAATGTTCTCGATTTATCAAGGTCAGCATATTAAAGAAAACGGAATAAATCATATTAAAAAGATCCTCATCTTCCGAGCTGCATTCAAAACCACAACATTATAGATACAGTACCCTTTAAGCAATGGTCTGCAATAAGGCTGGTGGCAGAAAAATGAAAGATAAAGCAGCTGTCATCAGCACTGTATCTTGAAAACATTTTAGTATTGTAAGCTACAGATAACCAAGTTAAACCACAGACCTGTACAAAATGCATTTAACTTCTGGGTTCAGGCTGCAACAACTTGGAAATGTTACCAGCCTAGTAAACTATCTTCAGAATCATTGATTTTATCTGGACCAAATGAAGTATCAGCCTATCAACCAGCATGAACATCCTGTAGGAGCCTGAGACCCTCCTCCTATGCTCACTCATGTGAGCTGTAGTATCTCTGAGGGTCAGACTCTGCATCTCAATTTGGCAACCTCAGAAAACTGCTTTCTGTATAGTAAGCTGTGCAGATTTTCACGTTTGCTGCTCCAGTGATTCTCCATCTTACTGGGATGAATAGGCATTTAGTGAATTTACTTAGCAATGCTTCCACATGAAATGGTTTCAATGGCTGACATCTTTGGGTGAGTTTCTAGGCAAAAGCTGGCACGCAAAGATGATCTTTAGAAATATAACTGAGTTTAGAAGTGTCTGAGCTTTAATTTCCTTACAGGGTAAAATCAAATCAAACAAAGTAACAATCCACACCACTCAATAAAACATCATCATTTCTAGGCTGCTCACCAACCTGTGTTTTGCTGTTCAGCAGTGTTCTAACAAGTCTATTTGGACTTGGGGCTACAAACTTTTCAATGCTTTTCACTTCTTAGATAATACTTATAAATGCCCACATGATGTGTAGCTCTCACAGTAATTACTAATTGACATTTTCCCACTTCCTGAAAACACTTATGGCGTCCTGGTCCTATTTTCATTTTTTTCCTCTTTGTCAATTAGGTCTGCTTCTTTTCATGTGTTGACAACATAGAAATAAACCATCACATTTCCAACTGGTAAAACTTTCTAGTTATTTGACATTTAGATTTATGTGGTCAACCAATTCTGTGCTCAGCATGGGAGCACACTGAATTTCTATTAAGCTTTCATTCCAACTGCTTCTTCTGGCCTCAGTATCATGAGGATGCTGCACATCACCTCTGAATTATTCCACCTCATGCCATCAAAAGCAAAATCAAAGGTATTGAACACGCCATATAAGCTAACGCAGTTGCTAAAATCCCCCTCACCTTTCAGAAAGCTTTGCCTTCAGGGGTATATTTCCTAAATGCCTCTGGCACAGATTGCTACCACACTTCTTCATACACAGTGGCAGCAGGGTCTCTACATCATTGCAATGCCTCTGGCACCAGCTATTTACAGTGCCTCTGGCATTCCTTCTGAGGAATATTAAAGACATGGGCCTATTTTTTCTCCCTAAGTAAGGCAATGAAACCTGAGTTTTTCAGCTGAAGACATCACTGGGAGCAAGATCAACACTACACTGCCAAATTAAATTCATCTATAGCTCCACAAGTTTCAGGGATAATTCACTAAGCATAAATCTGGCAAAAAATCTTTTACCAGCCATCACGGTATAACAGAAAGTAACAAGTGCAATAAAGCCTTCCTAAGAAGGAAATAAAAAAGTCACAAGGATAGGGAGAGTAGTTCATGCTTGATTAAAACACACCAATATACATATTACATTCCAATCAGTTTCCCTAGTGTGTAACACAACATGAATACGGATTGGGGAAAAAACCTTTCCACAGCTGGTGTGTCAGGATGGAGCTGATGGATGCATCCACATAGCTCCCACTTATTCCTTTTGTTATTAAACTCACTGGGAGGGCAAGGCACTGGGGAGAAGGATTAGTCAGCTGGCTACCTGTGCCATTAGCAGGGAGGAAGGATGATGCAGGAGTAGAGAAGCTGAGGAAAAACACACAGTTCTCAGGTGTGCAGCATGCAGAGAGAACAGGAAAGTAATTTTCTAGTGAGCTCCAAGTCTAGAGAAAGCTTGTGCATGTGGCAGAGCTTCCAGGAGAAGATGACAAGTGAAGATAATGGATGGGAAAACAGAGCGTTTTCAACTTCACTGATGTAGATTTGGTGCTAATCAAGGGCAGGTCTGCCAGATGGGATGGAGGTGTCCATCTCTACCAGAACTTTACTGAGATCACCTCAATAAGGTCCTGCTGCTCCCCTCCTGCAGCAAGGGTGGACTGAGGTAGCAGAGGCAGCGCACCATGCCTGCCTGCCTGCCTGCCTACTATGATGCCACTCCGCAAAACTCAGCCAAGCCTCCCACGGGGCTGAGCTCAGAGGATGGGAACACTCGGCTGGGCAGGCAGAGGGGCTCTGAGGGCTGCAAAAGCTGCTTCAGGGCTGCTAGTGGCTCAGTCCTAGGCTCTGTTCGACCTTGGGAACATGGCTGAGCTCCTCGGCTGGAGCTCAGCCTGGAGTTAAGAGTCAAGAGAGGCAGAGTTAGAGGTCTAAGGAAGTAAAAGATGAGTCCTATAGCAAGAAGGGAACTTGGAAGATAATGCCAAAGCAAGGTCTACCACTAGTGTTTTCTCAGACCCTAGCCTGAGACTGAGGTGTCCCAGGGCATGAGCAGGCTAACCAGGCACTCAGTGAGCACATACACATGCTGAGCATTGCAATAAATTCAGACTAAAATGGAAAACTGGAAAGAGAAAGTGACTTTATGTTTGCATTGTCTGAAGGTGCTGGCAGGTCTGCCTGGGAAGTGGTACGAGTGCGTCCCTGCACACAACCACAGCCAGACACTGCAGAGAACAAAAGGCAATGCTTGGCTTGCTAGTTTTAAGCAAACCCTTCAAGTCCTGATGACTAATCGAAGCAAAGAGCAGAGATCCCCCTAGTTTACAGCTGTGAAAATAGATGAAGAAAGTCTTTGGAGAATCTGAGAAAACAAGCAATTATTACTTTTGGAAGATAGTGAAGGCTAATATAAATGTCCTTGATTCAGCAATGTACTTTAATGCACAGGCAACTTGAAGGATATAAGGAATAGCGGTCACTTCAATGGGACTATTCATATGTCAAAACTTCCACAATTGCATACCAATTTGGCTAAGTTAGCTCAAAAGTTCAGAAACTTTTAACAGCCACAGGTATGGAAGCAAGAGAGTTTGATTCTGTGTAGGAATCAGATGCAGGAAAGAGTAACTTCTCTGTTGGATTCTGGGGTTGGACTCTGCCCATTTGGTACTGCATGGGCTGCCCCCTGCTTGGCGGAGCCTGGTGCCCCTCTGCAGAGGGGCATTTCAGATATGCTGGTGTTGGTCTGACTGTCCACCCACAGACCCTGGGGCTTACCCCCAGACAACCCGGATTGGGAACTGGGAGGGCTGTCCTGGCACAGAGCAGGCTGCGGCTTTGTAGACAGATGAGACCCTGGTGATTAAAACAGGGAGCAGTGACAGTGAGCAGAACTTCCTGGGTGGCACAGATTGCTGTAACCCAAATAGCCTCCAACTGAAACCCAGTCCAAAGTCTAGCACCCACCCACAGAGATGCTGCGGCAGAGGCAGTGCTGCTAAAAAGCTCTTTTGGTTTCTTTTCTGCTTCAGCGGGTGAGGTCACAGGCAGGAAGGTTCAATCTGTCATCTGCTTCAAGTGATCTCACCAATGAGGTCTTCAAAAAATGCCTTCATTTCAGGTAATCCCTGGACTGGCTTTATAGCTACTTCCTTTATCAAGAACCAGACCAAGCGATCTCGTTTCAAACTCCGTGAAAAGTGCCAGGGGTTGCAGTCCATCTGCACACAAAGTATAGATCATCTCTGTCTCTTAGGCATTTAATTTCTGATCTATCAAAAAGGTAAAGCCAAATAAATGGTTTTAGATATTATGCATACATACAGTCATACTGGATCCAGGTTTGAGACAAAAATCCAATGAAATCCATGGAAATCTCTCCTATGGTCTTGTTGGGCTTTAGACTTCTATAGGCAACTTCATTCTCCTCAGCCCTATTTCACTAGCAGTGCAAAGGAAGGGAGGAGGGCTTTTACTGCAGTGTCTCTGGCCAGGTCACTCCCAGTACTTCATTCACCAGGAATACTCCAAATTGTCCCAACTTAAAAGTCTGTCTTGAACTTATCCTGCATTATGCACACAAGCATTGGCCAGGGACAGCTGCTAAGCTGAAACCAGACTAAATTCCACTTTTAATCATTATTTTCTGGAATTATTTTTGTTTCTTTTTTTTTCTGTATGCCTGCTCCTACATGCAAGTATCAACACTGAAAAGTGGATTCTGCTACTCCTTTCGGGCAGCTCTAACTCACTTTAATCACAAATTTAGTTACTTGTAAATTACAGTGTTGGAATATGAAAAGCCAGAGCAAGACAATTAAACTGTGGCTTTAAATTTATTTAAAACAGACCTGATCAGTCCTGGACCCACACTTCTACAGAAGCAAGGGCAAAGTCTGCTGGAAGCAATCACAACTTGGCCTCCGGGCAGTGATTTTGGCTCGGGCACTGATTTGATTCGAATGTGATTTTTGCCCTTAGTGCTTTTGTCACTGTTATAACCTTAATGTGTAGAAGAGATGTTTTCCTATGCATTTTCTAACCTAACAAGTAAAAAACTAACACCTTTTTTATTGCTACATAATGGGGCAAAATGAACTTTCCATTGCCCTGCCTCCTCCCAGCAAAGGAAATGTCAGGGTGCCCAGGTTGTGACCATTCACAATACTGCTCACAGGAGGTAACTGCTATGTTAACCACACAGCATTACTGAGATAAAAAGTAACAGCAAGGGTGGAGATGATACAAGCTGCCCAGCTCTTTCCCAGCAAACCATCCTGCGGATGTTCAGTACGTGCACAGTAGTTGTGAGCTGTAGCCACCAGCCATCACCAAATCTGGCCACAGCTGAGATTTTTTTCATGTATTTACCATATCTTGCAAAGACAAAGGCTGTATTCCCTAGAACAACAACACTGTAGTGCTGAACTGAAGTAGTGACTGTGACGCCAGCACCTGGGGTCCGCAGGCAGCTCCGAAATGCAGGCAGCAAATCTCACTAGACCCCAATATGTACACTTCCATGTGGGGCCGTACACTTGCTTCTTGTGAATTCAAACAGGCTGCGTTAGTACAGAACAACATACCTGCCTGTGAGGAGATGGAACACTGAAAATGGGTGAAATTCATAATCATGACTAATTTAGTGCTATCTACAGGCAAGTCTGCTCCTCTGCACAAGACCTGACAGCTGCAACACAGAGGGACATGAGCACAGGGAGAGAGTTTGCTCTGGCCGTGGTGAATGGTGTTGTCACCAAACAGTGATAGTTCTGCCATGGCGTGGGGTGCTGGAGAGGCAGGAGAATATCGCGAAAGCAGCTGAACACACAAAAAGCCAGAGTAACAAATATAAAGGGGAAAGCTTTTAGGAGAGTAGGTCTTCTAAAGCAAGGATGATGAAGGCAAATATATAGTCAGAAGAGCTAAGTAAAGACTGTTACAAGTTCTCTCAGTGCCCAAAGCTTTGGTATTTCCAGTTGTACCTGCCTGACTCCTCTCCACAGTCTCCTTTCCCAGGATCACTGTGCCTGTGCGAAGGCGCAGCTGTACAGAGCCCATACAGGAACCACACATACCAGACATACAGCAACCCCCACAGCTCTTTGCCATGAAACTACTTCTAGAAGGTCCCTAGAGAAGAAAAAGTCTTCTGAGAAGAAAGCTGGAATTATGGGGCAAACTCCTCTACTCAGAGTCAAGTATGATATTACTCCATTGTTAAACTTGCAGTTGTGCACACAAAAGCCTGGAAGCTGAAGAGCTGAGTGCCTTCAATTTTGCTACCTGCTTTTCAATAAATTCTAATAATTATGAATAAGCTCATTGATTTCAATAAGTGATTAAATTAATCTTACTTACCACTTTATTGTAAAGTATTAGGACATGCCATCACTACCAAGACCCCTGTGGCAGAAGGAGAGTTCCTTCTCCAAGTATTCCTAGCCAGGGGCCATCCCGCCCTGGTGCCCTCTCACTCAAGGAGTGGAAGTGTTCAGACCGGCTCAGCAGCTCCACAGCTGCCAACAGCCCTGCATTACCAGGAGGAGCAGAGGTGGTGATGAGGAAGGAGAGCAATTGAGGACATGGGGAAGAAGTAGCGCGAATTCTCACCTACATCTGTATAGCCTATTCAAGGCATTCTGAAAGCTCTGCTCCTGTGTCTGCTGGGGACATGGCAACATTGGCAGTGAATTCTGTGATTCTGTGATTCTGTGAAGCTGGGTGTGATCTTGCCACTCCAGTAAGGGACCCTTATCTATACTGGCCCTTCCACCACACCAGTAAGCGCACATGTGGGTGCATGTGCATGGCATGCATGGGTAGCTTAACAAAAGGATACAACAGCTGAATGATTCAGCAGAAAAAAATCAAAAACCTGTAAGACCTCTCTCATGCTTATAGCAGGATGATCAACCATGCAAGTGCAGCACAACACAGGAAAAAAACCCTCTCACTGCAGGGTTCAGCTCTGGACCCTGGATATGAAGCCAGACCCTCTCACTGATGCTCCCACTCCTCTCTCCCCAGAGGTACTTCAGTGCAAGGGGAGGCTTAGAGGAGCCTGATACCAGCTGTAGCATGGAAAAAGACTGCCATCTAAAACTGCAAAGAAAAGGGAACGCTATATTTAGCCCTTGCTATCTATTGCAGAGCAAATATTAGTATGGCAGGCACTTCTCAGAGAAGCTGATTCCCATTACAGCATTCATTCGGAAAACGTACCATAAAAATGGGAATGACAGATACGATTTCAGAGGCCAACTGCGTGTGAAAGGCTCTAGGTGACTGCTAACACCTCTGCTTTTACACCAGTGCTGTCTTAAATGGTCTGTTTTGTCTTTCAAGTCAGGTTTAACCGAGGAACAAGGTAACGGAAGAAAACTATTGCCTTAGCAGCTCAGCTCGCCCGAGTACTTGAGAGATTAGAGTTCTGCTCCAGCAACACGGTGGCCATTGGGGCTGGGAGTTGCACCCATGTATTTCACAGCATTAGTGTTCTGCATTTTGATACTCTGGCACTGATCACTTCTCATACAGGATGCAGCTACTTTCAGTGCAGCTCTGCCAGTGTTGTATGACTCTCAAGAAATTTTATTAGCAATACAATCATCTTTGCTCTACTTTCAATTACTGCTTCCCATTCAACCATTGTCTGTTTCCTACGGAAAAGAACAGAACTAACATAGTCACAAAAGAGCAAAGTCTTCTTTAAATGTCACACTGCTGAATAAACCTCTTCCTAGTGAGAGTACATAAATGCTTGGGTACAAAGGAGATCTACTGACAAAAAAAGAATATACTCCATTGTCTGCTTCCTGAGCCACTCCACGACCTATTTTCCATAAATTCAAGGCTTCAGATGGCATTCATAAAATAAATAAATAAGCCCACTGCTGAGAAGCAGCAGCACATGCTTAAATGAAAATCCTGAAGAGACCATATAAGAGAATTCCACCAAGGATTAATGAACAAATGTGATTAAAACTATCTACAGCTTTGGACTGCAGCCAAAATGCTGCCAGCAGCATTTGATATGTAAATGCTTAAAACATTTGCTATGTGCACAGCCGCTGATGCAAAGCCTCTATAGAGAGTTTCTTCATCTAATTAGAGATATTGGTTTAGCAAACTTCGGAGTTTATAAAACCCCTCAACGTCTCATTATTCTTTTAAAATAGAATATTCATTTGTTTGGAAGGTTTTCCAGTTATATCCCATGAAACCCTTTGGCTAATGAAAAACTCCAGCCCTGTATCAGCTAATAAACCCTACAGCTTTTATGATAATAAAATACTCACCACGTGCACTCATTAGAACTTTCATACTTGTTGCTTTCAACTTTCTTTAGCTATTTGCTAGACATAAAGTAATATACTCAATTTCCAACTATTTTATAGTGCAATTTCAACACAAGCATTTACATTATCCAGGATCTTATCAAACACACCACACCACAGCGCAATCACTGTGTCTCTGATCTGGTAAAGTTCCTGACAGCATGTGCTTAACTGTAGCACACTTGGAGCTCTTCTCAAACGATGCAACTTTCACACTATATTCTCATAAATTACCTCATGGGTAAAGGTCTACATGTCCATGTGTTAGGAAGCAGCATGTGTAATTACACACAAGATTAGAGCTGAGAGCTGTCCTTTAACTAATCTAGGTCTCTCAGGTGCACAAATACACTTATTAAGGAGACTTTTCCAGGGAGGTCAATTCAGTTGTACCTCAGTTTGTCCATCTCTGCTACAGATACATCACACAACTCACTGACGATTTGAGATTTAACTCACTGATGTTTACAAAACATTTTCAAGAAATCCCCTCATTCCCTGGAGTACCTGAACTGATCTCAGGAACTCATTTGTCCATGATGATGACATTTTCAAAGCACCCCTACTGCTGCAATAAAGGATAAAGAAATAAGAAAACACTATCCTGTAATACCATGTGATTTGCAGCTTTTTTTCCCCTCAATTTTAAAGCAACCTATCTATTTTACAGTAAAATTATGAAATGCTTTAAAGTAGTTTTCCTCTCATAAATCTAATTTTAGGCAATTGCTAAGCCCAGATTATATGCATGCTTATCAACAATGAATGCACTGAAAAACACTTGGATAACAAAAGCTCCCAAAGCTCCTTCCAAATGTGCAACTGCACAGAACCTGGTACACATGAAAATAGTCAAAGAAAGTCAGCTACATGCAGGATGAATTATTCCCTAAATAACCTGGAATGAATGCATTCAACTCAGAGGCATTTTTCTAGAAAGGAAGGAATGTTTCACCCTGATTTGTCAGAAATGTTCTGTTTATTTCTCTATTTAAGTTTATGAATGATCAGCACGTCACCACTAGTATCTGTTAGTTTTAAATCTTGCTAGACCAGGACCTGAGCGCCTGACAGATAGCCTTTGCTAAAAGGCCTATAATTGCATATTTCCAACAAATATTTTTAAGTAAAGGCAGAGATGTGTGTCTAACTTTGATAAGGGCTAGAAAACTTCTTAAAGATATATATTGTAGCAAAGCAAAATTCCTTTCCCACTATATGCAGAAGAGATGTCAGTTTAGCTGAACTGCACGTAAGGAAGAAAGCTCATTTTTATCAGTGCTGGCAAAGCCTGTTTAAGAAGCCTTCTGGAATTCCTATTATTTGTATTTTGATATTAAAATAATGCACACTATTGAAGAGAAAATACAGCAACGTGGAGTTCAGACACTTCTAATTATAGCCTGATCCAAGATGCTTAAAGCATTGGATAACTAACCCAAGGTTTTGACGCTTATTCAGCATTATCTCAGGTCTAAACAGGAGCTTGATCTCCTAAACTAAGGTGCCAGTTTTGAGTAAGCAAATTACCTTTTCACATTGGCGCATTTTACGTTCATGAGCAGAAATTTCTGTTCAAGGGCATAAAAAATAGATAAAAAATTGTGAAAGCTATTTCAGAGAGAGAGCTGCCACGTTTGCCTGCTCCCCACTTCAGTCTCTGTCTGCCTGGAATATAAGCAATTTGTCTAGCCATATTTCAGTCTGCTTATTTTGGCTCTGGCACATTTATAGTTTATTTCCAGCCTTTTTTGGCTTTTGATCCCATCAACACAAATCTGCAAATTGAAATAAAATAACCTAACAGACAACCTTCAGTTTTAATTTTTGTTCCCTGGTAGAGTCAGTGGTTAAATATTATCTCCCCTGCTGTGGCTAACAGGCATGTAAGGGGTAAGCCATATATGTGCTTTGGGTCTCTTTCGCCATTGCACATAGGATGCAACAGCCTCCAGCAGTGGAGTGGAAGATGTCTGACTCTGGTCCAAGGGGGGGCCCACGGAGAGGCACAGCTGCTGTTCCACAGCGGGCCAGGATCCTGGGCAGAACCGCTACAGCTCAGCTCCACTCCACTCTCCCCCGAGCAGCATAATCAATTACTTGTTCTTGTCCATGTTTACCCTCCATGCCATGTGGCAGATTTCTGGACAGTCATCATTCTGGTTCAAAATGAATACTTCCCAAATCCATGATACAAAGGGAGGAGAAGCATGAGTGCAAGCGTGTGCAGGTGAGCTTGCACGTACTGCAAAGAACTCCATGGGAACTTTGTCATACGCAGCGAGATGGGTTCAGACAAAGTACAACTAGGCCAATGTTCTAGTCACTTCAGCTGACCTTCCACTAATAGCTGCCATTAACACTTCAGTCAGCAACTTTCCAAGGTAGCTGTGGTTAAGATAAATGGAAAGAACTGTGATTTTCATGATAAAACTGCAGTGGTAAGGTGGATGACATCAGTGAGTCTGAACGCTTTTAACCTTTTTTTATTAAGACTATGAAGTGATTGAATGCAGAGCATGAAGCTAATGAACACATGCTATCTGCTGAAAACTCAGCACTGAAAGGCTATTTTAATAATACACTGTCAAAGTTCTATCATATTTTACATTTCCAACTACAAGGAAGTTCAGTGTTGACAAAAATGATCATTTTAACAGTGCGCAGGAAGCAGCAGTGTACCTGCATAGGTTAGCTATACAGCTTTAAGCCACGTTGCTGTTTACATTGGGATGCATGATTAAAGAGGATTCATGCCCAGAATGTCTAGATTTAGTGATTTTATTTACTTAATCTTAACCCTGCAAGGGAAAAACCACCAGCATTTTAGGTATTACTTTCTCTCTTTCCAGCATATTCCTATTTAACAACTTTTATGACAAGGAGGGGTTTCTCCCACCAGAAAAAATAATTTGTGGAATGACAGAAATAGTGGTAAATGTGTTTTTTGCTCATTCTCCTATGAGGTGCATGTTGGAAGAAAGCAAATCAGCCATTATTTTGTTCCTTAACATACTGATATTCTTAGTACCCTCAACAGTGAGACTAGTTCCCTCTTACAATTCCTTTCATTAATGAAAAAATACCTTTTTTCTATCTTCTTTCCAGATGATAAAGCCCTATGCAAATGACTGTATTTCAATCTGGTTTCATATCTGTAATGCTCCAAAATCAGTGCCATGTACTCAGTTTAATACTAGTGTAAGCCAGACGATAAACATGGCTCTGTGTTCTTGGAATGGACTACAGGAAATTATAACAAAAGTTGTGTGGTGTTTTCAAATTCAGAGGCTAGACTGCCTAAGTAGTGAAGATAATTAACATGCATGGATAGCACATTAACTGACAAAAAATACCACTGTCCTCCTATTACTCTGAGAACTGCTCTGTTTTTCCTTGCTTACGTGTTTCATAGCAGGTAATTCTCCATAGGAAAAGTTCCTGAGGAACCAGTTTTTTTCCAGAAGGCCCATTCACTGATGTGTCACAATGGCAGAAAATGTGACTGCTGTCAGTTACTACTTGACTTCTAACAGCTGTTAAAATGTATTTGCCAAAATAACCTACTTTTCACAAAGTTGCCTTTACCTGTTACTACAATAACAAGCCATTCCATTATTAAAACAACTCCATCAATGCAGAGATCAATACAGAAAACTACCACATTTAACAAGCTAATACATGAACTCTTGATGGACCAAACCACAAACAACCCACCTGTCAATACTCGGACATTATTTGGAAAGATGCAGAACTAAAATGAGTTACAACAGACATGACTATGATATCTCATAAAAAGAACTGAGCCCACTTAATATTTCCTGAAAAGTACCTAAAAAAAAAAAAAATGGTAGTGAAATACCCTCCTAACCAGCTGTGAATACCCAAGGATATTTAATTATTAAAACTAAACATGATAGACTTTTAGGTTTATCAAAGCACTGGGAATTTATTTGGCACAGAACGACGCTCCCTACTTTGCATTTTTTCAGTGTTTATCTGCTGTTGCATATTCATGTAGAACCTCATCTGCCTGATACATCCCATTTTGATGAAAACAATAATCACTGATTAAATAAGCAAGTGGAGTGAGCTGCAGAAATTATCAAGTCCATGACTCAAATTAGTGAGACTTTGGTTAAAAGGATAAAAAACTACATACTGGTCTGAATAGGATCTTTGTATTTGTTTCTACCATGTAGACTTTAAATGGCATACTTTATACTCTGCAATTTTTTTCCCATTTCTAAAATTAAATTACCAAGAGTTTTGTGTAAGAGAAGAAATTAAGCTTAATTATGGGCCTAAGTTTAAAGCAACTGTTCGCTTAATCTAACCTATATATCCCCACATCCATTTGAAATTTCATTTGTACAAATCAATAAGAAAAATTATTTGCTCATTAGATTAACTAAAATTAAAAGATGCTCACTTTCTTCCAAGAAAATAGGAAGAAAGTGACCTCGAGAATGTTTTATATGAAGTAAACTCAGCCAGTTAACTTTGGTGATTTCTTAGTCTGTGAAACATAACTTGTTCTGTGTGCTCCCCACGGGCTGTGATTCAGCACATCACCCCACCCTCACCATTTGTCACATCAGGAAATGAAAGCCATTTAATTGTATCTTCCCCACATCACTTTCAAAATCAGCACGTCTGGCAAAACACCAAAGAGTGGTTCACCACAGGGCTCAGTGAAGACGTTCCTCCCCCCACACTCTGCTCACCACTGAAGCCACCCCCCCCCACACTCCCTCTTTGCAGGGCTACCTCCTGGCCTGCTCAGGGGCAAAGCATGGCAGATCTGCTCCCAAATGCACCTTCTGCAAAGCTCATCAGTCACGTCCCCTGCTGCCACACAATGCAGTGGCTGACCAATGCTCCATGCCAATAAAGAAATATAAAGTGCTCCTGCTAAGCTTGCAAGCAGCAGGAAACCTTAGACCACCACCTCACTGCTGGAAAAGGGAGCAGGAAAGCCCTTTCTGAGAGGCCACATCATTAGTCAATATTGGTACTGGCTCTTGCCATCTCCCTGTTTAATTCGCAGCATCAACCTAGCCAAAATGTAGTCAACAGTCTCACATTGCTCTGATTGCAGACAGTCCTTCTGATGCAGCAGGAAGGATCTACCTGGGTAAGGAAACGTGTTTTTTTCTATCCCACATTTTGAAGGAAAAGGCAAGAGAGAATATACACTAATCCAGTGACAAGTTTCAATCTCCTAACTAGCGTTATCCCAAGAAATGAGTGGTGGGACCCCCACTAGCAGAGGGGCCAGGGATGCTGCCAAGAGCCCTTCTTCCTCCTGACAAGACCCTACTGCTGAGGCCCCTTCAGAAACCTCATGTAAAGGTAAAGTGAATTAAGAGTAAATCAGGCTCTTCCTGAAGCTCCTTGCGGGCCTGCCACTCCCTTTGATCCCTGAGCTGCCGAATCAACCTGCCAGAGCACATAAATTCAAAAGACCAGAAGGCAAAATGGCGAAAATGGGGTCAGGCTAATGGGATTTAACATTAATTCTACACCAAGCCTGAAAAGATGGAAGAACAGGGCCTGGGGGGTGAAAGGGATAATGAACTGAGAACTGATGGAAGGAAACTTAATCGGTTTTAACAACAGAAGGTCACATTCTGTTACCTTTATTTCGTTTGAGCAATAATCTTATTTTGACAATTTGTGCCAGCTGATGACCTGACCTACTCTTCATTGGGACTGTTCTGGAGTAAGTCAGTGAAGAATGCAGAATGCTGGGATGAGGGGCACAAACATGTGGCAGAGAGGAGGTCTGAGTGAGAAAACTACAAAGGGACCATATAGATTCATTAGCTGATGTAACTGGGGCTGACGAGAAAACAACTGGGAGGGGGGGACGCTGGTGTTCCCATTCACGGCTGTGCTCAACAGAGCTACAACCAATACAGTCCTACTTAATCATGAGATCAGCAGAGAACCAGTGGTTCACTTCAACAAAAGACTGTAAAAAAGCCATGTGAATTTAAGTTAGGTGGTCTGCCACCAGCTGATATCCTGACTCTGACAAGTCCAACTCCCTTGAAGGCACGAGGTAACTTGGAGTGATGTCCTGGCTCCTCTCCCCTCCCAGGCTGTAAGGGTTCACAGACCTGGAGGTCCTCCAAACACTTTGTGATGATACCCAGCACTGGTATCTCTCGACACACAGGCTCTTAACACACTACATGTATCAGTTTCACATACAGAAGAAAGATTGGGGTGTTTCAGTCTTCAGCTATAGTTCTGCAGCTGCTACCAGCAACGTGACTTGAGCCTTGCAGGAAGAGTTCAGTGTTTACACGATACAGAATCACAGAATCACAGAATCCCAAGGGTTGGAAGGGACCTAAAAAGATCATCTAGTCCAACCCCCCTGCAAGAGCAGGGTAACCTACAGTACATCACACAGGAACTTGTCCAGGCGGGCCTTGAATATCTCCAGTGTAGGAGACTCCACAACCCCCCTGGGCAACCTGTTCCAGTGCTCTGTCACTCTTACAGTAAAGAAGTTCTTCCTGATGTTAACGTGGAACTTCCTATGATCCAGTTTACACCCATTGCCCCTTGTCCTATCACTGGATATCACTGAAAAAAGCCTAGCTCCATCATCCCGACACCTACCCTTTACATATTTGTAAACATTGATGAGGTCACCCCTCAGTCTCCTCTTCTCCAAGCTAAAGAGACCCAGCTCCCTCAGCCTCTCCTCGTAAGGGAGATGTTCCACTCCCTTAATCATCTTTGTGGCTCTGCGCTGGACTCCTTCAAGCAATTCCCTGTCCTTCTTGAATTGAGGGGCCCAGAACTGGACACAATATTCCAGATGCGGCCTCACCAAGGCTGAGTAGAGGGGGAGGAGAACCTCTCTTGACCTACTAACCACTCCCTTTCTAATGCACCCTAAGATGCCATTTGCCTTCTTGGCCACAAGAGCACATTGCTGGCTCATGGTCATCCTCCTATCCACCAGGACCCCCAGGTCCCTTTCTCGTTCACTACTTTCCAGCAGGTCAACCCCCAACCTGTACTGGTACATGGGGTTGTTCTTCCCCAGATGCAAGACTCTACACTTGCCCTTGTTAAATTTCATCAAGTTTCTCCCCGCCCAACTCTCCAGCCTGTCCAGGTCTCGCTGAATGGCAGCACAGTCCTCTGGTGTGTCAGCCACTCCTCCCAGTTTTGTGTCATCAGCAAACTTGCTGAGGGTGCACTCAGTTCCCTCATCCAGGTCATTGATGAAAATATTAAACAGCACCGGTCCCAGCACCGACCCCTGAGGAACTCCACTAGTCACAGACCTCCAGCTAGATTCTGCGCCATTGACCACAACTCTCTGCCTTCTTCCTTTCAACCAGTTCTCGATCCACCTCACTACTTGATCGTCAAGCCCACACTTCCTTAGCTTATCTATGAGGATGCTGTGGGAGACAGTATCAAATGCCTTACTGAAATCAAGAAAAACTACATCTACCGCTCTACCATCATCCCTCCACCTAGTCACTTCCTCATAGAAGGCTATAAGGTTGGTCATACATGACTTCCCCCTCATAAAACCATGTTGGCTGTTCTTAATGACCCCCTCATCCTTGATATGCCTAGTGATGGAGTCAAGAATAAGTTGTTCCATCACCTTTCCAGGGATGGAGGTAAGGCTGACCGGTCTATAATTACCCGGGTCCTCCTTCTTGCCCTTCTTATAGATTGGTGTGACCTTTGCCATCCGCCAATCCTCAGGCACTTCGCCCGTTTCCCACGACTTACCAAAGATGATGGAAAGTGGCCTAGCAATGACCTCCGCCAGCTCCCTCAGCACCCGTGGGTGCATTCCATCCGGACCCATCGATTTACAGATGTCCAGATTGCATAGCTGATCCCTAACCCAATCCTCATCTACCAAAGCAAACTCCTCCTTTGTCCTGACTCCTTCTGGGGCTATAGAAATCCGGGGCCCTCGGGGAGAGTCTGCAGGAGTAAAGACAGAGGCAAAGAAGGCATTCAGCACCTCTGCCTTCTTTATATCCTCTGTCTCCAGGGCACCCACTTCGTTCAGCAGTGGGCCTATATTGCCTCTTGTGTTAGTTTTATTTGCTATGTATTTGAAGAAGCCCTTTCTATTGTCTTTAACCCGACTAGCAAGATTGAGTTCCAAGGAGGCCTTAGCTGTCCTAATTGCCTCCCTACATCCTCTAACAACTGTCCTATATTCCTCCCAAGCGGCCAGCCCCTCCTTCCATAATCCATAGATTCTCCTTTTCCACTTGAGTTTGCCCAGCAGCTCCTTGTTTAACCACGCCGGTCTCCTAGATCCCTTACTTGACTTCCTACTCATTGGGACGCTCCGATCCTGAGCTTGGAAGAAGCGGTCCTTGAATGCTAACCAACTATCTTGAGCCCCTTTACCGCCTAGTACACTTTCCCATGAGACTTCCAAAGATACCACCTATACAAAGGTTTAGCAATGATACCGACCCTCACAGAGCATGCACAGACACAGTTCCTGCCAGCCCCTGCTGCAGAAACCATCTGGAAGCCACCTTGCACCTGTCCGGCATGGTGCATCCCATCTTCAGAATACAATGATATGAGGCAGTGCCACAACATCCTACACAGCTGCCTCAATTATTTAGAGCCATAATGTGACACAAATAACCAATTTGGATTTACAGACCTTTCAGTCTTCAGCTGCCCCAAGAATGCATTGTTTGTTGCAAGATTACTTTCTAGAAATTACTTTGGGGCAGAAAACTTCTAAACAGAGATTGACTCTGTATTTGGAAAAGACTTGTCTCCAAACCAGTTCCTAATATGGCAAAGAGTGCAATTATCCCGATGAAAGGTTAGGGATGCTTGTGCCTACAGCTGGTTCATCAAGTAATGCTGAATGATGTATATAATTAAACAGCGTGCAGCAGAGTGGAATGTGTGCTACAATGAACCATTTAGGGCTTCATCCCCGCTGATCAGCCTGGAATTGCAGAAGCATGGTCACAAACATAGGCAACACTATTCAGCACTGCTATTTATGTAGAGAGAGATTCAGAAGTACATAAATGCATTGTGACTAAGTGTGCTGTGCAGAAGGAGCAGAAATTAAGTATTCAACTGTAATAAGGTGCAACTATAAATGGTAACTAGCCACTAATTCCACCTGGGATTGCACAGCAAATTGTAGGTCTTGAATTCCTGCACCACCAGGTCAAAGCTTGCACAGTGTCTAAAGTTTTGACTAGTGCTAACTGCACTAGTCAGGACTAGTAGGCACAGAAATGCCTTATTCTCTTCTGATCCACCCAAGCTCTGCAGCACTGAAGTTGCTCATAGTTACTGCTTTTGGTTTCCCCTGCAGCATTTATAGACTGATCAAGTGTGGTTTGTTCCTTGCAGAAGAGGATGAATGTGAAGGAGCCCCTTAAACAGCTCTCACATAAGGGAGTGTGTGGGAATCGCCGGGAGACGAGCTCATCCGATGATGACCGACAAGTCTCGTTTATTGCTAAGCAGATCGATACTTATATACCTTGCTTGCATGTTTATAGTTTGGTTACAGAGAGATCATTGGCTTATAGCTTTTACATGTTACAAGATCATTGGTTTATAGCTTCTACATTTTTGCAGCTACACCGTGCACCCCCCCACCATCCTCCTTCTCATGCACTTATCACTTAGTGGCCTTGGCTGTGATTGGTCATAGTAATGTTGCTGTTTGCCGGTGTCCTTCATTTCCTCATTATCTGGCGTGAGAGGTTTGCACCATGCTCTACACAGATGTCTTGTTTCAGCTCGTTGATGGGAGCATGACCTTTTGACCTTTTTCAACAAGCCAATCCTCCACAGGAGTGCACTGGAAGATCTCTGCTTCATGCTTCCCACCTCTGTCCTGTAACCACTCTCCTCCATCCCACAGCTTCTGAAGCCTGTGGACTGGAGCATCAGCCTGTGGTGTGGTCTTAGGGACTTCACCAAGTGACAGCAGCAGCACACAGAGCAACGCTGGATGGCTCTGTGCAAGTATTACAGTATTTCCATCAGCGCTCTGAGTAAAGCCCAGGAGCGAGGCAACAGGTGGCAGCTGGTGACCAGCTCTTGCCTGGCACTGAGATTCTGGGGAAAGAGGAGTTTCCACTGGGTAAGAGTAAACAGAAGAGGCAGCTGGGACTGTACACTTGTGCTACCCTTGCCCTGAAACCACAGTGAGTTACTGCTGCATTTTATTTATACAGAAGAGCTTTTTAAAAAATACCGGTTGTTCCAAAGTAGCTTTAATTTTATGCAAAGTATTTCATTCAAATCAGCCCTTCAGCTCATTCACATGCAGTGATCCTGAATAAAAAAAAAAAGTCAATGCATAATTTAATATCAAGACAAGACCAGAATTTACGTATAAATTGGTTGAAAAAATCCTCAACATCAAATACCATTCAACTCTTACATTTATAGGCCTATTTTGGAGGAAGTGTTCACCTATTCCTCTCCTTTCTGTTTCAGTATCACCACTAAAAGACTGAAACAGAATAACATATTTGCTCACCCTTTAATGGCCTTTTGGTTCACGACTATTTAAGACTAACTTGGAAAAGGTATAATAGCACATGTTGTTGTTTTATCTTCACTTTGAAATGCCACCAGGTATTATTTTGCAGCTGTTTTATTGTAAGTGGCATCCTGAAAGCTAAACAAAAGAGGTGTCTTAATGGCAGTTTCAACTGATTTTTAATTTCTGAAGAGAATTCAGCGAGGCCACGAAGGGAGAGCATGCTTAAAATGCAATGCTATAATAGAAATGTTTCCCTCTTCCAGCCGGTTTTAGCTTTTGGAATTTGATAATGCTTTTGCTGAACTTTCTTAAATAAAAAAGAAAAAAAAACACCAAAAAACCCCAACCAAAACCACAACCACAACCACCACCCCACAACCACAAAAAGCAAAACAACAAAAAACAGCCCCCCAAACCCAGCTGAAGATAAAAAAGTTTCTGCTCATAAACCCCAGGTTAACACCACAAGGACATGTTTCTCTGCAGCTTCTGTTATCCACCTCACAATTAAATCCAAAGTAAAATCCACATGGAGCAAAGCTGCAGGAGAGCACACAGGAAAGAAAGTCACACCTGGGCTTTCCCTAACAACTGACATCCCACTACACTCCCAAACCCCACTGGAGCTTCTTGCCCAGTAATGCAAAGAGCAGCAAAGTACCATGGGAAGGGCTTTTCAGTATGGGATCACTAGTGGGGAATTTTGCTAACCATGGATTTAAAGGACAATAGCCATTCTGCATGAAGGACCCTTTTTTTGACTTGGTTACCCCAGACGATTTACCAACAAAGACAAGTTATAAATGAAAAACAGGTTTCATAAATAGCCCTGGAGCTGTGAAGGAGAAAAAGCTGAGCTGGCAAGATCCCTCATACTGCTCAATGTCTGCCTCGGTCCCAACACATAATTCTTCCTAACAAAAATACTATTCTAGATATTATTTTAGAATAGTATTTTTGATATAGATATAGACAAAAATATAGAATATCCTGAAGACAAAAGACGTGACTGTGTTGCCTAGGAACCAATGATGCACATTATCACAACATTTGTACTGTTATTGTTTCTAGATCAGGCTGTCTGGTATCCACTGAAGACTCACGTTTAACTCTCTTTTAGAAGATAGACATTTTTCTCAATCATAAATAAGTAAAAAATAAATTGCATCCAGAAAGCAAATGGTAAACAGATGAAACCCCTTTGGCTCTTTGCTGGAGAACCTCCCTGTGAGCAGCCCATAGCCAAGAGAGGAGAGAAAAGGATACCAGCCAGGTAGCCCAGCAAGTGCTCAGATGCTGCAATGCCCATCAAAATGTAAAGCTTGGCATCTGGGGCTTTCATCTGCCAGGCGGTCCTCTGAGTGGTCTCAGATGCTGGCTCAGATGCTTCAGTTCACATAGGAAGAGATGAAGGGCTGAATGTTTAGCGCTGTAATCAACAAGATAACGTGCTGCCAAGTACAAGGGTACTTTGAGAAATACGGCTATTCTAAAAATGTGCTTTATTGATGCATCTTTCATCTGCATGTGCTGTAGAGATGCCTGGATAGCCAAACCAGTCTCCAATTTGGGGTGCCTTTATATCTGCTGCCAAACTGATGCTGCTATGGAGAACATTTCGGAGGGACTAAACAGCCGAAAAAGTTACTAAGAGCTGCATATGACACCATTCTCAGAAAGCAAAAGCTGCTTTATAGCCTTAAGCCCAGGAGGGGAGGTGGAGAGAGAGTAATCTCAGCTGCTGTGGCTGCCCAGAGAAAGGGTGGTTCTCCCATCACTAGCATCTGCCAGGCTGAAGAAAATACTATGCTAATACCAGATGTAAAAAAGTTTTTAAAGCCACAATAAGTTCAACATTACACCCCACCCATTTGTAACCATGCACAAAACCACTGCTTTGCCAACCTCTGGTAATTTAACAGTAAAACAGAGAGGTGGGATAGCAAACCAAAGAGATAACCTTTAAAATACATACAAATCTCAAGCAAATGTGGGGACAAAGTGAGGAAAGATGAGGAGAAAAGGTTATTTGAGGGATTTAAGAAAAAAGCCCATCTGAAATTCTCAGAGAATGCAGATTTGAGGAAAAGCTACTGATAAAGTTCTTTTTTGGATGGAAGAAAAGATTCCCTATGAAGCATTAAGAGTGGATTGATGTCTGGCTTGCGAGATAAAGATATTCTGAACAAACAAAACTGCATACAATGTCAGTGACAAAACTGAGATAAAAACCTTAGGCACTGGCATCTTAACAGATGCTGCACTGCAAAAGCCACCTGTGCTGTACTCCATTCTAGATAGATAGATATGATCTACCAGTGCTTCAGTTCAGAAGAACATTCGAAAGGGCACTTTGAAGAATACTGAATTATTTGCCTACTGGCCAGTACATTATTCTAGTGGCCAGGCCTGCATTTCCCAGCAGCACTGCAATGGGTGGTTTCGAATTTGGTGTAAGGTCAAATCCGGCCCTAGAAAGTCAGCATCCTCTATACAGGCTTCCATGGCCAGCTTACATGAATTCCCAGGAATGAAATATCCTTGAGAGACAGATGTGAATTTTGTATCTGAGAGACATAATTGTTCAATTAAGTCAAGTTAAACTGATGAGAAATCAAAGGCAGGGGGCCAATGGTTTTGGTGATCCTATGTGACATTACACAGCTTTCGTCAGCCCAGCTGGCTTTGGGATTTCTAAGTTCATAATGAGGGAGCAACTGGGTCTCAGACATTTCTCACAAAGCTAAGTGCTGTATGTGAAAACTAAGTTCTCTGTTTCAGTTCCAATAAGAGATTTTACTGCATTTCCTTGATGGCATTTCAAGCCTGCACACTGCAAAAGCTAAGAAGTTCTGCAAAAGCAGATGGATAGCTTGAATCTGGTTTACTCACTCCATGCAAACCGTATTCTCTCATTTGTTTTCTTCCAGTCACCTGCTTCAAAGGTTGTGTCATTTGGTCAACTGCCCAGGTGAAATCTGGGCAGGCCATGGTAAATTTGACAGAGCAACTGTCAACCCTGATGCTGTTTCTATAGAGTGTTAGTCACCCATGTTTTACTGTGGATGAATTTGGGCCAGTGGCTAAAACAAGGAAACTGCTGTTCTCCCAAGTAGTTTTGGCACCTGAAAAATAACTTGCAAAAGTGTTGAAGCATTTATCCCAAAGGCTGAACTTCTTTCTAAAACCTGTTGGTTGTAATTACTTCCACCTGCCACCAGAAGGAAAAACTAAAGAATTATTCCCTCCACTCTCACCTTCTCACTCTTGGCAAACACTTTGCTGCCGAGGGATCTCATTCAGAAGTCATCACTTTGGTTTTGTATTAACCAATGCTTCATCTGGCTGCTCACAGAGGAGCAGAATTATAAATAACTCATTTTCCTCACAGCCAATGTCTTCAGTTTCCTTTCCTGATATCCAAATGTAGCAACCATAGTAGAGCCCCAGTGCAAGACCTGGCCATGCAAGTTATTTGGGATGAAATCTGTGCTGGCAGATGAGTGAAAGGACAGCTTTATCACTACTAGGCTGTCTATCACATCTGGATTTGGCAGGAGCTCAAATAGAAGTGTTGATTTTGGGTAGTTATCTTTGCTAACAACTCTCCTAAACAGTGAAGAGTGCAGGTCTGCTGCTGGCTGATTGGGCTGCTAACAGTGACCTGAGAAAAAGGTTTACCTGCTTCAGAGGATATCCTTCAAGTTTCTAAAGGAGCATTAAAGTCTAATGCTAAATAATTGGCATTTAGCATCAGCAATCTTACCTTGACCAACAGAGGGCAACACAATAAAACAAGAGCAGGTCAGCCAATAGTTCTTAGCTAGCTCATTTTTCCAAATTTCTGAGTGTGATTCTAACTGATAAAGATGATTTCCATAAACGACAAAAAACTGGCACCTGTTCAGAGGACATACCCCAGTCAGATCATCTCATTTACTCTCTGGAGTCTGTAGCTACCTTCCCCAGGTGCTATTTGAATTATGATACACATTTCATTCAAGTTCCTCACCAAAACCTCTATCGAACATGTCCCATTTGACCGAGTCTTCACGACGCAGGTTTTTATGGAAAATATGGCTATGCAACCTTTATCCTAACATGGTGTTAAACAGCAAAACACAAGTAGTTTCACTGGGTTTCTTTTAAGGTCCTTTGTTATAGCTGATTGCTCATAACTGAAAATATAGTCGTATCTGTACTCCTGGCTCCATCAACAAGCTACTCCATTTTCCTACTATTCTGAAGCACTCCCCAAGCTTCTGCTAATAATTTTGCTTAACCTTTATTAAAGACCAAGCATTAGCTGGCAATTAGATTTGGAGATCAAAGCTCAGTGATTTACTGTAAATTATAAATAGTTCAAATGTTTCATTATGTTTATTCTTTATACAAGCTTTGTGGCCAGGTAAGCACTGACATGACATTCACTGCTAAATGATCTCATTAAACTTCCTAATTTAAGTGGTGCAACACTTCACCTGCCACATTATCCAAGGACTCCTGCATTGCACATTAAACATTCAGCATCAATAGATGCTCTACCATAGTTCACCTTGTTGGGAGTGAAATTTCAGTCCCTGAACATAAGGTTGACTACCTGATGCTGTTTGTCAGAGACAATAAATAATGCAAATAGATACCCATGTAAAGTAAGAGGTTAAGACATCAATAGCTTTCCCACAGAGTTTTGAAAGAGACTTTCAGAAGACAAGACTTTAAATCATGAAAAAATGTCACTAAACTTAAAAAAGGTAAGGAAAAAGAAGGAAGGTTCTGGTTTCTTTCATTTCTTTATGAATGCGGTGACTGAGAGAGATAATTTCCTGAGAACCCCCAAGGCGTGTGCCCTTTTTTAATTCGCAACCCCAGAGCAAAAGAAGGGGCAATCACACAACCTCCCACATCAGAGCTGCTTGTAGAGGTTTGTCTTTAGCCATTTCATCTCTGATATCCTGCTGAGAATGTTTAACAGAGCTGCATGGAATCAAGTTTGGATAATGCACCACATCATTTCACTCAGGCCAATAAACAGCATCTTGCCTCATGATTAAAGGGAAACACAATATTTTTGTTGGAGGTGCCTTTATGTCCAGACTCTGTTTGCTAGCAATTTCTACTGCAGTAACAACTAGAAGCACATAGAATAGGACCTCCTTTATGCTAGATGCTGGACCTGAAGACTCCACACAGTAAACTTTATGGCACTGGGAAGAGTAATAGGGGTATCTGAATTTTCCAAACTTGCATATTCGTTTCCCTCCCAAAATTAATGGCTCTAACATTTTTCCCCCCAGCCTCTATATAGTGTGGCCCTTAACACCTGCTTCTGGACTTATCATCTGAAGGATGAGGGGCTCCTTGCAATTGTAATGTGGTCTATGAACATACCAGACTGCTCCCCAGACAGATTTAGGCTTCATCATATAATATTAACCCCACATACTGAATGTGTTTTTCTGACTTACAAGGCTGCATTAGCTTTTATTATCAGAAGAGAAGTAGTAAAGGTTTCAGCATTACAGATGGGATGGCAGATGGGAAGCAAAAGCTTAATGTGAAGCAGCTCTGGATAAAACTATTAATCCACAAAATTCGTATGTTCTTATGCAGGGAAACCTCGCAAAAACACTGCAATATGACTAACCAGCGAGAGAAGTGTAATCTGCCCTTAGCCCATTATCTGACAAATCATGGCATGACGTCTGAAAGAAGGAAAAAACCTTCAGACACCCTATTTACTATTTCCCAGGAAAATAATCAGCTCTCTATGGGGTATGCAGAGAGGTAATACCTTCCTAAACATTATAAACAATGTTAATTTATAGCATCTCCACTGTGAAAATGAAATGGACTCATATATATATATTTGATGAGATAACATTTTCCAGGTTTATAGCTGCAATATTCTGTATTCAAAAAAATTTAACAGTACCTGTAAGTCACCATCATTAAAGTTACAGCACCGAAACAGGCTTTTTACTTTTTGTTGAAATGTCTGGTGTGGAGGAAGCACATGTCCATCAGTTCTGGTAACAGAATACTCTGACAGAAAGGGAAGTGAGCACTTCAGATGCCTGCCCTGCTGCTGAGTGCCCACCATGCAGCTCTGAGAGCGGCTGCAACGGAGGAGCATGACCTTCAAGAATTTCCCCCAGTGACGAAACACACGCCTGCAATTTTTCCAGCTGAATGGCACTTGTTTAGAGTTTGAATGACTGTAAGATACCACGGCATTATTACAAAGACTCCATTAACACCAAACTGACTATAGTCTACTCAACAAACCTCATGATTGTTTTTGGCCATGATGTAAGTGAATGTTCCCATTTGGCCTTGTGGTTTAACCGATTCCATATGGAACTAAGAGCAATTGAGACCACCACAGGTCATGACCTCAGCATTACACGATGTTTAGGGTGGACTGAACACCACAGAAGGATAACTGGATACATCTGCCAGAACTAGTCTATAATACTACACCTTCAGCAATTATTCTCCTACAATTTATCTTACTTGATTCAAAGTGCCATCACCTACCTCTTCCTTTATGATTTTGCCTTAGTCTACTTTTTATCATTGGTGCAGCATACCCCACTGGAAGATGAATGATAAGGAATAACAAGCTAGCTTTTCCCAAAACTCAGGAGATATACAGAGAACTACATCCTCTCCCTTACAAGCAAGGATAATATGTCAAAATTGTTAAGTCTCTTCCTGTTGGACACCAGAAGTTTTTTAATTGGATGCAATAAGAAATACCGTAATTTCTTAATTCAAATCCCCATGTTCCAGTATCAATGCAGTCTCTGTGACTCTTGTGCTCTTCCCTAATTTTTCTTCCCAAAATGTGTTGTGTGTCACTGACAATGCTTAGAAATGGGCAGCAGCAATAAGGCGTTTTTGTCAGTCCTCACAAAATCCTTCCTAAGGCATATGTTCATGTTTTTTTCCATTTTTCACTTTAGTAGGGATTTCTGTCCGAGTAGCAGCCTCAGGAAGGGACCCATACTTTGAGAGAGACCTTGCAGAAACCTGATCAGTGAAAGTATCTAATATATTTCTTTTCTGAGAGTATTAGAAGCATGTTATGTCATCACTCATCAGAAAATTGCCCAAGACAGTTACTTCCCCTTTCATCTATTCATTTCAACATACAGGGAAAGAGAACTCACAAGGAGAACTTCCTCTTTCCCTTGTCTTGGTAATTCCGATAGCCTAAAACCCAACAGTTTGGGAAGGCAGGTTGTTTGGTGTTTTTATGGACTATCTACTTCTGCACAATGCAGTAAAACTTACAGACTGAGGTTGAGGGACCTGGATGATGTAAACCCAGAAATAACATGATTTCACTTAAAACCATGAGCCTTGTCATGTGGTGGCATGTGGAGTTTGCCTGATGCTACCTGAATATTCAGGCAATGGTTGGTGCTGAAGATACAATTGAATCCTAGCAACTTGTTTGTCACTTCTACTATCGTTATCCTCTGCAGAAAAAGTACTACACAAAGGATACATTATCTTCACTGAATCTGTATTCATACTTTCAACACTTTCTGACACATCAAAGCAAACTGTTGATCAGCCCTGGAATGTATGAATCTCTCCACACCTGGGGTTCATCTGCTGTGCTCCAGTACTTCCTGCTACTTATCCTCTCTTACAGGTACCCCTTGCTGGAAACAACAACTAAATAGAGCAGCCCTTACTCAGTAAAAGTGAAGAGCCAGCGCTGCTAGCCTGCTGCAGCCCCTCCTATGTAAGTAGCAGGCACGCAGGTTATAGTATGGTGATTGTCTCCTTGGCTAAGATGTGGCTGTCAGACACCAGCATCACCAAGAGGAGTCTTCTGCTGTGACAGAAGAAACTGCCCCTCTGATCTCTACTTCTTGCAGCACAGCCTGGACATGTCATCTCTTATATCCTTCAGTACATATTTCCTTTAGGAACAAACATGTACATTATTAAAATACTCATTGTACCTGATTGGGTAGTCAGCAGCACTGAGGTTAATGAAGAAATCCCATGGCCAGTCATTCATCTCCATTAAGTCCCTCATGGCCTGCAGGTAGGTGGTCAGAAGACTTGCTCCTCCCCAGATTGTTGCCATTCTCCAGGAAGTGACTCTCACATTTGGGTACTGGTTGGCGAACTGGAGCACTTGGCGGTGCAAGTAATTGGATCGCTTTACAGAAGAAAAAAGTAATAGATTCAAGTTACTCTGTCCAAAAGTGTTCTTCTCTGTATTCAGTAACCACCAGCTCTTGACTCACTGCCATTGCTTTGCCCTCACTTACCTTTGCTAAAAGCTATTTGAAAATGCAGAGAGACCCCTGTTAAACTCTTTTTATTACAACTACAGTATTCACAAATCAGTGCAACTAGCTCTGACTTATCATTTGTTCTCAGGAGAATCCGAAAGGCTTTCGTTAAGGAGGTGACTGTTACTACCTCCCTTTTACATTGTGAACTAAAGTAACTTGTGCAAGGCACCTCAGGTCAGCTCTCCATTCAGTGGGCTACCACTGTCAGTCTGCATCAGCTTATCAATTACTGTTAACTGAATGTACAACAGACATGGATAGATACTCACAGACATAAGGAGAAATGAGAGCTCTTACATAGAGAATAAGAAAGGAAAAAAAAAAACAAACCAGAAAGAAGAGGCTCCAACCATACAACAGATGGAGAGACAAAAAGTGACATGCACTTTACGCAGCAGAGGTAAAGAGAAGATGAAGATGACAAAAATGAGCAGACTGACAGATGGCGAGACAGGCAATTTATAACCAGTGATATATTACCTTGTCAACATGAATGTAATAAAAATGGTCTTTATGGTAAATAGCCTTAAACATGCGTTGGAGCTGCCGAGAAGCTCTGCCATGAACAACCAAGACAAATGCGATCCTGACTGGGTTGGCTGGCATGTATTCTACGGAGTCCTCATCCCACTGTACATTGTTGTTGGCTTTTCCTGTTCAAAAACAAAACACATGACATCTCTGAGTGTATCCACAGGGCACGGGTGTAGAGAGCAGTACACATTTCACCTCAGCTCTTTCTTCAAAAGCAGTTTCTACAGAGAAGGGATAACTCCTGAGGGGTGCCAGCTGGTATGCCACCAAGATTGTACCTCTCTGTCACTGTACAGGGTCATCACCCTGGGCAGCAGCCATGCCTGCGTGCCTCAACCTGGACAAGGCTGCATGAACATGAATAAGGACCCAAACGTTTATTAGTCAGACAAAGCTCTACCTGGGTACACACATGTGAATCTTCAAAGGAATCATCTCAAGGTTTATGAGTACTGTTCCAAGTTTTCAAACAATGCCAAGGCCAACATTCCCCTTGCTCCCACAGAAACGAAACCCCCCATTTATCAAGAGATGCTCACTCCTGTGACCAGCACAGCTCTGCTGGGAAGCTGGTGAAACTGCCACTTAACCACAGCTGAGGATTATCTCTACTGATAGCATGTATTTGTAACAGCAGATGTATCCGGGAACATTGAAATGGCAACCCGCATACCTTAACTTTTTCATGTAGGAGAGGGGCTCTCACAATCCTACTTAGAATTTAAGCTCATTCTTACTTTAACCAATGAATTTCTGGTCTTCATCTTCTGAAGCAAACACTGCAATGCAAGGGTAAAGCAGGACGTACTGATTAACTGAAGAGCTGCAGAGACATTTTTACTCAGGAATTTCAAGCGCTTTGGTTTTGGTTTGTGCAACACCAATTCAAAACCCTGAACAGCATGTAAGAAAAATACAATGTTACCCAAAACCTGATACTCATTCTTAAGTTAACGACCTCTTGAGTGCTCTGACCTTGTAAGGACCCTTCTCAATAATAATGATTTAGGAAGAACCTGAAATTTTGAATATACATAGGACAAAGAAGGAAAATGTCTCAAAGCTCGAAAGCACCCTCCTGCCCCAATTTTCCTTTGGCATATTTAAACTCCTTCTCTTTTTTAAATGAAAGGCAGTATCATTGTCTCAAAGTTACTTAGTCCCTTCTCAGCTTATTTCCTCTAAAGTTAAATCCATTTTATAATCTCAAAAAGTCTGAACTAGTGGTTATACTGAAAATACATATTTAATTATTGGAAATGCACGTGAACATGAGCAGCATTGAAATGTTCATTTCCCGTTACAAGTACAGGTTTGGAAATGGCTGCGCACACGCGGAACCCGGTAGAAGCAGCAGCTAAACCATGTGTGAGAACATTACCACAACTGCCTTCAACCATACGCAATGCTTTGGCCACATAGGATACTGCCAACTCAATGCACACCTATGCTCTCAACAAATAACTGGCTTAGCAAAACTGCCCAGCCAGGTGCATAAGGACTTGAACCTGCTTGCTTTGAAAAAGCAAAGTATCTCCTTTGCTCTCCCAGAAAAACAACAGAATTGGGTTTTACATTCTTTTACAGGAACTACTCATCCCCTTATATTTTCCTCCTCATCAGAAAAGCTGTTTTTCCTACCTTCCAAACAAAACCCTGGCGAGCCAATTAAGTGTCTAAGTGAGTTAGAAATAAACTGATGTCGTTCAGCAGATTCCAAGTGTCCAGAGCAGATATTCATACTCTTAGAGGTTAGAATTTCCTAATTGACTTGAAGGGGACTCAGTTAAAAAAAAACAACTCAGCAAACTTGGGAGTATACAAGGTGGATCTTCTAAGAGCTATTGAAACCCTCAGGTCTGAAAGTGTGAAATGCTGAGGAGTTCCTAACTCAACCATCCTCTTTTCAACTTGTCATGGATCCTGTTTCTTCCTAACAACACTGATGATTTTATCTGAGTATGTCAGGCCCAGTTTCTGCAGTAGCACTTTTTGGGATGCTCCCATTCTCCTCCTACCTCCACATACCCACTGTCTGAAGACTCCTTCTGCAGAGAGCAGGGACACATAGGTTTGTGCTAGGTTGCAGGACAAACTTGAGGCTGTATCTGTAATCAGGTTATCAAACAATGTGAGTACAGCCACAAAGCCCACTGTGCCTTCCAAAACATGTCCATTCTCTGGAATAAGGCTCTTTGCTGGACTATGTAAGGGGCTAAAAGGCAGCTATGTGCCTATCCAGGAAGATTATGTATCACACAGACACTGAACAGAGTCATACTGAACATAGATACTGAGACTACAGAGTCCCAGAGGCTCACTGCCCCATGTAAAAGACCCTCACCTCTCTGCAGCTGTATTGCTCGCAAACTGATGGCCCCCAATTGTGTTCAGAACACCCATTTTGAAATTTCAAGCCCCATGAGTCACTCAACTTTACATGAGACACAAGCAACTTAAATGGTATTTCTTTAGGAAAAAGGGGAAAAAAAAACCCCACCACTAATTCCATAAGACTCTAATGAACACCATTAGAAGATTAGAAGAAAGCTTAAATTTCATTTCTTCTATCATTTCTAGTTTATTATGGCCATTTCTTTATGCTCAGTTGTGCCATTTCTCCGGCACAGCTGATGAGTTTCCCGATGCATGTGCTTTGGGCTCCTGCACAGCGACAGGGGCAGAAAGGGACTGTGAAAGAAAGAAAACATGCTTGCAAGGAGAACTGATAGGGGAATTAAGGGCAATTGCAATTGCTAAACCACCCCATTTTTCTTCTAAACTGCTTTGATTTCAAGCTGATGATGTCCCATCAATGGACTCAAATATTTTTTGTGGGTTTCATTATATTTTTGGATAACTCTCTTCTGAAATTAGTGGCTTTCTGCAGCGATCCGTAGAAGGTGAGGGGATTTTAAAATAGCCACATTGTGGGTCTTTTATTTTAAACTAACTTGCTTTCAATACCCACGCTATCATTTACCTAGCAATTACTAAGAGCAAAATCCTCCCAAATTTGCACCTGAAATGCAATCTCACTTCATCAGGTTTTTCTAATAAATTCCTGTAGTGACTTATTTCCCTCTCTGCTATTTTCCTACTCGAACATCTTTTTCCATGTGCTCACTCCTTCCTTCTTATTTTATAGTCCATTTTCCACCTGCGCACTATCATGGTTTTTTTATTCTAATCCTATTCTTGGCTGCCTGGAATTTCACAAAGGTGAGAATGTATTTTTCCATCTGTCAGAGTATCTGCTACTTCTGCTCTATATGGTTACCTTCCTGGTTTTAGCTGTGGCTGATCAGCACCCTCTCTTTTGCAGCCTACTTCACTGATAAAGAACCAGCCTGCTTTGCAAATAAGATTAAATTGGCAGGAAACATTCAGTTGAGTATCTACTTGTGAAAAAATACAGTAAGACTTGAGAGCTGTATGAACCATGTCAAAATCTGAACAGCTCTAGCCATTGCATTTCAAGGCTGCATGGAGACCTAATAGCAGCCTTCCAGTACCTGAAGGGGGCCTATAGGGATGCTGGGGAGGGACTCTTTGTCAGGGACTGTAGTGACAGGACAAGGGGTAATGGGTTAAAACTTAAACAGGGGAAGTTTAAATTGGATATAAGGAGGAAATTCTTTCCTGTTAGGGTGGTGAGACACTGGAATCAGTTGCCCAGGGAGGTTGTGAGTACTCCATCCCTGGCGGTGATCAAGGCCAGGTTGGATGAAGCCTTGTGTGGGATGGTTTAGTGAGAGGTGTCCCTGTCCATGGCAGGGGGGTTGGAACTAGATGATCTTGAGGTCCTTTCCAACCCTAACTATTCTATGATTCTATGATTCTATGATTCTATGACTGTAATACTTGTGCATAGCAAAGGCTTGCACATCATGTTAAAGCCTGCATATTAATGACCTGCCTCTCATGCAGGAGCACATCCTCTTCTGGGTGTTGGGACAGAGGACACAGGAGATGAATGAGATGATGTCACAATGTCATACCATCCAACAACAACACAAATCTAAAAGGATTTTAAGGAAGTACTTGCATTTGATAGCTACTTAAGTGCCAACACTACACCACCATTTGCCACATGCACTAAAGCTTGCTCAGGGGGCTAATTCAAGCGGTCTCCACCCTCAGTCACTTCAGTCCAGCAAAAAGCTGTTGCCAAGATCACCCTTCTCTTCCTAGTCCCAAAGATCCCTTGACAGTTTTTTCACCTCTGTGCACTCTTGTTCACACCCACCAGGTACAGAGGAGTCATGGGCAGCTCCTTTCCCCTGTGGGTGCTCCCCACACTCAGCCTTCATGAATACTTTGCACCCCTCCATGCATCACTGTCTGCTGTCCCAAGAAAAATAAGCCAAGCCAATACAGGAGAATTCCCATCTTCTCCTGCAGTGATGGGGGCAGCCTCAGTGGGACTGGAGCTCCACCCCATCTCACCTAAAAAGCTTCCCCAAGTGTGAGCATTGCCTATTGAGTGAACTTTCCTACATGTTTAGGGAATTCTCTTTATCTAGGACAACTTGGGCAGATCGGTGTTTTATAAAACCTAATAAAAAGCCCATTGTTAATATAAGGTAAAACAAAACCCGTGAAAAATATTACATTACAGTTACATCTTGGGAGCACTTCTCCAGCCTCAGAAATAGCTTTGCACGTATGAGTGAGTGGGGAAAGTGAATGGAGTGTCCTCTTTACAGCCATCTGTCACAGATGAAACAGTAGCTCTTGCCTGGAAGCAGCAGGACTTGTCTTAAACTTCCTCAAAGTTGCTGTTTCATTACGCGGTGGAAACAGTGGATGGAAGAGTGGCTTCTTATGCTGCCCTGCTTCAGAGAAACTGCCACATGGGACCCTCAGCAGAAGTGGCAGCGCTCACCCCGCTCATAAACTTTTTCTAGCCCTTGTATGAAAGTGTATTTATTTTGCTATTCTACACTGAAAACAAAATGTGCCATTTTGCTCTGTGATCAAATGCCTTTCACAAACTTAATGAGAAAAGCAAAAGTTGCCCTTTAGGATTCCTGCTGAAAGCAGGACAGGACTGACACCAATGTGTGTTAGCACGAAAACCTGGACCTGTTTTTGCAGGTAACAGTAGAATCTCTGCAGTACAGAAACCAGTGCAGTTTCAGCTTGTACTTTCTAGAGCCAAGAGAAATCAATATAATTAAGAGTTTAATCTTCAACTATTGCAGTATTACTAAATGCCAGGATAATAAACACAGTGCAATCATTTTTGTATTTGCTGCAGTGCCACATTATGCTCAATCATCCAGCAATATAACTCAGAGCCAACCTGCTAATCTTATATTGCTAATTAATGAGATCATCTGACTTCTCTAGCAGCATGAAGCAATTCCTAATGACTTTTGTGAGCTGTATTATTTTTTGTTACTCCATCCATCAGCTTCTATTTTCAGGTTGGTTTTGTCCTGGCTGCTCAACAGAACAGGCCTGTGCAGAGATACCTGGATGCTGCTGACTTCATCTGAACACAGCTGCGTGTGTGTACTCTGCCTTGATAGCATGAATCAATGGATAGAGGACATCAGAAGGGTTATTGCTATGTTGTTCAGCACACTATTTACTGCTACTACATCCATAAATGCAATCACAAGCCATGTCATTATAGCAGGAGTACCAGCCATAATCACTCCAAAGAGGCAGAGATCCACAGTCCCTACTTAAACTCACAGAAGCAGCCCCATTCCCTTCAGCAGGACCACTTCTGCAACAGGCAGCTGAGTGGTAGTTGCTGAACTTACATTTCCACTATAAGCTCCTCCTTTTCAATTGGTCACAACTCATAACATCACAGCAGGTTGAAAATTTCCAGGCTTGGCTTTCCTCTGAAAACATTTTCCATTTTGGTTGAACAAGGCAAAACTAGTTCTGCGCTGTTCAAATGGCGACAAGATTATAAAACCAATGCATTCCTTCATTTAGAAAACCCATTTTTTGTAAATGACCTAGTAATGGAAGTAGTTGGAGTTACGTAAGAACAATAAAAAACTTCACTGAGCAATTTAGCAGTGAGCCATCAGGACTTGATAGATGAAGTCTTTGTCTGAGGGCTTCATAATAGAAACATTTATCTGGACATATCCAGAAGTCTTGCTGGATTCATTACAGCAAGAGCCTTATCCGCCATCAGGCTCAAGAGGGGATGTTCTTGTCTTGCTGCAGTGAAGACACCTTGCATGGGGCAAGGTAACTCCGGAAGCACAGCGTGTCTTAATTATACTTATATGAAAAAGCAATCTTTTTTACTCCAGAACCTAGAATACTACCTTTAGCAACATTAATCCCAACTTTGGGATACCAATTTTCACCTCCAGTCCAGGAAATTATTAATTTGTTTCAATGGTGGCCCTTGTGGACATCTTTAGTGAAAGAAAAGATTTTAAGGTAAGCACTGAATTTTTTTTAAATTATTATTACTAATTACATGTAAAATGCCCACTGGTCTTTTCCCAGTGTAGAAGACCCCTCTGGCAAAAAAAGGTTATTCACCAAAAGTGGGCTGAGCAGCATGCTCAATTTTGGTGAATAGTTACACTGACAACTAACCAGCCATGCAGAGCTCTGTGTATCAGACATGTTCTGCTCACTGCCAGGCCATTGCCCGTTTTCCTGTGCTTCTAGGCAGTGGCATAAGCTGATTGTTCAGTATCTCAATCAGCACCTTTGTGTGCCAGCTGAACTGGGCACACCCAGGTCAAAGAGGGGCTGTGTTTCACATCTAGCAAAAAAAACCAAGCTCCTGATGAAGCTAATGCATGGCCACACACATGCGTGGCTTCTCTCCATGGGTTTTAACTCGCTCCACAAAGGAGGACAGGTGAAATCAGATGAGAAGATCTGTGCAACTGCCCACAAGGCACAGGGATTTGACAGGGATGTTTATGGCTTATAGAATGAAATGCTGCCAGTTCTGTTTGGTGGATTTCCTTAAACCAGCCGTTACCCACACTTTGTAAGTTCGCATTGAGCACTTTGGACAAAATTTCAGAAATCACGCTGCTATTGAAAAGTGGATATTCAATTTATTTGCAGTAATGTTTTATCTTGACAACCCTGCTCCAGAATTTTTCATTCTCAGACTCTACCATGAATTACAGAAGCAATTTATGATCCTCTGTAAGTTCCTATGATCAAGTAACCCATAAGCAAAAAATCAATGCAAGGTAGGCGGTAAGCAGTGAGATGTAATTTACAAGCACTCGATGGTGAGTCCATTTAACATTAGAGAGACAGATTTCAGTAACGTTCTTTCCATGCTGAGCAGAAGCCCTCACTTGGAACAAAGGAGCTGCTGATGTGCGCAGTTTGAGTCTGCTTTAATCATTTCAGAGGGTGACAACAAACTTTGCAGTCTGAGAAGAGCCACTGCCTTACAGCTGGACAATTCTCTCCAGGAAATCACTGGAAGTTTCTCTACAGTGAGTTTGTGAACCGATAAGCAGCTCCGTATTCCTGCAGAACTTCAATAAAAAGGGAAACTCTAAGTCACTACAGATCTAGGCAAGTTCTGCTGCAGTCCCTGTGGTGGTGAGACGTCTCCCTTGTCTAAGACCAGAAAAATTGAAGTGCATGAACAAAGGAAGGTATGAAGATAGAGGGCACATGTAGAATTGCTCCATATTCACCTCTGCACCATAAGAAGATGAATTGTTTCTATTTTATCCCAAGGAGAAAAAAAAAGGGAAAAAATTAAAAATTCTGTTTTGGAATCTGAAAGAACACATTTCATATTTGTCATCCTTCTGTTACACGTATTTAACATTTGTGCTGCATGCATCCCTTCCAAGACTCACACAAAGACCCTACTGGAGCAGGTATCATCCATTAAGCAAATCCAAAAAGACACCCAGCACCAGAGAACATCGTGGATGTTTTTCACATGATTTAAAATGAAGAAACAAGAACCTTGAGAAAAAAGACAGAAACCTTCTGAATCAGAAAATCCGTGAAAATAGTTGGAATAACACAGGACTGTTCAAAATCAATCTCAGTACAGAACTTTGTTATTCATATGCATACACGTGTGTGTGCTGTGGCAGCAGTGACATTCACTAAATCGCAAACAAAACCAGGGAGCATTTGCTTTGAAGCAGCCTGCCATAGAATCATAGAACAGTTAGGGTTGGAAAGGACCTCAATATCATCTAGTTCCAACCCCCCTGCCATATTTCAACCAAAATCTCCCCTCTGTCTCACAGTCTCCAGTAGTCACTGAAACCATTTTTATGATTTGCAAATAACCAACTAATTATCAGATCCCACTATACTGCACTTGCAGCACACACTAAACTTAATTTACTGCGATACTTATCTAGGCAGACCAATGATCTCAGTAACAAGCTTGCTTTTCTGACTGTTCTAATTATGAAAATGGTAGCATCCCTGGGAGACAAATCTCAATTATTTGTAGTTTTGCTGGAGTGCGTTAGCCAAGCATTTTCTCCCTTTTCCCACTGACTCTCATGAATAAATAAATAACACTCAAAAGTAACAGTAAATTAATGTTGAATTAGAATGAATTTCTTAATATCAATTAACAGCCAATTAGCACATCAGGATCAGTGTTACCAAGGTGAATACAAAATGCCTTTTGAATGAGCAACAGGTTATTTTTATGACATTCAGTGACGTTACTGGACTTTAGAGTAGTAATACCCAGCAGATCCAACAACAGACACAAGTATTCTTTGCAAAGACTATTCATTCCTTGTGCGCCTTGCACCTTAGTTTGACTGAACATTTGGGAGGCAACACTCCTGAAAACTACAAAAAAAAAAGAGAAAATGCACTATTTACAAATACCTGTACCATCACAGCTATGAGAAAATGCTCTAATAAGAGACTTTTCCAGTCTGGCTCAAGGACTGATCAGCAGCCTGTTCAGAGTGGGTCCCTCAGCTCAAAGTCAAAACCAACCAGCTGATCACAGAAATCAGGAATGATCTGTGAATGCGCCAGTTCTGTGACAATCACTCAAGACAAAAGAAAAATAAGCACTCCAGTCTTCCATGGTTAATGCATGAGGTATGAAGGTTTTCTCATGTGTGGAGCCACCTTCCTCTCCCCAGGAGCTCACTGCAGGACAAGGCACTTCATTCAGGTCTTGTGGCCCATGAACTGAGTCTCACCCAGAAGAGTGAAAGGGAAACCTTGTGCTCATTACCAGGGGAGAGGTTACAGAAAGAAAAAAAGCAGCTAAAGGGTTGAGATATGTTTTGATATCTTACCCACCACTGACTGTTGCTAAGGATGCTCCTTTCAACACTCCGGAACTGATGAGAACTGGAATTTGTCAGACAAGATAAGTTATCCCACCACTCCCAAGAAAACTGATGACACAAGCCCAAACTGAAGCATTTATAAAACCTCATCCACTATTTTCGTTTTCTGGACACAGCTACAGCCACACCAACAGCATCCTGGCTTCTAGAAAACCAGCACTGCAGCACTAGGAGGTACCCAGTTCCTCTGGGCAGCTTGGTTAACTGGTGCATACTATGGGCCACTGGCCACCAGCACACCTTTCCTGGAGAGCCTCTACCAGGGCTGCTCATTGGTAATCGAGCTGCTTGCAGTCTCCTGCCCATCTGGTCAGCACAGTGGGGAGATTCACACTGCCCAAGTGCAGCAACGCAATTTAAGTGAGTAGTTTAACGCAAAAGCCTTTCCAAACAGTCTGTGGAGGCAGAAGAACACTCCAGAGGCTGTTCAAGTGATGGCAAGAAAGGTAGAATTGGCCAGTAGCAACAATGCTCTTTTACAAGGCTCCCTTCTGCTGTTAGACTGTTTCAGGCAATAGTGGAGGACCATAGGTACATCAGTCTCCTCCTAGTATAGTACAGCTGTTGCCTGAGGACATGGCTGATGGCAACCCAGAGGTGCTCCCAGGTTCTGCAGTTTGCTCTGGTGTCACCTAAATTAGACAATCGATTACTGATTTAGGTGGCCTGACACACCAGAGGATACCCGCCTTCTCACTGACGATGCATTACATCCCAACTTGGACACCAATGACAGACTTATTGCTGTTCATGGCAAAACCAACTCTGGCTTTGGAGTTGGCTCTTCTCTATGCTGAAGCAGTTTACTCCCTTCCCCACTGAAGAAGGCTTCAGATTTCTTATGCAGGAAAAGAAGAAAACACAGAAAATGTCCTTATTTCAGTTCAGACTTCCTCTTTTGCCTCAAATCATCAGCAAGTCTGATCCTTCCAAGAGCAGAAACTTGAAAGGCAACCAGTTACTGCAGAGCAACAAGGAAACATGAAACAAGAAAGTAACAATATCAATGTTACAAATCCCAAGTAGAACTGCAATAGCACTGTATCAAGGCTCATGCCTCAAATCAGCATTTAAAACAGCCTTTGCTGATCCTGGTGCCTGTTTCTGTGTTCTGCTGTGTGTGTGGAGACTGGCCCATCCGTAACCTTTACTTCATTTATTCCTATCATACTTACAGCACAAATAACCAGTAAGGAGTGAAAATATAAGCAATAACAAAATAAGTTTCTACTTCACATAACTTCCCAAGAGATATTTTTGTACTACTGAGGCTATTATGAAAAGAGTAGGTAGATAAAAGCATGTTTGTTCCCTGCCTGATCAATGTCTTCCATTTTACTGTGCTGTCATCTTTCAAGTCCTATGTAAAGTATCTTTTCCCCAGATATTCTTAAGAAATGAACAAGTTAATCATTATAATCAGCTGGGGTAAGGCCAGGACCAAGTTAATTTACACCATATGAGGATCTTGTCTTCTAACTTGAAATTAATTCTTCCTTTGAGATTCCCATTACATCTGTCCCCTATTTTTTGAATGCAGTATTGGAAGGACAGTCTGCCTTTATTCTGTGCCCAAGATCATTATGAACATAATGTTGGAAACAGACCAAAAAAGTCAGTACTTTTACAGGTATTTTACAAAGCTAGTTTGAAATGGTCTAGTTAGGTACTGAGAGTAAAGACCGACACTAGCAAAAGCAAAAATAAACCCACATACCTGTGCCTTGCGCCCATGTGTTGTAAAACGTGAAGGTTCAGCCTTACATTTTAGCTAACACTGGCTGCACTGCAAGTGAAATTAATAGGAATTTCACAATAGACAGAAGAGAGTGAAAAGATAAATAGCACATGTCTGGGCAGTTTCACTCCAAAGCTGCCAGGCTTTGCTTCCTCTGAATCCCTTTGAGTCAAGCTTTATAAAAGCTGCAGGGCTGGGTCATAGCTGAGGGCTTTATTTAAAGTACCTAACAGTGTGGCAGTTAAAAAATGCATGACAGAAAATATTCATGTATGTGTATGTACCATAAATACATACACACACACATTGTATACACTGGTAGGTTAGGTAAGAAATAATTGGAACTGTAATATTTCAACTAAACAACACACCTAAATAAATCAGCAGAAACAAATACAGTTTCTGCACTCAGAGAGTACTTTCTCAGCATGTGTGCTGACACATAACTACTGTCAAATACCCTGTCAATGGATATGGATAAGCAATGGTTTTCCCAAACGACTGCAAGGAAATCTCCTCCCAAGAAAGACAGCTGCAGAAGTGTGGCCACTCCATTTCTGCAGGCTTTCCCTGGGAACACTTGTGATTTCTTGTTATCTCTGGTCAGCAAAACCAGCCTCCTCTGAGCAGAGACATCAGCTCCAGTGTTAGCAGATTCACCTCCAGCTCTGCAGATCATGAGGCTCAGCTGAGCTGGTACCCCCAGCAAGACCAGGGCATTTCCAGCCTCCCTGCCTATAGTTCCCCAGCTTGTCTGTCACGCACTGCTTAAAAGGCTCCTCAGCTGACAAAGTCCTTTTGATGAGCATAAGTGGGATCCATTAGACTGGAATTGAGCACTAAATGCTTTTCCAAGATCTGTGCCTTCCCTCAATATTGGCATTAATCAATATGATCATTTTACCTTTCTCTGTATTATGCGCATTAAATAATTCTGTGTAATTGAAATTTCTAAAGACTTTTAAAATCTTACCTTGTCTACCTCACACTTGCTGTAAAGCACTTCTCTCATTTGTCCATCTGAATAGTAACACATGAATTATTGTTATCACTGATCAGCTCTTGTACTTCAAGAAAGCTTGCTAGCATGTATACCACTTAAAGGAAGAGCATGAATAATTTTACCCAACAGGGAAGCAAAAGAGGACCAATCTTCTCTCGGTATATTACTTGCCAGACATTGGAATGCAGCATAATTATATTGTGACATTTCCAATAGCAAACAGATTCTACTGTAAGCAATTAACACTGGTTCCTTTGGCAGACATCAAAAGATTAGTTGCATAGTATGCTAAGTTGCAATAACATCTGAATAAGAAACACCGCCGCACTACTTTAATTAGATTTTAACATATATGGTTAGGTCAAAATACAGGAAAAATAGATGGATTTAATTCTTGCACAGGCCACACCCTTATACTTCAAAATTGTTCATTAACATGGAAAATCTTCAGGAAGTAAATCTGAACATTTTTTGAACAAACAAGCACTAGTGACAAGAAGTACTCCAATCTAATTAAAATGGAGAATTTTGGTCTGTGCACTGTGTATTACAACCTACGTCTTTCTTCTAGAGATGGGAAAGTTAGGCTGGACTCCCATTCCTGGCTGGAATACTTTCCAGAAGTTGCTTCTGATCAAGAGGGATTAGTAAAGATGGTTTAAGAAGGAAAAAAAAAAAAAACACCCGCCACCAAAATCAGGCATTAATCCTCTAAACATTTCATAGCCAACATATCTTTAATACAATCCCCTTAATCCAATTAGGGTGCTTTGAAAATCATACCTTGAATTCCATGCTTCATTGAGATTGGTGCTGTGTGAGTGAAACATCCATTTACAAGACAGCTGCTAAACACCTTCTCCACTTCCCAGCCCCATTCACTGTACCTAAATCCAGACCTTGCCTCAGACAGGCTGGCTCCAGTGCTGCAAGCTACACCGCAGCAAACACGTGTGCCTGAACACATCAGTCATTTCCCAAGCCATTTCTAAAACATGAGAGATTTTAATACTCAAATCTCTTTCAGTCATATATAACTAGATATGCATGAGGAACTGAAGACATAATTTTAACTCCCCCTTTCAAACCTGAATATTAGTTACACCACTAATAATAATCAGCAGAGTACAGCCTTAGCAGTTGGGTAGAGCTTCTGGCCTTTTGACATTCATCCCTTTGAACCAATAAGGAAAACAATAGCCAGTACAATGTTTTTGCATGCAAAGAACAAATTACTACTCATTAATACAGCTTGATTTTTCAAATGTTCTCATGAAAAATATTTGGATGGGTGTTCGCAAGGATCTATATTCATACTTGCATTTACGGACAAAGAACAGAAAGAAACAGCATAGTGTTGTTGCTGAAATAAAGGACTTTCACTCTATTACTCCATCACAATATAAAAAGATCCCATTAACATACCACTAGAGGAAAACAAAGGAAAATCAAATTGCTGCCAACAGAAAATGTTCAGCAAAAGCAAAATAAATTGATTTTTCTGTATTTGACTAGACATTTCAGATTTGCTGTTAAAAAACACCAATGTGCAGAAAATGTCATTTTACTGACTAAATAAGTTACTGGCTGCTGTTAAAAGCATCTGGGGAGAATTTGTATGTGAAATACAGTCTTGCAATAATACCGTAATTTCTAAACCAGAGTTATAAATTTCTCTCAGATTTTAACAAGGCTGTGACGCCCTTGGGTGTTAAGGAGCTGAACAGTAACATGTAGAAGAGTCTGCTCCATACTGCAAAAGATGAGTATCTGTGCAATGTTTAAATAAAAAAAAAAAAAAAAAAATCAATGCTGACCTTCTACAGACAAAAATAATACTGCATATCATTTCTAACATTATTTTAGCTCTGCTCCTCGGAGTCTGTCCTCCCATCCTGCAACTCTCCATGGTAGCAGTCAGAGGCACTAAATCTGGCAGCAGGCACTTGCCATTTACTGCAGCTGGGGCTGATCCTGCCGCCTCTGTGCTGGCAAGGTTTTAGCAGGACTTTGGCTTCAGGGAGGCTCTGCTTGTGCACAGCTTATCCCACCCCACAGAATCTGGGAGTTTGGCAGATGTGAGCATGATGTATTAGCGTGGATCTCTAGGAATAACTTAGTGGTGCAGTGTACTATGAGACAGGGCACACATCCAAGTAGCTATGCATTTTAATTACATAAAACAAGTGCTAGAAAATGCTTGGAAGCTCTAGATGCAATTCAGTAGCACTGGCTTCCAGTGTAATTGTTTTTTTTCCTGCTACCTGCTCACTTATACACAAGCTATTCAACCCCCGCTATCACAAGGGGAGGCTTATAAAAGAGAAAAAAAAAAAAAAAGAATAAAATAAAGCTTGCATTCAGATGTAATTCAGTTTCTCCTCCTCTATGAAGATGGAACCCAAACTAACCAAATTCATTCACACGTTGGCTTCTATGGTACAGTAGGACATAAAAAAATCACCAACTGGCAGCAAAACTGCTACGCAAAACTGATTTAGAGATGAAAAAGTGTGAAACACAAGAAACATTTCGCAGATTGTAAAATGATATGTTTATTTTTAAAAAAAGAGACCAGGGAAAAGAAGAAACATTGGCAGAGCACAGCAGTACCAACCAAAAGACTCCCTGGCTGTCGGTTAAAGCTTGCCATTAACTGCAGACTCCTGGACTGAAGAGCAAGTACTCTGCAACTCTTAGCTACTGAGCACCTGAGTGATAGCAACTACATCAGCCCGCAGGGTATGTTAAGCCAGTCCTTCTTTAATTAACACTCTGAGCATCCTCAGGAAAAGAAAGATGAGGAGGTGAAGGGGGAAAGAGAGACAAGGGAAAAGCCCCAACAGGTTTGTTGCAAAAATTGTTATATATTTCACTATCTACAAGGGTAGGATTAGTAAGAATGCTAGCACCTCAAGTACAGAGAGGTACAAGATCACAGCACCTGAAGATCAAGAACCACTGAAGTCTCCAGTTATAGCAAGGTCTCCAATTACAATTGCAGCAGCTGCTGCAAACACTTCTGTGTGGCTGTGGACTATCAGGAACTCATCCTTGTGATAGCGTATGAGCTAAAACCCCTCAAAGATTATTTTCAATTATAGCTAAGGATAGATGTTACTTTTTAAGGCAATGAGTTTGTTATGACTAGCAGAAACATAATTCTTTTCAGTCATCTGCTGGTTTAATTTCAGTCCACCTCCTGCTATGCAGCAGGAGTCACCCATGTGAAATTAATAGAGAATGGACAGTGTAAAATTAGTATCCAAAGAGAACAAGCATGTCTGAGCCAAATGCTGCTTAGTTTGCTCATGCTCCAGCTCTGAAAAATTCTTGATCTATATAAATGCAGATTAACTTTGAGCTTCTTTAACAGTCCTTCATTCTAGCTAAAAGAATCAAATACAAGTGAGCTGCAATTTCTTTCAAACATAATTTCCTTTCCAATATCTTTATTTTGACATTAAAAGAATGATGAAAAATCTCTTGACATTAGTTACTAAGATGGTATTGCTAGAAGGCGAACCGTTTATCTATACACACACCACTCATTCTCTCCCGTTCTTCTGTAAGACTGACAGGGCAGAACCCATCACCTGGATTCTAACCACCACTAAAACTGAGTCACTTCTGAGGATATTTCTCCTTGTTCCTCAATGATAACTCCCCCTCTGGAAAACTGCTCCCTACCAATCTGAGCACCTGCGTACTGACATACTTAAGTGTGGGAAGGCTACAGATCTGATTAGCACTGTCAAAAACACAGACCAAAGTAGCCTATTGAGGATGCTTAGAAGAGTTTTCAGTGGTATATATCTTTGTTTTTTTCCCCAGGCAGGACTACCTATAACTGAACCACATGACTAGGAGCATCGTCCAGACACCAACATGCATTTACTGCCCACCTCCCTGTGCCAACCTCCTTACCTATAAACCAACCTGCAGTGTGCAGATTGTGCTACCTGCCCAGGGACTGGCACAGTAACTGTTTACTGAAATCACTGCACCTACGTACTAAGGTTGAGAAGCATTGTATTTCCTGTCAAAGGCATGTTATTATTTAACTGTTCTATTTTAATCACGTTAAACAACCCCTTCCCCTTTTATATTTACATTCAACTTAATTGCTTATCATCAACTGAGAGTTTTTTACATTACCAGCAAAGTTCAATGTCAAAAGAAGAAATCTAGTGAAAATATACACCTAAGGCAGTACTTCAAAAAACTTCCTCAGAAAGCAAGCTTTTAGAATACTTCAGAGCATCATTTTAGAACAAGTAAAGTGAAAAGAAAAAGCAGTTTGCTTACCACCCTGACCTTACTGTCACAGTAAATACCATTTTTTCCTGAATATAAAGCCACTTTTGATTTCTGGAATGACTATTTACATAAACTAATTCAATGGCTTATGACACCAAATGCTTACTGTTCAACAGGACAACTTTCATAGACTTGAAGACAACATCTGAAACAGAACACTTGCTTGCTGGCAACCCTTTTATTAGAATAAAATCCCTCTCTAAATCTAAACATTAACTAGTATGGAAATACTTTATATTCTGTTGAATAAAGAAGTATTTTTTAAAAAATATACCTGACACTATAATTACATTGTTCATGTATAATCCCAAAAGAGCACAAACACCTTCTGCAGAAGGTGATTTGAGTGTTAATATGAAACCCAACGTGTGCTCACTTTAATTATATACGTGCCTGCTGAGAACATATGATAGAGTCCAAGAAGTTAATTCATTGTCAGCATGACAGCAGGATCTAATATTAAATCTTGCACACCAAGTAAGTTTTCCAGATTACCAATTATGACACAAAAATAGGACATACCGCAAATGTGGTAATCAGCATGAAAGTAAAATGCGAACAAAATATTGCTAAATAGGGCTCAACTCTGAGCCAGCAGAGGGAATAGGAAATCTGAAATCTGCAAATAGTTCATTCTTTCTCTTCAGAAGCAGCAGCATTCAGCTGGTGTAACTCTTAACCCCACTTACACCAGGTTTGCACTGACTTGCACTCTGTTGATTCTCACCAGCACTGTCAGAAAGTGGCAACACCGTAGCCTTACATCTTCTGCATTTCAAAGATATTACTGCGTGGTTTTGTGTTCTCTTCTCAGAACTTCCTGACATCATGTTAAGAGTGTTTATACCTCCTAACCCACACCAGCATGCAACCATGCATTTTGATTTACTTTTAATTATGAACATATTCATGCATCAGTCAGTACTTTCTAACCGAAGTATGAAGAGTCAGCGCACACCAAGAAGGTAACCCTGGGGAAATGAGATATGAATACAATTTTGAAGGCAGCAGAGACCCAGCCAATACTTCTAAATGCATCTTTACCTACCTTTTGGTTGCTTTACTGATGTATTATTAATTAATAACTACTGAGCCCTCCCAACAGAGCATTTTAAGTAACAGCTGCATTTCTTTATGGATGATTATGAATCATAAAAGTGTGTCTGCATGTTCAAAGCAATAAACAAGCCCAGGTAGGGAACCTGAACTGCTGGGGAAGCTGCTCTTTGAAGCTTGACGTTTTAGGGATGCTAAATGCCTACTGTGCAGCATTACGCAATTTCCAGTCCAGCTTAATCCAATTAATCTGAAGAAATAGAGGATTTTCTACATTTTGCCTCAGCACAGGCAAACGCTGTTCCAAAGAAAGATGATGGCATTTAAGAAAAGCTGCAGGGTTAGTTAGGTTCACTGCTTTATCCAAATGAAGCTACACCAATTTAGGCCAACTAACAATTACAATTTTCAATTCTCAACTAAGATCAGTAAAATTATCAAATCACAATTATTCCTACTCAAGATTTATGCAAATGACGAAATACATTTCATCATCTTTGAAATGTTTTATTCAGGGACGATGCAAGGTTTTCACATTCTGCGTGAATTGTGGACAAACTCAGGAAGCATTGAAGGTTTATTTAGGGCAGCTTTGCAGTTGGATGGTTTCAGATATAGGCTGAAATAAACTTGCAATGCTGAAGATGAAAATTCATTTGGAGATCCTGTTTCTACATAGGATAATCTTTTTGCATCTCTACCTAAAACAGCAAAAACCTCATAGTATGCAAAGAAAATTCCAGCATTAGTGTTCAACAACATCATCACCTTTGAGACAGAAAGAAACTCATTCTTCCCAGTCAATCTTCACTAGGTTTTGCGACTGTCTGAATGAGGATTTAGGTTTGGGTTTTTGTTTTTTTTTTTTTTTTGTCTGTTGGCTGTGTTTAGTATTTCTTTCTAGGCCTTCAACTGGTATATTTTGCAGCAAAAAAGCAGCTTCAGCTGTGCTTACTGATCCTATTACCTGTCTTCTAGACAAATAATCCAGGCTCTTGCCATGTAACACTTGGAAGATAAGGAAAAAAACCCAACAAGTTATCTAAACTGTTTTCTGGACAATGCAATACAAAATTATTAATCTGTATTTAGACAAACTATAGGCAAGAGAATATATACAAGAGGACACACCGGGCAGAGCACAAGCACACCAAGGCCTCACAATATATGGGCTGTTTTGATGGCCATTTGCACGGGATCAGTCTTACTCACCAGTTCCAAGGGACAAATCTAAATGCCATCCTGTGGTTTTGTTTTCTCCTCTTCCAAGGCCACATGTTTCTGTTCCACTGATTCACCACAAGACTTCCACACCCCGAGCACAAATCAGTCAAAGGCACATGCAGTTACCTGGAGTAGATGCTCAATAGGCCTTGCCATACAAAGTAATTGTGGCTCTTCTCTTTGCCTCCAGGAGGCTTTGTGTGGGCCCTCTGGGGAGAACCAACACGGGTATGTCATTGTGGGATGACCTATTCCAATCAGTCCTGGTGTGAATTTTTAGTCAGCTTTCAAAGCAACAGAATTTGCTCTCAATTTTCCCAAACTACTACTAGTCTTTTTCTTTCTAATATTTCTTTCTGATTCCTAATCTTAATTCTTCCAGTTTATGGCTCAGTCCTTCTACAGGGATTCATAGCAAACAGAAAGAATAATATCTCTCCTACTTTCAAATATTAAGATGGATCATTATTCGTCCTGATATATTAGAAGATATTTATCAGTTTGAGTTATGAGGCCTTTCTGCCTGTGAAGATTTAAACATCGATTTAATGCCAACTTAAAGACTCCTAAAAGTGTAGGAGATTGCATTAGATAAATAATTTAACAATAAAAAGTATATCAAGGCAGACATTATTGCAACCTTCCACCAATCAATCACCATTTTCCATGTTTATCCAATTTTCATCTCGAGGCTCCGTATATCAAATTGCCTAGACGTATACTACACAACTGAAATAACTTCATCATTGACTAAAATTGCACAGCCATTAAAATTCTCTAATATCAAGAGAGCTGACATTATGTTAAATATTGGCTTCAGTTCCGTAGGGTAATAAATTCTGACCTAAATCCAATCTTTCATGGATAGTTGATTCATAATGAAAAATTACTCTTTTGTCACTTTACCTTAGGAAATTCACTGTGGAAACTAATATGGTACTGGGCAGTCTTTGAAATATATAAATAAAACCACAGTTCCCTTCCTAGCCACCCTGAAACAAACAGATCCAGTTTGGTGCAAAAATATCAGACATACTAATTAATAGCCACCAGATCAAGAGAAGTTACTATTGTGCTTTTCCCATGTCTCTCATGCAGAAGCACTGTATGACATCTCTTACAGTAGCCATCAAGCAGCCCTCACGCACAAGTTCTGTACCAGGTCAAACCTGCTGAGCTGAACAGATAAAAATTGAGGGGAAACATTACTGACAACATTTTCTCTGATTTCACTGATGGGCACTGCTACAGTGCAAAGCTGGGGAGCCACCGCCAGCGATGTGTTAACAAAGTCGATGAAGGTAGAGTACGTCAGACTGGACCTGCAGCTGGGCTGCTCTGTTGCCTACCCTCATCTCCTCAGCAAAACACCACCATATTTCAGGGATAGAACCATAGGTTTTAGAGCTTATATTAAGTTCCTTCAGAGAATCTCTGTTGCCATTTCCCAGCTTAAAGATTCTTTAGTTCCACAAACTCCTTTAGGGGACTCAGAAAAAGTTACTATTTTGTAGCAAAATTATTTCTAATTCTCTTGATGAACAGGATTTTAAAATCACTAAAATAAGCTAACAATAATACCACCACACACCATTTCTCCTCTGCATATATCCGCAATGGAGTCCCTGGTCTATACATGGCATGAGTTGTCAGATGTGTCCTAACAAGCCTGTTAAACATCAAGGAATGGGACCCAAGTTTCCACAGTAGCAGTCTAGGGCTTACTTTCTAGTTAGTGCTTATATGTTTGGCCTATGATATGGCATAATGGAGCATATTCTTGCTGTCACTCTTTAGTTGGGAGCTCTCTAATGACTTCTGAGTAATCACATCCCCAGGTGACAATGTAATAAACAGACTTTGAAAAATACTCTTTCATCATAGGGATGACAAGAGAATCTTTTCTTCTTTTTTTTCTTTTTCCCTTCTTCTAAATGAGTCTCCTGTTTGGATGGATTCCAACAGAACTCTCTGAGCCACTTCAAGCTTGCACTGGGGCTCTCTAATATCAGTCTTATTTCTTTCCTAAATTTTTGAGGTCTGCAGTAATAGAAAGTAAAAGTCAAGTAAAGCATAAACATGATCCTGTCTGCATGTTTGGCAAATGGTCACAAATGGTCATAAGTGATGAAATAAATGGCTATAAATGAGAAATAAAACCACATAAACTTGCATGTTAACTGCAGCCTTTTCATTGTAAGCGATGGAGTTGAATCTAATGGGATTTCTTATTAAGAAGATCCAGAGGTGGACCATTTTGAATAGATCTATTTTTTGCTGACGAGGTGAAGAATACCAGAGATGTCTGAAGCCTCCGTGTAGCACTCTTGACAGAAGCAATTTTCCCATTTGCTTTTTAGGGATCTGCTGGTAGAACATTTTCAGAATCAGAACTCCCACAGAACTGTTTTTATTCCCAGAATACTGGATTGATGTGCTTTGCTTTGGACCATAAACTTCCATTGACTGGTAAAACAAGAATTCCCAGCCCTGAACACGTCTTTTTTTAGCTTGCTCCTGTGGGAACAAAATTGTCTTCTTTTTCCTCAGCAATCTTAAAATTGTGGAGATAGATGTACATAGAGGCACTTTAAGATGCACTGATAAAGGTTACTGAATAAAGTTCCTGACATAAGACATCATTTAATTGAGGTCGCTAAAGCTAGTGCAATGCGCATCAGTTAAACCTCTAGCCCAATTTGCTCTTAATATTTCATGGGAAGCGTGGGTCTGCATTCACCTCCTGGCAGAACATGGTAGATTTATCTACAGAAGCACGACAGCTCCACACAGCCTCCCTCTGCTGGGGCTTGGCAAATTCAGTGTATGTTGTGTAGAAGTCTTAGTCACAATTAATCCCAGCCATTTGCTTACTCTGGCAAAATGGGCAACTGAGCCAGGCAGCATTCTCCTGTCCACTTTTCCCTTCTGTAAGGGAGTACATTCCTTACAATGCTTTTGAGTAAGCAGCCAAAGAACGTGACACTCTTTCAAGGAGAATGAGTTAGGGATAGAGCCTCAAACCTGTTCAAAGATTTACAGATATCTTCGTGAAATTCTCTCAGAGCACGTACACCTAGGTTCCATGCAAAAGAGAAAGTATAAACAGGCAAACCATATATTGCAGTAAATTCCTCTGTTAAAATTCCCTTTTCTTCCCCACTATTCAGTAAATTACCCAGAATGAATCACAGCCTACAAATAGATGGAGAACATGAAAATGTATGGTTCTGTTTAGTCATGCTACTGTCAAGCTCAACAATATTATGCTGCACAGTAACACACTGCATACACAGAAGTTTTTGGTCTAAAAGTAGCATGGTTTAAAAGACTCCACTCATGGTAATATCCACTGGATGCATGGAAACCTTCAGATCCAATTAAAAACACTGGTGAGCAAGCAGCGAGACTGCTTAAGCTGCTATTTACAGCTGGTCACTAGCATTCTCACCAGCAAAATGTTTCTCTTACAACTTTTAAGGAGCTATATAAATGAATCAAGGCTTCAAGAAAACACTTCACCATCAGTTTGGGCAAGAAAGTTTTCACAAGAGAGAAGCAATCACCTTGCAACAGAGTAAGACAGTTATAATCTAGTTACATGGAAGGCTGCCTTGAACTTCGGTTGGGTAGTGAGGTTTCCAACAAGTTTTATAAAGGAAAGATCCTTTCAGCAGACAGCTTTCTCTTTTTTTGGTGGTGCTCCCTGACAAGACTTACAACCATTGCAGACTATCCTGCCTCAAAGACAACTGGTCATTAAAATAAGCAAACACAAGCCAGAGGAGTTGTTAAGAAAGAGGGAAATGAGGTCTGTACATGAGCTTCTTTAAGCTGATCCACACTGAGATGATGTGTTACCTTTCTGGTATTATAAAGATTTCGTGTTCAAACTCACAAAGCTGGCCCCCAAAATGATATGCATGATAGAGGTCAGAGGGTGTCCTCCTGCAGGAATCTTCATTTGCCATGGTACTGATTGCTGAGGGAATAACGAAAAGGAAAGAGAGTGTTGTCTAAATAAATGCTGTTGATTCATGAGGGGACAGGCTTTTTTTCCCTTAAACTCCTGGCATAACTCAAAGGCAGTACCCATAAATGTGCGAAGTGTAAGAGTTATGGCTGCATTTCACTGCCTGTGGAGAATAACTTGGACCCCCTAAAGCACAGCCAGCATGTATATGCAGTAATGATGAACAGGAAACCTGAACCCAAAGTCTGAACCAAGCCTTTATATGCTTACCAACGAGCTTAACTTGTACCACCCATTGACAGCCTAATTGCACCTACTCTCCTTGCTCTAGACAAAGCACATCACTGGGAGGTAGAAGGACTTCTCTTCAAAACTTTTAATGCCCAGGAATATTGTAGCAGCCTAAAAGGAGGTGGTACAGAAGGGGAACGCAGCCACTGGAGTATTGCCAATGCTCTCACAAGAAATGGCAATGATAATTTAGCTTCAGCAAGCTCTAAGAGAAAGGACTGAAAATTTCTTTGGCTTCCTGGGAGGCTGATAAGAAAACTAGCAAAGGAAAGCAATGGACTTTTGCCATGGACCTTTCAGCAGGACCAGTTAAAACCAATATCTCATTCTACAGTAAAACTGCAAACATGATACTTCAGAGTTTCATGCGCATTCAACTAAGCCCAATGGTGACAGCAGTTGATACGGGGAGTTGGGAGTACTCTGCTGTTCTTTACGAAGGTGCCAATCAGAAAGAACTCCTTTGACACAACTAGATGATAAATCAGTGACATTCCATGGATATTAAAATAGTGTGAACAGGGAATCAGGGCTATTCATTTCTAAAATGCTCTCAAGCCATCAAAGATGAGCGTTTATTTGGAAGACTAAGTATACACTGAGCAATTTTTAAATCTTTTCCAAGGTTGCTCAGCTACAGATTCTTGTCATTCACTTTTTCTATAGAAGTCATGATTACCCAGGGAGAAAAAAGACTGATGTTTTAAAACTACCTTCTGCATAAGAAATATGTGCAATAGAAACAACTAAATTATGATTTAGAGTCTTAAAATGGCATTAATGTCCTGTAAGATTGGCTTCATGCCTAGACTGTTGGCATTTTAATTCAGAGTAGATCCCTTAAACAGCTCTTCCTTATTTCCACAGAAAGACATTACAAAACAGCCACTGGTCTTGTTAAGCCCAGCGGCTCCTGAAATACACCAAATAAATGTACCCTTTCAAAAACCTGCCTGAAAAGAGGTGCATTCCCTTTAACTAGACACTAAATCCTGTAACAAACTCTGCAAACAGTTACGGCATCCTTTTCGAGAAGTCACAAAGAGGAACATTCTTTGCCCCGCCTCAGGAGGAGGCAATTAAGAGTCAAGACTTTTCCCTCTGATCATTTTAAAAGTAATACAGTCAGTGCACGCACTTTAAACTGTGGCAGCCTCGAGCTGCAGCTAGCATAGGATTTCTGGGACATTACCCTGTTCTCCAAATAATAGTTCATCAACTGTAGATTCCTATGAAAACAGAGTATTACTTTGCTAAGTAATGGTACTTAGAGAAGTGCAATGGTTAGAAAGGCAGAGCTGAATTTCTAGTGCATCAGCCCCAGCAATCGCCTTGTGTGACGTTTTAGGCCTAAACCAAAAATCGAATAGGAAAGTTGCTCTTGCCTGCTTACAATCAGTACGTAACAAAGACACTAGCACAGTTCTGTTATGGTTGCAAAGTCAAATTAGCAAAGAGTATAACATTGAAGTTTCTTGTGCAACCTTAACCCAAGCTCAGTTCAATGGTACTGTATGTTTATGTAGCACAGCTGCTTGCTTAGCATTGAATAAAAGTAAGAGAATTAGATGTCATGTTTCCTATTAAACATCTGTCTCCTGAAAACACTGCAGAGGCCCAACACCTATTTCATATAAAAAAAACATGACAGCCAGTACGGCTTCAGTTTCCCTGCTACAGAGGCAGGTTGGGTTTGGTGGTTTTGTTTTGGGGTTTGAGGGGTTTTTTGCTCTTTTTTGTTCAGTTTTGGGGTTTTTTTTTTGTTTGTTGCTGGATTTTAAGGGGTTTGGGGTTCGGTTTTTTTTTCCCCTTTTTCCTCTCCCAGCTGATACCACTCTACCAATAATTTTCTCCAGCCATAGTTGTATTTGGCTCTCCCTGCTGACACTCTGCCCACACATTTCAGGATCACTGGGAAGCATTAGGGATCACTTAAGTACTTTTCTTTCATCTCTGTACATAGGCAGTAATCTTTATCAAAATAGTCACTGAGCTTCTGCTGCCCTTATGCTCTCTTCCCAGGAGGTTTGCAGAGGACATGTTCAGCCATTATCCTCTCCCATGCTTGCCCACGCTCCCCCTTTAATGCTCCATAAACCAACATAATTTTCCAAAACAGAGGCTTGGTGAGAATGAGGGCTCCTGACCATAAATTTTCTCAGTCCTTCTGCCCTCTATTCCCTGTGTCATGCATTTCTCCCGGCATTTCCTTAAGATGCCATTTGTCAAGATGATTTTCTGCAAGTCTCTGCTCTGGCCTGCCAGGCCACCTGCGCCACCTCTGCAGCCACCAGATCCACAAGTGAACCAGACCAGGGCCTAATGTGGAGAAACGTGACCAGACAGTAGCATCACATGGAAAAAACAGGGGAACAGCAGTCTGATTTCAGTCACCCACTTCTGAACGTGCAGATGATCTAGACAGGAGTTGTCTGTATTTAAATGAAAGGATTAACTGGCATAGACATCCAACAGTTTTCCCCACACTGAATTTCTTCTAAAACTGAAGCTGAAACCATGCAAGACAGTGCTGACAGAGCCAGCCTGTGCTCATAGTGGCTGTATTTTAGGAAAAAGAATCCCTCAGCTCCACAACACCACCAGTTCACCCACAACTAGCAAACACCAGTCTCCTGTCCTCTACACTGCAGCTGTAAGTGATATAGTCCAGTTCTCATTCATGCAATGAGATAGGGTCCATCTTCAGCCAAGACAATGAAGTACCTTTTCATTACTTGCATCCTAGTTTAAACTATCCAAACTTGCACATATGGCCATAATAATACTTAATTTGAGAATCGCTGGAAACATACATTCTTCCTGAGATCTAATTTTTTTCCTTACGGCACCACAGCTTCACTGATTTTATTAGAGTTGGTTCTGCTTTACACATGTAAGGGGAGAGGAGACACGCCACTTACTTCACAAACTCATTTTGCCTAAAATGCAAGTACTGAATCTTGAAACAGCACTTACAATGGAAGAAGTGCTGGAAACACGGTTTCCAGAACAGAACACAATCTCTGTGCATGGTGTAATTACATCTTAGTGTTCTGCAGAATACCAGCGTATGGCTTAAATGCTATTAATTGTAAGCAGTTTTGTTCCACAGGATGTTGCTCACTGATAACTACTCAATTAGGGTTATTTTGCAATTAGTCTACTCACAGTAAATTTATTGCAACCGGAGTCATCTGTGGTACAGCAAATTAAAACGCTGGCTGGGCTGCACGTGGCTCTTACATGCTACTTAAACTGTGTATAGCTCACCACAGTGGCTCTGTCACACTAAGAGATTAAACATGGAGAAAAGCAGCAGCAGCCAATGCCACTTGGAATCCTGAAACCAGGAGAAAGAGATATTGGGGTTCAATAATCTTTAGATCAAACTCAGTGAGTCTAAATATACATTGCAAAAAATGGGAAAGCTAAACATGTCACTATGCACATCCACGTGCATGTTGAGTGGATGGAATTCTCCATTTGCTTCATTACAGCTCCCATTCTTTTAACATTATATAAAAGATGCTCTCATTCCCATGCCTTGAAGGACTGCTATGCTCCACCCCGTAAGTATTAGGCATCTTAGTGGCTTATCCTCTCCCTTCCTGCAAATCACACCTCTTTCTGAGTATTTCTTTTCTGAGTGCTTTGAAGTAGTCAGAAAAAAAACATCATAGACATACAGTTTGCTATTACGTGTGCATATTATTCAGTAAACAGAGCACCAGAGCCCTTTTTACTCAGTTTGAAAAACAAAAGGCAGCTGTGTTTTCTTCAATGAAATAGAAGATTTTCTTCTCAGCAGCCTCTAAGAAACCAAAACCTCTTGCATCAATGTGCCAGAGCAGCACTATCAATAAGCAACGAGGGAGAAAGCAGTCTAATCTGCAAAGAACTCTTTCAGTGCGGATGAGTGATGTGGAATGAGGGTAGCCTGATTATTTTTCTACTTTATTTATGAGTTGGGTTTACCCCACAGGGATGAAGGTAGCAGAAAACCTATTTGATTTATAAACTAAGAAAAGACAACAGAAGAACCAAGGGGAAATAAATCAGGCTCACTTGAGTCTCTCTGCTTTCCTGGGGACTTTTCTTTTGCCAGAACTACACATTAGAAAACACCCCTCAAAAATAACCTGTTACATACTCTTGGCCTATCTGGCCATGGATCTGGGTCAAGCATAAACCCAGTTGGTTTTACCAGTTCGGTAATTAATTATGATTAGGCCAGAATCTCCCCTGGGGCAGCCTAGAGAAGCTAGCCCATAGGAAAAGTGATGCAGATAGCTCCTAGCACTGTGCCTATGATGACTCACAGATGTGGTGCAAATGACTAAGGAGGAACCATGCATGGACCTGTTGAAGCAAGTCCAGAGGAGGCCATGAAGATGCTCAGTCGGCTGCAGCATCTGCTATGGAGACAGGCTGAGAGAGTTGAGGTTTTTCAGCCTGGAGAAAACTCCAGGGAGACCTTAGAGCTGCTTCCAGTGCCTAAATAGGACAACAAGAAATCTGGAGAGGTACTTTTTACAATGGCATGCAGTGACAGAAGAAGGGCAGTGGCTTTAAATCAACAGATGACAGATAGATTAGACATTTGGAAGAAATTCTGTACTATGAGGGTGGTGAGGCACTGGAAAAGGCTGCCCAGAGAAGTTGTGAATGCCCCATCCCACAAACTGTTGAAGGGCAGATCTCCTAAGAAGAACTCCCCAAAAGGATGTCTCTCTCTACCCACTCCCCAACTTGCACAGGATGGGATTTGCCCTTTCCTCATCTAACCTTGTGCTCAACCTACTTTTCCACTCCTGCCTTCACTGACTGTATCTCACCCTCAAAACACACTTCTACAGGTGCCAAACATTCCCTTCTGAGTGAAGGGTGACTTGCACGATGCTTGTTGCCCTGATCTCAACCATCTGGATTTTGGATACCTAAACCCTTTGACACCAATCCCCTGTTCCTTAGCATCTGTGCCCTGTTTTCAGGACTGGCTTGTTGGGAAATGCCAGCTCCTATGCTCTCCAAGTCAGGTAACTGGTAAAGCTGCCATGTCCTGTTTTGCTGCTTCAGCAGTGTTGTCTTTCTGCAGTGTCCTTAGAGGGACTGCAGCCCATATCCTCTTGTTCTCATGGAAGCAAAACCTGCATCTCAAGCAGGTAGTAAACATGATGCTTTTTGTTTAACAATCCTTTTTTTTATACAATGAAGATATTGATACTCAACTTCCTTTGCCTGTTGGCTTTGGAAACAATAAAATATCAAAAAGAAAAAAGAAACAGCCTGTAAGACCCTGTTCCCGCTGATAACCACTCAAGTGAACATATCACTTCACATTTATGACAATCCAGCTGGATGGAGTCGTGTCCATGATTGATAGCTACATTTAGCAACTTTGTGGTTTTGATCAGCTGAGACAGGATCCAAGGGGATTACATGCTGGATGACATCTCAATGGAAACCATAGAACTGGGAACACATTTGTATGTTGGGATAATGGGTGAATGTGCTGCTCCAATACATAAGTATTTACACTTCATAGCTCTGCTGGAATCAGACAGGAAACCTTTTTTTCAAACCAAACTGAAGGGAATAGCACTCCTATGCTGAATATCCAGACTCAGTCCCCGGATGTCTGACTTTTGCTGATAAACAGAATACAGCTTTTTTGATGCATGAAGTGGCAAAACCTTCACCCAGACCTCCCCCTACCAGTGATCTTAACAATGAGGTGCCCCAAATGCTGATGCCAGTGCTCCACAAACATCTGCTGACCAAGTTCAACTCCCTAAAAGACCTCTGGAGTTGATGAAGACACCTTTGATGAGGGATAGAGCCAATATGGAGTGAACAACAGTATTTATGTTCTGCAGAGAGAAGGAGAGATCTGAGACCACAACACACTTAAACTCAGGCAGTGTGTCTTTAACAGGGCTGTAAAATCTGAAGGACCTACATAGTTAGATACATATAAGGCCTTCTTGCAGACAGTGGACTCCTTCAGTTCTGGGGTTCCTAGATGTCAGTCTTGATAGTCCTATATTCAGACATTTGAGAATGTCTGACTTCAAACTCTGGATCTCCTCCATGGGTCTGCTTGCACACTGGCACCTCTTGCATAAGCAACTCGCGTCCTATTCATTATCATGCTTTGTTATCATTTCCCCACAGCAAAGCTCCCAAATGTGCTCTAGAGCAACACTGTATCTAACACAAAGGATGTCCAGATTTTCTGCCAAGGAAATCTGGCTGCTGAAGCGGTTGAGTTCATCTGTCAGCATGGGCAGCAGGAAACAACCTTGAGGCAAAGAAAAGTCAACATTTTCCACAAGGATCCATCTGGCTAAGTTAAGATGTCCCTCAATTATTCTTTTTAAACAAGCATCACTGCCTAAAAATCTAAATGAAGCTCTAGGACTGCAAACCTAAAAACTGCAGCCACAGTCTTTTTATACTTAGTTTTTAACGTGGTATATACCCACGCCTCTGAGTTGTTACTAAATTTCATAGTTGTTACTATGTTTTATTGCAAAATAAATTCATATTTGGACAACTACTCAATTTCTCTAGTCATGTTTGAAGCTCCCAGTTTTCCTGGATGTTTTACTATGTCTTATTGCAGTGGAAAAATTCATACCAATCTGCAATGCACATACATGCTGAAAGGCTTTGAGTGTAAAACGTGACACTGTTCTTGGTTATAAGACCATGCTGTTATTCAGACTGCAGGGCGTAAGAGGGAAATTCTGTATATAAAAAAAGCAGCAACAAATAAAATATTTATTGAGAAGCCTGTTTTTAAGAATGGCAGTTGTTTGAAACTTCTCGTAAGTCACCCTGCATCTCTATAAGACAGATTACCAGGCAGGGGATGTGTGTAAAATGGCACACAGCTGCAGCATGCACCCACACTAATGACAACACATCTTCCAGCTCTCTCCAGGATAGCACTTGCAAATTTGTCTATGGGATGCATTTACCCTACACAAGTAACATAACACTGCTCCTTGATCCCAAGAAGCATAGGACAGTGTCTGCAAAGCTCTGACTTCCATCAACTTTCTCACAGACCAAAGCTGATTCTCCTGTCACTAGGAAAGAAGAGGGAAAGATACTAAGGTTATGCTTATAGCACTGGATTCCCAATGGCACCCCAATGTGACCTCAGGGGCTCCCAGGTGTACCCACTGATACACAGCCTGTCACCAGTCTCTGGTTTTGCTCAGTTCTTACTTCTCTACTGTTCTTTTATCTTCCCTTCAACTTGTGCTGCCCTTGCTGCCCCTCCCCCTCTTCCTACTAAACACAGAGTCTTCTGCCTCTTCCATTAAGTCTTTATCTCCAACGTTTCCCCACCTGGCTTAATTTCGAGTATTACCATGGTAAGAAAGGGAGAAAAAACACCAAAAGAGACATGGTAAAAAAAAAACAAACCAAAACAAAAATGATCACAGATGCACTAGGGTGGGAAATGGGGTGGTCACACCATTCATCCTGGTAGTATGTGTCATCTAAATTAAAACCCTAAGCTTTGTACTAATGAGATGCTTTTGTTTGGAAACATCCTCTAGGACACCTTCTTTTTTCCACTGTCTGTACAGGGAGTTCAGCCTCCTAATTTAGACAATAGCAACATGGATCCTCCTCCCTCCTACACTGAATCCAATAGTAACCACTGCTTTGAGATGGTGCAATAAACGGATAAGCTGTGGGGGTTAGAGGATGTACTATTCCTAATGAAAGAAACTAAAGATCCCCTCATGCCCATGGATCACCATGTTTGCTGCACCATCTCAAAGAAAGCTATCATCTTGTTTGTGAAAGCTCAGTCAGAGACACTGGCATATCCTTACAAGCATGGGCTGAAGTGCCAATTACAGGATAGGAACTTTGAATTGCTGTATGGGAAGCTTACAGTTGAATGAATGGTGGCACATGAAGCACTCTTCTTGAAAAGCAGAAGGTTGTCTCACACATGCAAACCGACAGCAAGCCAAAAGATACCTCATGTATCTGACTGCATGGAGAAACCAAAAGCAACAAATCAAAGCTTGGCTTAGGCTAGCTGAGGTAACTGCTTCTCTATCACAGTGATTCTGAAAGTTATTTTGCTGACTGAAGAACACTAAAAATAGAAGTAATCCACAATATTGGATTTTTTTCCCATGCTTTTGGAGATTTTTAATATTACATTTCTGATAATTAGCTGGGTTATCCAAATTCTTTGCAGTCCTGATTATTAGCTAAAACTCCACTGTGGCAGAAAAATTGCCACGTGGCCATAACAGCAATGCCACTCATCTGTTGGCTAGCAAATTCGCCATGTCTGTTCCCTGATCCCCCAAAAGCATGCAACTCCTGTAGCGAGTAACAAGATTTTGACTATACTTCTCTGCATCTGCAGATTTAAAAGGAACAGAATAGCAGCTGAATACCTTGGTCACATCATGGTGAAAGTGAAACAAATTCTGTACAAAATCTACCAAGGATCTTGTGACATCCATAAAACTCTCCAGTGAAAACATCCTCAAGCCTCTCCTCATTTTCACAGGCTGAGTACATTACACATTCCTGCAATAAAGCCATTTTTTGTCATCAGAAGGCCATTTCAATTACATTGAACCCTTCCCTGACATACCATGTTATTTCTCCTTCACCACCTACCAACTTACCCTCCAGCTTACAGAACCGTGTCACCTTCTCTGGCATCAGCTTCCCGTGCTTGTGCTGGCAATACACCTCTGCAATCTCCTGCCGACATTGCTTAGTTTTAGAGCGGGACATGGCTGAGATTGCCTCTTTGCCAGTCACCTCACACTTTGGTGGTTGGTCGTATGTCAGTTCAGGGGAGCTATTTCCTTTTTTTTTTACATGGTGGTGCCTGGAAGACCTGTGAATTGCCTTCAAATTGTTGTTGCTGTTGCTGCTGCTGCTGTTTTTGACCAGGTCGTCACTGAACTGCACCACCTCATTGGAGTTCTTCCCCAGCAGCAAGTTCTTCTTCATCTTCTCCTCTTCCAGTTTTTTTCTCAAGTGCTCCTTTTGCTTGCTAAGGGGTTTTTTCACCAGCTCAGACTGGTGTTTTTGCCTCTGAGTCCTGGGAGCAAAGTTACTGTTATCAATATTTTCAAAGTCCTTGGGGACTGAATTTTCGTTATTGCTGTCTGTTCGCATTTTCTCTTTCGGTCGATGGGAAAAATATCCATCCTATAAATGGGGAGAAAAATTATACTCATCTTACTAAATATAGACACATTCCATGCAATACAAGCATTTCTTACATGAAAACATAAATAACAATCCAACATATTGCAAGAAATTCCCAAGTTAGAATCTGTAACATAAAGATAGAGCCAAGAGGCCTCTGGGCTGTGCGGACCACTACCACCTGCATCCCTCCATCATCAAGCCAGGATCCAACCCCCATCCCAGATGGAGCAGGGAGGTTTTACACAGGCTTGTGACCAATTACTAACCAGAGACTTCACTCTGACACTATTAAAAATCAGTGGCAAAACTGACACAGATTCCAGTGCAGCAAGAGCAGGTCCTACAATGCTTCCCCTCACTCCTTGTGTTCATGACCACAGTTTGGTATCCCAGGAACTGCCTCAATTCCTCTGCAGAAAGCATCGCATGACTTTGTAGCCTGAGCTTTCTTTCAGTAAAGTAACTGCTACAAACCAAGTTTAGAGTTTCTACATAATAAAACTCTGGAGAAGTGATTCCCAGGAATTGCACTGCAGCTTTGCCACAAGTGGGAAGCTGTGGCAATAACCAGCCCCATGTGAGAGGATGAGCAGCTACAGACACCCAGGCTTCATGCAGGGTCAGAGCCAGGCCCGTATGTCAGCATTTGGCAAGTACACAGACCATAACATTGCAACACTTCAAAAGTATCATATAAAGGAAAAGTAATAGATGTAAAACATTTTTCTGATGCAGAATAATGCTTTGCTTCACAATTTCATCCCTGCCTCCACCTATTATCATGGGAACTGGTCCTATCCCATCAGCAGCAGAGCAAGTTTACAACACCAAAGAAAAAGAAAGATTAACTCAGGCATCCTAAGGACAACAGAGAACATATCAATCTGCTTTAGAAAAGATGTGACAGAGTAGAACAAAACTGAAAGGCACTTATATGTGTATAGTATTATCAAACGGGAGTCTGTTTGATAGCAAGGGGTGGGTAAGGCAGAGCTATCTTTGCTCCAGCCACACAAACCAGCCCCCAGGCTAGTGGGGACACAATTTTTAGACTCATGGAGCAGGAAATATCTCCATTTATTAAAGTGTTCAGTAGCAGATTAAATCAATGGGGAATTGTTACTAAAACATCTGAAGACAAGAGTATAAATACTGATAGACTTTTTGAGTCTGTCCTGTTTTCTTTCCACTTGTGAAAGGTCTAACCAAAAATCAGAGGCTGGTAAATGACAGCATCTGCTAAGGATGATTGATGGGAGCCACTCCTATGAACCACCATTTGTATTCAAAACATTTTACCAGCATAAGCTAATTATGTCTCACACCTCTTCTGGGAGGAACTATTTAACAGAAGAAGGAGAGGGAAATAATGGCTTATCCAAGGCCATGCAAGGAGTTGGTCTCACTTTGACCTCTGCAGCTCAGCAGTGAGATTCATTAGATGTGGTTCTGTGAGCAACTGAAGTGATTCTCTCCATGAGCATCTCTAGCTCACAAGTAGCTTTAGCTGCCAGACATGGAGGCATGCAGAGTTGTTCTAAACAAAGACAAACAACGCACAAAACAAAATCCAAATGTTTTCAATCAAAATATGTTCGGGGAGAACATATCTATCCAAGTTTTAAGTCTACACATGAAATCAATTTTTTTTTTTTTTTTTAAGAGCACAAACAATAGAATTTTTTATAGAATCACAGAATTGTTTAGGTTGGAAAAGACCTTTAAGCTCATCAAGTTCAACCGTTAACCCAGCACTGCTAAGTCCACCACTAAACCATGTCCCTAAGTGCCACAGCTGCACACCTTCTAAAAACCTCCAGGGATGTTGACCCCATCACCCCCCTGGGCAGCCTGTTCCAATGCTTGACAATCCTTCCAGTGAAGAAATTTTTCATAATAACCAATCTAAACCTCCCCAGCACAACCTGAGGGCATTTCCTCTCTCCTAGAACTTGTCACCTGGGAGAAGTGCCAGATAACTCCTCTCTCTCCATCCTCCTTTTCAGGTAGTTGTAGAGAGCAATCAGGTCTCTCCCGAGCCTTTTTCTCCAGGCTAAAAAAACCCCAGGTCCCTCAGCCACTCCTTGTAACACTTGTGCTGTAGACCCTTCATCAGCTTCGGTGCTTTTCTTTGGACACCAAAGAGAAAACAAAAAATAGTTTCAAGACAGCCCTCATTCCCATGAATGATGAAACAAAAACCCCAAAACCAATTCTTTTCAGAGCCCAGCTCCCTTCACTCAGTCTGTATCTCCAATGTATCTTCAAAAAAGGACTGCTCCAAACCCAGCAGCAAACTGCAAATAAAGCAAGACAAACGTAAAACTTGCAAACATCATACCCAAAACATCTCCATTGCGGTGCCACTGCTCTGAGACCTCAGATGTTTGACAGCTGTCATATTCCCTTTGTTGTTCAGCCAACTCCGAAACCTCAGCTTAGTGATGCCACCTGTATATTTTCTCTTGCTTTATTTCATTGCTAATACAGTTTAAAGCACTTCTTATTAGTAACAGGAGTGTTCCACCATGCTGTAACTTAGAGCCAAAATACCTAGCCGCAACGATGGGGAAAAAAGATAATTGTCTTCTTCATTGAACTCTTTCCAGGGTCTCTACAGGCGATGCTGCAATAGGATATTTCTGTGTATCCTGGCAACATTCCCTCCCACAGCCTGACTGTTGCTACATTATTTTTCTCTTTAAACTAAAAAATTTTAATCCTAATCTGTACAGCAAATGGCATGCTGATGAAGGGGGCAGGAAGAGAGAGGACATTTCACTGCTGGTGTTTTTTTGTCATAATTCTTACTACCGACAAATGAGACACTGGCTAGAACCAGGGTGACAGGCACAAAGAGTGCACAGCCCTGCCCCACGCTCTCCCCTCCTGCCCCATGCAAACCTCTCAAAGGTGTCAGCATGAGATCCAGGCCCCTTCGTGTTTCAAACGACATCTGACATGACGCTTATGTGATGTTTCAGCTGGGACCTTCACTCTCCATATTACCCTCCCTGTGCCCATGAGTGTCTGATCAGGCTACACAGCAACCACAGGACCAGAGGAGCAGCTACAGGTGTTTGAGCAGAGCAATTCTGATGACCCGCAGAGCTGTGATGAAACCTCAGGAGGAAAATGCAAAGTAAACAGCAGATTTACTGGTGTATGGTTCACCTCTTTAAACTGTTTTCCTCCTTCAAGAGCTTTGCCCCCCTCTGGGAAATGAATTTCTAAGTCTACATGCTGGAATCTGAACAGACAAATGAATTTTAAATGCTTCAAAGGCAGACACAAAACTGAGTTTGGCTGTAACTCTTCCCTGCCCGCAGGGACAGTGAACACCACAGAGGACAGCCAGTGTCTGCAGAGACTTCTCTTTGGGAGGAGCAAGGACTAAAAATAAAACACAGTTGTAGAACAACTGTACCAAACAAGAGCTATAGATATACACTACAAAACAACGACATGTAACAAACACCACAGCTGGACAGTCAAAACCAGCCTCACGCCATCCCATACCTGTTGATGCAGGTGTTAAATACCACCAAAGCGGAAATCTCCATACACCTTTAATCTGCATTTCTGTCTCACAGTAACTTTCACCAAAGACAAGTGAGATTTCTATAGCACAATGATTTCAAGAGAGGATCCATACGTGACAGCAGAACACACACGGCTGAAGCATAGGGGAAATGAAGCTCGGCACTCTAAGCTTAAAACAGCAGCAGCTGCTGACAATAAATTGTGTTCACTTGTGAAGTTCAGGGGTACAAACTAAAGCAGCACATCTGGTTTTCAGCTGGCTGCAGGAGGATGGGATTTACTTGTGCTGCAATATTTCATTTTTACAGTGCTGGATTAACTGCAGACTATATTTGCCATGGATATCTAAGACATTCACGCCAGGACAAAGTCGTCCTATAGAAAGATGTTCTTGAAACCAGCATTCCTGATTCTGACAGTCCATGGGGCATACACCAGCTGGTTCACTGTTTCAATCATCGTCTTTTCCACCTCTTGTCTAGCTAGTTAGTAGCACCTCCTTATCTCTCTTCATGCTTGAAAATTACACTAAACACACTGAAAAAATGGAAGGTTATATTGGGACCAAATTAGAAGCAGAGAGCCTATTAATATAGCCTGTATGTATCCACAGTCTGAGATGAAAGCTGTATTTTCAAACCCACACCTAACACTACTGTGTAGATTTAACATCATCCACAGAAGGCATGAGAAAGTTGTTATGGAAAAGACCATTTTGGTCTTTGCAATAGAGTAATTCTTCCTAGAACAGACACCGATCAGAAGAGGCTCTGTCCAAAGACAATTCATTTGAGAGGCTACCCCATTAAAGTTACTATTACAGGTGTCAAACTCAACACATGCCACCCCAGAGCATGTATTTCTGTTGTGCTTCCAGTACGGTCCTGGGAAAACGTTCCCTTTCTGCATCATTCCATACATGACTCTGCAGCAACCCCAGAGTGACACTGGTCTCCCTTTGGGGACTAACAGCAAAAATTGTGCAGCCAGGGAAATCATGTCTGTAGCCCAGTACTGACCTACTGTTCCCACCACCAATGACAGTCATTCTACTCTCACAGAGAAGCACAGGATCAGGTCAAAGTAATTTTTTTCCCACATTTTGAAAGCCAACACAGTTCACAGCCATTATAAAGGAACCCTCAGAGGGTTTTCATCACTTGTAGCACTGCATTTCAAAGGTCAAGTGTGACACTGGCCGTTTATCACAGAACACAGGTCTAAGAAGGATTTCCACAAACAGAAATTTTCTGTCCTAACTCCACCTCAGAAGATACATGGAGAGGTTAACTGTTGAGTACTCAATGGCGAGAGCCCTGGCAAGGAGAGTTTTAATGACTGTGAGGTCTCTTCTGCATGTGAACACGCTGTAATTCAGCAACAACAAGCAAATACTCCCAAACTGGGAAGGAACAGTCTGTACCCAGGAGCGTGCATGAGATCATTGGCAATTACATACTGATGGTCATTGATGCTAAAAATAATAGTATAACATTAATGCAAAAATAACATTTTAAGCTCGGAGCCACGCATGCAATGAGAGTTTGAATTCTGCTCCAAGTTCTGCTCCTTGTTGAACACATGAGTTTTAATTCTCCAAACTCCACCTTCAGTGTGTTTTATCTGTCACACAAAATATATGTTCTTTGGTATATCTGCAACTCTACCTACAGTGAAAGACTATGGCTGTATTACTGACCAAGGGGAAATGAGGGGTAACTCCAACAAACCAGCATGTTCTCTGCGGGCTATCCCACTGTAAGACTAGAATGCACTACAAAACCATTAGGAACCAACTCACATAGTTTCAGACTGACCCTGGAAGGGTGTCTCCACCAACAGACAGTATTAGGCAGTATCACTGTTTCTGTAAAATTGAAAAAGCCAACACCAGACCAATTTCAAATCTGTTTTCAGAGAGACAACCTAAGGTGCATATTAATCAGCAGAGACAGACACCAGTGGCCCAATGCACAGCAGCTCTGCAGACAGCAAGGGCACACAAGACCCTGCATGGCTGAAGGATCCAACTCAAGACTCCAAACCACAGGGGAATTGCCCACAGCACTACTCCAGCATCACTGCTACTTATCTGCAGAAATACAGTGCTGCTAGATTGCTCCTTCTGTAGAGCTTTGTGAAGCAAGCTAAGGAAAACCCTCATCAGTTCACAAGGGCACACAACAAGAGCTCGCATTTATCTGCAAAAGGTATTCATTGCATCGTGCAGAACATTTCCTCCCAACAATAAGAAAATGCTGCCTTCTCAGGTAAAGTTATTCATTGTGCAATTTCCGTATCGAGGAACTCCTATAAATACTACACAGATGGGTGGACCATGTGCAATCAAGCCCTGAATGACAAATGTTCACACTTTCAGTTTATCTGACACAACTGATTTTCTCCCCGGCACGCGCAGTTTTTCTGTCTTTTAGTACTGAGAACATATTCTCAAGTTCTTCTCCTGGCAAAGCTCAGTACCTTAAAGACACAGCAAACTAAACCAGGAACACACATATGCACACACTGAGCAACAACAAAACACAGACTTTCCCTAAATACAAAGCACTGGACATGCTGGTCTTGAGGGCCAGGTATAAAGCAAACCCCTGCACGATAAAAAAAAAAAATAAATAAATATATATTTCTTCTCTCCTATCACATAGTAAAATACAGAACCATCACTGATCTCACATGAAAATATGCAATCACTGGGCAGCCTCGCAGGTTCACAAGTCCAAGACAAAATGAGCACCCAGAGCTGGTGCAAACACTTGTACCTTGCTGGGGTGAGCTGTGCCGCTGCAGGCTCCAAACCAGCTCACAGCTCATGGACAGCTTCAAAATCCTCATCATTTGTCAAAGCCTCAAAGAGCCCTGGTCAGTTTTTACAGGACCATCTATTTTCCCTGTCCTTTGACCAAGAAGAATTTAAACAGCAGTGTGAGGAGATGATTAAAACAAGTTTCTGCTCAATATTAATTACAGCTCTGTGACATATTATTTTGAAATGCTTGTTAATTATTCAATAATGATACCTTTTCATTGTCAGAGGAGGCAGAGGACGACATCTCTACAAGCAAGGGCTGCTCCTGAATTATTCGCTCCCTTCCTCCCTGCTTTAACCTTTGCATATTTGAGGGCTGTTTCTTAGTTGAAATCAAAACCTTTCCTCCCAGCAGAACTACAAACCTTATACTATGGTCTTCAGAACAAGAGCAGAAATAAATACTCCTCATGCTCCAGTGGGCTCCAAAATCCGATTTCACCCCATGTTTCTGAAACAGCTGAGCACCCGTCTCCCTGGGCACATGGCCAAACGAACTTCTTCAGAACAACAGTCCCATGGGCAGCTGCAGGCTGCCAAACTAGGGAGCACGGCAAGTTCAGCCCCACTGCTGATTCCCGAGGCCATCATGGGAAGCAGCTTCACTCCATTCTCCTTTTCTGCAAGAGTCCAAGAAAAACCATCTTTCCCCACCACTGTAAAGCAAAACTACAGGGCTTTTACCCGGAATTGTCCAAATGCTCACCCTTCCGCTACATGCACACAGCAGGATGGTCACCATCAGAGTGGTAACAAATAAAAAATAATAATTAAAAAAAAAGAAGTCACAGCAAAGAATTGCTAAGCCAGGCAGGAAAGCGGGTAAGATCCTCTCTTCCCCCTGCTGGACCAAGCAAGCCCATTCTCCAGGATGATGGAGCGTGTGGGGCTGACACCTTGCTGGCTCTGCGGGAACGCCAGGCACCTCACCTGCGTGCTACAGCCACCATGATCCAGAGCCTGAGCGTAACAGCAGGTATGACCTCCTGTGCTCAACAGCACAGACTTTGACATCCTTCAGATGCTCATTTCAATGGCTCAGAAGGCCACTGGATAAAAAAAGGTGTTTTCCCAGCCAGGGTAGGGCCCTGGGGGTACAAAACCAATTTCGGCTACAGTGCTCACCATACTGTTGCCTGCCACGTCTTTCAAACTACAGAACAACCATTGCTCTGCTTGAAGTTGCTGTGCAGCCACAGGGATGCAGACACCCAGCTGCACCACCAAAATGAACAAGGAATTGTGAACCTTAATGGAAGATGTGGGTGATGTATCATGAGACCCTTGGAAAACTAGTACTTTTGGCAGGTTTGGACAAAAGCATGGCCAAAGAGAGCAGATGGAGAAAAGACACCAGATGTGAATGGAGCTAAGTTTTTCCATATGTTTTTCCATTTTGCTGCAGTAAGTATGTTGTACTTTTAATTGTCAGTGGCTGAAGACTTGTGAGAAACATTTTGTGAGAAATACAAATTCTGTATTTCTCACAAATATGCCTGACATTAAAGAAGACACAAACGGTGAAAACAACTTTATTGACTTTGAACTTGCAAGCTGGTAAGGATGTAAGATGTAATTGTTTCAAATACAGTCCTTTCTGTTAGGTACAAAGACCTTAAGAATAAGCAATCATTTGGGTTAAAAGGGGGATTCTGATACTTGAAAAAGCACAAGTACTTCAGGATTCAGTGCTAACAAATACTCACAAGCACTGCTAGTCCCAAACTATCGTTACGCTTGCATTCAAGGCTGCAACGTAACAGATGGACCACCACAAAGTGTACAGACACAGGGGACCCTGCGCTGGAACATCTGCAATGGTAAGTGATTGGAGGACTGTTTTTCCCTTCCTTTCCAAAAATGTTATCGATGTTTTTTGTTTTTCCTTCACATCAACTTCAGCAGTGGGCTCCAACACACTAACAACATCATCATTAAAATATCATTCAGGTTGCTTTTTTCCCTTTTTGCATACATAACGTTTTTGTACATTAAGGAAAGATGTTCTGGTTTGAAACAGAAGGAAAAGAGCTTCAAAATTTTGGCTGTTTTCCTCAAAGAATTTTTCTGTTTCTTGCTAAAATGCGACTTGCTGTCAGAGTGATCTAGATTAGGGAGTAAAACAATATTGCACCCCTCAAAATTCCAGACAGATTTTCACATTTGCTCCGGCTTAGCACAGTAACGGTATGAAGAGCCATATTGTATTAACAGTAATTTAAAATGTTCATCTGGTTATTAAACAGTTTGGAACACTGCTACAGGGAGCTGTGAAAGCACATACCCATTGTATTGCCAAAACTGACAACTTTGTTTTCTGCTAATTTAAGCTTCTCAGGAAGATTTGTACTTACAAAGGAGGACTGACACCACAGGCTAGTCAAATTTATCCAGTCTGCAACAGAACTTGATTTATAACCAGTAACTGCCCCCACTTGACGTATATTGTTCCCTTTCAGTGATTAGCAGCTCTGGGTTAATGGCTGGACCTGATGATTTTAAAGGTCTTTTCCAACCTAAACGATTCTATGCTTGATCTCATTAACAGACTCCAAATGAATGCACACAATCCCTCTTTCTCTTGGCAAAGGTCCCTCCCAGTCGAATTCACCAACAGTAACACCAACACTGAGTTCAGGCAGGCTTTTTTGCCTAAATATATACATATACATACATATATATATATATACATATACACAACATGCATGCAAAGAGATTTCAGTGGCTTCCACTCTGCTTTGCAGTGCAGTGAGCTCTGCCTTGGTGCAAGCAAGGGAACCCACCCTTGCATGACACAACACTCCCAGGCAAACAAACCCTCAAAAGACCATTCACTTTGAGCAACTGTCCTGGAACATTTACCAGAGTTATTAAGCCTCCTGGATTCATTTCAGCTTAACCACATCTTTAAACAGAATTCACCAGAAAACTAGGAAAGACATGAAGGAGGGCTGGCCTGACAGTGCAAAACACACCTTCTCAGGAAGCTCAGGAAAACCCCAGAGGTTGATTTTCCTACAGCTACTTCCCAAGAGAAGGTGCATCTTAAAATCCTTCCAACAGAGTTCAGACTTGAAGGGGCTTAAAAAGTCAGCCCTTTCTCACAGGAAAGGTAATTTCAGTGAGTTTTACATTAATGACTATTAATTTGTGGTACTTGAACACAGCCCTCCAACAGCATTTGAAAAGACCTGCCATTCCACAGAGTAGCTGCAGATACTAATGCCCCACAACCCTTCAACAGGCATAGGTAGGGCTCCTGGTGCTATTCTCACTCTGTGACGAGAAGGCTTCACCCAGGACATGGAACAGCACAGCACAGTGTCCATGTCCACACAGGGCTGGACTCTGGGCTTGCACAATGACACCTTCTGCGGCATGGCATGGGATGCGGGTAAGGTCAAACCTGGTACAGCTACTTAATCATCTTTCCTGGTGGGTTTTTTTAATACTGAAATGAAAAGTGATGTTGCGGTTTTAATTTTACCAAACTATAAAACCTTGACAAAGGTGCCCCACAGAGATCATATATAAATAACTAACACTAAATAAATGTAGGAGTAAAGCTCAGTCATTTGAATGTTCAGAATATGGACACGATACCCACACTGAACACACACCACCAGCAAACCTGTTCATCTTTTTTTTTTTTTTTTTAACACCTTCCCCTCTTAGTGACCCACCCCATCAAAAATAACATGGCTAATCTGAACCAAATTCCTAAGCTTTCATCTCTATTTCTTTCATCCCAAATTCAGCCAATACACACTTTACATCTTTCAAAGCGGTAGTAAACACTTTAAATTGCTTCCTGGTGACTTGCTATTAACAAGATTCCAACTAAATTCATCTGGAGGCCTATTCCAACTCCAATCTAAACAATCTCTAGCAGCCCAGGGTGAATTGCTGAGACACACAATAGGATCACTGGCAGCTATAGAAATTAAACATAATTAAAATATGGATGGAAGAAAGCAAAGACGCCCTCACACACAAATGAAAACATCCTTCTAAAATATGGTCAGTTTAGCACAAACATATTCAGCCTTAATTAGGTAGAAAATCTATTTAGATGAATACAATGAAAAGAATAATAATGAACTTCAGGATTACATTTTGTTACTTGAAGGGAAAAAACAACACAAATAAATGGAAAGTAATTGGAGCTTATTTAATAGTCCCAGACTATCAGCTTGAACAACTATAATCATTAAAGACCCTGCAGTGATCTTCTACTGATAAATGTTGTTAAATCAGAATTACAATACAAGCATGAAGAGCAAAGCCTATTAACATGAGCAGCACTGAAAGAAATAGATTCATTCACATCTTTTTTCATTTGCCCATCATCATAGGAAGTCTTTGAACCAAGCACACAGGAATGAAAGGTCTTCATGTTTCCTCTCGTTTCAGGTGAGACCAAAATACGAACTCTTCAGGATGTGTGCTGACTGCAGAGGACTGCAGATAAGCAACAGTTATCCAGTGCTGAATACATGGCAACACAAAGTTTGGTGTCATGGGGCTCAAATATATTATCCTGTATCTACTAATTGAAATGAGCCAGACAGACCCTTTCATGCAAGGGTAGAGCACTGCTCCTGGACCCTAAGAACCGTGAGGGATATATGGGCATGTGACCCAGTGACTGCTTGCTGGTGAAAGACAAACTCTACTTCTACTATTTCATTTCTACCCATGGAGGCCAGGTTACTTCTAACCAACTCTTCTCTCCCCTGCCCATTCCCCAGAACAGTGAGAGATACCAGTGTGGAAAGACTGTCTCTTAGTCTTCTGCCTCCAAGGACTGCCTCAAGGTGACTGTCCTCAGGAGCTTTCCGAGAGCAACTCCACAGCTTTCTGTGCAATTCTGCCTGGCCCTCCCTGCTGCGCTGGTAAAGGAGTGACCCTGTGCAGGCAGGCACATCTCTCACAGCAGCCCTGCACTGGGCAACAGGGAAATTCTCTCTCTCCCCTACCAAAACTACACATGGTTTCAATTCCAAACTGAAATTCAACAGCTGAATTTTCTGCCCAAATAAACTGGTATGATCACATAGGTTCATGGGTATGTGCCAGTGCTAAGAGATGATTTAAAAAATTACCTTTTCTCTAAAAATGGAAAGCTTTAGTGTGGATGTCAATCCTGGAAGGTGTCCTGCCCTCATCATGGAGCAGATTTCCAGACTCGGGAAAAGAGGTTTTTAGATACTGCTCTGTATCTCCACAGAAGGTTCTTCTGCAAGATCAGCAAGTTACGTTAATAAAATAAAAACTGAAAAGGCCAAATGAGAGTATCATGGACTCTGTCACCTGCCTCCTTAGCTACCCTGTCAGCAGTACAGCTTTCCTGAAAACTCAGCCTGGGACCTGGCCTCAGCAAGGGTTGCTTATGCAGTACTGAATTCTCTGTTCTTGCAGACATATTCATTAAAACTGCTCATTTATATAGCTCTTAACAGCATGATGAAACATGACAGAGATTTGGGGTCAAAAGATGTAGCAGAATACAGATTTCCAAAACCAGAAAAAGATGCACCTGAAGTTCAAAACCTTGTCATTTTATTGGCTCCAGGAAAGAGCGTTCTACGATTAGTAGAAGCCATCAAAATTTTTCCAGGAAACTGACCTCCACCCTTACTTGAATATTTTGCAGACCAAATCGTTTTTCTCTATCACACTAAACACTCTGACTACATTGAGCCAAACACCAGATTGTATAGTGCCCTGCTTTCTTTAGCCACACAACAGCTTTTTGTTCATGTTGTAAGCACAGTGCTGTCAAAACGGTGTTTTGTAATTGCACTGCATTTAACAATGGTCATATTTCTATAACCTACCACTTACAATTATGTCAGAAACAAGGAACCACTCAACACAAAGTCAATGACCATATCCCAGCATATACACATCCTCAACTAACAGAATTAGATCAACAGCACAGCATAATGTTAACTTAGCTAGTCACTATTCACAGACTATGCCGTGCAAAGAACTCAAATCACAATATACTCCATTGTTTTAACTAACATTATTATGTTAGAGCATCACAAAACCACTTCATTCTAAAGGGCAACCACTGGCTTTGCAACCATTCCAAAGGTTTATCTACAATCAGCAGTTTTTTCATGTAATCCAAAATAAACTTTAACCCAGGGACTTTAAGGAAGTGTACCAGTTTCTTCCCTAACTCTTGGGCACGTTTCAGAGTTTATACTCAGTCCTCCATCCTATGATCCTGTTCTGTCTTACAGGTCAAAACTGTCTTCTATATAAGCCCAACAGAGTATTGCTGTTGAGATGTCTTCTTAAGTGAGGCTTAAATGATTTTGTTTCCATTTCTAATACTATAACACATGCTCACTCACAGTTATATTAATATATACTTACATGTATTTGCCATTCTAACTCCCCACCTGTGGCATTTACCATTCCTAACTATTCAGTGAACTACAGTTATGGTTTGGACGTCTACCATGAAACCCTGTCCCATACAGGCTGCGAACAACTTGCATTCTTCAGCATTTTTCCCAGAATATCTCCTCTTCTTCTCCCAGTGATAAACTGCCACTGAGGAAACCATAAATAACTGTTAATAGTATTTGATCAAAATAGCAGCTTTGGGCTGTATTACAAAGCCATTTGCTTGCTCAATCTTGAGCAGAGGAGCACATATGCATGTTAGCAGCTCCGCACAGTGTGATCTCTCAGAACTCATCCATAAGCAGTGTGAAAAACCACACGATTAACTTCAGCAGCATGAACATGAGTAACCTCTAAATTGCGTATTTAAAGGTTTGATGGACCAGCCTCTTCTACAGTAGTAAATTTCCTTCATTAAAAAAAGAATAAAATCTACTGCCATGCAGAGAATGAAAAGTACATCTTGTCTGTCAAGTAATTCTTGTCTGTATCTCCCTATTCTAAAGCAGCAAAATCATGTAAATTGAGACTGAAAACTTTCAATTTGGGTCTACAAATAGATAATGTGTGAACTGCGCCAAATTTACCTGAGATTTTGATGAATCATCTTCTACGGCATCAGCACTGGTCCAAAAAGAAGCTGTGTGGGAATATAAAACTACCAATACACAAAAGTGGCATTGTTTCCATTTAACCAGAATTAAATGGACAGCGGAACTTGCAGGATGAAGTTATTACTTTCGGCTTTCTAACCAGTTGCTCTGTGGTCATCGGGATTATTTTTTTTTCTTGATTTTGCAGTACTTATCAACTCCCAACAAGCATTGTAGTATGGTGAAAGGCAAAGACACCTTTCAGTCAGCACCCTTGTTTACAAAGACAAGCTGTTAGCGATACCACATATCGAGCAATGCTTTCTCTCCCAGGGCCAATAGGAAATTCAATCACAGCTTCCCCTCTCCTTTTATATCTCATTCCTGGTGTGCAGGACAGATTTTGATCTTACACACATGGGACAGTTCTCTTTTACAAGAATATTTAATAGCATACAGCAACCCTAGTATACATACTACTGTAGAAGTACCTTTTAGAAAGAAATTCCTGAGAATGTTCTGCTTGCTGGAACAGTTTCATTTACAGAGACAGCACAATGACAAAGCATACATCATCCTATGTGTATATTCCAAAACATCTATTTCCCATTAGTATTTTTACTATGTCAATCATACAAATAATCAGTGACACCTGGCAAGTATAATGATATATATTTACCAACATAATAATAATGCTTCAGCAGAGTAATATTTTCAAGGGTTTGAAATTAAATAAATCTCTCTCTCAAATCTTATCTAGGATGCATGATCTGCAAAGATGCACAGAAATCAGCCTACGGGAATTACTGGTAGTACAGATTTGAAGCTAACAGTTTCTAATCTGTTGTTTGTAAGGATGGATATATCAACAGCTCTACATGCAGCAATAGCAATGAGAGACATTCACACACTGTGTAGCTTTTGTGATGGGTGCAGATGAAGGACTGCCAGTCTGGGGGCTCTGGCCGTCTGGTTGGTGCTTTCTGTATATCCAAGAAAAAAGACAGTTATTATTCTGTCTGTTACCTACTGCCTCTCAGTGACATAATGCTGCTAGGAAAGAAACAAATTCAGCAAGTTTCCAGACTCTGGATCCTTGGGCACATCTGCCAGGCAATCAAAGCAGCCTGTAAAACCCACAAACACCTAAACACTTTCCTGGAAAAGCCCCTGTGGTGACAGGTTACACACAATTCCCTTTGTGAACTCCAGGGTGTTTTAGGAGCAAAAGCATGGGAAAAATGCTGAAACACAGGGTTTTACCAGCTCTCTCCTGCTCTTGCTTCTCCCACTTCCCACCACCCCATGCTGGGCAAGCTGCTGCACAAGAGGGATGGCACAGAAATGTTTGCTCAAGACTGTGCTGGCTGGAATACCAATGGAGGCCAGCTATGAGCTTAACAGCAAACAGGAAGGAGGAAAAAGAAACTCTGCCACAAAAGAAACAAATAGCCGGAGATGAGCTTTCCCAGCAGGTACCACATTGTAATTCAGAGCTGGTGGTATCAGAGAGCAGATACAGGAGGCCCCTGTAAGAAAAAAAGTTCTAGGTTCCTATCACTTCTACAGGCAGGATCACTTATTACTGTTAGCAGATCTGAAATTGTTGCCCTTTATTATTCTTTATTAGCATCAAATTATGTTAGCTGAGCAGATTTGAAGAAACCTGATGCAAGCAGCAGCCTGCTGTAAATACCAATGCGAAAAGATGCATTTTGCATGCGATGAAAGCCGAGGATGAGCTGTCATCTTTAGTTTAATTCATGTGTTGTCCTTTAGAACAGAAAAAGCCTTTATCAAGACAAAACAATGTTAGGCTCTGCCTATATCCCAGATTCTCAGTTTATGCCAAATAAATCTTACATTTCTCTGAAAGAAAAGACTTTGAATATCTGTTAAAACGTGCACGGGCTATTACTGGCTCCTAGAGTTGCTCAAGGAAATTCAAAAAGAGCAGACCTAGGAATTTATTAGGCAACATTTTTTCTTTTGTATTAAAGACTTTGAAATCTCTAAGATAATAATCTTGTTGCTTTTTCCAAGGCATTCATTATCACCCTTAACTCTTCCACCCAACGCACGAGCTGGGCTACTGCCAGTAAACAAGTGGTTTGTGTTGATATTTCAGAAGTAAAGAGTCACTTGAATTATTTTTCGTTCCCTGTTTGTGTATAAATGTGTGCTAGTTAGCCAAAAGTCCCGGCTGACACAGAATATTGCAGCAAGACAGGAGCAGTGGCTAGAAAAACCATTATTCATCTTATCTACTGTCAACTGTCCATACAGAGAATGACAATTACAACGTTACCCAACAGCTATAAATACGAATTCCTCTGTTCTGTGCAGTCAACAAGTCTGTTCCCACATGTAAATGTGTTACTTCAGTGCTGATTTTACAGATCAAGGTGAAATTCTGGCAGGCCCCACCCAGAAGTCAATAGAAAGGAGAAAGTCAGTCTTCCTCTGCTGGCAAGCCACCTGATCCCCACACAAATCCAGCATGTTACAGCATGGTCCTGCTTAGAAAATACAGAATAGTCTTCATTGGTGTGTCAGTGACTGAACTTAGAGCAAATCTAGATCACAAGCCACCAAAGCTCCAACAGCCACCATCAACAGGCTGTATGTGCACAGTGCCCAAGCAGATACAGGCCAATACAAGGCATCAGCTGCATGCCTCTCACCTGGACAAGCCACACTTCTACAGGTGATCCACAAGATAATTCAGCCCTTGGCCCATTCAAAGATGTCAACCATGGACTGTTGTATAAATCACAAACAGCAACTGTTGCGGCAAATTAACCTTCCCCCCCCTTGCCTCCCACTCTTTTTTAAATTAAAGCTAGGATATTCCTTACCACGAACAAAAATGCATAGGCAGAACGCAAAGAAGATAATTAAGTACACATTTTTAACTGCACTAACTGATTGCTTGCAATGCTAATTATCCTATGCAATGCCCATATTTCAATGCTGTCTTCTATAAGCAACCCAATACTTTTTGACAATGTATTTCCAGATAATTTAAAAGATGTTTGGTGAACTGGCTGGCATAGAAATTTCTGAAGCTCTAAACACATCTAACAAATGGACACTGCCCCAAGTACGTCCAAAAAAAAAAAAAAGACATCTTAGCAAGGAACCACTAATGAAACAGGATGACACTGTATGAGAAACTTGACAAAGAATGTATTTTTTCTGTCCCTTGTTCTTTACAACACTGCTTTTATTACACAAAAATACTTCTACCACAAAGTGCATACCACCAGTTCCTCTACAGTCATATTGACGCAAGCCATGTGGAGAACAGTACACATAGTGGGAACTGGGCAAAATCCTGGGATTCAAAGAAGACAGTGAAACAGTAGGAGATGTCACCTGCTTACTAACTCTCCATTCAGTATCTCAATGAGGTGTTAGAGGGTTCAGTTCACTGAAGGAGGCGGTACCTAAGCTGGAGCACTTCCCAAGAACATGGGATCCACCACAAGAACAGAGATCTCTCAGGTACCCATCACCTCAGGAGTAAGGCTGTATGACTAGGGCAGTAGTTGAAACAAAGCAGTCACAACAAAAGCAGAAAAGTGTATTTACTTACAGTGCTCTTCTAGGCATCTAGAGAGGCAGAAGAGGGAAGAATGGTGAAATGAAGAACATCTAACACCTAGCAGAAACCATGCATGAAGTCTGAGCAACAAAATGGCGTTCCCATTGCACACATGAGTAAAAATACAGATACACAACTCAACAAGCAGGGAAAGGTCAGACTCAAGTGGCCAACTGTGAGGTAACTATCTGACATGAAACTAATTAATTGACAAGTATTTGCAGGAGATTGTTTAACACCAGTCCTCTTGACTGTCAGTTTGACATTCATTAAGTGCAAAAAAAAGGTCTGTAAGAAGCAGCATTTAACTACTCATGGAATGTTTTAATTGCTGTTACAAAGCAGTACATTTGAATTACAGATCATATTAATACAAATATGATCTGATCATGATCATTAGGATTTACTGTAGTGATCCTGTTCACCAACGCTCTGGTTTTGTATTTAAAGAAAACTTCATTAAAAAGCCATGGGAACTTTATCATTAATGTGTGGGTAGTGTAATCTTCATTTCCTCCTGCAGATATTGAAACGAGCCAAATCATACAAGATTTTTCAGTATGTAAAACAGCTGTCACTTTTCATTACAAAGCATATGAAGCAAAGGGAACACTTTAATAACAAGGCTGAAACAATTTTCCAGGTTTAGGAAACCCCATGCCACAACTTGTCTAGGAGCACTTTTTTCAAGGGCTAAATTTTCCCAGGAATTTTGAAAACAAGGTGTAATGTCCCATTGTTCAGAGTTCAATTTTGGGTTGGCAAGTAAGCCAACAAATAGACTATTCAACCTACCTCTCATGCAGCTGATGGTACAATCTCAAGTGTCTAGCTGATCTTTCTTATTCATTTAAGAAAAACTGATGATCAGTGCAATTGCCAGAAGCTAAAGATTTTAGTTCTTGATAACACAAAAATGGTCAAGGCAATTTAATGGCAAAAATTTATAAAAGCAAGAGTAATGCATGAATCAGAAAAGGGAATTACAGGAGGGAAAAAAATCTTCAACAATATCTTGTATCAAGCAAGTACAGACTGACATCTGTACACATCCACATATGGAGATGAAGGTAGATATTCAGCTTCCAGAAATGTTAAAGGGTCCAGACCTCCAAAATTCTAAGCATTTTACAAAACAGGCAAGAAGAAAGGAAAATACAAAGCAAACAGCTTTCTAAAATATAATACATGTAAATGTATATGTAGCAAATGCTATATATACATTCATCAGAACGTACATGGTATAAGCAATGAGAAGGAACAAGGAGTCCATAAATATTAAGATCACGGACAGTTTGAAGAAATGAACTCTGGATTAAGTTTACGTAACACTTATTTAGCCCTCCTGACCCAATCTTGAATCTTGCTCTTGGGCATCCTTCCTGTCCAATGCCATCCACAGCTGATAACAATGCCCTTCACTGTCTTTTAATCTTATCATGTCTCAGCTTCTGCTTTGGTGGTGAATAGCTTGTTTACCTTTTGTCTGATTGCTGCCCTTGCTCAGGTTCCAACCTTTGCAGAACTGCAGACCTATCAAACAAGGAACAGAAGACCCTTTTCTGAACAGCTAAGGGAACACAAAAACAGCCATGGGTCAGGTTCCACTCCCAGTCAGGACAGCAGCTGGATTCTGTGAAGTGCTGTCAAGATGAGTCAGGCTTCCTCATCTGCTGCTTGCTGGTGAAAGCAGATGAAATCTCAAAAAACTTCTTAGCCTTAAAGCTGTAACACAGCTTCAGGTGAGGACCAAAACACCAAAGCAAAGGACAACTGCACTAGTTCACCACCCCATCCATCCTTACACTGTATCACCTACATGAAGCTGCCTCTTGCACTGGTGGACTAACAAGAGTTGCACTGGCATGAAGGCATCTGTGCCAGCATGGCTCAGGATGACCCTGAAGGTCAAAAGCTTACCTCTTCTTTTTCAAGATGACTCAACAAATTGGCATCAACATTTTGCTTTCTTATTCTCTTACTATTCTTTCCAAAGTTCTAGATAAAATAACATTTTCACAATGAGTTTAGTAGTTTAGCTATAACAGCTTATTAGTCAAACCGCAAGTGATTTGAGTATACACAAAAACACAGATTTGACATTCCTAGCAATAAACTCCCCAGGACACTGTTGTATTGCCATTCTCAAAATGCTGGAGCAGGCTTCAAGACTGTACCATGCAAAACTGAAACGAGGATGGGAGTCCTGGCTTTGCTGAGGGCTCCTAGGGCTTTCCAAATACATGGACTGCATGCTGCAGTGCACCTCAGAGACAACCGCTGGAAAAGTACAGCCTCCATTCACCAAGAAATGGACCACATGACATGAATTTGCAGGCTGTGATGGTATGCATGACACAGACTCCTCCAGCTGACACACAAAGCAATTTCAGTGGTATTGTAGCAGCAACCATTGCAACCATGACATTGGTATGAGGGAAGTGAGGGCTAAATCAAATGGAAATTACTCAAAAGGCTAACAGCATCCTAAACCAAAGTTAAGCAGTAAGTCTTGTATGTCATCGCGCTGCAAAGCCATCTAACTACAGCAATAAAGGATTTGCTAGGTCTAGCAGGTACTTCTCACCCCCACAGCAGAAAGATATGGTGGTTCAAAATGTTTAAAGAAACATGGGCTTTTTCTTATTACAGGCAAAATGCTTTGAGGTTACACCCCTTGCATAGTAAAGCTATCTTAATGTCGATGTAGATCATCTTTAATAAAGTTGCATTAATCAATCTTCCTCCTACACGTATGATGGTGGTCTTGGAAAGACAAGAAAGAGGCATTCCAAAATGCACGCAGACCGCACATTTTATGTAACAAATATTTTCATCTCTGTAAAATGGAGAGTTAACCAAGCAATTCACAGTCAGGATAAAGCTACTCCAATCCAAAAACTTTCTGTGCCTCTAAAATCCGGCTTATCATAGAAAACAAATAAAAATGGATTTCTTACTCCTTTCCCATACATTTCAATTAAATTTTTGACTCCCTGCAAGTCCCTGCCTGTCCTACTCATAATGACTTTCAGCTAGGAGAATGGCCATGGAAGAGCACAAAGTGTTTTCACAGCTTTAATTCACCACAAGAGTCCCAGTCTCCCTTGAATTACCACTCTCTCAAATGGGCTCATATTGACACTGAAGATCTTCCTCCTGCTTTTCAAGCTCCACCACAGTCCTTACGAAGATGCACACAAAATGGAAATATTTATAAAACTGTGATACTGAAATACATTACATATGCTGAAGACCAAAGTAATAACAGCAGATGCTATTATTATGAATACTTACTTTATGTTTACATTTTACATATAATTTACATATTACACATTTCCTGATATCTTTTTTTCCTCCCAATATCAACAGTATTATGAACCTAATAGCTTTTTAAACAAAGCTTGGGAAAAGCCTGTTTGTCTTCACTGCAACCCCACAAATTTGCAGCCCCTGTTCTGAAGAATCTGGTTTACAACAAAACAAGTAAATGAGTGGGTGGAAGGGAAAAAAAACACGTTTTTGACAGGCATCCTCTCTGCTGATGCACTCAGAGGAAGCTGGATATTCAAACGAGCACTTAAAATGTAAAAAACACAACGTTTTCTATTTTGCAACACAACAGATAGAGCTGCTGATGTGGCACTTTCCCAGTATCTGAGTACGATGTCTAAGAATTACAAGATTTGTGACTGGAAGCTTTTCATGCCCCAGTGAAATGTTAGGTGCTAACTCCCAGAGAGGCAATTCCTGCTGCTTATTCAGAAAAGGTTAGGGAACAAAGCAAGAATCATGTTTCTTCAGCTCGTACATTCACTTAACTCATGGTGACTCAGGGCTGCTGACAAAGCCTGGGCTCCCAGTGAAGCCTGTGGCTTTTTGGTGTCAGTTGTTTAATTCGAAGTGAGGATAGCTGTTATCACGCAGCTGACACTCATCCCACTAAAACTAGTATGTGCATAAACCAGCAAACAGAACAAATACAGGGAGAGCTAGACAAGAGCTGGTTATGGGACCAGTTCTGTGCAGCCTGAACAGACCAGCAGCAGCTTTGGGATGCTACCATCTCACACTGGGCTTCCAGCAGTGCACTTCCAGCCGGAAGGCATTTCCTTCAGGCAGCAGCAAACTGCACTGGACACAGACACAATTCAATCCAGAATGAGGTCTGAGGGATATGAATATGATAGCACAGCACTATGTAAGTAGAACAGTCATTAAACAGTACATCTCTAACTAAATAGGGCTGACCTCTTACACTGTAAGAATTTAAAAAACAATGATAAGAGACTGGAGAGAGAGTTGTCCAAACCTGCAAGAGAAACAGAAGGCATTTTCCATGGTAAAGCTACAGCTCATCTAAAGCAAAATAAGAGGCAGCAAATCCTATTTGCAGATTCAGCAAATTCAAAGGGAGAAAACAAGGATGATTTATCTATCTCTGAGCTCCTGCTGCAGTCTGTGGCCAGCTTTCACTAAAATGCAGTAAGAGGTTAACGCTTATACAGGATCTTTCATCCCGAACACTTCACCACACACCACACACATCTCCACTGAAATATTGGATATTTCAATATTAGCATGAGCAAAAAAAAAATTTCCATTAAAAAATAAAACAAAATATCTTCCTGAACTGCCTTGGAAAGCTGTAGGGAAAAGACGTCCTAATCAAGACATCCTATATAAACATCAAAAATCCTACAATCAACATTCCCTTCCTAGAAAACCTAAAAGAAGTATCATTTGGGCTTGCAGTTCATTTTACAGAGGGGAGGCTTTACAACCAATTCACAAAGTCCATATAAAAAGAAATGAGAATGTGCACCAACGTTAAATTTAGGTAAGTCATGAATTCTTTCTGACAGAATTCTGGTAGCTGACAGTTTGTGTTTCACTGATTTTATAGGTCAAATAATAGACATTGTGATGCCAGACATTTGAGTACATGACCATTAAGCAATACTTTAGTAAATCCAAAAGAGCTTAGAAGCTACCCATATGGTCCACAGATGATTTTAGCCACTAGTAAAGCAAATGTATGTTGCTATAATAAGAGATACAACTGCTGTACTCAGATGACACCATGGATTCAGAAACTATTGAGCAGAAGTTAGCAGTCTCTGATGTCCTTATTGTTCATTTGCAGCAAGGAATGATTTATCAAGTGAACCACTTTGATTACCCAATGACACACAAATCAGGACCAAGCAGCGATTCAATAGCTCACAGCCATCACTGAATTACTATGGTCTGTACTGTTGCTCAATGTGATGGGAAGAAATGGAAAACCACACATGCACATAAAGAAGTGACAGAAGGTAGACATGTAAGAGGAAATAAAGGAAAGCAGGGAGATCACATGGGTTTTGGTACATCAGGGGCTCAAGAGGACAATTTCAGATGATTTTGAAGTCACTACAGCTAACTAACGTAAAATAAAGGTAACTCCCACACTATACAGGAGACTGATTACTTGGCTGCCAACACTGGTTGGTCCCGAGGAGTGTTGGAGACCAGAAAGCTGTAACTGCCACAGCACATGCAGAACAGTTATGCAGACAACAAACACGCTAAAACCAGTGTTCTGCTTAGCAACCGTAGAGAGGGTGTCTATTGCTATCATGCAACATACATGCGTTATTGCAGCTGGGCAGTCTAGCCACTGACACAGCCTGCATGCTCTCTGCGCATCTCAGCTAAACCTGGTAATTGCTGGTGATTGTCACTCCCAGCTGCTATTTCCTTCACAGTCAGCCAGTCCTTCAGTAGCTCAAGCCACCCGTATATCAGTTTCCCCATTGCCTTTTGGCATTTATCTAGCCAGCAAGCACTGATGGCTACAGCAGCCACCTGCCCTTACCATTTCAGTAGTTGCACCTTCCCAGAGCACAACAGACACATGCAACGTTGTACCTCTCACATGTAGAACAGAGGGAATTCATGTTATTTTCCCCATATGGTTAAGATGGGTTAAATAGAAAACAGTATCAAAACGAGGTATTTTCCAGGAATTATTTACACACCTCATCAAGATGATTATCTTCACCTGATAGCCTCCTACTAGCTACTACAAAGCCATTTGGACAGGAACACATTAACATTCCCATTCCGATCTCCAACTATAACCCTTGTCTGGTTGTCCCACATACTCTCTGGGGCAGGAAATGCCTCCCACAAGGTGAACATCCTCCCTGCAGGACAGTTCTGAGCAGAGGCCTCTGAGGACATGCCAGAGCACTGCTGACAAGTGACACTGGCTCTAGGAACGCTCTTTTTTGAAGTATATCTGTAGTACTCTCCTACTGAATGACCTGGCCTTAGAAGCCAGTGAAACTCCTGGCATGGACTAGCACAGAAAAATCCAGCAGTTTGCCATCCTGGAGCATCTAACTGCATGGCAATATACAGTGAGATTGAGTCAGTTGGGAAATTCTTTTTCTTTATTTAGATTCGCTTTTGGAATCATTTCAAATGTGTAGCCTGCTATTGCAAGAAGAGTAACACAAACCAAGAAATAACCGCGACATGGCTCCGAGTTCCTGCTGCCATTTGAAGGAGCGTAAAGGCTCACTCAGAGCTAATGAATGAGTTCTATCTTTTGCAGGTCCAAGGTTTTTGACCAATCAGCTATTAGAAGAATGCTTTTTAACTCCACACACAGACTTTTTCCATGTGAAGAAGTGTCCTAACATAGAAAAAGAATTAATCAAATCAGGGATCAAGTAGGTCCCAATAAATACTGACATTTTAAACATCAGTGAGATGTCAGTGAGTCTATGAGATATGTACCTCCTAAACCCTCTCTAGCATAACTGGTCATGTAAATATACACACACAGAGGATGACAGCCAAGGCTATGAAGTTACCTGCAAAAATGGGGAAGAGACAGAGGTATCACAGCACTGCAAATTATCCTTTAAGTAGACGGGATGTGGTGAAATCTGGAGGAGTGCTTATGCACTACTTCTCATGGTATGTTTGAGAAATCAAAATTACATTCATGTGCTATTGTTCATCTTAACAGCCTCTACAGAGCAATAGCAAAAAATCCAGCTCTTTCTGCAGTGCCAGGAGGAGCCAGACACGACATGGTGGCTCAGCACCAGCACATGGGCTCTACTCATGTTATAAATCCTGAAGAAATCTATAGCTTATACAGCAGCTATAAAGGCTACACTCTTATATGATTTCTCAGCATCTAATTTAATGGCTTTTTTCAAACAATATAAATGAGAAACAGATTTAATATTAAAATAAAATTACAAACCACCCCACTATGATAAGCAGGATGACATCAATGAAATCCTAATTAAATAAAAAAAAAAAAAAAGAAAAATAATCTTTTCTTCCAGCCTTACTCTATGTGAAATACAGATGACCAGGAAAATGAAGATCAAAGAGCTGACTGGAGACAGGCTGAGAGAACTGCGGTTGTTCAGTCTGGAGAACAAAAGGCTGCAGAGAAATCTTAGAGCAGCCTCCAGTACCTAAAGGGGACAACAAGTAATCTGAAGAGGGAGACTTTACATGGGCATGTTGTGATAAGTCAAGGGGAATAACTTTAAGCACAAAGTGGGAAGATTTAGATTAGATATAAGGAAGAAATTCTTCCCTGTGAGGGTGGTGAGGCACTGGCACAGGATGCCCAGAGAAGCTGTGGCTGCCCCATCCCTGGCAGTATTCAAGGCCAGGCTGGACGGGGCTTGGACAACCTGCGCTAGTGGAAGGTGTCCCTGCCCATGGCATGGGGTTGCAACTGGATGAGCTTTAAGGTCCCTTCCAACCCAAACCAGTCTGTGGTTCTATGACTGTCTGTATTTGCCTTTCATCCTTACCAGAAGGCCAGAAAAGACACTAAGAAGTGATATATCTAAAGGATACTATGCTGAGTAATGACAGGTTTAAACTCCTATTTAAAGATCTTAACTTTCATACTGAGTCCCTGCAGGCTATAAAATAAGAGCTCACTGCTGTATCCTCCAGTTAACCAGTCTGGCAATTTTACCTCACCTCTTCTTTCTAATTTGTTTCAAAATATGCTTTGCAATTGATATTTTGAGCAGAGACAGACCTGAAACTGTGTGTCACTTGAGACAAGAGGCAAACTGTAACCACCATAATGTGATAGCAAAGGAGGCAAGAGATCCATCAGGATTTTAGGATTTTAAGATCTGGTATGTCACTAAATGGCTGAAGTACAAACATGGAACAAATCAATGCAAATATCTGCAGAATTAAAAGAAACATCCTTTAGTCCTAGCGGCGACCCAGGCACCAAAAAGGTGTCCTTTGGTACAGTCACTTTTCGACTCGATTTAAAAATTATGTTCACTGCTATTTTTTTATTTTATTTATTTATTTTAGTATAGAAAAGGAATTCTTCCGCAGATGTACCTTGGAGATCTTTTTCAGAGTCCTGTTTCCTCTGAAAGAATAACTTGACTGTCACACAGCTGCTGAAAGAGCTCCCTGTCTGCAGCTGCAGCCCGGTGGCGGTAGCTGCGTGGTGCAATCGTTATCCTCCCTGTGCAGCCTTGCAAAGCAGGACCTGAGCAAACCTTGGATGTCTCGGGATAGTCTCTAGACAAAAAGAGCCTGTGCAAGAACACAGAGGTGCTTTCAGTGCCCAGCCCCAGCACAGGGAGGGTAGAGCCTGGCTGCGGCCACAGGAGGTGCCCAGCTCTGAGCCTGCCTCAGCACCTCCGCACAGATGGCACCTTGTTGAGAGGGGAAGGAGATCAAAATGCCAGCTCCTAGGAACCAGTGTGGGTCTCAACCACTGGTTTTGTTACCGTCCCCTATAACAGCAGGAAAACAATCTCGCTGTGAACCCTTCCAGGGTAATTCAGTGTAATTCTCTCAAAAGAAGCTTGCTCGTTGCTTCCCAGAGAAGCCTTTGACATCCCGTGATTGCTCCTGCAATAATTCAGAAATTCACACACACAGAGCAGTTATTTTTCAAAAATAGTAAAAAGTGCAGGAAAGAAAAAACAATGCAGAAAACCCAAGCAAAGAACCCTCTTAAGGCAGATCTTCAGCCAGTAAATCAGAGGAGCTCTATTGCTCAATGAAGAATTGAGTTTAAACCAGAAAAATGCTCAGATGGAGTCAATTGATTTCTGTTTATTTCATTCAATTGTTTCACAGGCAGTCATGGTGACAGAAAGAGAAGAAAAATCAACATTTTCCTGGTTATGCTGAGTGGCCTGACAGGCTCTCACACCACTTCACGCAGCAAGAGCTGCGGAGACCTCGGTCACTTTAGGTTACGTGCTTGCTTTCAAAGGCGGTGGCTTTTCTCAATCATGTACCAAACTTTTTGAGGGACTTTATGAAACAAAGCACTGTAGAGGACATTGCCAGCAAGAGCCCCACAGACATTCCTACAGTTTAAGGCCAAATTGGGAAGACTTGTGCATTTCAGAGCTGCAGGAGCTATCTGTACTGGAAGGGGTGGGGCACGCCCTGGCTGGAAAAGGACCTGGCTCTGGGGCTGATGAAATCATCTCTTCCACACCCTCAGCTCATAGCAGCCCACAACTAAACAAGCAGCAAAGTGATGCCTGTTTAAACAGAAAACAGAATATTACATTTTTAGCCAGCTCCACAGAAAGTCTCACAGCAAGATATGCACACTTGAGATTCAGAATAAATACACTCAGATTCTAACGCACTTTTATCTCTAAAGAGAAATTCTGCTGGTTGATACAGTTGGTACAGCCTGAACATAATAGTCTAATGGAAGCAGCTCTCTGGAGTCCCTACGGATTACTGGAGACAAATTATAATGAGCACATCAGTGGCATAATTGCAGTGCAACCCAAGAAGCAAAGAACAGAAAGTTTCGTATTTTTCGTTGCTAGCTAAAAATCTTAAAATAACAATTGCAAAAAGTCTAGGCAGCCAATTACTGAGTATCTCTTGTTTCTAAATGCAAAATTAGGCAATGAGAAGCTCCTCATGTGGCTGGCAAGGCTGCTGGAGCTGCTGCAAGGATGGTACCTCCTCCCCTCAGCCCAGGAACAGACTGGCCACTACTGAAAAGCAGCAGGAGGAGCTCTGCAGCATTTATGCCATCAGTGCTTGTGTAGTAATTAGTTATTTAAATCCATGTTTTCTTTAATAATGGCCACAAGACAGGATTATGCAAGTGCAATAACACTGCAGGTGATTTTACACCACCAAACATAAAGCAGGTTTTACAATCCTGTTTAGGTGCACTGCTGGTGAGCCTGAGAGACATTAGAATTGCGTAACTTCATATACACATATTGAAAACCCATAGGTGGCATCAGTCCACCCCTCCACGGTATTCCCAAGGTGTCTCTCAGGGGGTTCAGACAAACACTGCAGAGCAGTTACTGGCAAAAGAGATGGGTGACAGCATTTGCCTCCCGCTGCCCCAAATCTGTGCAATTCCCTCAAACCCACTTGTGCACAGGCCATTCCTGTCAGCAACAAACCTGCTTCTTCATTTCATTTCATTTCTTTTGGTTAACTTTGGCTTCAGTTTCTAGCACTGCTCTGCAGAATATGAATGTACAAAATCAATGTACATTTGTAACAATAACAGCATTTATGTTTACCATATAATGTATCTGTGTCTGAGAGGTTAAGTATTTATAAAAGCCAAAGATCCCTTAATTGCATGACAGTACTCTGCTGCTCTCTATTCCTTCTGATCCGAAATTTCAGGTTTATTTAGGAAAGAAATTCTGTAAAGTGTGCCAAAATTAAAACCATGACAGTTAAAAATGTTTCCTCGTTACAAGGAATAACAGTACTTTCCATTAAGAGTGTTTTAGCTTACCTCTAAGGTGAAAGGACTAATGTAAAGCTCTGCTGCTGCGTTTTCTGTACCTTCAAATTCTCTGCCCATTTTCCACTCATCAGAGTGGTACTGAGCTTACTATCTGCCCAGTGTTTTTGTTGTTTTCAAGATATTTCCTGAAATATGAAGAAAATGCTGCAAACACTTCAACTTATAGCAAAATCAGTGATTTTTGGCAGCGGAGAAAGGCAACACAATAATTAACGCAGGTTCCCTCAGCTTTTGTGCAGAATACTTCATATATTTACCATGTCATTTGTTAAATCTTTGTTTTCTTTTATGGGAATTCAAAATGGGACAGAAACAGGAAAATAAACCGAGCTTGATCCATTTACTGTGATTGCAGAGCTGGTAGGAAGACATCCTGACTCCACAGTGCGTGTCAGTCACTGGTTCCTAAACACTGGCACAAATCATTTCTGGAAGCCCCACTACTGCAGCAGGTCACACATTTGCTGCCATCTGAGAATTCCTCTATTCCAAAATCCCTTGGTTTTAACTGTTGAACCACTAAAATTAGCCCAGCTTATTTACACATGTTTAAAGAAATCTTCACGGGGTTACACCTCAGCACAAATATAAATGGTCAGCTAATTAATGCCTTGTACAGCTTCCTCCTGAACAGATGGAAGCAAAAAATGCTTTATACAGAGAAACCAGACTTAACCCTCCAACCTTTTCCATCTTATATTGCTTCAACTCTTTCATTTTAATACTTTAAGCAGCCTATACTGTTCAGTATCTCCTTACAGTGAAAGTCTGTGTCCCTTCACTGCCTGCACGGTACAAAAGTTAGCAGCATTCTGGCTCAATAACAGGTTTCTTAAGCTCTTCATAAAACACAACAGCAGCAGAAGTCTGTTGTTAGCTGGATTGTGTTAGCAGTGAAGTTTAACGGGATAGATGACCTGCTTGGTGGAGAAACAATCCTCTGTACAACAGCAAGGGTTGCACACATTGGAGCTTATCATCTTCAGACTGGAAACTAGCCAGTACTGTAATAGTCAAGCACGGTTTTTTCCTGAACAGACTGAGGTTTTGCACCACTATGAAAATACAAGAAACCCTAGATGATAAATGATAAAGGGAGATCGTGTCACCACCCTGCAGTATTTAACTCTCACTCCTTTCCAGGTACAGACCTACTTCAACTGATCAATTTTAATATTGTTACTGCAAAGCAAATAGTGAAATTGGCAGTAAATAGGATCTATCAAGTGCTGCTTTTGATAGAGCAAATGTGGTTACATGTGTTTTTAAGGTCAGTGGGATTACATACAGTTATTTCGTCCTTCTACTTTTAATCAGGTCTATAAACTGGAAAATTACAGATAAATCGATGAGACAACAAAAAAAGGCACTTTTCTTCTCTCCTTCCACATGTGTATTACAGGCAGAAAGAGTAAGAGAGCAGTATAAAGCCAAACCTATTTAATTGGTGCTTTGGTATGGGCAGTTCCAGATTTTGACAGTATCTAGCTTCGCAACATTTAGCATGTGCACAGTGACTTCCACAATCACTTAACATTTGTTTCAGCACATAGGTAGCTTTTGTCCTCACAAAGGGCATCCTCCAATGAAATAATCCAACAAATACATTTAGATTTCAGTTGAGTTTATTTCTCATTGGACAAGTACAAAAGCCCTACTTCTTTAGTGGTTAAACTGAATCAGATTTAGACTCAGGAAATCTGGGGTTTAGGTGCAACAAAACCCAATTTCCCTAATCTCCTACTGAGGGTAACATCTCCTTTTTTCATATGGCCTCCACAAGAAGAAATTCTTCAAGCCCCTGAGCTTTCCTGGGTGTATGCCCAGAGGAAGTCTTTCCCAGGTCTGTGCACACCTGCACTCTGACATCCAAAACCTCAACTTCTGCTGCCAATCCTGCTCGTGACACTTGGGCATAGCGACTCTAACAGATGTCATCGAAAGATGTAAGAAGTTCTATCAATTACTTGACAAAAACATAGCACCAGCCCAAACATTCCCGTTTCCACAGTCTGTGACTACAACCACTACTACAGCAATTATGCTTCTCTAGAAGTGCTCATTTTACGCTCACTTTAAACTGCACGACCTACCTTAAGTCTGCATTTTCCAAGAGTATTATTCCTACTTCTCCCACATACAATGATACTTAAAGCCAATTTACAAATGTATTTAGGGACTTAACGGTAGTAACTGGTACCTTAGCAGGTACTTCAACACCGTCAAAGCAGGCATGGGACTTGTACTTCTACCTCACAAAGCAGCCTTCCTGTATCTTTATGTGTTTAAATATCATGATCTGTTCTGAAACAGATCAAACACATATGCTTGTGCAGACATGGTCCTTGCAAAGCAGAATTCCCCACTACAAATGTACCACTGCAGAGCATTTTGAGCCTCAGAATAAAACTCATATATATATATTTACAGTAACAACTCACCTCTTAGTAGAATATTCTACAATTGTTCATGTTTGACACTATGACAAGCACCTGCTTTGCATGATAGCAAGAATGACCTCCTGAAAACTCCTGGAAACTGGCAATAACCTTAGTGACAGCAAAGATTATTTTGAAGCTCATACAAGGGCTCAGGATGGAGTCTCTGCAAGATCTCCAAAGGCTTTCCTGCAACAGAGGTTGTTATTCTGGTTTTTTGTTTCCCCAAAACCAGGCAATAAAGCCATCCCAGAAGTATGGTTATAAACCAGCTTTACAAAGCAATCTGCACTTCATGGTATCTGTTCTTTATCATTTTCCAATCAACAGTAGTTGGCTTTAATTGATTTTATATTATGTCCCTTACCAGAAGTAAGAATATTGTGTTTACCAGGACAACACAAAGAGGGCAGGCCTATTCTTACTGCTGTATTTAATGCTGCTGCTAATCATGGAGATTAGACTGAAACAATTACAACAGCTAATTAAAGAACAATGCGGGTTTTGGCATCTTTCCTCAGACAGCACTATTGGGAATTCCTAACTCAGGCAAAGCAGGGATAATTAAAAATCGAGCTCTGGTTTCCACTGCACTGGCAGCTGGATCACGCTGATTAAACTGCAAATAAAACACATGAAACCAACACTTTGTAGTGTATCCAATTTCACTTAAAAGGGCCTTTAAAACTCAATCACGAGCAGAGAAACAGGGCACAGCAAATTCTTTAACTGAAGCTCAGAATACAGTCTTCGCTGCAGTTGCTTCACAGTTTACTATCTATTGCACAGAGCGTGGGACACTAGCTCCTGGAGGGCCTGATGAGCCACACAAACCATTACCACCCCTTCTGAAGGCATCATTGTTCAAGACGTCATGGAAACACTAGAAGCAACTGAGCTCAGATTTAAACACCACCATAAAAATTTGGAAGTCCCTTGTGGAAATGCATCCCATGACACCTCAGCTCGTTGCTAAAGAGTAAGACAGGGCTCAAACCCCTGCCAGTGAGACCCTGGAGGACTGACAAGCTGGCACAAATAGCAGCTCTTTTATGACAGCTAGAAGTTCACAACAGATTTCCAGCTACCCAGTTAGGGCAAAAATTTAAGTAGCATGACGCCTTGTTCAAGGTTATCTGGTACTCTGCCTGCTGTAAGATACCAGTTATAACAGACCAGTCAGCACATCCCTTTCTCATGCTCAGACCTCAGCATCACCTACATAAAAGTGCAGTTACCCACAAAGACTTACACAGCTTTACTTTCTAATTATGATAATAAAAACAATGCTTAATCTTGCCTAGCACTTGTCTATATACTTCTGAGTCACACAAGAACAGTGAAAACAAACAAACCCAAATAATAAGACATGAAGAGTGATGTAGAAATACTAAGTCTTAAGCTTGTTCTGTGTTTAGAAATTTGCCTGAAGATTTGTGCTCTCTGGACAAAGTACTTTATATTTTGTTAAATAACAAGGGGATCCTGCTAAGATTTTGAAACTAATGCCAAGAAGTTTTGTATTATGTAGCTTTGTGGAGAAACATCAGTATCAACTCCTTTTCACTCATTCTACTACCCGGATACACCTCATATGAAGCCAATATTGGTACAACACAGCCACACCAAGACTGTAAACCAGAAAGAGCACCACATTCCTTCAAAACTATTTTTAGCATTATATATTACATAAATATACTTAATAAACAACATCAAATAATGATAAAAAGCAGGGAGACAGCACGTAGCACCAGCAACATCTACCTTAAAGAAAGGTGCTTAAGGGACAGGGTGCTGTTGTCAATGATCCAGAGGAAAACATGTAATGAAGGGAAAGTTTTTAAGATAAGGCCTTTACAGGGTTTTGGGTAAACATTTGAAACTTTGGGCTCCAGGGCAGAAAATCTGCTAGGAAAAAAAATCATTAGAGACCAAAGAAAGGAGAAATACACACGCCTTCTACCTACACATGGTCTTACAGATTATGCAGCAGTCCTGCTTCAGCCACGTGTCATGGGAACAGTCTGGAAGGTTGGCTCAGAGCTAATTAGAAGAAAAGTACAATTATAGTAAAGGTCCTGTGGGAAAAGCCCAGTTAGCACAGTTCTACCTAGGAGGAAACACTCAAGTGCTAAAGAAACAAAGGGCCTCTGCACACAAGTGTTCCTAACATTGTGTTGGTTTTTGTCATGAAAACATCATCACAGTGACAGGTAGCAGCATCTCCTGAGAACTCTTCTTCACCTTCTGCCACTAGGAGACAAGCCTGGGACCATGCAGCTCTACTGTCTGCCAGCACAGCTCTCTTTCATCCAAGTGTCAATTCCTTTTGCAGAGGTAGGCAAGTACACACCTGAACAATTGCAGCCCTGCCTCAGCTTAGTGTATGAATGTGGTGACATTTTCAAAGCTCACACAGGATTTTCAGACCCTGAACTCTAGAGACCTGAGAGACTTGCCTGAGAGTTCACCACCAGAGTCATCCTGAACTGTCGCCTTTTACTCTCTTCATTGCCAGAGCCAGAATCATTCTTTGCATTTAGCTCCATTTCTTTAAAGTAATTTACCCAAGATAAAAGTCAAAAACTATTTTAGCACCCTACAATGCCTCAAAATCAACAGCAGCAATCAGTAACAGCAGCAGACATCACCCTTACAAAGGGCTGCAAGAAGGGGCTGTCAAATAACAGCAAGAGAATAGAACCAAAAAGCCAAAGATAAACCAACTTAGTGACCTCACTCACAGTGTGATCTTGAAGAAGATATTGCAAGAGCTTTGTGACTGCATCTCTGCTCTACCTGATCAAATGATAATTGATAATGACAGCGATGATGCCTTTTTGTCCACTTTCTTGTTTTATTACATAGACACAAGATATTCTTTATTTTAAGCTATTTGTTTTTTCCTACTTTTTGTTCGTCTCTGGTAACACATAAAGAAGTTTAAACTAAAAAAGCAACTTTCATGTTTTTCTCTGAAATTACAGGTTTGTTCTCAATCCCCGAGATGGTATTTCATGCTTAAATAAAATTTTGGCAAAGAAAAGCAAAGCACTTCACAGCAATCCTTCTACATCTTGTACCATTATGTCTTTATATACCTGTGTAGAAGTAAGCTTTGCAAATTTCCCTAAAAATAATGAAGCTAGTATAATTGTTCTTTCCAGGCTATGTTCCAACATCAATTTTAAACTTGGAAAAACTATGAAAGCAGGACAGCTGGAAAAAAAACTTGGGTTTTTACTTAATAATAAATGCTTGAAAGGATCACAACATTTTATAAGGTCATATGTAACACCAGTTAGGGCACTACACTAATGCATTATTCAACTCCAGCAAAGAATATAAATCCTTATAATGTACATGGTTAAAATGTGGTTTAATTCTTATTATCCTTTGGCTTTGATTCGAAGTTCCTGCTGAGCGTTATAATGTTCAGATGATGCATATTCCCTGTGACTCTTTAATTAAACCTGTAATGTAAGACTTTGCCTCTGGCTATTGGTCACACTACCTGGCACATGCATTTACACAGATACCACCTACCACTTCTGTTCTACTGCCCAGCCTCTGAGCCAGAGCTCTGCTCTGCAGTGAAAGAGGCGCTTGGGATATTTCACAGGCTAAGGCAGACATTCAATCTTTTGTTGAGGTTTACGGCAAAACCATGACAACTAGGAGACAGAAAAGAAGACTCCTGCTCTAATTTTTTTTTCCCAAATAAGTTGAGGGGGTATACAGATGCTTAGGACCAGGAGCTTGCAGCACACATGCTACTTCTCTCTGTCAATAGGATGCATTTCCATTTTGCTCTGAAGGCTGGTAAAGAAAAGAAATGCATACTACCTGGTGACTGCCATTATTCACACAGCCTCCTGCTCCACAACAGGTAGTGAGGAGAACGCCTGAACCTCCAGGTCTTCTCTGGTATGTGCACGCATAACACAGCACTGTGTTTAAGGAGTATCTCTTGCTCACCTTTTATGAAAATATCAAAAGATCTGGTTTTGTTTTGAAGTGAAGTGAAAAACCACTTCAAATCTCTAAAACTTGTAACTGCTAACAGAAGTTTTTCCTACTCAGCTCTATGGGTCTCTCATTCAAAACCAATGAGAGCTAGATGACTTTAAGCACCCTGGCAAACATCCTTCAGCATTTTTAGGCATTTCACTGTACATCTCCGCACAGCATTTACACTCCTCTGATTGTGACCAGCCTAATGGATCCATCTTCCCTACTTAATGTTGAAGCAGGCATTTTAAATGCACTTGTTCATGTGTCAACTTAAAGTGCACGCATCTTTGAAACTCACTGCTTCTTAGCAATGCTGCCAATAAATAACTAAAAAGTCTATTAGGGCAGCAAAAGCCAATTCACTGAAATTATAAGCAAATGTTTTGGCATTAATGGCCAGATTCAAGGAAACAATATCTTCAATTCAAAGCATGTGAGTGTTCACACTGATGCAACTGCCTAACTTGCAAGCCTTCTTGTGTTTTACTAAGGGCTATTACCCAGCACTGTAAGTTATTTTCCCCTGCAGAAACATACAGTTACTCATGGTTTCAAAATATCTAGTAAAAACAACAGTTTCATAACTAGAAAGGCAAGCTACAAGTCTCATTTCAGCCTAAGTCCTATTATTTTGAATCTGAAAAATACCACATTTTCCAAGCAAACAGCACTGACAGAATTTAGCCCCCACTATTGTTTCAGATGTCAAAATACTTTGTTATTCAGATACATACAATATCACAAAGAAAGACAATAATGGAAATAATAGAAGTAAGGACATCAGGAAAGCGTTCTATTCCAGCCAGCACATTTACCTAGAGAAAACAAAATAACTGCCACAGAGGGAAGACAGGCACTACACACAAAAAAATCTCAGCCTGAAAAACATTCAGATAATGGAAAACATCAAACAAAGTTTAAACCTAATTAAGAACATGAAACCTAGGAGAGAAAGCATATGTTGTCAGAACCACAACAGTTATGTCGGGAGGTGACAAGGGAGAGCAGTAAGGTCTGAAGAGGGACGTGGACACTTGAAGAAACAATAAACATTCTTTTAGGAAAAGCACATCTCTGCCAGACAGCAAACCTCCCTCTCGGCCAAGTGGCAAGCTCTGTTGATCCTCTACAGCTTGAATTTCTCAGGATGACATGCCACAGCTTGCTAACACTGTATTTTCATGACCTGCTAAGATCTTGGGTGAGGGGGGATGTTAATGATCCCAACACAGTATGAAAATTGCCAGCCAGGACACTCAGCCAATGGAGGACATCTCCCAGATGGCACCAATATTTTATCTTTGTGTTTCTGGTTGCACCCAGCAACACAGCTGGGAATGAGGGAGCAAACAGGCTCAGTGACCGTTTCAGGAGTGTCTTCAAGAAAATCATGCTTTCGAATATACACAACCTAATCCTGGAGTTGAACAGATGAACCCGAGATGTAGGACTGTCTACCAAGTCATTCAAACTGAAACAGCGCAAGAATTCACCTTGAACTAACAGTTCCTGATTAACTTCCTCTGCTGGCAAGCTCACTGTACACCAGGCACTATGCCAAAGCCTCCTAATTCACTCTGGAGTAAATGTAATTTGAAATAACACTCTCATATTTTAATGTCATGGCCTTCAGAGTCAATTTTCAGGTAATGGTCAAAAGTGGCATAGACCTGTGGATCAGCCACAATCCACACTTTTACACTCCATGTCAAAGTAAAATGAAACAGGTCTTTACTAACTTCTTTCAAGTCACAGTAAAAGGAACAGCTTCCAAACCAGTATGTGTATCATGGTGTTTGATATACAACAAAAAACTGTTGCTTCTAAGCTGGAACCAGAATTTACCAAAAAATAGCAATGTTAGTACGAAAGAGTGGGAAATTTATATTTAAGGATTTTGATATATAGTACATATCCAGACAAAAATGCACAAGTGTCTTTAACATGAATGAGGCCTGCACTCCCCCCAGATCCACAGGCACCACACAGGCTAACCCACAGAACTTACTCCAAATTTTGCTGTCATTTGAGGCAACCTACAGGTTGGACTCAACCTGGACCTCCACCTCCTGGTATCACAAGAAACAGCAACACACCAGAAACCTCTGCTTCCCATGGAGACAGAGCTAGCTGCTTAGTTAAATACATAGGTGGCTCAAACACACATCAAAGAGGTCCTCATGGTCACTACTGTGGAGTATGATCCTGAACAAGAGTTTCACTTGAGTTTCAGTTTCTTCAAAGCTTTTGGACTTTCCAAGCCCACCAGTTCGCCTCAGGTGAAGGGGGCTGTGCCACGATTCACAGCCTCTAGCAGTAAACCTGGAGGAGCTGGGACCAGCAAACACCCACTTACCAAAACCTGCAGATCTCCCCAGCCAGTGCAGCTCCTCCTATGCAGTACAACCTGCAAGCTATCAGGTACCTTTTTAAACACATCCCACCAAGCTGAACTAAATCATCCCCTTATGAATGGCCAAGTTATACGATGCTTGATCGTCCACACAGATGTTCAAACCCCGACAGTAACAGCACTTGCACACCACCAACACCCCATGGTCCAGGCTCCTACACAAAGTGATACAAGATGACTGGAGCAGACCTGGGTGTGCTTTAATTTAGGATACACATCAGAATTCAAAAATAAAGATAAAAACCATCAACAGCTTTATGTGTCAGTTTTGAAAGGCTGGGTTAAAAAACTATTCAAACGATGAACGAGAGAAGTATGTCAGCCATCAGCTGCATGCCTAAAACAAAAAGGCAACAACCTCCATTTACTCCACTTATGCCACACTTCTGTGCTTTCACAGGAAAAGGCAGCAGGCCTTATGAGCCTGATCTAGCACTTACTGATAAAGCTTCATTGAGCCTTATCTGGCACTTACTGATAAAGCTTCATTGATTTGTTATTTAAATTGTCTTCTGTTCTTTTTTCGCCCTTTTTCTTTTTTTAACTATTATAAAGACTGACTTTTTGACCTTTGTAAGACACTTTGACAGTTCAAAAAAGTTCAAAGCTGAGCTGCCAGAAGCAGCAATCAAACATGCATGTTTCCTGCCTACCAAGAGACCAGACGCTGTTGAAGGCCATAACCAAATTAGCATCTGGGTAATTCGCAAATAATGAATTGTCATTTTATAGGCACTATATATATATTACATAGCACTACTTTTCTAATATCATGATTTTATTATTGGCATTTATTTAAAATGTTTTATTTGCTGTATTGAAACTCAAACATCAGAAGACATATTACAAGCAATTACAAACGTTAGGTAACATTCAGAACATAGGATAAAGTTCAATTAAATGCCAAAAGACACAGGAACAAAGGCATAATCATAATAATTCTTTCTGGTACCTGTGAAGCCATGGAATGATATGTATAATACATTATATTACACATAAACAGCAACAAAAAAAATCTATTTAGGGCTATAATTGTTTTAAAGCTGACTCTTCAAGAGCCAGGAACTTATCAAACCTGCTGTAGCACAATGCCTCTTGAAAGTTCCTCTTCAACTTCGGCTTTGCTGTAATGCATACAAATTATTAACCCATTACAAATGTCAGCACCTGGCACTTCCTACCTAACAGAAACCAGCACCACAGGCTCCCCAGCCGCCATTTTCATCTTGATTTCAGTCTGGAAACAGCAGATTTTTTTCTCCGGTTCAGCAGCAGGTATAAAATGTGACTTGCAGCCCTGGAGTAACTTTTGGACCTGATGATTTTAAAGGTCTTTTCCAACCTAGTTGATTCTATGAGTCTATGAAAATAGATAAACAGTTTTGCAACAAGGAGCAGGGAACTGACCCTTCCCGTGATGGAGAGCACAGCCTGCACTCTCCAAAGTCTGACCACCTCGCTTCGGCAGTGCAGGGTAGCATGACTGGGATGCCCTGGTAGCACCCCTGGTTGCATCCCAGGTAGCACCCTGGGATGCCAGTACAGGGGGGATTACACCCTGCCTCCCTCAGGAGAGGGTCCCTCTGGGGCAATTGCTCCCCATGGGGGGAAATCCCACACCTTTCACAGAAAGAAGCAATCCTTGGCAGGATGTTGTCTTTGGATTTGTTTTGCTCTGAGGATGGACATCAGCAACGCTTCGGGGTGACAGGCTGCGAATGCTGAACAGCCAGAGAGGGCACATCACAGCTCTGCCTGCGGGCTGTGGTGGTGTGAGCTTCAGAAATCTCACATCCTCGGGATTTTCACTGCATGACAGGTCTTGCTAATCCTGTTCTGAGGCTGTCAGCTATCCACACGCACACAATACACAGAGCTTAGGCAATAATACAGGGTCTGGCTTTAGCCTTGAAAGGCAAGCCTCAAATTCAGATGCTCTGCCCAATACTGGATGCAGCTTCCAAATGCTCAGACTCTTCATATAACCGTATCAAATGCATAGCTTGCCATGGCTGACTGAAGTCAAAACAGAACAGATAAAGGAGCGCAGGGCTGTCTGTGTGACGACACAATGGTTCATGGCCAGGGCCACCCCTGTCACCATGACTGGGCTGCCACAAAAAAGTGCTGAAGTGGAGGGAGAGCAGCTCATGTGCGTGGGACATGCTGTTTCCACAACCAAAACACCCTGTTAGGCCTGGGTCAGCACAAGATTTTCAGTCACAGAAATTACATTGAACACAAAGTTCCCACCAGTGTTAATCAAGTGTTCAGACCAGCCAGTCACAATTTTGGTTTCTTTTTCCTGAAGAGCAAATATAGGAAACATTTCAAATAATTGAAGATAATCAGCTTACTTCCTCATTGCCCATGGAAAAGTGTTTTCAGACAAATTCCATCACTTCACAGATGTCCAGCTCTGGAGCAACAGCCAACTGACTGTCACTCACTAGCCCACTGCCTCGGCATCCTCACCAACTGCAGCACCAAACACTGTTTAGGTCATGACAACGAAAGATCTGTGTCTTTTTATTCTTGCTTTGGCTTCTGCACTACAACCAATCCAGTTGCAGTCATTTTCCCTATCAGAGGAGAACACACAGGAGCATGTAATACAGATGTTACCTCCACTGGATTTACCAGCTACTAATACGCTTTTATTGCCAGCCTACAGCCCAGTTAATTCCTCTTGTAGCGATACCAGTAAACTCTGACAATGAGGCAAACCTACAGGGACTGCAAAGCTATGTCAACAAGACTGTAAAACAAGGCAGTCAGAGGAGGAAGGTTAATGTGCAAAAGAGCACATGATCCGTGCAGCAGCAAAAGAACCTTACGCAGAATTCACCCTACTTCTGTAAATCGAGAACAACAGTTTTAGAAGTAGGCTTTCCTTGTGCTGTGCTCTCCAGTACTTGAAGGACTGGCTAATTACAAACCCAGAAAAGCTCAGTGTGTTACATGAAAGTGGATGTAGCCACTTCAAAGTTGCCCTGGCTACAGAATTATTGTAACTAGATCTGGAAAATGCTCTACACAAAACACAGCTGTGGATGTCTACATTTATCCAGTTATTGTCTGGTTTTAAGCAATTATTTGTGTATTTTTATTTTCTGTGCTACGCTTCACTGCTTAAAAAATGGAATTATCACTTTGAAGCACTTTGCTACATAAGATCTATTTATGCCATTGAGGTCTAATCCCAGCGTAACCAGAGGAACTGAAAATTACAGGGGGTGGGGAAAAAAACAACAAAGCAGCACTACCAAAGCCTTAGCCTTTTCAGTTGCATTTACCTGTTATAGAAAATGAAATAAAATAGAAACAGACCCAGCATTTCAGTATCATTTCAAACCAATCCCAAAGCAAAATGCACCCCAGCTGTCACCCAAGAAATGCTGCACAGAAAATGACACACAAGGGGTATCACCAGACACTGGTCACCTGCCCGTAGCTTTGTGTTCTATCTACTGCACAACCTTCCACAACCATGCACCCATCACACTGGCGACCCAGCCTGCATTTTACCCACTGCTCACATTAATACAAGTCACCTCCTCAGCCAGGATAAATCACCACTGCTTCACCTCAGTTAGGGCAGACACAGTGAATTACTCGCCAGATGATGCACTCTGCTGTATGTAAAAGGGCTCCAGAGATAAATGCATTTTAAACTACTGGAAATTTGGTTATAGGTAAGAAATGTGTGATACACAGTGGGACTCCAAGGGGAAGTCTCCCTGACATCAGCTGCACTTCAGTGGGTGCTTGTAATTAAAGCATGCTCTCAAATATTAACCTGGGAGGTGTTGAATGGGGAGCTACCTAACATTTGACTAGAAAATGATACGTGAATTCCTATCTTGCTGTTCCGACAGCAAAAGATGCAGAGGAGGAAGGAAACAGCTATAAAACTCTTAACAGCCCCTCACTGCAGTATTGCAACTGCCACAAATATATATTGTATTTGCAGTCTGTGAGATATGAAGTACTTCTTTATTTCTAGATATATTTATTGGAACGTCTAGATGTATTTCACTTAAAGAATAGCAACAGATACCCAGGGATTCCATTAGTCTCAGAATATTTCTGCTTGTTGGAACAATTCACCATTTGCTATCAGAACAGTTCTGCAATAGAGCTTTATTTAAGCAATCAGCCGGATCGCATGCTATCAAGTACTAATTTGTTTATCCTTTAGCCCAGTTATCATTATTCTGGAATAACCAAGAATTTCCCTGTTCTGTGATGTTCTTGGAAGTACCGAGCATGACAGCATACAATAGCTTTACTGTACAGCAGGACAGGGTCATAATGAACCATTTGGTTCTGATGGCAATTGATTACAATGAACATAATTTATATATCTTCCCTTCTACCAATTTGCCCCATAAAGTAAAAACTGGCAAGCACGGAACTAAATTTTACAGTCCTCTTTCCATCAGAGGCTTCACAAAAGATTACCTATTGCTGGTAAGCATTTTGAATGCTGTGCAAATTAAAAGAACACTGGCAAATCAGCTCCTGCTGGGAAGTATCCTTCTATCTTCTTAAGATCTTAGCTGGGGAGAATAAGGCTCCCAAGAGAGTAGGTGTACTCAGCCAATCCATTTGAAAGATGGGTTCTCCTAAAATAGACCTAAATTCTCTTTCTTGTGCAATTTAACAATGGAGACAATTCTAGCCCCTGTGTTTCTGGGTTTATCTTTGCCCCAAATCAGTGTTTCTAATTATTAGCCAATAGTAGCTCAGCAATTTGGTTGCATTGGATGTTTCTATGAGGACTGCATTTCAGAGGTAAGCCCATGAATTCTGCTCCCATTTTCAAGTTCAAAACACATGGTTTCTTCTTCGCTTTGACAGCAGAATGCAAAATCCTGAATTAAAGTGAGCACAGTCACCACAAGAAATTGTGATATTTTCCCCAGCGGCCATATATCCCATAGGCATTTCAGCTCTTCACTCACTTCAGCACCTTATGAAATGGCATGCCCCCTCCTTAGCCCACAAACTAATGAGTTGGAAGAAAAAAAACATTTATCTGCATTTTGAAAAGCAAGTACACTGGAACTTGACTTCATCTTCACAGCATGATTTTATGAAAGATCCCATGTTTATGGTGTTACCAATCACAATCGTCTCTCAAAAACTGCAAGACACTTTCTTCTACAGGCTCCAAGATACCTTGATTTATGGGGAGGGGGGGGTCATTAATATTAACTAAAACTGGAAAAATGTCCAAGTTCCTAACTTGTAACAAGACTCAGAAACTAATCCCAAACACACCCCAAACCAGAGACACAAAAAGATTCAGAGTATTATTTTTAGTCATATTATTTTCAAAAAGTTTCCCAATTATTAATGATTCTGTTCCACATGATACTCTAACAAATAATGCAGGAAGTGTTCTTGATTTTAGTAGTGGATATAGTACCTTTAAGTTTTCAGTTCTTACCTACTCTTACTGAGAGATACTGACTACATGGCATGCAGGTGAAATCAAGCTGTGCAGTCCCCAGTGAAGCAGATGCTGACCAAGTCCATGCACAAAGGGCAAAACACTCACTTATCTGCAAAGGCAATGATCTCCATTTTCAGATGCATAATTAGGCAACCTGTCCTGTTGCTGCCACACTTGTGCTCTGGATCCAAGCAGGGATGGTTCCCAGGCAAGAACCAGGTAAAAGGTGCATGAGCTTTCCAGCAACAGTATGCCTCCAGACAGCCTCTCTCCTGCCTGCAGGCTCCAAGGGCAGATCACACACCTGAGTCTCTCTTGGCACCACAGCTGAGGCTTATGGTTTTAAATGTCTGGGTTGAACAGAAGTAACTAAAGGTCAAACAACTGAGCACACAATTACTTAGAGAGTCTATAGGCAATGAAGTTACTTGACTTGTACCTGGGACAAAGGCATCTTGCCAGGCGCTTGCAAAAAACACACCAAGAGTATGTTTTTCGCTGTTCAAAGTGGCCACTTCATCGTGAAGTGCAATACCCACAAAAGAATGGCACAGTGTGACCTTCAGTTCTGAGCCTTTTCTTCAATTAAGCCAGAAATTCATCTCAGAGAAAGGAGTTACAGGATAATAGATACCTTTTAATATGGCAATTTTTGTTCCTTAAACGATGCTCTCCAGGGTAGGATATTTTGGTTCTAAAAAGACCTAGCTCTTAAAAAAAAATAATTGGTAGAGAGGACAACAACAAGCAATCTTCTTCCCTGGTCTCTTTAAAGGCACTAGTGTCAGAATTCAAATTTTGTCTGGGAGCAATCAGCATCTGAACTGCTCTCACAGACAAGAGGCTGACACGGGTAAGAAGCATGCAGCCACGATGCTGCAGGAAGGGTACCCCCTAATTACAGAAGGGCATGAAGAAGCTGTATGGATTTGCTGTATTATGACAAACACACTGCTGCCTGTACTCAAGTATCAATATTTACTTCAGCTTGAGAGAGCACTTGCGTTCCATGGGAAGATGCCTTCAAAGCATCTTTCACACTGGCTCTTTGCAATGTAATCCTCCCTGGACTGGCCTCCCCCCTTGGCTAAGGTAACTTTTCAGCTGAAATCCTCCTGGCATGGTGTATCCGCATGCAGGTGTGCAGTTTGGGTTCCGAGTGCCTGCGTTATTTCAGTAATCTCCCAAGTTTCACACCTCATTAGCACCTGGGAGCTGCACCCAGCACTTAAAGGGAGGCTGAAAGCCACCAGCTATGCTCCCACAACAACCTATCACAGTGAAAGCACCTTTTGGAAACTGCACAGCAAAAATCAAATACATATTTCAGCTTGTAATAACACAAGAAAAAATGGTAGTCTATATTCTGGAAAAGAAAATTGGGGTTTTATTATTAGTATTACTATTATTATTATTGCCATAAGCTTACAAAAGATGTTACTGGCCTCCAAGTAGTAGAAAACCAACCGCTTACCACACAGACACAAGGGTGCACATCTGCTGCCACAGGCTTATCCCAGCCCCCCTCGGACAGTGGCTCTGGGGGTGAGCCCTGAGCACATTCATAATGGCAGAAGGAAAATACGTGGCAGGGTTCACCTCTCGCAGGTGAGGGCACAGTAATAACTGCAACTGCTGCACAGATTTACTCAGTCCCAGTTCATGCTCCACAGGGCCCCACTGCTTCTGGAAGCTGCAATACTCCGTGCTCTTGTGCCAGTAAGCCTCAGAGGCTTCCTACTATCTGACCACACAACTTCTAACAGCTACAGCTTTGGAAGGAGACTGATAATGATCTCTTTAACCCAAAGGTGATAACGAACTCTATTGCTCTGAGGGAATGAATAACTGGGGCAAAATTTATCTCTGGACTAACTGCTACTGAAGCCATTCCATCTGACTCCTGGTGTTTTTGTGAAATGAAGGATAATGCAAACAGCCACAATCTGATGGATGGAGGTAACTTCTGAAATCATGAGAAAAGCAGTCACAGTCACAGCTGTTTCAGATATAATATACAACTATCTCAGCAGCTGAAAACAGCTTTCATTCCCTGTTTTCTTCATTCTCTCCAAATTACACTCAGCTCTCCTCTGTGTGATAATTTCACATGCCTGGAAACCTGTAAAAGAATCCTGACAACATGACCTTATCGAGCACCTTGAGGATGCTCAAGGGTATCTGGTTTTGGCATTAGCACACAGTGAGATCTAGAGATAGGAAACGGGAGGCTTGTTTTCAAAATATTTTTTTCAATAAAGACCAAGTATCTTGGTTTCACCATAGATGAGTATCATTTTGCAACACAGTGCAAATATATTTGCCACATCCTACTCCCTCAAACACAGCTGATTAAATAGTTGTTAATCTGCCGCACCAGATTTATACATGACATGATTCACACTTGTCACACACCATTTAACACGAGAAAAGCTAAAGAACAGTTGTTTGTGAACTATATAATTCCACTCACAGAAAAAGAACAGGGAGAACAGGAACTATCTGACTGCATCATCTTTTGACACACTGTACCCGCACAGCTAGGTATAAACAAATCAGACCATTCCCCAATATACCACTGTTTGACTAACACAAGTAGCGTGATTCGACAGGTCCAGTTTGAACAAAGTAGTTTGATATGCCTCTAAAAGAGAAGAACAACGTGAGGGAGCTGTGCAAAAATTATTTTGTTTGCAGAAACTGTCTTTTCCTTGGAAAAGTATCAGCCTAAAACACTTGTGCAGTACTCAAGTAAATGCTTTCCCTCTGTTCACTTAAACAAACTCCAAAATACATTTTCATAGGGGAATTCAAAGAGAACTGCTGGAGCCGAGCTGGTTGGAAGAGTACCCATTATCTCTTTAGAGGATAACTTGCAGCCATACCTGGAAAATTTTCAAAAGTTGTACAGCTGATTGGAAGACTGGGGAAAGGAGGGGAAGTGGTATGAAAAATTCATGAGAAGGCCTCCAGAATATAGTCCCCTTTCAACACACAGCATGGGTCTGAAATGCCAACATTCAAAACACCAACCAAACCAGAGTCGAGACAGGAAACCAGAAGGCAGTGGAGAGAAACTCTCAAATGAACTTATTCATCCCAGGATTGTGCAGGAAACCACCAAAGCAGAGAAGCTGCTTACCAGTCTACTCAACACATCTCAAATGCAGTACTATCGTTCAGTCCCATCTGTTCCCGAAGAAAAAGGAAGAGAGCAAACCATGTGGGGAACTTCAACAGATGTGGGCATTCTTTACTAACTGTATTAACATCCTCTTCAAGTCAGCAAAATGTTAAAGCTGCTATTATTTTTTGATATGGTGCTGTTTCACAGCAGACACACTTGGGGCTAAGACTGTGGCCCAAGCTCAAACTGCTAACTTCTTTGTCCGGATATAAACCAACGACTTCTTAATCTGAATACTTTTGATCATTTCACCTAAAGACAAATATAGAAATGCATCCCTACAAATCAAAGTTGTGCCCTGACCTTCAGCTGTGATACCCAGATTTACTTCCACTTCTCAGAGTAAATCCACTCCCTTCCCACCCCAGGATTCCTTCCTGGTCTCAGCCCCTACATTTGAGCAGCCCCCAGCAACCTAGAACACTTTGGGATGTAAGAAGTTGGTTTTGGCACTCCTTATCTATATCAAGGTCAAAAGGAAGCAGCTTTCTACAGAAATTGGATACAGAAGTGAATGTGGCTTTCAGTAACACTGAAAGAAATACCAACACATATAAGCATATGCTTAATTTCTACCTCACTTATTCATTAAACAATGTGTTTATGCCCTCCCTGACCCCAAAAATATTAAGGCCCCTTGAAAGCACAGCAACTTTGAGTCAGCTGGCACTTGCTGACAGTGTCTGCAACGAGGGAACAGGCCAGAAGAGCAATGACACGCAGGTCAGGAAAGGTGCAGCTGGCAGGATAGGACAAGGAAGTGGTGTGCTGAGGCTGAAGGCATCACCTCAGCCAGCAACATGCTGCAGCTGTACCAGCTGGAGCTGATGATTGCCCTTTCACTTCCTCCTCCTCCAAGCGTGACATTCTCTTGCCCACACTCACACGTGCATTCTCCCCCAGCACCTTCACTGACACAAACTGATGCTCTTATGCTATTTTAAGTAAGTAACAAAATAAGTCTTCATTACTACTGTGTATTTCTAGTGCTACATCATGCATGGGTTAGTATTTTATTAGGTACTCTGTATTTTTATATCACTTTATAATGCTACTGTGTATAACAATCTTCGTGTGATCATTCCTTGCCAGTTTAAACTTGCAAAGGCTTGGCTCCAAAGTGAAGTACATAAAAAAGATGTAGTAGGCTTGTTGAAACAAATAACAGAACAGTCAAAAGCTTTCCCCAGAGAAAGACCAGTAGAAGACAAAGGTAGAAATATTTATGCAGTCACTAAGGGACTTTGGAAATGTGTGTTCTGAATAAACACTCATCTTCAGTATGCAAGTACCATTGCCTTGGCTGTCTCCCAAAGATCAGTGAGAATGGAAATCTATGATGCTGCCTTGTTAGAAGACACAAATCAAAGCATCAGTGACTTTGTAAAATCCCTTCTGTCACTTTGACCTTCTGGTGCCAGGCTTCTCCACAGATTCATTACCATTCATAGTAACGTCTAAAGAGGGAATAGCAGCACAACAGTGTTTTAGAGTAACACACTAGCAGCGGGGATCATAACAAAAGCTAGGAAGCTCACTATACCAAAAGAAATGATAATCCCATGAATGGCTGCTTGCAATGCCTTGAGGACTGCATCCTCTCTTCTAAAAACTACAAGTCAATTCTGCTGCTGTCCCACTGTACACCAGGTCCCCTCCTCACCATCTGCACATACTATGTCCTGTGAAAAGTGTGGCTCTCTTCTTGCCCAGTCAGTCATGTTGGGAGCTAGCACTACTGCAATTACAGTGGCACCTTCTCTAGTGTCACCAACATAGTCAAACATCACAGATGTGGTGGGCAACACCAGACTTGCCCTCTCTTTTGGATCATCTCTTGTAAGAAGGAAGTGGGAGAGGGGTGGTACTAACCTGAGTATCCAAGCTCATGTAAGGACTAGGAGGTTCAATCTACAAAAAGAGCAGACAGAAACAGCCATTACTCTAGAATAGTGGAAAATGCAGTGACTTGGACCATTGTTGATCCAAAGTAGTGATGTTAGAACAAACACACCTGCCTGAACAAGGATGGCAGGGATTTTAAGCTTTCCCACTTTAAGAGATCCCCCTTTTCTGGACATCCTACCACCACACAGAAATTACAAGGTCTCTACAGTATTTAGATGAGCGAAGGAAGTTACAGTAACTGGAGTATACCAGAGATTAACTACAGAACAACCCAAGCTCACAAGCAAGCCCTTGCATCTTTCGTTTAATCCTCTGTTACATTTCTTTCTTAGATTACAATTGACTGGTGCTCTGGTAATTTCAAGGCATTAGAACTGTCTCAGAAAGTTGATGAGGAAAGGATTGACCGCAAAATTTTTCCTCCCAAAAGCTGTATCATGGTTGTTTTGTTTTCCATTAAAATTTCATCCTGATGAATGTCTCTTCTCCAGCTCTGCGTGTTTTACGTCCAAGTGCACTGTGCGTTTTCTGCAGGCTGGCATCTTCCTTTTAGTCAAAATCTGAACTCCTAACTTGGCTTGGCCAGGCAATTCAGATCTCATTAAAGAGCTTCTAAGCACAAAAGCATAAAAATTGTCTATTTAGCCAGCTGATTAACAGACTACAAAGAGATAACATCCCTACCTACAGGAGACTCCTTCATTAGCGTTCTGGGATTAGCACTCAAGCAAGATCTTCAAAGGAACATCTTTCAAAGCATAAGGGACATTTAAAACCTCAGTCCTGCTGGTCCAGGTACTACTCTGCAAGGTCTCGCTTTCTACAACGTCCTGTGTAATTGGAAAGCCTAGCAGAGTGGAACCAGGTCAATGTTTTCTCTTTAATCCATCACATTTGTCGAAATTACACAGTTTTAGTTTAGTAGGGTAAATTTTTGTCTGTCAGATTATGGGGCTCCTGAGACTAATTTAGAGTTTCGCTATCCCCAGATACACAGATCGCAAGCCTCACTTTAGCTAAATCATAGAAGAGGAAAAAAGAAAATGTAAAAATCTGGCTTTCCTCCAAAAAACTATAAACTCCTTTTACTTTTAATTATGCCTATAAAGAACCTTTTGGTTTAATACTCACTGCAAATATACTCATGAAGAAACAAGTTATCAGTCCAGGGGAAAAAGCTAATGAAAAATTTGCCTTGAAACCCTCAATACATCTTTCATTCACTCAGTAAATCATGGGCCAGGCAGCACGTTGTGCCCAGGTGAAAAAGTCCCTGATTACCTCTGTCACATTGCTAACTTAAACGTCATTTTCACCAACATATTCTAACACCAGTGTACCATTATTATACACATGTAGTAGATATTAGGGCCAAATAATATCAAGACAGGAAGGAGACTGAGAAACATCCGTGAAATTCTCAATGTCATCAGCTAAGCTGGGGACAGGGGAAATCATCTGGTGAGAGAAGAGGTGAGAGGAATCTTGTCCTTGGATGGCTTCACATTTCTAAAGACGAATGGTGTCAGCACTCCCACCTCTTCTCTCACAGACTGTGTGGGGACAAACTCACCCACTCTGCAGCTGGACTCTCAAGCGATGCTAGTTTGGTCACAACATTGTCCTACATTGTCCCACTCACAGATTTGTAACAGAGAAGGTGTGTGTGGCAGACAGAATACAACACATACTTAAATAGAAAGAGCAAAACACTACTGTAACAAAGAACGGCCCAGCTGCACAGACTCCCCTTTGGGAGATCATCTGGATTTTCTCAGTCGCTGCCAATTTGATTGCAGACAAAAGCTTTTTCAGCATGTACTGTTCACTTCCAAATGACATTATTTCTATAAGAGGAAGTAGCTACTGTATGTATTAAACATCCTGGAAAGATCAGGGGATTCCTGTAATAGATAAGACTTCAGACTATTTAAAAGCCAGACAAACTAAGTCTAATGCTTGCTGAACACAACAGATTACTTATGGCAATTATTAATCTCAAAAGTTTTCTTGACTAAATAAACTTGTAAACATAAAATGGGTTTTGCGTGGCATTATTTCACCATGTGGAATGTGATGCTTCATCATGGGCCTGTAACTGTGATGCTCCATTTTTTTCTGTTAATTTTCCTCCTCATTTTGACTATCGTTATTTGTATTGACTTGTACTGTAGCCACTAGCATTACAGGGGGATCTGTTTCTGCCATCATGAGGAATACACATCATCCATACACATGACATGCCATTTGCTTCCAAATTATCAAAGGAAAAATGAAGCTTGGCTTTTATGGGCAAAAGTAGGAACAGAACAGGTAAATTTTTTCTTCCTTGTCTCACACTTTTTTGCACCAGCACAACTGCTAGAGATGGTGCAGGTTTGGGGTTTTTTTCCCCTTTCTCCCAACAGCAGTTCCCACAGTGTAACATCACTTCCTCGGCATTCACTGACTGAAACAAAGATGAAGAGACTTTGCTGGGCTGTTTCTGGATGCCACCTCTGCCTCACCCAGAGGCTACTTCTTTCACTCAGTCCGCAACTACCTGCTCTGCTTTTCTGTTTCACCCATGCAGTTACAGGTACTGCACTCATCACACTTCTTGGAGGTGACCTGAAGGTCCCCAAAACATAGCTGTGGAGAATGCATCCCAATTCTCCTCTTTAAGCAGGGCAATAAGAAAGCTGAGGAAGGCGAAGAAGGAGGGAGAACATAAACACAGTTAAATTCAGCAACTTAAAAGGAAGGCTTTCACTCTTACTGCCGGAAAAGGAATGTTCTTAAAATTATCTACCCATCACTAGTGCCAATTCAATGTCGCATTTGAATCCTGTTGCTCTTCTCCAGCTCCTGTGTGTGGCCTAAAGCACAGTTATGTATGGTAATGTCTACAGGAATAGCCTTTGTGAGGGATGAGGCTACACACTTATTTTTTTAAGGTTACAACCTCTTTACTTTGTCCAACCTGACGGCTCTCATTGATTATTAGCTGCTAATGAAAAGTCTGAGTCAGAGAGCAAAGTTATCACTTGTCCATGTCTACACACAGAAATGCTTAGGAACAAACAGCAGAACAACTGGCGCCATTCTGAGCAAAGTTTTGCTTGGCTTTTATATGTTCCACTTACACTCCACCAGGTTTCAGCAGCCTGCCATAGTGCCACAGGAGTTGTTACAACTAAACCCCAGGGATGTTGGCCATCACCCCATCTGAAATTTCAGACTGCCATTTTTCAAGTGCTATGAATCATTAATCTCCAGTGCTTGTGATCAAATGAAATCTGTAGTAGAATTGGAGTGTTAACAGCCTGACACTGCTGTATAAACAGCATGCCACATTTATCACACTTAAAGACCCATCAGTGTAAGACTGTTTACTATTGAAAGGTGACACTGAGTACAGTGACTCTGGCCTGGGTCTGGTTACCCTGTTTTTCATGAAGGGCTATGTCTTGCTCACATACAGGAAAGAGACAGCTAATTTCACAGACGCTGCAACCCTCCCAAAACAAAATTAAAGGATGGGAAGACTCAGAGGAACTGAGGTACAGACAAACCAACTGTTCCAAAGTCACATAGGAAATATGAGAGAAATCCCTAAGTCACTGTCTGGGACCTTGACCACGACACACGTCTCCCTCCCATGCCACAAAAGATGTTTTTCTAGCACTGTTTCAAGAGCCATCAGGTTGCAATATGGTAACTCAATCTATGGCTCATATTTTTGGTGGCAGTCCAAGACAGACTGCAGGAAAGCCCAGCGCTTACACTCAGAATGCTGTTGGCTGCACTGGACCCATTCTGCAGACATGTCTTCTGCTTGCTGCCCCTTCCATCGCTTCTGGACTGTGCGTTTTCGGTTCCTGTGCAGCTCTGTTCAGCTTTGACAAGTGTGGCAGGCACCTGAAAAGCTTTTCTGCTCAGTTCCTAGTCACTTCTCTCCATCCCTGGAGGCAGCACTGACCTGCATGTGGCTTCACATAGCACACTGGCTTCCCAGCAGCAGTGCCAGTTGCAGGTGCCCTCACCCCAGAACTCACACAGCAGCAGCTTTTGGACCCACATTTTGTGCAGCCAGGCCCTGTCCTGCACAGGAGAACCAAACCAGCCAGAAAGGTTGTTTGCTAATTTTATTTATTTGTTCTGCATCATTTTACAGCTGAATGCATTCCTTCACCCAGCTCGTGACATGAGGCAAGTACTGGCACTGAAGAGGGGTGCCCAGAAAAGCCAGAACAGAAGGAAAGAACCAGCAGTTAGGTACAGGGAAAGGAGGCAAGTAGTAGTAACAAATGCCAGCATCACCACCAAATACTTCCTCGCATGAAACCACAGTTTCAGACAAAGACAGAAAACATTCACCTAGAAGTGACATTTCACACGTCCTCTCCAACAGCTCAGTTGCTGCAAGGCAGGACCACATAACAGCAGCTCCCTGTGTGGGCAGTGCTGTTTTTACAAATTGGAGTTGAGGGCTACAGTTATCCCAGAGCACTGTGGCTTCGTCTCTTCTGCTGACTCATTTTATGACCATGGGGTTTGTTAGCCTGCCAGCCTGTGGTTTTTATCCTATGCTCAAACTTGGCACAAAACCTTTATATATTCACAGAAACAAAACCCCCCAAAACAAGCAGTATTGGAAGGGACCTCCTGGGCTGCCATTTCCCTACATTTCTGCCCATCTCTCCTCTACCGAGGGGGAACACAGGTCAGGTAAACTCCCACACACCACAGGGACAGCGGTGGAGTTTCCCTGCAGACAGAGGGGGTGCAGCATGTCCCTGCAATGAAACCCAGCATCTTATTACAGGAAGAGTTCAGTAACCTTAATTGTAACCCTTAGATACAAGTCACATTAACAGCCGCCTCTATACCACCGGCTGGCTCACACATGCTGGCTTCCCTGGGGAAGAGACTTCCCGGTAGCACCAGCACCACTGGCCTGTACAAGGGCTGCCAGGCAGGATACAGGCAATCCTAAAGCCACCCAACTCACACCCTCATACTGCAAGGAAGACGGGTCACGGCAGCAACATCTCCAGAATGCTGAGGCACTCTCTAAGGGGCAGGGCTTTAACAACAGGATGCCATTTAGATATCAAATATGCCAATTCCATAAAAATCCCAGCTTGTCATCCCAGGCCACATAAATCACAGTTTTATTATTTCTGCTGGATATTTCAGCAGGCGTCAAGTGGCTCTAGCACACAGGTGTAAAAGTGATTATCTGACTTCTTTTTTCCAGCTCCAGAAGGCAGCTATGAGAAAGGAAAAAGATGATAGGGAACGTTTCCTACTACAAATTAAGAACAACTATCCAATGAAAAACTGGTCTTGAAATGTCAAGACTGGAAATTAGCAAATTTTCACCACTTCCCACATATACACACTAACATTGTTTGAATTAATAGTGGCTCTCAGGAAGAAATTCCTGTGTTATCAATATAGCAATCTCTCCACCATTTACTACGGCTGCAATGGTCTGGAAACAAACGTTTAGTGAAGACAGGATTCCAGTCAGTGCAGCAGGCCCTAGGTAAGCGGCGGCAGAAGCCAAGCCCAAAGCATGTACAACTTCCCGTTACATGAACTAACGGTGCAGAAAAGAGGCAGCCAACCTGTCTGCTCTGCAAGCCACACACACACAGATTTTCATACCACAAAGAGCCATAGAAATTCTCATCTCCTTTTAAGGGACAGAGGGAGCAGAGGGGAGATGGAGCATGCAAGCAATGATAACAGCTTCTGAGGAGCAGAATCACTTAAGGATGTAGTTAACATGAAACGATCCCCTGGGACAACCAGCAGGGCAGGGCTGAGCCCCAGTTGCTGGCTGCCTTCCTCCAGCAGCAGGGACTCGTGTCACCCAGTAACCCAGGGACAGCACAGCCCTGCAGCTGGTCATGCATCAAAAGGAGCATCCTGGGCTGCATCAAAAGGAGTGTGACCAGCAGGTCGAAGGAGGTGATCCTGCCCCTCTACTCTGCTCTTGTGAGACCTCACCTGCAGTATTGTGTGCAGTTCTGGTGTCTTCAACATAAAAAGGATATGGAACTGCTGGAACAAGTCCAGAGGAGGGCCACGAGGATGATCAGGGGACTGGAGCACCTCCCGTATGAAGACAGGCTGAGAAAGTTGGGGCTGCTCAGCCTGGAGAAGAGAAGGCTGCGTGGAGACCTCATAGCAGCCTTCCAGTATCTGAAGGGGGCCTATAGGGATGCTGGGGAGGGACTCTTCATTAGGAACTGTAGTGATAGGACAAAGGGTAACAGGTTAAAACCTAAACAGGGGAAGTTTAGATTGGATATAAGAAGAAAGTTCTTTCCTGTTAGGGTGGTGAGGCACTGGAATGGGTTGCCCAGGGAGGTTGTGAGTGCTCCATCCCTGGCAGTGTTCAAGGCCAGGTTGGATGAAGCCTTGGGTGGGATGGTTTAGTGTGAGGTGTCCCTGCCCATGGCAGGGGGGTTGGAACTGGATGATCTTGAGGTCCTTTCCAACCCTAACTATTCTATGATTCTACGCAGTGTCACAGCAAGGTGACAGCTGCTTCTCAACTGCCTGACAGCCACCACTCATCACGTCTGGTACAGACCTGAGCTCAGGTCTCAGCCCTACTCTCTGTCCCATGCATGGCACTGGTGAGACACTGAAGCCCCAGGAGACGGGTGAACTTCTGCAGCAAAGCCAGCATGAGGAAGATACAGACACCTTCCAGGAGCTCCTCTTTCCAAAAGTGTGAGTGAGAAGGTGTGACCATAATGGAAACGGAGCAAGCCCAGTCAGATGTGCAGTTCCTGCGAGGTTTTGCGATGACAGAATGTACAGAGGCTGCTCCAAACCACTGAGGTGCAATCAGTGCGCTCACTGCTAATAGCCTCCCTGATACACAGTTTAACGAACCTGTACTTCAGTAGCAACAGCAGCCCACGTGGCCTCTGCCAGGCCCTAATTTTGACAAATGAAGTGTTTGTGTGGCCAAATCAGAGAGCGGATCCTGACTAAAAACAAACCATAGGGGGAAAATATATTTAAGCAAGGTAATTTCCTCATCTTGTTTGCTGAGAAACTGCAAAGAGTGGGAGGGCAGCTTAAGCCAGGGTATCCGCCAAAATTCAAGACAAACAATTTCATGATAGGCTCTATAACAGTACCGTCTTGGTCAATACCCTTATGCACACAATACAGTCACTTAGTCTGGATTTTTGCTCATAAAATCATCGAATCATTTAGGTTGGAAAAAACTTCAGATCATCAAATCCAACCATCAACCCAATACTGCCAAGTCCACCACTAAACCATGTCCCTAAGTGCCACATCTACACATCTTTTAAATACCTCCAGGGATGGTGACACCACCATCCTGGGCAGCCTGTTCCAATGCCTGACAATCCTTCTGATGAAGAAATTTTCCTAATACCCAATCTAAACATCCCCTGGTGCAGCTTGAGGCCATTTCCTCTTGTCCTATCACTTATTACCTGGGAGAAGAGGCCAACCCCCACCTTGCTACAAACCTCCTTTCAGATAGTTGTAGAGAGCGACAAGGTCTGCCCTGAGCCTCCTTTTCTCCAGGCTAAACAAGCCCAGTTCCCTCAGCATCTCCTGTTAAGACTTCTGCTCCAGACTCTTCACCAGCTTCGCTGCTTTCCTTTGGTCACGCTCCAGCACCTCAGTGTCCTTCCTGGAGTGAGGGGCCCAAAGCTGAACACAATATTCAAGTATTCATAGTTTTCCTGCTATTCGGCATGCTTGAGCTATTCTCAATACCCTCAGTTGTAGCATACCTAGGAGAGAGTCCCAGGTATAAAAACATTAAGAAGAAACAAGAATGAGACTATAAGTACATTGAAACCACCTGTAATCCTTTAGAAAAACAGGATATTGATCAAGTAAGGCTGGGGCGCAGGTGGGAAGAAACAAACCAGAGAAAAACACCTACTAAAAGGGTGCAGTACATGCAGCAAAACCATAGAGAAAATGAGCTCAGCAGAGATACCATCTACAATACAAAAATTCAAGACTAAATAGCAAAATCTGAGATTGAGACCCCAAATGCTTACAGCCTTCCTCCAAGTGCACTGTAGGTTCCATCTGAATTACAGAGGAGTTACAATAACCCAAGTTACAGACAACAAAAATTGCACACAGATGAATAAGTTTATCAACACATACCTGAGTGTGGCAAAGGCTTACCACACTCTGCCACACCAGGACAGCTCTTCCATGTGAAAGAAAGGGCATTAGAAAGCATCTGGATATTAAGCCTGTGATAACAGTATTAGAAACGTGAAGAGGGCTGAGTTGCCAGGTCATTTCTACTCAGCCGCAGGGCAGCTGTAGGAGAGGGCAGTACTTTCATGTTTTCTGAACTTGTAAACTGGTGTAGCTCCTTCAAAGCCAAAACGCTGAGCGTCTGCCCAGGACTTGGACAGGGCATACATGTCTTCTGCCAAATGAACATTCACACACCTGCTTATCTAGCAGTTGAAGGTCAGTTCAGTTATATCTAAGACCTGCTGGTTCCCTGCTTTTCCAGAGAAAACTGTTTTCTCATCTGCTGGAGCTTTATGGAAGACTACAGTCAATTACAGAACCTGAACTGCAGCAAGACCTACTGTTCCTTAGCCTGCAGTAATAGTGCCCAGAAATAGCCCAGAACTCCCAAATGCCTCCATAAAAACCACTACCCCAAAATAAATCCGTACCAGCTTACCAAATACTTAAGCCACAGACTGAACCTACTATTAAATCTGAAATTCCAGTAACAAATGAAGCTAATACTATCCCTATCTTTGATGTCTTTCACCACCTGAAAAGTATCTGCTGCTATGAGCTCAGACAGATCCCTGAACTCAGCCAGGGCCAGACAGCAATAGGAAGCTTTGCCAGATGTCTATAAAATATGTCTGGCCACAGAGATGCTGCTGCCCACGTACAGTGTTGACATTTTGAACATGTTAGCTACCAGGCCAGACATGCTGTCTCACAGGTACAGCTGAAAGACAGTTCATGTTTTAAGTTATTAACTCCAGGCAGGCTTATCTTTCAGCCGTGACACTTGGATACAGTATAGCTGCTCCAACACCACCTTTCTGAATCTGTGCTTAAGAATGATACATCTGAATGATTGGGAGCAATGGTCAGCTGTGATGCTTTACTTAACTTATTAAAAGGTGGCAAGAGCAGTTGTTCCGCTGTCCTAGCAAACTGCACAGTTCGTTTCAGTGTGAAATGCAAATGTGTAAAAAGGCAAGAATCTCAGAGAGATCAATATAACCTGCTTGTTTAGAAATGGCAAAGTGTACCAGGTAACACTGAAAAAGATGTTTCTGCCCCATGCCCCAGCTCGTCTCTGAAAGCCCCACAGCTCCTCGCTGCTGTTTCATGTACCAGATGCTGCTGTGGAAGCACCCGAGAGGGCACCCCAGGAGGTACAGACTGGGTATGATTTTGAGTATAATTATCTTCAGACACATGGATGTGGGTTATTTGTAGTTCTACTGATGGAAAGGCAAAACAAAACAACAACTACAACAAAAAAAAAAAAAAAGAAAGAAAACTGCTACATGTCCTTATGTGATATTTTCACAACTTTAATAGAGCTAGAGGAGTCTATATTTATAGAGTAACCAAGTGTTATAAAAAGCTACATAAAAAGCACACATGGAGGGAGACACTAATTCAGTTTAGAATATAAGCACAGCATTTAAAGTAAAAGAGGACAGTGCTGGCTGACAACTGCTTCCAGTTGTCATCTCTTAGGAGAACAACCCCAGACTGCTACTTGAGTATTATTTGGAACAGGACACGGTGCAGAAAACCAGCAGGAAGGCTGTGAACAAATTCAAAGAGCAGGCTCATTTAAAGTTTCCAGACATGGAAGTTACCAGAAGAAAATGAAAGCCTGCACTAAAGAACATGTTCAAAACTTAAATGAACAGCCAAAGACAGACATAAGGCATGATGCCTCAAAGCTGAGTTGGGCACTGCTCTGGTGTGAACAGAAATCAGCCAGCTGGCAGAAGAGCTGCAGGTTTCACTTGTAGCCATCACAGGTAATTGAGCTGGAAATCTGTATCAAAGCACTTGGAAGAGAAAGAGATACAGTGGTAGGTCAGCTTAAGCGGTGTCTGCATAACCCCAGTAACAACAACAAAAGAAAGCAAGCTCATTTTCACCAGATTTTGCACTGCACAGAGAAAAAGACACCCATGCAAACCTGGTTTCAAAACAAAGAAAAGCATGGCTGCTTGATGACAGCTATGCTGTGGAGTCATTTAATGCCATGAGCAGTAGGTTCAGCTCTTCACCATCTTGCACCCTTGTGCCATCACCCAAGGAGAAGGGCACAGCCTGGTACAGAGTCCTAGGTCACATCATGAGCATTTTCATCCTGCTATTCTCATGCGCAGGATCTTTCAAAAGAATAAACAGAGGACAGCAAGTGGCTGGGAACACAGCCCTAGGTCTTTTAGGGGGGAAAGGGAAAAGAAAAACTGAAGTCAGCTTTGTTAAGAAGATCCAGCTCAAAATCTTCAGGGTAATAGAATGAGAAGCAGCCTGTGTAGCTTTATACAGCATAAAGCCTGCCAGACAAATTTAATTGCCTTATTCGTTTTTTGATAGAGTTACAGAGAGTGGATTAAAGGAACACAGTGGAGGTCATATTCTGGGAATTTTAGGACAGCATCTGTGTCTCACGAAATCCTAATTGAAAAATTAATTCAAAAAGACTTGGGAAGGACCAAGCACAGCACTGGAATTGAGAACTGGCTGCAGGACTGTAAACAAATGGTAATGATAAATGGCATTGTATTGAGCTAAGGGGAGGTCATATTGAGCAAATTCATTAGTGACCTGCAACAAGGATTAAAGAGCACACTAACGAAATCTGAAGATTTCATTAAAGCCGGATTGTGCCTGACGGACACAAGCTTGCCCTAAGGGGAAGGGTACAAGTCCAGCATCAGAATGCTGCCCCCAGATCCTTTGGAGGTAGATGAGACACACTCCAGCCACAGCCAACTGCCATTCACTCCCTCGCCCCTCTCACTCAGAGCCATGCACTGTGTAACACCTCCTCCCCACCACTAGCCACCATGAAAATAAACATAACGCTGTTTCCTGAGAGTCAAGTGAGATGAATCGCAGAAACTCAGTCCTTGGCAGATGTCAGCTATGCAGAAGTCCACTGACCTGGATTTTGTTTCTGGCACAGCCAAAAACCAAACAATCCCACCAGTACACACAACACAATGCCCTAAAGCCCACCAAGATTTGTTTTCCCCATTTCTCTGGTACAGCTTGAAAAATTATGGTTTTATGGAATAACATCCCTGATAAATCAATTTAGAAACAGACACTTCCTCTGCATAAGCTTACTACATTCCAATCTTTAATAAAAGAAAAAAAAAAAACCCCAAACAAAACAACAAAGAAACACCCACAAAAAAAACAAACAAAAAAACAACAACCCAGCACAAACAGGAAAAAAACCCACACAAGAACTCTCCCAAAACTGGGTCTTCCTGGGAAATTTCCGAACACAGAATTTGGTAACACTCATCTTTAAAGGATAAAAGAGGTAAATAATTTTGAGTACCGATGCTGATTTTCAGTTTTGGAAGTAGAGAGGGTTTAGCACCAGGCTTTGGGTTTAATCAGCATGCTACAGGAAAAGATAAAGAATAGGCAGGTAGAACAGTTTTGGCTCCCTTCTGCAGTTTTCATGCCAGAATTAAAACATATTTTTCCCAAATAACAGAACCTATCCATCATTTTTATTATCAGCCTGGATGCAGATCCAAGTTTCATCACTTGGTAAGTTGGAAAAACTCTCATTAGCATCTGTGTGCGCAGGGAGCCCATAAGAACACCTCATTAACTCATTAAAGAGGATTCTCACAGAGATTACCTTAGTCAATCCTTCATTTAGCTACCAATCCATTCATGTGATGCCATTAAGCCCCTCATAAACAGACAAGTACTTAGTAGTACACTATCGAAGTTTGGGCTTGTATCCCATTACCAGTATACAACACTGGTATCACTATACTGGTATACACCAGTACTGTATTTATGTTGCATCAGTGTGAAAATTACTGCAGCCCAAAATGATAATCTATTTTCAGCATACATGAAACATTCCCATGCGATCAAGCGATCAGCTGAAGCCAACACTGTTGTGCTAAAACAGGACACACGATTTATTACTGGCCAATTCCAAAGATTTGAAACAATTCTTGAACAGGTCTTGCTTGCAAGGAATGGGCATAGATGAAAAAAAAGGTTGCAGCATTGCCCAGTGCAAAAGGACTTCATTGCTGCTCACTGGCTGAACAGGGAAGCTGTCAGCAAGTAACCTCTCATCCCCATCCTTAATTTCCAGGTTTTCCTTCTTTTCTTACTTCCCCATTCCCCTCCTTTCTTCTGTGCATCACTGCTGTCAGATCATCTGCAGTCTATTTTCTATAAGCTGCCTCTTCACAAACAGAACAGCTGCCTCTGCCAGCAGAGCCTCCCTCTCTCCTCTGGAACAGGTTTCCAGCACTGCTTGGCTCATTGCAGCTGTGACAGTGGGAGAAAGGCAAAGTCTGCCACTCCGGCATGTCAAGACAGGTAATCTGTGTTGGTAAACAGCAACTGTCATCTCGACAGGAGATGGCTCTATAGCAGCTCCATTTTGCATTGGCCTTCAGATGCCACAGTGATGACTGCTCATGTAAGAACATAAGAGAGTCTCGCAATTCCTGCCAAAGCATCTCCATTCACCACACTGTGGTCAGTACTGCTTCGACACATGTCAGGAGATTCAGCCCATTTAAATTCCTAACTTTAATACAGATGCAGAATTTTATTTTCAAGCTGAATAATTCAAAAGAACATGAATTCAGTCCCACCTGCTTAATTAAATGAGATTTTTAAGACCCTGATTAGATTTCATGTCCATAGTGTACTTTTATGCACAGCCACAGGCAGGATTCAGACCTTCAAAAACAACTTAATGCTCTGGTTAAAAAGGCTCCAAAACTCTTTATTGCAATTCACTTTCTACCATTGCACTAAGCCTGCAAACTGTTCAGCTCAGACCTAGCAACTGCTCTGCTACTAACTGCACAGAGAATATGCCCATCCGATCCACTCTGGAAAACATAACCACTGTTATTGCAGGATAAACATGGCAGCTTGCTGGATGTGCAAGGAGAGACCTCACTGCCCTCAGCTGAGCTGCGCAGTCCTGGGCAGTCGCCTGGAAATGAAGCTGTGCAGTAAGTGGCTTTCCATATTTCAGGAAGTCAGACAAAAGATGCTATTAATGGCACTTGGGTCTGGAGGGGGGAAATCCTTGAATGTAAAGTTTCAAGTGACTGCACATTGATGAAGTGGAGTAAATAGCAAGAAAGAGTTGCCCACATTAAAGGATTTTGTGAAAGGGAACTCACAGCTTGATAATATCACAAGCACCCTAGGAATCTGGAGAATGAGATGGGAGAAACTGTGGGGAGACTGAAGTTAAAAACTGCACACTGCATGGTTCATTTTCCTGTAATTCCTTTTATTCATTGCTATAATCAACTTGACATGCAAAGCTGTTCCAAATTAACTGACAGCTTTTCAGCTGACATCTAGTTCTCAAGGTATTTTTTTTTAAACTTAAATAGCTAATTATTCATCGCCTTAAACCAGGATATATAACAATGTCAGGAAATCATCTGTTCAAGTTATATCAAAAAGCCTTCTGGGATTTGTTCACCTCTTTTGTATGCTGCAGAAAACACTCACTTGTAAACAATTAAATCATCATTTGAGATCTGTCTACAGTTTAAGCATCTCTGAATGCAGCCTGAAAACAAGTATGCTACTGCTGCATACAGGACCTGATGCTGAAAGGTTTTCCTGCATTTTATCTTGTTTGGGGGAGGCTGAAGTCTGAATTTATGGGCTAATACAGGCTCTCTGTAAATTCCATAATAACAATGCTAATCTAAATAAATGCAGTAACTGCTTAAGTAGATCACAGCTACAATATTCTCAGGTTATGCTAACAGTAGAAGACATGTCATGAGGGCTATCAGCATATTCTGACACAGAGGCAGATTACCTCCATGTAACATGGAGTCATGCCTGATACAAACCCAGGCATTTAATTTAGCCATAAGGGCTCAGTCTTTGGTCTGAAACTACACTAATCAAACCTCACAGTACCCTGCTTTCAGATGCAAAGCTCTTGCATGACATATATGTTACAAGAGACAGCTGGACATCAATGTGGCAGAAGCATTTAAAACTGCCTTTAGTTTTCTATTTCAAAATGAACATATTTCTCTTTGGTCTCCTACTGACGACTGCATTTTCAAGGGTTGTAGTTTTGTGGACTAATACAAACTATGTAAGCAGAACATCCTACATGAAAAGAAACTCTGTAAGTCTGCCTGTGGCTGAGCTCTCTAGCAGTAAGTTACCAAGCCTGGACAGCACTCATTTGCACAGATGGACCAGTGCAGTATGCAGGCTAACAGCTTCCATCATCACCTCTCAAAGTGAACAGCAGTATTCCACCCACAGCATTTCTCAATTTTGAACATTTGCTTGTACAAATGTGTATCTTTACAAATACACTGCTCACCCAAGGGTTTTGTTGTAGAATTTGACTCTCTATTCTACTTCTCTGAATGAAAAATCTGTACAGTACTGAGATTAAAGACCAACTTCCTGTTACCACTTCACCACTAATTGTATTATTTCATGCGTTTAGTAGCTTTAGTAGCACTCATCTTAATCACTGCAGCCATATCCTTTTTCTGATGTAACTGCTGAACCAGGAAAGAAAAACCAAATCAAACCAAATTCCACCTTCTTTGTTAAAGAATGAAAGGCAAGTGGGTCCTTATGAAACTACAACTTCCTTTCAATTTGTGGAAGAAAACACATGGCATTCATAACAGCATCCAGACGGAGAGGATGCAGACAGCACATCATTGTTTCAGAGGGGAACTCCTTCATAGCCAAGAAATCCGCTGAGATGATATCACTGAGCAGTAAGGCACAGAGCCTTCACTCCCCTGGCACTCAGTATGCCTTTTGGCCACAAAAACAGGCCCTGCACACTTTCTGCCAGCAAGTCAGTGCTTACATCTGGGACAGTGAATTTCTACAGTGGAAATGAAAAGCATGACAGTAAAGCAAGAATGACTTACACAGATTTCAAGAGTGCTTCCCGACATCCTGAGTACCCATATTAGCTGCACAGAAAAACTCAGTCTAGAACTAAAGGCAGGATGGATGAAGTCAGTTCATTCCAATCTCCCAGCAGACAGAACGTTATAGACTGATATTCCACAAACTTCAAACCAAGCTCTTTTTGTAACAGGAGAAGAGGCTAACACACAAGCATGCTCTTCTTTCTGACACGTAACAGGTGACTGTGCCGCCGAGAATGCCATTCCTCTGGACGCACAAAATAAAAAAGCAAACTCTTATACCCTGGATGCAGGAAATTATGATGTAAGGCTAATCAAAGAAGACTTCTACAGACACCCATCTGTATTTGAGCAACTTCCACAGAACAAGCAAGAAAGTGCAAATTTCCCAATATGCATCATACTGTGTGTCTAGCACCTTTCCCTTTTCTGGGCTGAACCCCAGTGTCATAGGGGTCACTCCTATAGTTTGGGTTTTGGTTTTGAAAGGCTAGGTGCTGACAGAAGCTAAGCATTAAAAGGACTAGGTGAGTTATCATTACCATGAGTCCTGTCTCAGGGGCTGCTCTATACCCATGTGCACAACAATTTCTTTTCCACTATCACACGAAATTCTCACTGTTTAATCACTGCACACAACTGTTGTGGGACTCTCACAGAGAAAAATGTGGGGTTTCTTTACTGTTCTGGGAACCATGAATTCCCTTTAAAACACAACAGAAGCTAACTTGGAGGAATCTGAACACAAGGCTGAAATCTTCCTGGCAGCCTGCACTGGGCCAAAATTATCACTTTTTTTCTAAATAAAACTGGGGAATATGTACTTACGTTTCTGACATGATATACTAAAGTAAATCAACATGGAAACTCTACACTAATGGGATATTGCAGACAGGTTTTCACCCAAGCATAAGGAAAAGCTTCCTGCTTTCTGGAACAAACCCAGCACTTTTGGAGATGAGTGCAGACAGGTTATCCACGCCTAGCAAAAAGGAAAATCAAACTGCTGTACACAGGAATCTCTTTTCCTGAAGATACCATCACTGATCTAAAGCATAAATAAACACTCTTGCTCTGTCAGAAGCAGATAATTTACTGAACATTACATTGCTAATGGCAATATTATCCAAGCAGCAAGTGTCTCAGAAAAAAATTATAAAAATCAAAGGAAGGTGTTTCTCATTTTAACTGTTCTGCAACTGACAGGTGACTGCCAGGCTGCAGATAGGAAATTCAGTTTTATCTAAGAGGAAACATACCTCAACACATTCTGTCGGTAGCTTCCGTGAGCAACAGTTCCTTTAAGGCAACGTATCACAAACACCTTTCAAACTATAAATTACAGGATTCCTGTATTTGAAAAATAATGCAGTTTTTCAACATTATCTCACACCTAATTATGTTTTTTACAGAGATAACAAGAATTTTTTTCCTACTGAATGATTTAAAGTATAGAATTTCCACAGTAAAACCTGTCAATCAAACCAAGGGTGTTCAGTTCTAAGGCAACGGCTTTTTGAAAAGACTACTAATATACCTTTCTATTTAAAAAAAAAAAAAAAAAATAAAACATTTAATGTATTCTTACTATTTTGGTTGAAAAGAAGCTAAAAGTTTAGGGGAAATAACCATAAGTCTATTTTAATATGAGCTAATACTGCTCATGCCAGATCAGCCAAGAATTTGACTGGCTGAGTTGGGTATGTTTTTAATTTGGGTATGAAAAGAGCAAGTCACCAGATCTGCCTATGGGTGGGGGATGGTGTTTGTGAAGAAACGATCATCAGAATAGCAGTCACTGGGTTTTTTTTAAGCAGATGACTTTGAAAGCAACCACAACACATGCTCTGGATTCATTCATTCCTTAATGACAAGGAGAAAACCTGTCCTAGGCACCTGAAGTGAATGGAGCTCATGCTGTCTGAAATAAGGACTTTCTCAGTAAGCAAGATGTACCATTGTACTAAGAGAAGCAGAAATGTAACTAATGCACAGCCCTTTAGAGCTGTTTTAATGGACTGAAGGTTAAGAAACTCCATAACCTTCCTTAACATATGGCAAGCAGGATCTTTAAATAGTAATTCATGGGCTTATCCTCAAGTTCAGTTAAAAAAAGACAACGCATTTCCAAAAAAGGCAGCAAGGAAATGCGCCTCCGAGTTTTTGATTGCTAGCTGAGGAAAAATAACATATAAAACCCTAAAAGGAAAGAATTACAATGTTAAAGTAAGATCTGCACATAACTGGGCAGGGTGAGAAAACATAACTGATGAAGAAAAAAAAATACCATAAAGTAAGGTTTGAAACATGTAATTGATGAGTACTTCACTGAAATGTGCTTCAGCAAGAGTGGGGGAGTAAGGCACTGCTGAAGAAAGGAAGCATTATTCCTCCTGAACACTAGAAAACATACACTCGACAGTGATGTGCTGCAGCACCAGTAAGCCCAAAATCTGTTTACAATTAAGTTCCAATACTTTGCTCTATCTATATACACAGATATGGAAGTCTCCATTTCAGAGCATTACTCTGTAGTAACTGAGCATTCAAGGTGTCCACACTCTTCCTACCTGGAGATGCACTGCGATGCTTTTCTAACCAATGCTCTCGCAAAATTTCTGATGGACTGGATTGTTTTCCTTCCTATTCTGTATCACAAGAGCTTTGGAAACCTTTCTCTGAATTCACCAGAACAGGTCATTTGTGTCTTCAAAACCTCTCTTAAGGCTGTAATACTTCAACTTGATTTCTGATGAAAAAAATGCAATTTTAACAGAAAGCTCTACATGCAATAGCAGGAGTTGATCACCTACTTGGGAACCAAAAAGTGGTACTTTGTAAAATGCTTAATGCTTTATAAATACTTTTAACTACTCAGCAACTTTGCTTTTAGCATTAACTTCTCCAAAATCTACTTTATTTTTGCATGGGACGTAGGAGCAATTAAGATGACCTCTCCTTTCACATTTACATCCAGGAATGAAAACAATACCATGTAAATCAGATGTTGAGCAGAGAGATTATAATATCACTTTACACCAATCTGCTACAAACTAATTCCTCCCAATTTAATGCCAAGTATGCCAGCTGATGGTGTCTAAGAAACGAAAAAGTATCAGGCAATGAATAAACTCTAATGGCAATTCTGCTCACTGCTGCACAGGTCTTGAAGGCAAAGCAAATGCTTTCCTCCTGCACAATCAGTCCTTGTTAATGGCAAGGCAGAGATCTCAGAATGCAAACACTCGCTGCGCCGGCATCCTATAACATTTGGCACCAGAGCTCTAACTTTGTTATTTCCCCGAGGAGCAACAATTTTCTTTGTGCAACAGCAAGGCAGTGTGTCTTTCCAAACCCGCCTTACAGCCAAGTTTTACACTTGGTGAAAGAAGCCCATTGAGCATGCCTGCCAATACGCAGCCTGCACCCGGGCAGTGGCCCAGGGAGGCAGAGGCAGAGAGAGGGCTCCTTGTGAAACTGCACTCACTTGCAAGTGCCCAGAGTGACATGTTAACACTTGGGATTATTAAAAGGTGTGTTGGCCAAATTGAATGAATAATGATTATGATGTTTTAAATAAAGCGTTATGAAAGTTAAGGGGCCTCGCTCTTCTTGGACAAAAAGTTACTTCAGCGAACCCCATGCATTAACGCCTCTTGGGCAAAGCAAGCTGGGGCTGACTCTTCAAATGTAGCAGTTATACACAGATCCAATCTTCAGCTGCTCAAAATGCAGCCGAGACAGAGCTACACCTGAGACACCAGCTGAAGATCTGCCCCATCACCTCATTATGTTAACACACCACTTTGTGTATAGCTCCTACAAACTACTAGCCAAAACTTTTCTCTGTTGGCTATGCTTCAGGAAACAACCAAAGTATTTGATTTTCTATTTTTAGAAGGCCATGAACAGTTTTAGTACCCATAAGATGCTATGTGGTATTGTCCAATTACTGGCTAACTGGACACACTGTCACTACCAGCCAAGCCCATTCAAGGTCACAATAAAAGAGATAAAATTCTGCATGACAGGACATGTAAACACTTCTGAGCTGACATCAGACACCGCTGCAATTTCATTCAGATAACAGACTGAAAGTCACAAATAGGTCTGACAAACTTTTTTTGTTGGGATGGCTTTTTTATTATGTTACTTATTTATGTAATCGGCCTTCTCAATCGCCAGCAAATAGCATGGTTGTATCCCACAGTATCTTGCCTGGATACCAACCTAAGTTCAAAGTTTATAAAATGTAAACATTTAAGTGCAAGCTTCAAGACCTCCTATGATAAATATTCTGTTCAGTGGCAGTACTATTTAATTTCTAGGTAAAGAAACCATAAATCTGTGTTCATGCTGCAAGCTGAAGAAAGCTCCATTGTCCAGGTAACACTTGCTAGAGGACACCATTTCTTGAGATTGGTGAGGTAAAAAGATTTTTCAAGGGAAAAAAGTTCAAAGAGGGCAATACAATTTTTTTGCTGCCTCCCTACGGCACAGGAATCTGCATCATTCTCACTGTTGGTCTTTTTTACAGCCACATATCCTGACATTTGACTTTATATTCTTGCATGCAGCCACGAAGTAAAAATGTACTTCCAGCATTTGATTGCAGATGAGCCCAGAAACAGGACTGTCTCGCAAAAAAAACAACACAACAACCAACCTTACTGCTCAGGACAATTTTTGTAACAAGAACAAGCTGCTAAGAGCAGTAGAAGGCAACTGGAAGCACAGTCAGCTGCTCCTGAGTAAGGCAGGGAGATGGACATGAGTGGAAGCCGTCTGCCCTGGTGCAGGAGCCACATAGTATGGTGGGGTGAAAGAGAAGCACTTTGCATTGCTCTGCTCCTCACCTGCTGAAGGGACCAAGGGCAAACCCAGTCTAGTCAGCAGACCAAGAATTACTACATCCTGCTTGGTCTGGTGCTTCAAACATTTAATCAAATGCAAAAGAGAAAACAGTGGTATCAGGCATGCAGCATGATTTACAAGTCTTTTTAACTGTCAGGTGTGAATACCAGAAAAAGCAGAAGTCTTAGGCATGTCACCATGGAGCATTTTGAAAGTAACAACTGGTAAAAAGGATCTCCAGCTAAAAAGAAGCAAAGCCCTCCTACACTTTAATATGTAATGCAAAAGCTCTTTAGTCTGCTTTGTACAAAAATAACGAAGCCAAGTTGATCACTCATAGGCTATCAATTAACATGTCCTTATTCATATCCTCCCCACAACAGCCAGCAGCTGGAGACATGCAGCAACACTGTCACAGATGAACCAGCATACCATGGCCGTCTTAACCATGAGGCCATCCCAAGGTCATACAAATGCTCTTTAAAAACTTTTGCACACTCCATAAAGAATTGTGGCCAAACCCAGTCTGGACTGTGTAGCTCACAAAACTGTACCAACTGTCTGCGCATGTACCAGTGAATAACAAGGATAAGCAAGTTCAGTAATAACTTAAGCCAACCTACACAGAGTGCTTAACAGGAGAGGACTTGTTTGGGATTTTTGCAGGGTGTACATAAATACAGCTTAATTTATGGCCACTATGCAAACCATGGCCAGTTGTGATTTGAGTAAAATGAGAAATCCTTTTTCTAATAATTGTATCACTTCAGGCATTAAAATCAGACTTCCACTTTCAGACTTCGTTTGCTTTTTTTTTTTTAATAGGGGCGGTTAAGACAATAGTGTCTAGGTGATCAAGTTAAAAACGTGAGGAATTGGGCTGTTCCTATAAAACAGGTTTGCTCCTCTGCAGCTGTATCCAGCAGACTCTCCTCTGGGAGAGCTCAAGCAATGAGGCAGAGCTGCATCACCTGCCCAACTGATGGCAGCCAGGCTGGGACACAAGGCAGGGCAAACCAGAAAATGAAAGATGGCTCAGTTTTTGTTAAGATGAATGATTCATGCACACACTAAGTCAGTGGCTGACGGTGTTCCAACACTTGGTCACACCCTTGCATCACAATTTTAACAGCCAGCCAGCAGCTCCAACACATTTTTCGTTCCCTGCTGAGTCTTCCTGCAATGGCTAAAGGCAGTACTACCTGTGGGTGCTGTGGAGATATGTGTCTTCTTTGATGAAAAGAAAGCATAGGTCCAGACAAATGAGAGCCAATTCAGGTAGTCAAGAGGTCCTGATTTCTTATTCTAGACCTGCCACCAATCCTTTGCAAGGCCTCAGGCATAACCTTTCTGTAGCAGTTTCCTCATTAGATGTGGGAACATACTCATGCACATTTACAAGGCATTACATCTGTACTGAGGTCAAGGAAAAGCAGGAGTCTTAATTTTGCCACTGTTTACTGGAAGCTTTGAATACAATGAAGCAGAGAAAAGTCTTACTACTGTCACAGTCTCTTTAGTATGTGCTGCTGCTACTGCTGGCATTACACACTCGAAAGGAAACGAATGAAAAATTAAAAAATCATATCATAATCATTTTACACTATATAATAGTCATTTTACAAGACTGGCAGCATTATTACGAAGTGGCTTACTCTAACATAATCCAATCTAACACAAGTTGATGGCAAAAAAAATGGGGTATTTCAAATTCATACTAAAGCCCAACCTCAGCAAAATATCACGGGACCAACAAGGGGTTCCTCCTTCACCTGAGGGCTCTCTTCCTTTTCAGACTTCAAAGGCTTACCATAAAAAACAGGTGTGACAGCATTTCAAAAAGGCTGCAACCCCATTTTCTTCTCAAGTCGCAATCTGTAGTCTACAATGGAGCAACTGAAATGATGGAATTACTTTTGCCATAATCTCTGCATTCACCTTCTTTTTGAAAATCACACAATATGGCTTTACCCTAAAAGGGACATCACCTGAAATGAATATACACATTAACTCCTCATTGGCCTATTGCATCATAACTGTAGGGGGACAAAAGTCCATAATAAAAAATAACTTTATTTCTACCTATAATTGGGTGGAAATTTAACAAGGTTTGTTTTCAGCCAGCCCATGCTCTCTGACTTCGTAAACTGCATCCTATTAGAACAGCACTGTGGGAATGAACCAAATTATAGAACTACTGCCTGTCAAATGTCGACCAGCCCCAGCTTCCTGAGGTTGATATTCACTCCAGAGGTAACTATGTGCGTCTCAAACATCTGGTTTTATAAAAATGCAATTTTTCTAGAATGAAGCCATAAAACTTCTTGCAGGTAATGCCGGCAGGTTATTAAAGGGAAAGACAAAAGTAAGAAGCTAGGGGATCCCAGCAGGGGATAAGAGAGAAGCAACTGGTGATACCAGTGTTAGCTCTGAAGGACACACAGTTGAGATTTTCAAAAGGAGCCAACTTCACTGAAAACTAATGATATCCGTATGCCAAAGTGTCACAGATTCTTCAAAATTACAAGTGTTAATAAATACTCAACTAGGACCTAATTAAAAAGTGCCAAATGCCCTCTGGATGGTGCCAGAGATCTCTAGTCTTTACTAAAGTTCTTGAAAACCACGTAGTTGGCACCCACAGGAACAGGGTTCCATACACGTACCCCAGAAATCCCAAAGCTCATCTTGGGAGCAGTCTTTGCTTTGCATCTCTTAACTTTACCGCCTAGCATCACAGCATATAATCTGGAGGCAACAGACAAGAGAGAAAGAAAAAAATATACTATTTGCTTTTCATATGTAATGTTGGTTCATCTTTGTCAGTAACAGCAGCAGAGATGTTCCTAATTGTGCCTGTGTAGCCACTGGCTTTTAAAGGAAAGTAGTAATCTGAAAATCAAACAGTCATTTCATTTCAGAAGACTCAAGACAAAACCCCATTCTGTCAACAGAGGACACCTCATCACAACAAGCGGATGTATAATGCTGCAGGCCTCAGCAGCACCAAATGCAGATTATTTTCAGCACTACACAAACTATGCAGATCATCTGAGCAATTATTTATGCAAAGCTGTGAGGCTGCTGAACCTACACCAAAGATGATCTGCTGAGCTGACTCCAGCCACTACAGGAATCTAAAACAGACATCAACCACCAGCAAAAGCCAACACACACAGCAACCCTGCTCATGTTTACAGGAGTAGGAGACAGATTTACACAGCACTCTGGCTCTATACAACACTGGCCTCATTGCAACACACATCTGTACAACAATAAAAAGGTTTCTTAAGATGATGTAGCCTACTACAATGACATATGTTAAATATAGCCATGAGTGAACCAGCAGCAGAAATCCATGAATAACTGTATTGATTGCAGTAAAGAAAACCTGAACATATTTGGAGTGGAGACATTTCCTGATGAAATTCTTTCCATTTGGTAAAAACACAGACATTGTCTTACGCCTTTCCACATAGTGAAATAATAAAACAAAACCCAGACACTACTGAAGTATGTATCTGCTCAACTATTGTTAGCAGATGTGGACAGAAAATGAACCTTTCAGCGCAAACCAAATCTGATGCTTTGAAGTTAACTCTAATTCTTAATATGAAACAGAAGTTGAAAAAAATATATTTAATTCTCTGAAAATTCTAGATAAAACTTCTTAAATGTTTTCTATGCTTTTCACCTTAAGGACATCTAAAATTCTACTCTGCTTGCCCACATTATTCATGTATAGTTACTACTAGGCACTGTACATTCAGTCTATAAAGTAATTACTGAGCTAGAATGGAAGATGACAACAATGGCAGGAGGGTGGCAATGTAGTAATGCCTCTTCTGGTCTCTGGTTATTTAAAATCTTACATTAAGTTTTCACACATGCCTGGAGTGCTATCCTCAGCGAAACAGCATTTTCCAAAGTCAGCTGCTCTGTCAAAAATTAAGTAAATAGTCAGATGTTCTCCACTGACTATCTAGTCTGTCTGTGAAATTCCTTACAGAAGACTGGCTGGGACATAGATTACGGCTGATTTTATCACCTCTGAAAATACAGGCAGTTACTTTATGCAAGAATTACTGGTTTCAAGACTTCACTCTATTTGCCAACAACCATTAAGAAACTTCCCATAGAAAACTCTGCCCTTCAGAAGGCAGAAGCAAGGCTTTTCAGAGTCACCTTTCTAGGGGTCCATCACAGTAACCTGCCTGACACATTATCCCTTAAGGGATAACTGTGTGCGCTGCTGCTGGTCCAAGTTTCTCCGAGCCACAGAAGAACAAACTTGCCAGCACTCAGCAGCTCCTCATCTGTGGTGTTTTGTGGCCACCGTGCAGCACCAAAAGAAAACAGGAACTGGCTCAGGCTGTGCCTGGGCTGTGTGTTGCTATGAGCACCCGGCAAAAGCCAAACTGAAGCTCTGCACAGAAACCCTCAACAGGAAGCACTGCAGCAGTGAGTACAGCACACCAGCTGTTAGGAGAGGGGGGAAATATAAAAGAAATAGCAGGTAGAGGATAAGAAAGTGATAATACCCAGGCAGCAATTAGGAAAATAGAAGAAAGGACAGAAATATGAGAAAAACACATAAGAGAGGAAATTTAACAGTGGGAACCTGAGAGAGATTTCTACAGGAAGCACAGATGTGAGCTCATCTCCTTGAGCATCTACCTGTTTTGCAGGGGCTGGCGGAGTGAAGCGAAGTACCAAACACAAACATCATCACCATGACAAGTACTTCAGCAAAAATAAAATCTTCCTCTTCCCAAAAGCTTAAGCTCTGCTCTGAAAGCTAATCTCTGCTGCTTGCTTTTCTGCTCGTCTCCTTCCATCAATCATTTCAAGCGCTAGGAAACACGTAGTCCTAGCTGTTTCCAACGTAGTTTTCATTAAAGATACCCCTGCTACCTTGTCCAAAGGATTAGGATTTCAAAAATCTCAGCTGTATGACACCCCTAAAATTCCCTTTTAAAAAAGAGACCTACAAACCTGTAACAAACATCCAATAACCTATACTGCTGCTTTATTTGTCATAAACTTCTTCAGGGAATCCTTTGCATAACATTTACAATCCCTTTGCACAAGACTTTCAGTCATGTATGAATTAGATTCGCAGTGAAGAACTGTATGAGAAAATGATCGTTTTCTCATCAGGCAGGTGAAACAGCAATGTTCCAGCACCGAACAGCTCCCCTACACCCAATAAAGCTCCTGATTTGTCATTTACTCACTTGTAAGCGTTCATCTTTTTGTTACCTAAGTAGCAGCATGGAAGGCTCCTGTTACACCAACCCATTTAGTATGTAATAGAGATTTTAAGCAGGTAAGCAGTGTTGGAAGTACTTCCAACCAACCAACACAGTAAGAAGTAAGAGTAATAAATCCTAATTTGGGGTTCTGGACAATCACCTTATCTACAAGCCTGCTGAAACTGAGAAATCAGTACCAACACAATGCTAGCCCATAACAACTAATGATGTTAACACAGAAACTGCTTGCAATGTTCAGAGCACACGTGCAGGAGAATAAAAATAAAACTTGCAGGTGTGCAGGACCTGTTCACCTCAGATGAGCCGGCAGTGTGCGCTCGCAACCCAGAAAGCCAACCATATCCTGGGCTGCATCAAAAGGAGTGGGACCAACAGGTCGAAGGAGGTGTTCCCGCCCCTCTACTCTGCTCTTGTGAGACCTCACCTGGAGTATTGTGTGCAGTTCTGGGGTCCTCAACATAAAAAGGACATGGAACTGCTGGAACAAGTCCAGAGGAGGGCCACGAGGATGATCAGGGGACTGGAGCACCTCCCGTATGAAGACAGGCTGAGGAAGTTGGGGCTGCTCAGCCTGGAGAAGAGAAGGCTGCGTGGAGACCTCATAGCAGCCTTCCAGTATCTGAAGGGGGCCTATAGGGATGCTGGGGAGGGACTCTTCGTCAGGGACTCTAGTGACAAGGGGTAACGGGTTCAAACTGAAACAGGGGAAGTTTAAATTGGATATAAGGAGGAAATTCTTTCCTGTTAGGGTGGTGAGACACTGGAATCGGTTGCCCAGGGAGGTTGTGAGTGCTCCATCCCTGGCGGTGTTCAAGGCCAGGTTGGATGAAGCCTTGTGTGGGATGGTTTACTGTGAGGTGTCCCTATCCATGGCAGGGGGGTTGGAACTGGATGGTCTTAAGGTCCTTTCCAACCCTAACTATTCTATGATTCTATGATTCTATGAGATGAACAAAACTTCTAAGATGCTCCAAAGGCAAGCTTCAAGAGGTGTGGGCTGGGAAAGTGGACAATGAGGTGAATGGCAGGTCTCAGAGGATTGTTATCAGTGGCACAGAGTCTAGTTGGAGGCCTGTAACTAGCAGTGTCCCCCAAGTGTCCATACAGGGTCCAGTATTGTTTAACTTATTCATCACTGACTTGGATGAAGGGACAGAGTGCCTCCTTAGCAAGTATGCTGGTGGTACATAACACTGAGAAGTGGCTGATATCCAGAGTGCCGTGCTGTCATTCAGATGCATCTAGAAATGGACAGAGAGGAGCCTTCTGAAATTTAACATGGGCAAGTGCAGGGTCCTACACCTGGGGAGAAATAACCCCATGCACCAGTACAGGCTGGGGGCTGACCTGCTGGGAAGTAGCTCTGTGGAGGGGGACCTAGGGGTTTTGGTGGATAACAATTTGTCCATGAGCCAGCAATATGACCTTGTGGCCAAGAAGACCAATAATAAGACCAACGATATCCTGGGCTGCATCAGGAAAAGCACTGACAGTAGGTCAAGTGAGGTAATCCTCCCTCCCTACTCAGCCATGGTGGGCCATCACCTGGAGTACTGTGTCCAGTTCTGGGCTCCCCAGTATAAGAGACGTGGATATCCTGGAATAAGAACAGCAAAGGGGCTACCAGAATGATTAAGTGTCTGGAACATTTCTCTTATAAGGAAAGGCTGAGGGAGCTGGGTTTGTTCAGCCCAAAGAGAAGGCTTAGAGGGGATCTGATCATGTGTATTAAATATCTGAAGGGAAGGTGTCAAGAAGATGGGGCCTGTCTCTTCTAAGTGGTACGAGGCAATAGGACAAGAAGCAGTGTGCCTAAACTAAATCACAGCAAGTTCCACCTGAACATGAGGAAGAACTTTGTTGTGAGGGTGACTGAGCATTGGAATACTTTGCCCAGAGAGGTTGTGGAGTCTTCTTCCCTGGAGATATTCAGGAGCCGTCTGGACACAATCCTGAGCGATGTGCTTTAGGTGACTATGCCTGAGCAGGGATGTTGAACTAGATTACCCCATACAACCACTTCTGTGAAATACAAAGATACAGATGGAGACAGAGGGTAACCACATACTTATCAAAGCCCAGTTAATTTTTTATTTTTCCATCAGCTATGCCTACAATATTTGGACAGAAAAAAGCAAATTTACTTTTTTTTTTTGAAGCTTCTGTTCTCTCTGCTCTCACACAAGCAGAGCAGACATTGTTTTAACACCCCTTTCCCCCTGCAGCACGTGCTCTGGGAACACCACCCTTCCTCAGTGGCCATCCCCCACAGCTGCTGCTGATGAATGTCACATTAAGGTGCCTCCTGACCCCAGTCGAGCACATCATCTCATTCAGAGCCCATTAGCATGGTCTGTCCAAGGCAGGTCCACGCAGGAGAAATACTGATGGGCTCTCCACTGCTCTTCTGCACCACTGGGCTTTGTAATGATATAATTTTGACAGTGCTTGTTTTTTCTGAGACACTGCAAATGAGCCAGTATTTAATATTGTGATTTTTCAAGATGACTGAAGCATCACATCCCAAGCAGCACCTGCAAGAACCTGGCTGAATGCAGATCAAGCCACTGCATCAGGAGTCCCAGAGGAGGAAGAGCTGCACACCTCTGTCCACAGAAACCTTTCTAACATAAACTTGAAATAAAGCCTACCAGAAGCTCCTCCCGGACAGACTCCACACCAGCTCTCTTTCGAAACGCTCTGTTCCTTTGCCTCTTGCAGACTCTGAAATCATGCACACACCTAGTTATTCCATGCAGGCATGTGAAGCTCTGCACTTGGGTGTTGAAGGAAAGATTTATCCTTGAAGTAAAAATCAATCACATTAACAGAGGGACTTTCTAAACTCCTACAGGTTCACTCCAAAGAGAGCACTAATTCTTTTTCAATTTTAAAAGAGCTGGGTAAAGCATCTGCTCATGGCTTTGTTTGAAGGAATGAAACATTTATGTGAGATCCCTGAGAATTTCATGTAACAGCATTTAACAGAAAAATAACATCCCCAACCAATTCTTCTTTGAATTAGTATTCAAACTCACAGCGCTTCTCAGGGGTTGGTATTGTAGCAACTGCTACAGAGCTCCCAAACTTGTTCTCTTCCAAACTGGAAAAATTTGGCAAATCAATCAAAACTGAGGAGATCTTTAAAAAAAAAGGTTAAATGGCAATAGGAAGAGTTTGACAAGTTGATGAATAATCAGAAAGCTAAAGACAAAACATCTTGGCAGAAAATGTTACAAAGAAGTAACTTATTTTATCACAGAGTAATAGGCCTCTAGGAGATATAATGAAATTTTCAACAGCTTTACCAACCCCACAGCTCAAGGATTGGTTTAACTATCATTGTCAGGCAACAGTGCTACACAGTTTCTAACATGACTCTGCATTTCTGGCAGCAGCGAACAGCAACATGCATTTACAGTGTCTGTAAATCAATCTTCAGGGAGACAAGAAATGCTAACTGAATCAAAACTCTTAGTAAAGATTATATTGTAGAATATTTCTATAAAGACAGACAGAAATAGGACGACAGAGCTCTGAAGAGAATCTGAAAGAAGCATGCAAAGGTGAAACACAAAGGAGACCACAAAGTTCTAACAATCTTGCAGTCAAGTTAGTTACAAAGAAAAACCTCAACCAACAGAAAGTTTGGATGAGAAGAAAGCAGTTTGCCTCTGACCATTAGGGAGGGTTACTGGGCAAGCAACCCTCCCTTCATAAAAATTCCAGGACCAATTACATACTTCCAAATAGCAAAATAGTAGTTTGGAAGAGGCACTTGCTTGACAATTTAGACACGAGGTGGGGGGGGTGGAAACTGAAACATGTGGAAAGCTATACCCGAGTATTTCTTTTGTGACACTTCTGTTTTCTGAAGAACAGATATTTATGCAGAAACCTGCCTTCAAATCAGAAACACACTCTCCTCTTTTGGTTTGTTTACTTTGCCTTTTTTTCAATACAGACCAGTCATGACATGTAACACAAAAGCCCCCCAAATACCCCTGCTGTGAGTGGGGCCTCTCTGTGCCGAACATAGAGTAAAATAACATTCCTGCTTCAAAGAAAACTTACAAGATCCACAGAGACAAAAGACTAAATGCAGAAAGAAGCGGAGGCACAGAGGCCAGCAAAGGTCACAAAAAAGGTCAGCAAGAGCAAAACTCATGAGTCCTGTCCCCCTGTATCCAGTATTACCCTGCAGAATCAAGAGTTCTCCCAGCACTGTCTGGTCCTTTCTACCACTCTCAGTAATGAAGTGTAACAGCCTCTGAACTCAGGAGGAGACACAGGACAATGAGAGAAGCTACTCTGCACTGTGCAGAACAAAAGTCAAAGGTATATAGTCTTACACACACAGCTTAAGTGTAAAGTTCACTCCTCTCCCAGAATCAAACACAAAGATCACTCTACATTTAATTTAACGGAGGTAAAGTTACTGCAGAGGTATTGGACAACTTCCATAGACTGCCTAAACTGTAACTTTAAACATTCATTTGAAATTATTGCTAAAACTCAGAAATTCAAGGTTTAGTAAATTATCAACGCTTTAGTAATCAAAAATTTTAGTTCAGGCTCTGAACTGATTTGAAATTATAAAACTAGAGAGTATTCACACAGCATTAATTTATCCATCTTTGGCTGCTTTATCATGAATAGTGATTGATTCACTATATATTTTTACCCTAACATACAACATTTTAAGTATTGTTTAAAGCTCTCCAGAAAACACTACCGACTGTAAGGTGGCAGTAAGAATATTAAAGCTGTGAATAAATAATACATACAGTGGTAGTTTCTGAAAAACTGCCAGATGACAAAGATAAACTAACAAGGTCAGCACCTCACTTGCTATGTCATCCTGTATTTCTCCGAGTTTACTACAGGACTTAATTTGGGGCATGAAATACTATGCTTGTCTAACTTCAAGCACATTTTATTTTCAAAGAGAAGGCAGTAATGCCTTTGTAGGTTATACTTTGCTGTCATACCTGACCTTTCAATTTTTTCAAGCTAGAAAGATGCCAGCAGGCAAGTGGAAATATAGGCACATAAAAAATAAACAAGAGATACTTTGTGCATCAGTTCCTGTGTGGTTTTAACTGGCATCGCAGCCCTGCATCTGAGGTGGTACTTCTGATTAGTCATTACTTCAACTGATGTTACTAAGTTCTGCCGTATGCCATGTATCCTCAACATGTTCCAAGAACTCATTACTAAAAGGATGCTCAATCTCTTCTTAATAACAACATGACCCATCTGGTACCGAGAAGCAACTCATGAGTACAGGGAAAATACTTCTTAAGATGTCTTAAAAGTGGAGGGGAGGGGTAAGGGGGAAATCGAGCCAAGAAAGGAGTATAAATTATTTCTTTGACAAAGAGCTTTTCAATACAGCTTTTAGAAAAAGTTACCATCTTGTTTATGAACAGAATTACTGGTCTGTGTTAGAAGAATAATGAAAATAAAGGATCAACTCTACTTAAGACATCTTCAACACAAACGTTAATAGTAGCTCCAACCGGAAGGAATGAGACTATTTCTTTGTTCATCCTTCTTGGGTTTGCTGTGCAGGAACACAAAGTGTAAACACAAAGTCAAACCTGTTTTCTTCTCTTCCTGAACTTCTAGAGCTCTAGATTCAAACCTGGATTTTAAGCAGAGACCTAGCAATCCTTCACATGCAATAACTGGACGAGGAAGGCGACATGTTGGCTGCCCACTGGCTCTGGATGTGGGCTGGGGAACATGTCTGGCAGGGCATGGGTACTCTCAGGGCCAAGACCAAAGAGAGAGGAAGAAGAGCAAGAGCCTCCCCTTGAGTCCCTATGGATAAAAACAAGTTGGAATATCCACAGGGTTTTCATGAGCATACATGAATAAAATTACCAGACTCATTACAACAGACAGGCTACATCCTTTCTGCCCTGGATTTCCCCTCCACCCTCCCTACTTGCCCAGTAACCCTCCCTCTTCCACACTTCTGCTGCCCACTTCCTCTCCCAGCAGCAGGAAGCCACTGCTTCGGGCTAAAGAAGCTGCCGGATGCACAGCTACCCTGGTGGGGAGCAAGCCATGAAGCAACAGTGGGCTGGTTTTAAATGGTAAGATGTTTAAAAGTACACTGTTTCTCTGGAGTGGGCTCATGCACATAAGGATAGAGGAGCTGTTACACGGACCAAGGTGCATGCAGACCCTCTCTCAGTAGTGCCTACCAAATTTATTCCAGGTTTTTGGACCCCAGAAAACCCTCAACAGACGTTTTGCAACAATAAAAATGGATTATTTATTTTTAATATTTATTTATAATCTTTCAGGCAAGTCCTATTCATGGTGGGATGCTGCTCCTCACTTCCTAACACTTATTTTCTCTAGCAATGTCTTGTCAACGGCTCTGGAAAGGAACCGCTTATTACTTCACTGCAGCCTCATAATTCTTCACCTCTTTATCATGTATTTTAATGATAACTTCTAGCAGATTAGCAAGACTTCATTTTCCTTTGCAGAAACTGAACTGTTTATGCTCTGAGCTCCTGATAACACACACTGAGCAGAAAAAAAACACAGAAATGGCAAAAGATGGGTAGAATCCCACTGCAGGATCCCACTGATGACATCAATAACCAAGGAGACTGCAAATAAATAACAAGATATCCCACTTCTATGCTGTTAAAAAGGTCACAAGATTATCAACATTTGTTTTAGATAAAGGCTACTTTGCTTTCCAGATCTTTCCTTTATTGTGCTTTCTGTTCCAGCTCCATAGAATTTGTGCCAAGGATGTAGTCTGTCATGCTGCAAACATGAAACAAAATTCAGTTGGCAGGTTTTGTTAAAAATCACCAAGAAAAGTTACAAGGAAACAAAAGAAGTAGCAGGCAGACACCACTCCTCAGCTAAAACGAAGAAAATTTAAGTGTGTTCCTTTAAAAAAAAACACTGAAGGCTTTGCAGCTTTAACCTGAAATCCAATGTGACAGGAGGTTTTGGATGCACTGCAAAAGACTAATAGCAACGATTTTGTTAAGAATCAAACAGCTAGCTTGTCGGAGCAGCACAACTGCACACAGCCCATCCTCCCCAACACCTGAGCCCTGTGTGAATACAAATATCACCTTTTATCTGCTGCAGCTTTTCCTCAAGATTCGCTCCCTACAGGTGTCGTGTCCTCATCTTCCTCTATGCAACAAAGCACAATATTCACTGGGAATCAGAACCTGCTTCATGCAGCATGGAAGTCTTGCATCTGTCTCTTTATACAGTAACTGAGACTGACTGACACTCTACTGCTTTTCAGTGAAAGCATTAACCATTTGAGCTCTTTCACACTACAAGAATCTCTTCCCTCGAACTTTCTAACAGGCCATGAGCAATGTGCACATATAAACACATAATATGGATATATGCATATATGTACCTATGCATATCTAAGTAAGGCTGGCTGGTTTGTTGATAAGTGGGGCATAGGGAAAAACATTTATTCTAAAGATATTTGCTTGTGCCATATTTGGGACAAGTGCATTTCATAAGCAGTGAGAAAAATCCATAAATGTTTTTTATTGGCAGAAGAACCCCAAACATGTCCATGCATCTGCTATCTTATAAATGTCACATCATGGCACACAGCTTTAGATAAGGGCAGAATTTGTAACGCCTCTTCGGCAATGTGACTCAAAACTGAACTTGATTTTGAGTAAGAAATGTTAAAGGAAACATCAACCAGAGCTTAGAAAACAAATGTCAAACTGGTGAAATGCTCCAGGTGACTCTGACTGCAGCCAGTCACCACTAATCACTACTAAATATCCTAGGTCTTACAGCTGTGCCAGGACTTCATAACTCAAAGGACAAAAGCCTTAAGGCGAAATCTTTACTCCTCCAAAGTCATAGGGATTTTTTCCACCAGCTTCAGAGGAGTTGAGAATTCATACTGAACACTGCACGCTAACGGACAGTGGACATTCTCATTTTAGTTTAATCCTAAGCGATCTAGGAAAGGTCAAAGTTAGAAGTATCAAGCAGCACAGCGTCCTTGAGCATAGCTAACAAACATTAGCACTAGGTAATGTTTCTGCTCAGTGATGTGGTTGAACACATGTACTTGGAGACAGTATTTCACATCACGCCCAGACTCCACTGTCTCTGTCCGCCCTCTGACATACCAACACACCACCTGCACTGATGTGTCCCCTACGGCCAGCCACGGAACTCCACCCTGTGATACCTGTACTAACTTCTAGTTACCTCTGGAAGACTTCTGGTCTTGCTTTGAGAGCCACCCTTGTAGTGCACAAACCTCACCGCTCTTTGAGAAGATGCACACCCAGACAAAGCTGAAATTCATTTTACAACATTTACAAAATATAAGAAATGTGCTATGCCCTGTTGCCAGTGGCTCTTTTAACATCCATATGAGTAACCACCAGACTTTTCCTATTAGAATCATAGAATAGTTAGGGTTGGAAAGGACCTTAAGATCACCTAGTTCCAACCCCCCTGCCATGGGCAGGGACGCCTCACGCTAAACCATCCCACCCAAGGTTTCATCCAACCTGGCCTCAAACACTGCCAGGGATGCAGCATTCACAACCTCCCTGGGAAACACATTCCACTGCCTCACCACCCTGACAGTAAAGAATTTCCTCCTTATATCCAATCTAAACTTCCCTGTTTAAGTTTGAACCCGTTACCCCTTGTCCTGTCACTACAGTCCCTAATGAAGAGTCCCTCCCCAGCATGCTTATAGCCTCCCTTCAGATACCAGAAGGCTGCTAGGAGGTCTCCACACAGCCTTCTCTTCTCCAGGCTGAACAGACCCAGCTTTCTCAGCCTGTCTTCATATGGGAGGTGCTCCAGTCCCTTGATCATCCTAAGGTTGGCACAGGATTTGCACTTTCTGCATAGAAATGTCAGTCATGGTGCAAAAACACCTTTGGTGCAAAATGAAGAGTCAGACATTATAAACCAGCTGAAGTAAGCAAAGGCTGCATTACAGGTGCAGCCAGCAAAGTAACCCCACCTTAGCACAACATAAGCCACAAATTGTCTTGTAGTACTAGTTTGTGTCAGTTCCTGTCACCTCTGACCCCTCCAGCTGTCATCAGAGAAAACTACAGTAACATATTGGAGGGAGACAGAAAAATGTCATTTTTCTACTCAGATTTAGGGTTAAAACAGTTTCTCTCATGGATAACATGCAAATACTAGTTTAAAATTACTCTCGGAAAACATGTTAAAAATTGCAACTTTTTTGAAGATAAACACTTCTATTAATCATTGCTTTATTCACAAAGAATAGATGAGAAAAAATACTGCTATTTTGGAACAAGTCATGCACTCAGGACTTGCCCAGAGTAACTAATCCTCACCTGTTTCCTGTGTGGTGGCTTTGAACCCATCAGCTGAACTTCAACAACTTTAAGAGCAGATCAAGCAACCCTACAGAACAGCACCCTACATGCAGAACCCAAGTTTAGTATTAACTAAACCTGCAAGGGTTAAACGCACACCTTTGCTTATTTTGCCACCACTTTCCCATGTTGATAAGTCCTTATTTATACTATTCAGTATCTGAAAGGACTGTGGGTTCCTATTGAGCATGAAGCATTTGCCAAGCTCTCTGGCTGCACAAATAAAAGCTGCATGCCAGAAATGTGCTTCCGGAAGCAATATGCTAAGTAGCAGCTCCAAAGACACTCCATGGAGTACGCAAGAAGTGCACAATGTGAATTTCTACAACCATTACTTTCACTGTTGATCAAAGTTGGTCTATCTCTGCAAAAAGGGAACAAAACTGTGTTCCTCAAATGCTTAGAAACAAGAAATATTCTTTGTTCAGAAAAGGAAGGGAGAAACAGAAGATGCACATCAGTGAGAATAAAAAATGAAAGGGGGAGCAGGGAAAACTGATCTTTAGAGAGAAAAAAGATGCCAGCAGAGAGGAACTACACACATGGACATGAAAACAAGTTCCCATCATGCACAGAGGGAGAATCCAAGAGAAAGTTCATCTCTGCACCAGTGATGAGCTGTCTTGCAGGTGAATCAGGCATGCTGTGTGGGATGAGGGGTGGCTGAAGTTGAAGCCTCCAGCATTTCTGATACAACTCTGGCAAAGTGCTGGACAACCTTGTACAATCAAGGAGTCACATATGTGGGCCCTGGGAAGCAGCCATGCCACACTGCAGCAATTGGACATGCAACTGAATGTTTCCATGTGTTACTGCCTTAAGCCACAGCAAGCTCAGCCTGATGTGGGAATAAAGCAGTAAGTTTTCAATGAAAACAGAGCTGGGGATAAGAGCAACAACAAAGTCACCAAGTCAACAGAGTAGTAAGAGAAAGCAGCAGCTCTGAGATAATGTCATCCCACATGGGTCATTTCTAACAGTTCATGAGCTAGGTGACTAAAGTTACCTTCCTTTCAATAGCAGCTGACACCTCTAAATTCCCTGAAATGCAGTCTAAACCAGTTATGAAAACATCAGTTCCTGCACACATGTGCCAAGAAGGTAGACTTTCTTTTTTGTAATTACTGGTTTCAAACACAACAGCAGATCCTATAGCTACAAGCAGCGTATAAGTGGTCAGACGGCTCAAGCCTCCCTTAAAGCCTCAACACACAAACCGTGACCTCATCTCATTTCCCAGGAGAGCTGGAAACACTGCCTAAGATCAGGGCAACCTGGAAGCACCCTCTGCTCCCAGGGCACATCCACTGCTGGGGCACAAGTTCACTGAAGAACTGCGCATCACTTCCGCCTTCCTCATCCAGCTACATCCTCATCCTCTGTTCTATAAACTAAAGATCTTAATCTCACAGAAAAAATGCCTGAACAAGGAAAATAATTGGACAAAGAGAAGGCAAGGAGGCAGACTAGTCAGCAAGCAGCAAAGGGTTGCCTTGTTACTAAAGACAGACTGCAACCAGTTCAAAGTTATTCCCCTTCTGTTGTGTGAAGAATTTTCTTACAGAATTGTTAAAATTGGGACAACCTGAGTTTAGTCAGAATTAATACATCTGTAAAGGGCTTCTATACAGCACTGATTTTGACTGTTTTCACTCATGTATGAATCATAGAATCATAGAATAGTTAGGGTTGGAAAGGACCTCAAGATCATCTAGTTCCAACCCCCCTGCCATGGACAGGGATGCCTCTCATAGCTGCTCCCAGAACAGCAGGCAATGCCTGTTCACACTGTTCAGCCCATCCCTCCAGGAACAGGGTACAAACTCAGTTGCACACCACAGTGTCCTTGCAGCATTCCCATGTGGTAAGAAAACAGCTTTTTGGCTAATTTAAACACATCTGAGTAATTCATTAAGTGGTTAATAAGCTGCTAACAAAAAAAAAACATTATTCAGCAAGTCCATTTAACTTCGCAGGAAGTTTTCTTGAGTAAGACCGAATTGTTTGGTCAACAAATCTCTTCACAAAAAAACTGCAGCTGAGTAACGCCTTTAGTGGTGTAGTCGTATGAACTGCATCACCAGTGAGGAAACATCCGTGTTCATTTTGTTTATTTAGCTAGCTTTAGAGCATTATGGATAATAGAAAAGCTTCTTCTCAAGGACTCACTGCTCACAACACAGCAGTCAGAATAGCCAAAGATTTTGGGGTTGGGTTTTTTTTTTCCCCTTCATAAACACATGAAACAACTACTTAAGGAAACTGACAGTCCTACAAGAAATATTAGGCTTGCATTACATTAGGTATGTTCAGAAAATACTCATATTTATGTTCATTTGTGCAAACCAAAGGACTTCATAAATATCAAGTGTTGTATCATTAAAATGTGCAAGACTGTAGCAGTACAAGCTTCTGCTAACGGCAAGAGAACACCAGGCTGTGGGAAACGCCGCTTTCCATCGACTACCTCCAGGCTGAACACATGTTTTAGGATGCAGATGTGTGCAGCTCACAAAAAATTAACCTGATTACAGACACAGCAGAAAAAAAAAAACATGGGTTCCCTCCCACCAATTGCCCTAAAACAGAAACAGCTGCTGCCAGGTGAACCAGGCACAACACCAATAACAAAATCTAGCCAGTAAGTGGTTACCATCACTGTCCAGACCTGGACCATCCATCCCACCAAAGCAGAGGCTATCAGAGAGCTGAAACAGGAGTGCCTCTTCTCTCACGGCACAAGGACACTAGCACAACCCACCTAGGGAGGTTAAGGACTGGCAACTGTTTTGTCAACAGTCATGTTTATTTTTGGCTCAAATTTACTCTGAAACTGAAACAAGGAGAACAACTTTTCTGCTTCTGGGAGACTTGCATGGGGTTATGGTGGGCAAACAACCTAACACACAGGAGCTGTATAAAACAGCTGCTTTTGCACTGGTATTGCAATCAGAATTTGTCACAACAAAGCACGGATACACAGGCCTTTAGTCACAGTACAACAGTCAAAACAGATACTGTGGCAAAAAAAAAACCATGCTTTTCCTCAAATACACCTTCCCTTCCCCTTCTATCTGACGGGACACGGCCACCACCAACATTCTATCGCTGGGACACTGCCACCACAAATATTTTATCTGCTGCGACATGGCCACCACCAACATTCCATATGTTGGGACACCACCACTACCACCATTCTATCCTCTGGGACATCACCACCAACAACACCCTATCTCCTGGGAAAAATGCATGCCAGTTTAGATCAGCCAGGAGTTATACATAACGACACTTCTCATTGTACCGAATGCTTAATGCCTGTTGTAACACCTAGAATTCCACTGTCTCTTTGAGTTACTTAAGGGTATGGATTAGGTGAATTTCCATCATTTTTGCTGTTTCAAGTGTATAGTCTTGACTGAAAGTCAAGACAAAGTTGACTCCAGGGAGACCTCACGGCAGCTTTCCAATACTTAAGCGGCCTTTGGAACAGGTTACCCAAAGAAGCTGTGAATCCCTAGCAGTGTTTAGGGCCAGGCTGGACGGGGCTTTAAGCAACCTGGTCTGGTGGAAGGCGTCCCTGCAGATGGCAGGGGGATTGGACTAGAAGGTCCCTTTCTAACCTAAACCATTCTATAATTGCATGATAAAAAGGAAAAGTCCCAGGACATTTGCCCCCAAAGACCACACAAAGCAGAAGAATTAGCCAATGGCTCACAAATCCGAAAAATTTATTTCAGGTCAGTTTCACAGAGAGGGTGAGTGGCAGGGAGCTCCCCTTGTCAAAGGCCTCCAGCTCCTGAGGGAATATGGTGAGGTGCAGGCTGATGCTGGCTGTGCTTCCTTGTCCTCAGGTCAATGGCTTCCTTGTTGCTGAAGGCTACAGAAATCTCTGGCTGAGCAGCTGCTGAGAGAAGGGAGTGAGCGCACGATGGTCTGGTCCTGTCCTGTCTGGGTCTGAATCAGTCAAGTAGTTACATTTTCAACTGTGTCCTGTCACTGTCAATGTCCTCATTCTTCGCAACAGCATGTCAACAAGCTGGTCAGCCGGTCTCTCCCTCTGTGTGTCCGAGGACAGGAGTGCAGGATGGTCTGGTCCACTCCTGGTCATGGCTTGCGGCTGCAATTGGAAGGACAACAAGCAAAGGCAGCAGCCACCCTTGTTCACATGGGCCATCCCTGCCCAGGGCTCTGACTGACTAGATCACTTAACTTTGTATCAGCATCCTTCCTAGAATGAAGCAAATCTCATGCTGCGTGACTGAGGATGGGAGTGCACCATGGTCCAGTTCATTTGCTGTCTGGGCTTGCATCTGCTGTGTCCTTATAGAAGGTAGTGAATGCCTCTGCCTGAGTGGCTGAGGACCAGAGCACGCTGTGGTCTTATCCTGTCCTGTTCTGTGCCTGTGGCTGTAAAAGGCAACATAACTGCAGAGCAGCCACCTCTGTTCACCATGCACAACCCCTGCCCAGGGTTCTGTCACACTCTGTGACTTAACTTTATGTCAGCATCCTTCCTAGAAAGGAGCAAATCTCATGCTGTGTGACTAAGGACAGGAGTGCACCATGGGCTGGTCCATTGCCTGTCTGAGCCTGTGTCTGAAAAAGGCAGAACAAACTACACTGCAGCCACACTGATGTACCATGAGCAACCCCTGACCAGGGTTCTGCCAGGCTCCATGACTTAACTTTGCGCCCTTGCAGCAGGTGGCAAATGTCCGGCTGCGTGGCCAAGGTGAGGAGTGTGCCGTGTTCTGGTCCTCTCCTTGTGGGAGCTTCTGGCTCTGGAAGTCTAAGGAGGAGCAGCCACCATCTGCCGCACCTCGGGCACCTGTGCCCTCCCTGCCCAGGCCCTGCAGCCCATCCCTCCCCTCCCTGCCTTCCTCCTGCCCTCTCACCTCAGCCCTCGCTCACCCACCTGGTTGCCTCCAGGCTGCTCTGGCCCTTGTCACCATGCAGCCCTTTATATACCCATCCTGGTGTATGGGCTATCTGCCCCTGGACACCACAAAGATTCTATCTGCCTTGACAACACCACAACATTTGATCCTCTGGGAAACCACCCCCAACATTCTATCCTCTGGGACACTGCCACCGCCATGGTATTCCCCATGAGTCACTTGACCAGTTATGAATGCCCTTTAAACCCTCAAACTCCTCTGGCTGACTGTTCTATCAAAGATAGTCACCTTTCCTCCATGTCATGTCCCCCCCCCAAAATGGAAATCTGACAAGGATGTTTGGCAAACATTGCCATTCAATGCAGCTTCTGTATGCATGTTTGCAGTCTGCAAGGAAGAGCTACACACACACCAGGACCACTATCCAGTGACTTAGTCCTTCTGATTGACTAACAGGAAGCAGAGACAGCCAGCTTCATATTCTCCTTCATAAGGAGGCCACACAAGCAGTGTCTTCTAAAGCTGGGAGTTAAATCTACATCCAGTTGCTGCCACACAGCCTTAGATGCAACATCTTTCTTCCAGACCCTGAGATTTTATTTTTCAAAGTTAGACCCATTGAGCCATTTAAGTTGGAAAAGACCCTTAAGATCATTGAGTCCAACCATTAAAAACACTGTTAAACAACAGTTAAAGCTGACGCACTGTACAAGCTGATCAGAATACAACTGAGTCCTTCAATATAAACGTTTGCAGTTTAACCTAACACTGTTTGATCCCCAGGCAGACCACCATGTACAAGTAAATTGGTTATCTTCTTAAGTAGTACTCAATACATTTAAATTCTAACACAGGTAATCCACTTGAATACAAAGCAGGCATCTTAAACCCATTCAGAAACCCCACCCATTCCTTTCAAACTGGCCCAAAAGTCCACAAGTAAACACATACTGAAGCACATGACTTCTTAAAAGCTGAGTGCCAGAGGTAAAGCATAATACAACACAGATAATTTAGCTGACTTTCCATCAGCATAGTCTTTCCTTGCATCAAGCATAATGCAAAAGTCAGCATGGAGTCCTCCTGCATGAGCACATTTAGTAATTCAGCATGGGATGAAACCATTAACATTGCACAACCTTTATATATGGGCCTTTAGAAAATACTGAATTGTAAATTTCATCACCCCTAGAATCACAAAAAAATGGGACAGTGATCATTAAATAATTCCACCACTGCCAACAGAAACATGCAGCAACTCAGCTGCACCAGGATGCATGCCTCTGTTCACGTAAGAATTGCAAAATCGAGCCCTGAGTACATTTTACCCTAGTAAACAAGGAGGGGGGAAACCCCAAAACCACCAAACCACTAACTCTCTACTAAAGAGATAATTCAAACACCTACAGCATCTCCACATCGCTACAAAACTATCATCCCAACCATAGCAACAGATTTAAACATTTGAGGATCCATTTTTCTCTCTGGAGGCAGCATAAAACAGGTGAATGCTGCAGAAGTGTTTAAGTAAACTGGAAACAGTCTTTCAAACTGGACAACTACAACTTAGGAGGAAAACAGGTTACCAATGATAGCGAGCACAGAACAAAATCATACCAAGTTATTCAAAGGAAAACCAGTGTTCCATAATGGAGTTACTATTTACCAATTTGTCTATTAGAGACCTGAACTACTATTCTCTCCAAATCCATTAATATATTAAGCAACTGTGCTACCAAGGCTGTTTAAGTCCATGCCATAACTCCAACGACTTCAAAGTAGAGCTTATTCTCTGCAGGACTGAATTGTTTAAGAAGGAAGAATTTAATACACAAGACCATGTTAAAACTAACAACAAAATACAAACATTTACTAATAAGCAAAACAAACAACACCTTGCTCATTAACTACCAAAGGCTTCAAAGCACTGAGGTTTGTTTAGGTGGCAGACTTCAGATCAAAGCCTGGCTAGGGCTGGTATCTAAACTGGAACACAACCCAGAAGTTCAATCCAGGCCCAAATAAAATTCAAGGCCTTCCTTTCACTTACCCCTTCCAAGCAACACACACTCCACAAACAGAAAGCATCGAGAACATAGTATGTGACTGTTGAACAGTCATTACAAAATTACAGTGACACTTTAAAAGCAACAAAATGCTCCATCAGTTGCTGAATGTCCACATTGCCCAAATACAGAGTCCTTGAAGAACATTTTGACCTGTAAGAGCCTTGTTTTCCTCTGCAATTACATTCATTTGTAGGTCCTTGACATGAGAATTACTGTGAATTTACATCAGTGCAACTAGAAAGTTAAAATCCCCTGAAAGACTTAAACTACAGAATGAAATACTCTACAGATAACATCCTGACAGCGTGAGGTCGTTGTTCAGTCTGACACACTTGTGATGGTACTAAAACAGACAAAAAACAAACTACTTTAAGTAACTGTCCAACTTGTCAAAAAATCAAGTAAAGAACGTTTTACTTCTATATTTGGCTGTATAAAGGCAAACACCCCCCCCCCCCCACCTTATAGCCTAACTTTCATTTGGGTTGAATTCTACTGTGTGAAATAGTGAAATATGTACATAAACCCATGGATCCCTAACTTTCATTTGGGTTGAATTCTACTGTGTGAAATATGTACATAAACCCATGGATCCCACGATAACTGCAGAACCAAAGACTTGGGCTATGTGAACCTACCCAAAACATCAAATAAATCCTGTTCTTTTTCTGCACCAACTCCCTCTCAAAATGAGCACACATTATGAAATTCACTTCTAGAAAATTCCTGTGCTCTCAAAGCATGATAAATGCATTTAGGTTTATCCAATTTTTAAACTGGTGATGCTTCCATAGGTTCCACGGAGTTTTACACCTGACCTCTAACTTTCGGCAGTTTCCCATACAGAAACTTGTCTTGCAATTTAAAACCTGAACTCTCCTGCTCATTTCATGAGGCATTTTGCTGATGTCCAAAGCAAGGGGAACAACCATCCCCAAACTCATACTCCAGGTGCGCACTGCAGCTTTGTACAAACGGGCAGGCAATGGCCAGCGCTGTTTGCTTTTCTTAGATATCCAGGGATGAGAAAAATCAGCTTCAAAAGAAGCCGAACAGAAAATGCGGTATAACTGGGCCTTGGGGGTGAGCAGGGGAAATCACTGTTCAGAGTCTGGAAAATGAGGACGTTTGAGACCATCTTTGTCTCATAAATAGTCATTAATCACTGGCAGTCACTTAGCACAGGAGGTAGTGCAGTGGCAGCCCGGCTACTGTAAAAGAGAAGGCTGCGTGGGGACCTCATAGCAGCTTTCCGGTACCTGAAGGGGGCCTATAGGGATGCTGGGGAGGGACTCTTCATCAGGGACTGTAGTGATAGGACAAGGGGTAACGGGTTAAAACTTAAACAGGGGAAGTTTAAATTGGATATAAGGAGGAAATTCTTTACTGTTAGGGTGGTGAGGCACTGGAATGGGTTGCCCAAGGAGGTTGTGAGTGCTCCATCCCTGGCGGTGTTCAAGGCCAGGTTGGATGAGGCCTTGTGTGGGATGGTTTAGTGTGAGGTGTCCCTATCCATGGCAGGGGGGTTGGAACTAGATGATCTTGAGGTCCTTTCCAACCCTAACTATTCTATGATTCTATGAATTAGATTAGAAATGCTCAAGAGTATGTCATCATAGCTAGAGTGCTACCTGCTAATGGAAACTTTGTTTTGGTTTCAATATTAACAGGGCCTGACCTGGGCTTTTGGGAGCAAGATGACATAATCCTGCTAAGAAGGCACAGACACTACAAACATTGTTAACTACAGAAAGCCAGACAGCCATGAGCTTTTTACACCACTTTATCACTATACTGCTATAAAATATTATCAACTATTTTGATCATATCTCTGTTATTAGAAACAAGACCACAGGGATGATGATCAGCCTGTAAGGCAGAATGCACAGGAATCTCAGCTCCCTCCTATGAGCTGCCACACAGCACACGGATACAGCCATTACTGGCACATGATGTGCCAGAAATACAGACACAAACATCCTCATCTGTATGCACAGAGCTAAAAGAGCAGGATTCAGATGGTTTTACAAGAATATTCATAATCCTCCTCCCGCCGCCCCCTACTCAGCAGCTCAGTCAGAGCCAACTACAGTTATAATTATCACCATAATTATTATTTTAATAAGAACCAGTGACTTATCAAAATATTGCACTGAAGACTTGCACATCTTTTCTTCTAGGACTGCCAAAAAGCTAGTTCATTGCTGAGGTACTGCTCCATGCATGCTGCTAGCAGACAGCACCTCCAAGTTGCTATTTATGCAATTGAGTGACTAAACTCAATTCAAGTGAATGCCAAAGCATAAGCAATTTGAGGCACAGTAGCTATGCAAAGTCTTATTATTCTCCTGGTGTATACACACTAACAGCTTTGTTTACTAGATTTACTCCTCTTCTGCTTGTTTCCTTGGGTTTTACGTACTTTAGGCCAAGTTGCTGAACTTCGATGCCTTAAGGTAGCCACCTGAATCTGTATTTACATATTTAAACATCTGTGTCAGGCACACATACAAAGCTTTAAGTGCATAAGCAAGCCTGTAGGCATCCAAGTCAATATAATTAAGTGCCTAAATTTATCTCCAGCTACCCAAATGTGTACCTCTGCAGGCAACAAGTTGCTATTTTTCATGAGTGTACTTTTTTCCTACCAGGTACTATTAGCTTGACAACAGATTATGTTTTCTTCACATGTTGGCTCAAGATGCCCCCAGTCCCCTCTGCTAACACTCTGTTTCTACACAGAAGTTCAATTTAAATATTCATAACCAGTAGATGTCCCTCCTTTAGCCAGGTACAGCTCCAGGGACACTGCCTGACTGAGGAAAACAAAATTCTTCAGTTACTCTGATAACTGATGCCCTTGGCAGCTGTGAGGCTTGTCTTCAAGAGTGACCAGACGTCCTCCTGCCAAGTCTACAGAACAAACCCATGACAAGGACCCTAGTCACTGCTATGACTTGTGGCTGTATATTTCTGAAGAACCCAAAATTTGCCATGGAAATGTAATTTTTCAGGTTTGCCTCCTACAAAAGGGTCAATGGGATGAATATAGTTTCAGGGAATTAGCTTCATTTTACTCGATATATACATGACCTCTATCGCTTTTTCTCCCAAAAGATGATGTTTAAACTGAACCATATATCCTCCTGAATCAAAAAGTTCAATTATAAAGAACAAAGCTAACTACGAACAGGCTGAGTTTCAAGAACAGAAGACCACTGAAATTCAGAGTGTGGAATCCAAAATTCACCATTAAGAAGGCAGCGAATAGCACCAACTCAAAGAAAAATGCTCAGACTCCACCAACCTAACTGTAAAAGTACATCTGAAGGACAAGCAAAAGCTGCAGTATGAAGTAAAAATGAGTGTCCATGACTCATTCAACCAAATCCAAGTTAAAGTTTGCAGTGCTGTTCAGCTTTGTAAAATTGTTTTAAATAAGCATCCCACTTACTCTCTAATAATAGAACAGCAATAGAACAGTAGCTTGAAAACAAAATATGTGGGAAGTATTCAAGATCTGACCTCAGAGTCAACCACACACTAGTGTGAAATCTTTTTAGCTAACTTTTTTTACTAAACTGATACTCATTTATTGTGAACTTTCATTTGATTACCACCAAAAAAAAAAAAATTATCAAAAAAAAAAAAAGAAAAAGAAAAAAAAAAGAGAAGCCAATTATAGACATGCTATAAATAGTTCATCCCTTGGAGGAATCCTCTAATCATCTCTAAAAATAAGAAGTCACATGACTTAAGTGTCCTGCACTGACCTTTTTGGTACTTCACACAAAAGTATGAACTCAGCAAGGTTACACCATATATAAGCTTAAGCAACATTACAAGTTGCTCAATTTTTTATCCACACAATTCAAAAGCCTGGTCTCTTCACTCAAACTCATTGAAGCGTTCAGTCCTGAATCTGATTCAAAGCCTGGGAGTAACTCCACAGGAAACACAGGCTTCGAGACCACTTTCTGCTTCCAAGTGAAGCCTAGAAACCTCCTTTACCTACCTGAAAACAGCTGGGTAGCCAACTTATAATACTAGCCTCTTCTTGATTTCTTTCTTGACCCATCCGCGCTAATCAATACTTTGACTTATCCCACCCTTAGGCCATACAGTGCCAATCACAGATGAATTTTGATCTGTGAGTAGAAATCAACTGAAGAAGAGTTTGTGGAAGTCCTGTGCTGAACAGGTCCCTGCTGGTAATACTGCAAGTTACACTTGTGACTCTTGTTAAGCACTAGCAGTTATACTTGCTATTCAGCCTGTAAGCTCTTCAAGGCAGGGACCTTTCCTCACATGTGTCTGTATAGCTTCTAGTGCCCAGATGGTGCCATACAAATGAATAATAATTATATTTCCATGTAGACCATTATTGTGCATAATGTAAATTACTTTCACTGATCCAAGAGGAAATCATTTTCTCATTCTGAAATGAAAAGAGAGAGTAAAAATAATGATTACTTGTTTGATGCTATTATTATAACAATAATTACATTTGTGGGTCCAGAATCCTCAGCTGGTCTGTACTGACTTTAATGGAGCTATGCCAGTGCCTGGCAGCTGACAAGCTGGTCCCAGTCTTTGCTGAAAATCTCAAAATATTTCACAAAGACAGATTACTTTAAACCCACACCACTTCCGTGAAAGATGGGAAGTTAATTAAGCACACCTTGAGGACTGGGGAAGAGAAACCACAGACCTGGTATGTGAAGGAATGGATTCCTGCCATAGCAGGGCCATTATCTGAGCATCACTGCCTTGGCCCCCTTCCTTCAGTGAGGCAGAGGAGGCTTTTGCAGAGATTCAGACCTCAAACGAGCTGAATTGCCTTCTGAAGGCACTCATCTCTCTCTATTCAGGCCTTAGACTGCCTGAATTTAGCACCCCACTGTTTGTGAGATTCAGCCCGGGCTTAAGTGCTCCAAAGGGGACAGCCATAATCATCAGCTCCAAACTTAAAATGGACAAATAAAGCTGGAACCTGCCAGGACTTGGCTCATCCAGAGAAAGAAAAAAAACACCAAGAAAACACAATTATCAGACTAAAGACAACTAGTCTGGACAGCCAGTAACTGATAACCCCAAAACTACATCTTGCTTTCAGCAATGTGGCTCTAAACACTTTGCTACAGACATCAAGAGGTTACTGATGGGAGAAGGCAACCAGGACTCTGCCTTTCCCCGCTCCCACAGAGCACTCTCCTGTTCAACATGTACTCTGTGGCACAGCATCAAAGGCCTACCATTACTTAAAAAAAAAAAAAAAAAAAAAAAAGAAAAAGAAGAGGGACTGAGGTTCCCAAGTCTAAAAATCAGATTCAAACCTTTGGAAGTGCTGCTCCTCAAACTGCATTAATCCAAGTAGTTACACATGCCAGCACTGAGGCATCCTGCATGTATTGGTACAGGGATGATCCTGCATCTGCCCAACTAGAAGAAAAAATACAGGACATCGTATCCCATCTAGAGATCCAGTGATGTGCCAGACATAATTTCAACACTGTAAAGAAAAATCAGGAAGTATCTGATTAAAATTAATCCTTGAGGTTACATAATTTGGTTGTTCCTACAAATTAAGCTCACTTCATGCTTTCATTGTACTCCTGTCCCTTGATTATGCACTAATAAGCTGCTGTATCACATATCATGGACTTTCAATGCCAAAGGGAAAAAATATTTAGAAAACTATTTCTCAATACAGCTGAGACATGTGGCAGGTAATGAGGACCTTTTACACCAGAAAGTACTTGTTTTGCAGTGGCTGACTAGAAGTAAATGGGATCTGTATGCCTCCCGTACAACAGCTGGTCTTCCCTTCCTAAAAAAATAAATAAATAAAATGAAAAAGCTTCTCTTTCAAAGGGAACATCTGAAAAATCCCATCATACATCAAAGAATAAAAACCCAACACAACAAAAATACACCAGTGGCCCGAAAAAGACTTCCGATGGCATAACCAATTAACACAGATCCATTTCATATAATACCTTCCCACATCCCCACAGAGAAGATGCTTAACGAGGTAACTGCTGCAGGAGTCCATCAATCTAATCTGGTTCTAATACTCTTCTTAAATAATGCATATATTAGTTCCCTGTTAGTGAAAAGCTTTGTTTGTTTTATTAACATGCGCCCTGTTAAGTGTTAAGACTTCATAAAAATCATTATGCAGCTTCTAGTTGCAGATGTATTGTCTCCCACCTTTCCCATTACAAAATCATTAGTTGCCTCCATTCTCCTTTTCAACTGTTATTAAAGCTGTACTGCAGCATGATTAAGCTCCTGTTAACCAGCAAAACTGTACTTCATGGTCAAGTCAGTACTATGAACCCATTCTCTAGGAAATCTATCATTTTTGGAGATGTAATACCTTAATGCCATTTAATTTTATTCACGACTTAAATTACCTTAACTAAGGTGATTCACTGAGACCAGCAGCTGTACTAACACAAACAAGGACCCAGTTTCCACAGCTTGATTCACAGTGGACTGAAGCTTAAGACATAAATGATTAGGTCACATTGAGCTTCCCTGCACCTTTCAGGTTTGGAAATTTCTCTGAAAACTTTTTTCCCCTTATCTCTTCTGTTCAGAGATGAGACAATTGAGGCCACATGTTTAAATCAACAAGCTACTTCAAGGGGAAGATGTTTAAACAGGTACCATCTGCTTGTGTCATCATATATGGAACCTCTACCTTCACCAGTTTAAGCAAAAAGGATAAATTAGGGGCAAAACTTTTTTTTTTTCTTGAAATCTCGGGTTTTCTGGATCTCAGCAGATTATTTTATGTTTAAGTGCAACTTTGTAAAGTGAACACCCAGAAACTGTAGTGAATCTTCCAGTGGTAGCCCAACTTCTTGCCCAAAGCACAGACTGCTTCCATAACAACCCTGCTACCACCCCACTGCAAAGCTATGCTTTAATGCAGGCACTGTACTGAAACTCTCTTGTTAAATACCTCCCACACAGATAACATACACTGATGCTCGCAAAGGGTAGGTCCCAGGTAAGTGTAGGTCCAGGTTGTGTGTGTGTTTCTGGCAAAACAGCACTGGGAATCTACCTGCAGATCTAAATATTTGGGGGAACATATTCTTCAAAAGAAAATACTCTTGTTTCCAAACCCGAAAACACACAATGCTTCTACTTGATACACAAGGTGACTTTACTTTGGGGAAGCATTTGGAAAAGGCAACAGGAAATATTTGATGGATGGACTTTAGAGAAATTGGGGTTTTTTTCTGCTGTACAATTCAGCATTACAGAGTTGCTGACACTTTTCCTCCAGTTACAACTGATCAGTTTTTATAACTGTTAATGCTGAGTAGAGTAGCAGCTGGATGCCCTTCCTGGTTTCAGTAACTAACAGGTATTACAGAGCTCAAGCACACACTGTAATAACTTTTGGCTTCTTGTTCTTTGACCTGGTGGAGCTGAGCATGCATCTCCAAGAGGTGAGGAACAAGGATAAGAAGAAAGAACAACTAGGAACAAGCAAGAATAAATACAGGCTGCTTGAGCACTTTCAGCTGATGAACCCATTAAGGAGCAGTGGATCCAGCCTCACTGTGCACATATCCAAGAGAAGAAGAAATATCACATTTCCCACCACAGAAATGAAAATTAAGAGGGGAGGCACTATTGATCTTCAGGACTGTCCTTCCTTGATTAACTTTTGACTGGAGTTAAAACAGGTAATCATTACTGTTCCCACACACAAGACTCCCTCTCTTCATTTTACAGTTTTGAACATTTTGAGCTATTGATAGTTATGTTTGGTTGACAGCTGCATGCTGAAAGAAACTCGCCATTTCTTTACAATGAATACACAAAATTTTAGACTACAGAAATGCTGTGATCCCACACCAGCAGGCAAAAGCTGTATTTCACTCAGCTGACACAGTAACAACACACTGGCAATTTTGCTTTATAGTAAACCAGGCACCAATGAACACCTAAGGCATGAAGGAGCATTACGTACCCACAGACACTGCCTTCAATGCCTAATTCCAAGGCAGAAGCCACAGCTGAGTAACGAAAGCACATCACTGCAACACACAACTGCCTCCGTGCAATGCTGGGTGTGAGCTAAGACCAGGGCAGATGCTCTGCTGTCACATCGCCCTCATCACAAGCCACCCTGAAGCAGGGATTTGCATTCCTTCTTCCTACCTTTTGGGTTCCCAAAACACGACACCCACCAACAAGGCCCTTCCACCATTGCTAGCAAGCTGAATTAAAACAGCCTGAGACTAAGCAGCATGCTTAAGGTATTCTTGCAAAAAGCTCTTTTATACTTATCAAAGATAAAGACCCTTACATAAAAATCAACCCATTCTCAGAGGGTAGCTTAATTCTTCCTTGCTTTTGATGTTTGGGTTTTGCTGAATGAATAAAGCTGGTGCAAAGGGTGCTTAACAGCTACAAAAATTGTTGCAAGCACCCACTAACAATACACTTCATACTTCTTTAAAGGTATCTATAAACTGGTTTAATTAAATATGGAATAACTGCAGGAAACTGCTTATGAGTAATGAAAGCTCCAGATGTAGCCGGCCAGGGGATCCAGCCCAGAAGTGTTTTCAGTTGCAAAATAGCTCAATTCAAAATTGTTTCTTCCTGCCAAGTTGGCAATTCATATTCAATTACATGCAGGTATAGTGGCAACATTTTCTACTATAGCACAATGTCATTTTGTTTTCCAAAAGGTATTGCTTATTACACTTATCTGACAGCATTTAATAAAAATCTAAATACCTCTTAAACACCTGTTTCAAAGGATTATGGTTTCTTTTCATAATGACAAAAATTATAAAATCCTCACACCACTTAACTTAGGTGCAGTTTCGTAAAGTCAAATACGCAGCACCATTTCAGTCATATACATAGGCCAGAGACAAAGAAAAAATCCTAGATAAATAAAACCACCACAACCTCATCCAGCAACTTTCAGTCATAGGTTTGAGGAGCTCTATCTTTTCCAAAGAGTCCAAAATCCAGTTCACATAACTATTTAGCATAAGGGCTCTTAGAAAGGCAGTTAGCTGGGTGCCCACGTGTTAAAGACTCTCCAAAGTGAAAAAAAGTGATCAAGGACAAGTCACAGACATTCATTGGCCTTTAAAGAAAATACTCCTCAAAGATGTATTAAAACACACCACTCCATTAACAGAGCAAAGACACATTAATATTCTTTTTCTGTTAGAATGCAAGAATATTTGAAAAAAATCCTTGGAGAGTCTCTCAGATGCACTTAACCCAAAGACACTTGGATATAATGGGACTGCTGTATTCACACCAGCCAGCTTCTTCAACTGTTGCAAAACAATCTGACATACACAAACTATGGGAAACTTGGACGGAGAAGGGTAACTTTGCTCATGTTACATAAATCACACTGTAATGTGGAAACAAAGCAACAGGGGAAAAAAAAAATATTCTTTCACTAATTCCATACTAATTGCATTAAACAGCAATCTTCCCCATGAACTGAGCTGAAATCAAAACCGGGCCTACCCCAGAGACAGACAACATAGGTAAGATTAGATAAATTTACATATCAGGAGCACCTGAGAACTTCACCTACCAATTTAAGCAAGCTGCCAGGTTGTTAAGGCAGAAATCTGCACAAATCCAATTTCCCTCTCACTTCTCCACCAAGCACACATTTTAATCAATAGACGGATGCTTAAGCGTGGGGTTTTCTATTCTGACAAAGTAATTTTAAGGCTGGTGACCGCTTCCCCGGTTTGTAGATTAAGCAAAGCCGCAAGTACCATAAAGTCATCTTGAAGAAGTATTGCCAAATCACCTCTTGACAAAGCACTTTGTCAAGCACGCTGCCACTTGTCTTGAGCATTGTTGTTTTTTTTAGTACCAATGTCAGACATGGTAGGACAGCCCCATATGATCCACACTAGTCATTAGGTAACAAGGGGAAAATAGGTACACTCAGCATGTGCTTTAGAACACGTTTTCTATTCAGAACCCTAGTGCTCCATCTTTAGGTCTTCGATCGAATCTGTATGCACAAAGGCATGATTCATAACTGCCAGAATCAAAATAATCATATTCTGTGTCTGCATGTCACCAGCACGCAAACAATCAGCTCTCAGCTCTGAACTTGGCGTTTGCTCCAGCACACCGGGCGCAAACCAGATGCTGTGCCAGCACATTTGTAAGACAACTGCTAACAGTACTCACTCTGACACTGCCCTGGAGCCCACAGAAGAGAGTTATTTCCTAGAAAGCCTGGGGAGCTGGGGAGCAGGGTTGGAGCGCCAGGTGCCACCCTCCCAGTCCCTGCCTGCCCAAGGACCGGGCACCCATCAACCTTCCATAACCTACAGTGGTGAGACCAAGGAAAAAAACTGGAGGAGAATGAAAGAGAAAAGAATAAAAGCCTAGACAGATAGGAAAAAAGGCAGAGAGCTGAGTACTGGAGGAAAAAATAGTGGACTCTGAGCAGTTACATTTATGAACACAGCAAGTACCAAGGTAAGGTTACATGTAGAGACAAAAATTGAACTCGGTAAGCAGAAATGTTAATTTTCACATCTAGAAAGCACAGCAAGATCTGCGCACAATGGATGGGTATGTACTGCCTTTCAGGAAAGTTGTCCCAGATGTCAATGATGGAGCACTCGTGTGCCCAGGGCATAGTCCTCTACAGCCTTTCCGTGACTGAAACACCCACAGTCATTTGTGAAGGCAAATCGCCTCTGAGCCCCAAGCTCTTGCTTTCTCTCTCAAGACGTAAACAGAAATAAAGAACCAGGCAAAAATACGCACGCATACTTTAAGAGGCAACACTTATTTAATGTAAGCCTACTGATAAAAGAATTACATGAGTGAAAAATACTACATGCCGGTAGTACATATAAATGCTCATTTCTGAGGTTTGCATTAACTGACCAAGAACCTGTTCATTTGCTTTTTCACGTGCCTATTAGAAAATTCAGAAATGCAACTGGCAATAGGGCCAACTCTGCAACCCCGCTGCGGTTCCAGGCCCGAGTCAATTAAATGAAAACTGGGGAGCGTGCAAAAGGAACTGGTAAGAGATGGGGCGAGGCGGCAGTTTCAGTATCCTTGAGTTTTTAGCGGTTAATAAACTGATTGCATTAGATTTCATTGCCTGTCACCTACTGGGCCTGAGAGAGCTGTGCAATAAAGAATAGCGCCTGTGCAGTTTTCAGGTGGAAAAAACAAAGTAGCAGTAGAATAAATCCTTAGAAAGGTATCGGGCAGTGAAGTTCGGGGATGCTGGAGCGCCCGCCGCGGGCAGTGCCGGAGGGGCGCCGGGCAGGACGGGATCCTGCCGAGCCATCCCTGGCGCTGCAGCCGCAGCCCCTGGCCGCTGGACGTGCAGCAGGACCCCGGCCGCGGGTGGGAGCCCGCACGGCGGGACCAGACTCGCGCGGCGGCGTGAGCGCCTACACGAAGCAGGGGTACGCGACCCCGGGCGACCGCGTCTCCCTTCGCCCCAACTTCCGCGACCCACCGGGGCAGTGCCCTCCGCACAAGCGCGGAGAAATGCCGTGAGACCGGTGCGGAACGGATCACCCCTCTCGGCGCCCCCGCCCGCTCCTACCATCGCCTTGCCGTACGGGGCGGCGGGTCCGCGGCGCTGCGGGTGCACCCGCTGGTCTCCGCCGTGGTCTCGCTTCTCGCGGCCGGCGGCGCCGCCGCGCTGCTCCTCGCCGGCATCGAGGGAGGTGAAATTCCAGACAAGGAGGGTCTGCAGGAGCAGCACGGTGAGCGCCGCCACCAGCGCCGAGCGGGAGCGCCGCGCCAGCCGCCGGGCACACGGAGCGGCCACCATCTTCGCTGCTGCTGCTGCTGCTGCCGCCGCCGCGCTCCCGAGAGCCGCCGCATCCGCCGCGGCACGGAGTTTTCAGCCGGGCAGAGCCAGACGTCAGCAGGAGGAGGGCGGAGGTGGGGAAGGAGGGCGGGCAGGCGGAGGAGGTGTGCGCGGCGCGTGGGGATGGGGAAGCCGGCGGGGAGCCCGGGCGGCGCGGCAGCCCGCGGCCGGGCCAGCCCGGGGCGAGGGGTGGGGTTGGCGGAGGAAGAGGAAGGAGGTGGGGGGTGGGCTGGGGGCGGAGGAGGAGCGGCGGCGGGGGCTGCTCTCGCTGCTGCTCCCGGCGGGCGGGCGGGCGAGCCCCGGTCCTGCGTGAGGGGAAGGGTCCGGGGCGGGGCGGGGCGGGGCGGGGCGGGGCGGCTGCGCGCCTCCCGGCGGGCGGGGAGGGGGCGGCCAGCGCAGGGGCGCGCGGCGACTGCCATCTTCTGAGGGAAGGCTGCCGCGCGCCGGCACCTGGCGGGCGGGAAAGCCGCCGGCTCGCACCCCGTTCCCGTCTGCCCCCGGCCCTGCCGTGCCCGCGGGGACGCGGGTGCCCGGGCCGTGCCCCGTTGTACGTGCTTGTCTTTTGACCGGCTTGGAGCCCATTCGTGCAGCGCTGACCTGCGCCGTTTCGGAGGGGAGCATTAAAAATGGCCGCAGCAAAAAGGCGGCGAGGCTGGCGCTCCTTCATGAGAGGTACATCTGTCGGTAAATCACCAGGCTCCACAGCGTGCCGTCAGCGCTGCATATACTCATTCATTTCCCTGCCAGGTAGCAGCTGAGCAGTTTTTACTTCTGACCAGCTGTTACTCCGACCCCTCTAAAGCAGACCCAAGCGTAACACTCTGAGAGGCCTGAGCCCATGTGCGGTTTGGTTGCTTGAAGCATCGGTCTACCTTGACGAGACACTGTTTCCGCCATCTGAGCACCAGCCTCCATGTACTACGCTGGCACAAACCGTTTCATGAGCAAAATTGGTCCAGATTCCCCAAGACAGACTTCTTTCCTGAAGCCAAAGCGTCACTGGCAGCATTTGGCCTCACTGGAGTGAAAGCGAGAGCAAGGTGCAATCTCCACAGCCCTGTGAGGTTTGCAGGTACCAGGCCCAGGTGCAACGTGACTGTAATTAAATGCCCACTGTCTCAAAAGTGTACATAATGGATGGCTTCAGTGGCCTTTTTCTCCCATACTAGCATTGGCTTTCTAATCTGAAAGATCTCATTATCTGATGATAGTAATAAAGTAGGGAGTTGGGGTTTTTTAATCTGCCTGCACGGTGCCTCTTTGTGTAAGCCTAATTCCACTTTACAAAGCAAATACAAAGGTAAAAAATAGTATCTTCTGATAAGAACAGCTGCTTTTCTAAATGATAGCCAAGTAGGATTTGCACAGACCAGGATTTTGTTTGCATTGGAAATGCTTTAGTTTCTGATCTGGAGAACAATGAAGGAAGTAGCAAGATTCAGAAGCATCCTTTATTAAGGGAATGTTCCTCATGGGCCAGTGAGGCTACAAATAAAATTTCAGAGGATTTATCTTTTGTGGCAGTGGTACAGAAGGAGATGAAGTGTGCTGCAGGTAGTGGCAAGAAGCATTGTGCAAGTATTTAGGTTTATAGAGGAGGCTTGGGAAGTTGACTGGTAATTTTTATTCCAAAACATCAAGTAATGGGGCATTATAAATACACTCCAGTAAATCTGCTGACATAGTAAGTGCTTTCCTCTTCAAAAGGAAGTTGTGGTCTTAGCATGTGGTTGTCCCATGTAGCCTGCCCCTGGACTTTTAGAGGGCAGGAGGTGCTAAAGGAGCCAGAAAAAAACAGACTTTGAACAGGCCAAATCACCAAGAGCTCTGAAAAGCCACAGACCTCAGGGCCTGACTCTGATCCTGTGACCCTCATTGTGAAGTGGGAGACACATACAAACGGACGCCCTAAAACTGGCAAAAAGCCCTAAAAGTAACATTCAAGATGGGCAATGTTTCAGAACAGGACAACACTGCTCTCTATAAAAGGAGCACAGCAGTAATTATGATCAAATTGTGATCCATGTTCCTTAGAATTTTTATGACCTATTCAAAAATTTCCTGCACATATTCAAGAGGGAAGTTTTATACTGGAAAATGTCTGAGCATTTTCCTAATCTCTGTATATAATTACTGTGACTGATAAGGCAGTGAGGAACAGCAGTGCATACTTAGTCTCCCGTGTGTCCTACTGAAAGATGTCTGGAGTGCAGATTTGTATCCAAACCACAATAATTTATAGGCCATAAAAATCTGCGTCTTCAGTGTAAAGTCAGCCCTGTGTATGGGTGGGAGCCTCAGCATGAGATGCTTCTGCAGTGAGAGAAAAAGCAGAGCTGGGAGAGGAGCAGGCTTCCTCTCTGACAACATCCTCCTTTCCTTGTATTTATAGAGATTATGTAAAATCTGGAGAGTGCAGTAGGTATGGTATTCATTTTTAAAACCGTGCTACGACCAATGACTGCAAACTGCTCAAAACATCCTTCTTCTGTTGCTACAGAAAACTGCCAAATAGAAGTAAGAAGGAGGATAATTGAACTGTTTTTTTTTCTGTGCTGATTCAAACTGGAAAGTAAAAAGGACAAAGCTGAGCTTGAGAATTTGAAGATGGGAAAAAAAATCACAAAAAAATGAAAACTAAACTGTACAAATCCTAAGAACAAACTAAAATCAGAAATTACAAAAAAGTTAAAACCATAAAATGAACTTTTCTGACTATCACATTCATGAATAACGACAGCTCAAGTGAGCTATGTAGCATCAGAAAATATTTAATCTGGTTACACAGAAGACATTTGAGAGAGTTACCACTAAAAATTCCTTATGTTGCCCACATTACATGAGTCTATCAGTATCTAGCAGAAAGTATGCAAGAGAAAAAACAGATCTGATTGCTAATAGACAGGTAGTATTATTATTGCACTAAACTGTCAAAGAGATGCTAGGTGACTAGTGTGACATGGCTAATTTGCTGTAAAATCCTAGCAGATGATTGGCTTAAATATTTTTTACCTCTGCACAGGTACGTAATTTCAGCCTGGGTGTGTTTGAGTTGCACTGGGTATCAATCTTACTTACTTAGAATGATGTAAAAAAAGAACCATCCTCTGTTCCAGTAAAATTTTTACTCTGATCCACTTAGCTAGGTTTACCTGTTATAAAAATACATTTCCTCTCCCTTGCAGTGTAGAAATAGTCTAAAACTGCATCAAGTTACTAAACTCCCTACAAAGAAATAAGTGAAGTTGAGAGCAATGTTAATAAGCAATATCTTTTCCTCTACTTTGAAGAGCTTACAGTCCATCTGGTGAGCAAACACCATCAGGCTTATCAGAACTCCAACTCACAGGCTGACTCAGAGGCGGTTAAGAAGCACATTCTGTAATCAGTGAAAGACTAAGCTATTTCAGAGGGAAGATTTGTGCCGTGCCAGTCTGTCTGCCCATCCGTTGGGACAGCTACATGCCATGGGGCTCGCTCTGAGCCCACCGACCCACTCCACAGCCCTGTCACCATTAAGATCACCAGGCCTTCCCACTCCACAGCCCTGGCACGGCAGATCTCATTCAAGGCCTTCCCAGCCAACAGCAGCCCAGACCCTTGTGTGAAAGGGACTGTGCAGAACGCCATCAAGAGGAGCAGGAAGAAGCCTTTGCAGAAGGAGGATGACCAGGTTCTGGGGAATGATAAGAAAGGAAGAGAAGGTGGAAGTGGGGAGTTAGCAGTTGAGCCACGAGAAGCCAAACATGCCCCTGCCTCTCTCATACCAGATGCTCTGAAGAGGGACCTTGTCTTGCACTGCCCAGAGGAGTGCTCAAACAAGAGGTCATGCACCTCTTCCGTGAGCTCCCTCAACAAAATGTACACTGCCAGGATCCCTGGCTCCAAGCCCAATGCCATCACCAGCTCCCACAGCTCCAGCTGGAGCCTCCTACAGTTGATGAACAGAAGCGGTGTGAGTGTGTCCCCAGCCCAGCATTCTCCTGCTCCCAGATGCCAGAGTGGCCTCTCAAGAAAGCCAGGGAAGAGCAGTTGAAGCATTTTAACACTTCCACTCCCGTAAAACTGGACAAGGAGCTGCAGACAGAGAAGGCAGTGGAGACACCAGCTGAGAAGCAGCAGAATTCCCCAAGCCCAGCGTATGATGATGGTGCACTTAAACATCGGTGTGTTACCAGCATCATTCTCAGACTAAAGCCAAAACACAGCACTGTACCAGCTACGAGGAAGAAAAATAACTGTTACAGCTGGAACCAGGACCCAGACATGTCCCTATCACATCAAAATTTAGATTTCAGATGTGTTATCAGGGTGAAGAGGGAATAATACGTATCTGGGAATGAACTGATTTGTCTAAGGATAGGTATCTTTATTATACTCAAAAGAAAATCTGTGAAGAATCCAGAACAATTAGCATATTTGTGTATATTCCAATGATTTTAAAAAATCACAGCACTTAAGGAATGTACCTCAGAAACCAGGCCACAAGCATGAGCAGTGTTTTAGGAGTAATCTGTAGTAGTATTAGAAGTACCTTCGTGAGGTTTGGGCTTCTCCCCTAAAGTAGCAAAATCTGTTTCTTCTTTTCCTTCTATCAGCAGCCAGAACAACATATGACACCTGATAATTTTGGCGAAGCATTGTGCATATGGAGGACATACACCAGCCTTGGTGGTCTACACGTCAAATCTGAAAGAGCAAAACAAGTTAGAGAATTACTCTTTGAGAATTTCAGTGTCTGCTCTGCAACAAGTTCCCAGATTGCTGATTCTTGTTTTTAAACACTGGTGCATTGCTGTAATTTAAAGGTACGGAAAAATGTATCTTGATTTTTTGGTTTTTTGGAACCATAGCTCCATCATTAATTTGCTCTGTTCTCCAGTTCAGTCATTTTATGGTTTACATATACATTCTTCACCATGCAGGTATACTGTACCATGAATATTCACTATTCCATCTCTTCATAACCAAGCCCCAAGATTCCTTGTTATGTACTCATTTTTATATGTAGCTACTCTCCAAGTGAGTTATAAAAGCCAGGTTCTCGCTTAGCATGCACTGGCAGAACTAAAGTCAACAGAGGTGTAACCATTGTGTGCAGGAAATGCCTTTAGTTCTGGTGGTTTTATAAAATCTGAGATTCCAGCAAGCCATTTCTTAACCCACTCTTGTTCCAATTTGCTACCTAATGGTTTGCAAGTGCAAACTGGTGTAAATGTATGTGCAAATGCCAAACTCTTAGCACAAGCATGTCACATTTCATTCTGGTAACAGTATCTGTAGATTAGTAACAGAAATAATCCTTATTTTTCACTTCTGGCGCTGTAGTCAAAGACAATACAAGGAGGTATTTTTCTGTGTTCAGTTTATCTAAAGTATGTAGTATGTATGTAGAATATATATTACTTCTTCCTTCTAAGAGATGGATTTGGTTCAGAACCTTGGCATATGCTCCACTTCAGAAAGCAAAGTGGAAGAGTTATTTCCTTGAGCATCACACTAAAGCATCCCCTTTTCTTTATAATCTCTTAGCATATATAACCTTTTACTACCACTGAGTAGTAAAAGGGGAAATGTCTGAGGGGAAATGTCACGTATCTGTACTTTATATACAGCCCTCAGTGTTGCAGCAGCTTTTTCTATCAACCAGTGGTCAAGGATAATCACAGAAGGATTGCCCATCTGTTCTTGCCATGTGGCATTCTGCCTTCAGTAAGGAGATACTGCAGTTCACAGCTTCCTGCAATTCTTTTTCTGAGGTTCTCTCATTAACTAAAAATTGTATTAATAACCTTCTGAGTTACTACGTTGCAAAGTCTGGAAGACTCGTGAAGGTGACCTGCTTTGGATTATTTAAGTTAGAACCAGGCACTGACCTGTTGCAAACAGCACTTGGTTTAGATGCAGAAAGAACTGGCTTTCATTCTGAGGTTTGTCCTTTTTTTTTTTTTTTGTCTTACCACTTGATGGCAAAAGACATGTGGTACCCAAAAAGGGAAAATCAAAGTGGAAGAGAAGGGAAAAGGAGACTTTTTCACAAAGTGACCATGTGGACTGTGTTTGCATGTTTGCCAGTTTTTCAAAACACCAACAGTTTTTTAGCTGTATTTATTACAATGACATACCAATGCAAAGTTGTATGTAGAGATTTCTTTCACTAGTCATCTGCAGCATTTTAAATGTCTAAACTTTTACTGAGACATCACTATCATTTGCTGTAGAAACAATAATCAGAAAGGAAACAAACTTTTTAAAGATTTCAGAACTCTTTCATTTTGCCTAATACTGAAAAATACAGTATTTTAAAGACAAATAAAGGGTTTTTTCTTAACCTTCTGATACAAGTTCATCTGTAGCAGTGAAACAGTGAGGCTGTTTCATAAACAGGGCCATTTTGTGGTAACTAATTTAATACAACTTTTTATGTCAGGGAACATTGTTTATGATATTATGTCAAACATAGTACTGGCAGCTTCCACAGATCCTTGCACCCCAGCAATGTACCTGTGGCCCTTGACCACACTGGGTAGTCCCACAGAAGACGACATGTGCGGGTGGAGCTGCCAATGAGGGACAATGAAATTCTGCTGAACTTCTGCGCAAGTTCTCCAAACCCTTGAGCCAAGTTGCCATGGGGTGAGGATGGAGGGAAGTGTGAATGTGCTGTTTCCCCCTGGGTGAGAGGAACAGAACAGGTAGCCTGCATTTCCTGCTGAGAAAAGCAGTCGCAAAAAACTGCTTAGCTGTAATTTGGGTGCTATAAGAAAAGGAAGTATTTAGACAAGATACTTGCTGTGCCTTGAAAGAAATACAGTTTGGGGAGGAATAACATACAGTCCATGTATGGCAGAGATGACTGTTGTAAACAATCGGATTTCTCTTTTAATAGCTTTTGAATTAATAGAACTGGTTACACGCTGTTACTGGATCAGAAGATTTTGTAAAGGTGTCCAATCTTTGACAATTAGTCTAATTTTTAACAGTTCAAGCACTGACTTTTATCTGTGCCCCAGATCTTCCATCACAATGAAAACTCCCCATAAGTAGGACCAAAAGATACAACATTCATTGAGAATCTAGAAAACATACTCCTCTACGGAACAAGTTCCCATCTTTGCAAGACAAGAAGGCAGGTTCTCAAAATCCTATGAAGGCTGAGGAGCCAGAGGAGAATCCTCATGAGCTAGCTTACAGCAGTTTTACAGTAACAAACAGCAGAAGTATCTTGAAATTATCTTCTCCATCTGTATAGTTTTGGCCTCATAATGATTTCTGCTTTGATAAACTTAAGGACTAGGGGGAAAAAGAGCTGGTAAACCAATCTGTCCACATCAGCAGCATCATACAAAGCATACCAGCTGCTTGTGCTGCTGACCATAACTAAGCAGTGGCTACAACATAGTGACCACTTGCACACACATGTAATCAGTGGTGTGTTTGCTGGTTTGGGTGCCTGCAGCTGCACAAATTAAGTACATACAGAGATGGTTAAGTTACACCACAGTAGAGCACACACTGTTGTAACCACCTTTAAAGAAAATGTGTTTTAGTTCCCATAGTCATGGCTCCATCAGTTCTGAAAACTGCTGTTTATCTCGTGTAAGAGCACTGCAGATGTGTTGACTCTCCAGCAAGAGTCACTGGAGGTAGTGGCTTACTGCTCTGTGGTCTCACTAAGGGAGATTATACAAATGGTACTAAATCCTGCTGCTTCTACTTCTTTCAGGTCTACCTGCTAAGATTAAGACACTTGTATGACCTACTTGTAGGTCTACTTTTTGGATAGTACAGGTTCTTGCCATGACAACTTAGTACTGAAATTATTGGTTCCTCCCACACATTTATCATTAAATTGTGGGTACAGCACATATCTAACTAGAGAACAGTCTGCTCTGAAAGGCCGAGAGGTGTTTGCCACAAAGGACAACTGCTCTGGCAGTGATGCAACATGCAGGAGATACCTACTTTTCATGTAAGAACTCAAACAATACACTCCCCCATAACCCACCATAGGTGTGTAATTCATGTGCTATATTGAAGAATTACTCCAATATCTAGATGTTTTTACAAGCAAAATTAAGGCATGTACATGCATAGGCATTTTTGAATAGACAAATAGATGGCATGGGTAAAACACCTTAGCTCGCAGAATACAGATTGGGGGTTGGAATTAAATTACAACAGTTTGCCCCAGGAGTGACATTAATAAGTGTTACATCTTTTGTAAAGGCAGAGAAGATTTAGAAAAGAAACTAAATATTATTCAATAAAAGGGAAAATAAGTAAGTAGACCCTACAGTGATTACATTGTGCTCGTAAAACAATTCACGTATATTCCCATTGTATCAAAGTCTTTGACACTAAATTACAGTATAAAATAAATTATTCAGGAAGTTCATACAGCAAGTTATTTGTGTATAATTTGCAAGCCACCTTTAAGATCAAACAAAATGTTAAGAGATGGTGAATATTAATTCTGAAACACGTAGTAAATTTTGACAACGCATAAATGACCCAATTCAATACAATCTACGTTCCCAGCAACGTGACTCATACAATATATGGTTCTCTTCTGCCTAGAATGGTTTCTAATGTGTAGTTGCAATTTCGTGTAATAGTGGGACACACCTTTCTTGGTGATCAGTGAAACCGAAGTTTTGCATTAGGTTTTTCTTTTCCTGAAGAACTATTGCAATAAAATATTTCAGAGGTCTTATGACCTAAATAAGCACCTGAAAATTCCTGTAAATTACAGAATTTGGCCACAACCCAGAAAAGCACTTACTGACTTGTATGATCCCACTGAATTGGTGGCATATGCAAGGGCTTCAAATAAAGCACGCACAAACTTTGATGAGTGAAGGCCTTACATAACAATGCTATGCAAATCAGTTTGAAAATACTCAGAAACCAATCTTAGCTTAAAACAATGTAACCACTGAGCAACAATGATTAGGCTCTTTTTTATTTATTTAATGTAATTGTAAAATAATTGTACACGTTTTTACGTTGTCCTACCTGCATATTCAAAACATTTTTCAGGTTGCTGTTCACTAGTAGGTGTCTGGAAATTGATATGGAACACGTTGTTGTCTCTGGATGAGCTTTGCCTGTGGCTGAACTAGGAAACAAACCACCTAGCTCAACAAAAGCTTCTCTGCTTTATCTGAGGAGATTCACTTCTTCTGCAATGCAGGTCTATGAAAGAAGACCTCAGAGAAGTGGAATAGGGAGGGGAATTGGCATCCTTGCATCTCCTTGCTTAGCAGTGGCCTGCTAAGCTTTTGCTTAGGAAACTAGTTTCTATAATTTGTTTGGGTAACAGTAAATATCATCACATTTCATAAGAGAGGTGTATTTGTACACAGGTCCCATGGTGACATCCAGACTGAGAGCTAGCCTACTCCATAGTTGGAACATTCAGAGAGTACTCTGGAAACGTTCTGATAAGCAGGTCCACAGCATAGCCATGATTCCAGATCTGTTTTCCAGCACTGCTGCTGCTCCAGGAAGCAGGATATAGCTGACTGTTAACACAGATTTTATGCATGCATGTGCAAGCCGTTTGTTTTAATATATAGCTCTACATTTAATTTGTAAAGCTATTGCTAAACCATTGTTGCAAATACAGAAAGAGCAGACTGCAGCTAGCTGGTAGCTTGGGCTGACTGCGTTTCATAGCCTTTATCTTTTCCCCTCACTTTGCACACAACTGCCATCATCACAATTATCTGTTTGCATCTCAAAAGGGATGCCAAAGATGAAGCTGGAGTCTGACCCCATCTCCTTTTGGATGGAGCCTCCTCAAGTCAGTCCTAAGCCACTGGGTTAACGGCAGAGTTAAAAACAGACTTTTCCTCTGGATTTAGTACATAACTTTTCTGTGACTAAACAAAGAGATTTGTTTGATGTACAGTCAATCTGACATCTGTTTTAATCATTAAAGCATAAGTAAAAAGCCAAGGTACATTTGTTAATGATCGGTTACTATTTATAAAAAATATTTAGGTGAAGAAGGTAATGGCTTGTTAGCCAGCAGAGAGGCTCTAGGTTTCTTCTCAATCAGTTAGATACATGCAGATCTCATACTTCTATTATTACTTCTTCAACCCCAGTCCTTAACATTCACAGAACTGTTGATGAGACTGTAGCTGACCCTATACAACACTGAAACTTCTCAAATGGCCACGTTCCTGCCTGAAAACTGAACCCACAAATTTGGTAGCTCATTTTGCTAAATGTACTACATTGAAATACATTCTTAGTCAGACTTTGATTTACCTGAGCACAGATGGAAAATGCAAATAGATCTGTAACATTTATTTTTAAGCCACATGTTGTGAAGTAGGAAGCATATTATGCATTTCGTGCTTTAGTCTCTCCTTTGTGCTGCACATAATTGGCAGAGCTTTTCAGTGAAAAACTATCTGGCCAAATTCTCTTACAGCCTCATGCTCTACAGAAATCTGTCTTAGGTTAATCTATATTAGGAATAATATTCAAGTTGACTCTGTGCTAGTATAAAAAATGTGTTTAAAAACCTCTAGCAGATACAATCCTTTTTGCCTGACTTCGTTCCCTTCTGTTGTTGGTCTCTCAAGGGATTTCTATCAGAGGAGTTAAGTGATCTATACTGAGGTTTCAAAGGCAAAGATAATAGGAGCTCTGTTCGCGGGTTAAACACTTAGCTGCTTTAATACAAGATGTGTAGGAGCAACCCCTAATGACATTCAAATCTTGTTATTGCTGTGCTTCAATGTAGGATGTACTTGGTTTTGTGGCTGCAAGAAGCAACTGTCAGAGATGACTGTAAATCCCGAACAGCAAATAAGTCCCATAGCATGTAGAAATGATGCCTGATTCTGTTCTTAAAGCAACATGTATCTCTGGACTTCACCATGCTTGCTCCTGACTTACACCAGTTCAAGTGAAATACTGCTATTTATAGATACGGTGGCTGGTACCGTATCTATCACTGTGTCTCACTGTAGGGGCATCAGCTCTTAACATATTGGCATAAAATTTCTAATCCTTTGCAAAAGTCTGCTGCCTATTCACAGTGTCAGTATTCATAGTATTCATCGTATTCAGTATATTCTGGTGTCAAATTTCTCTTCTGGCCTCTAGGGCTTGCAAGCACCTCCCTTGCCTCCCTCCCCTTCCCCCCCCCCCCCCCCCCCAACTAGCAAATTTGCTAATACTGTGGAAAAAAGCCAAGCTTTCTTCCAAAGAAACACAGATTCTAGCCAAGTACACATTAAATAATTTAACTGCTCTCTATGCCCCTGAAACCTTATGAACTGCCTTTGCCGCAAGGAAAAGTGGTAATAGACACAGATCCAGAGCCATATCACAACAGGCTTGATTTTACTCATTAATCCATCAAAGAAGTTAAGCACAAGTATGAGAAATCTAAGCAAAACATGAAGAGGGAGCTGCTTGAAAGCCAGACTCATATTCATAACACAAAAGCTAGCTAGATTAATGGATTAAGAGGTCTATTGATATTAGTTCCATTTGTTCCACACAAAGAGTAAGGGATTAGGAAAAAAGTTAAGACTAGATCAAGAATGAGTAGTTGATTAAATAGTATTGTAAAGATTATTGCTAATTAAGGCCAAGGTATTTAAATGGGCACAAGTGAATCTGGTGTCCAAATTCCACTGAATTTCAGTAGATGCTGAAGCATGTAACAAATTTAATTCTCTGTGAAGACAATGATGTACACCTTGCTGCATAAGCAATGTTAACATGGTATACGAAATGGAAATACTGGCATTTGATAGCCATAGAGAAATTTGGGTGTTTTAAATGCAAATTAACCTGCTGAATGACCACAGGCGTTTTCTCAAAGTGTTTGAGGTGTGAATAGCCTTCCAAAAGGCTGTACCACCCAATCAACTGCAATCACTGCACTGCTTAAATAACCTCAAGTGCTACCTGATTTGATGATGATGAAAGGAATCATTCTACCATATGAGCTCCAAAATGCAGAGGAAGCATTCCAAAGATATAAGCACAAGATGCAATGGATACTTGCAGATCAAATACAGGAGAAATTCATAGTACTGCATTTCTGTCCAATTTGTCATTTCTCATCTGTCATCACTAGCTTGGATTATGATTAATTTATTTGGCATTTGTGTCATTATAAACAAAATATTTCGCTAAAAATTAAACATGATGAAACTAGACATCATATAGATTTTAGATTTGGTACGAGTCACAGTCAGTACCATTAACTCAGAACAGGTCCTTAATCTGGTTTTGCTGTCCATAGTGTAGTCAAAAGAAGTTATTTAAGCGCTTCTTCCATCTATCTCTCACACAATTATCAAATTCGATATGTTTGTTCAAATAGCAAAGTCATCTCCTTACAAACAATAGATGGGAATTCATTTGGAAACAGTTATAGTGCTTTTAAATTACCTGGTGTATATAGATTTTATTTTTATTACCACATAAGTGAGATGGAATCACCAAGTTTATCGTAGACTAAGAGCACACATAGGACAAGTTAATGTAATTCAGCTGATGCACAGTAAATTTCAAGATGAAAAGTTACGCTGGACTAAACTCAGGTGTAAATTCACATTACTATTTATAAGACTATAATTCCTGCAGAGATAACAGGGTCTTCTATTTAAGGTGTTTAGGGAAATACCTTAACCACACTGACAAAGTCAGCATGGATAGAGAGCGTGTGACTGATATACTGATAAAACATTCACACACATAGAAGTCCCCTTTGAAGATACAGCCAGGGGCACACTGCTGGCCTGGGCACTGGGCTGGAGTCATCTACCCATCCAGCTGTCTGTGGGACATCAATGTGTCATCAAGGCGAGCCACTTGTCACTACTCCCTGATGGAGATAACTCTACTGAATACATTTACAGGAGCACTCCTACAGTTCTTCACGCAAATTTGTCTGAGCTAGCTCAGACCTTCAATTCAAAAACTTTTTAAACTTGCCCAGTTGGCTCTGTCAGAAGGCACTGTCACAAACTTCAGAGTGGTAGTAAAGAGCATTTAAGGACGATGTCCTCAGCCTCTGACACACCTGGATTGGGAAGGAAGTGTGTCATGGTTTAAGCCCAGCCAGCAACAAGAACCATGCAGCCGTTCACTCACCCACCCCCCCATCCTCCCCCTGCTCCCGGAGGGATGGGGAGGATAATTGAAAGAATGTAACTCCCACAGGTTGAGATAAGAACAGCCCAGTAACTAAGATATAACACAAACCACTGCTGCTACCACCAATGATGATAATGATAAGGGAAATAACAAGGGAAGAGAATACAATCGCCCACCACCTGCCGACCGATACCCAGCCCAACCTGAGCAGTGATCTAGCCCTTCCAGGTAACTGCCCCCCAGTTTATATACTGGGCATAATGTGCTGTGGTATGGAATACCCCTTTGGCTAGTTTGGGTCAGGTGTCCTGTCTCTGCTTCCTCCCGGCTTCTCCTCCTCCCTGGCAGAGCATGAGGCTCAGAAAGTCCTTGGTTAGAGTAAACATTACTGAGCAGCAACTAAAACCATCGGTGTTATCAGCGCTGTTCCCAGGCTGAAAGTCAAACCCACAGCACTGCACCAGCTACTAAGAAGGAGAAAAATGACTGCTACTGCTGAACCCAGGACAAAGTGGAAAACAGTGAAAAAAGCAACTCCTCCTTGGGTTTCTACATGATTGTGCAAAAGGGCTAAAAAAAGCATTTAGTGTTACTATAGAAAAACAGAAACCAGTACCCTGAACAAGGAGGAACCCTTCTAGCTCTGCTGCTGTTTGTCTCACATTGCCATTTGGTTCCTCTTTTGGATTAGTCTGTGAAACATCATCATTGAGCAAGCATAATAAATAAGACCTGACAACAAGAGCACAAGTATCATTGAAGCTATCAACAATCTTTGGAGGAAAAAGCCCTGTACTCTTTGTAGACCCTCAGGAAATAACACCTACCTACTATCATGTTAGTCTTTTAGAGAAGCCTCCGAGGTTGGCTTTCTTTACCAGTAAGACAAGATACTGTTTACACCACTGTAACTGCATGTCAAGTCACTTCAACAGTGGAGCAAATTTACACTAACATGCAATATCACAAAAGAGCCATAAACAATTAGAAAACAGAATCACATAATATATTTGCACTTAACACATGTAAAAGCATACTGAAAACAGGTAAAGTTGACAAAATAGGTCTGAACATCTCAAAACGGCTTTTCTCCATTTTACAGATTAATAGTTCAGCTGATTGAATTTTGAGATATTGCTGAAGACGTAAGAAAGGTGAGAAGTCAACAAAAAGAAAGGTGGTAGGACTAAGGCAACACGAGGCAATAAAGACACACACAGATTATGAAACAACATGCTTAGGTGAGCTGCTTCACCTCCTGAAGAGATCTGTAGACAGTGATGGAGCCAAGCCCTTAGGCAGGGGTGGACCCTACTGATGACTCTAACCTAGCTTCTGTGGTCAAGAACATACCCATAGCTTCATCAGAAAAGAGAGGGGAGGGAAGCAGAACTTTAATTTGCTACATAATATTAGATAATGGCAAAGAAAATTAAGGTAAGTGTCAAGGCAAGTCTCTTGCTCACTGTGTACAGTTCCTCCACTCTCTGAACAGGATACTGCCTGGCCTAGCACACCAAAGACCTGTCTCTGAAGTCCAATTAATCTCCATTTCTCTCTCATCCCCACTATTACCAGATCTGGGCAAAAGATTGGGTTTTAATCCTTTCTGTTGCCAGCAACAAAGAAGCCACAATAACTTAGTTCCTACATCTGGGAAGTAACGTGCTAACAGCATATAAACAGAAGCAAATTACTTCCTGACTGAAGCAATGAGGCACCCAAGGGGGTAGAACAATAAGAACTTTATCCTTAGCCTGTTCCTGAGCTGATGTACATTTATACCACCTCTTGATAAAAGCCAACAGGCAAATTCTTTATCTAAGTCCTTATCACAGCATGGAGTAACACTAAAGATAGTAATTTCTATGCCACAACCTGACTGCATGTCCTGCAAAAAACTGAAAGATGAAATATATATTATACATCTTGGACAAAATATTAGTAAATACCCTAATGGCCTTCATATATACATAAGATTGTTGCTGAGAAAAAGGCAATAATTGTTCTCTGAATCCAAATGAAGATAAGAAAACTGCAACAAAAAAAGTATTTTAAAAGGACATTAAAAACACTTTCCAAGCACTGGTAACATCATCTAGGAAGGTTGTGGAGCCTCCATAAAACAGGTTAGACAAATAAGCTGTCAGGAATGGCTTAAGAATTTCTAATTTTCCTGAAGGGCAAACCAAACTTTAAGGACCCCTTCCCACCCAATATTCTGTGATTCTACAGAACACGCCAGAGGGTGAAGGAAAGGGTCAGGTACCCTGCCAGTTCCACATGGAAGCACAGATGTACTATGTTATGTTCCCAGTTGCAGGCCACTAGAAAAACACTTTCATGGCCTTATGTATTAATAAACTGTATCATTTTACTGGAAGGATCTAAAGAGAACAATTGCAAATAAAAAGGTCCGAATCATGGCTGAAGGAACTTTGCAAAGAGCATTATTTGTCTATCAGAAAAAGGAGACATGAATTTGGTATTTCTGAAAGGGTGGCAGCACCCAGTGAGCAAGTGCTGCATTTACCACTCAGTGGACAATGGCACTATGAGATACTGCTGTACTAACGAGCTTCAGCTTAGGCCTCTGTAGGTACCTCCTTAGAGTAGTTCATGCGGGAGACTTATCTAGCCTTTAACTGACCGAGACCATTCCTTTGGCTAACAACTGCTATTTTACATGTAGATACCTGGCTGTTTCATGCAAGCTGCACGCACTGCAACTGCTGGACCAAGACTGCCAATTCCCTTCAGAATTCATGGTGATCACAACCATTAGAGCAAACAGCTAAATACAGCTTTTGGCAGCCAAATTTCAGTCTCATTGCTGTCAGAACTTTAGATATGATGGTTGGGCTATAATTTTCAGGCTGGTATTGCCTCAGTTGTTGTGTTTGGAGTTTTTTAATGTTTATTCTGAATGCACAAGTTTGATTTGTGTAGAATGGAGTGACTCGCAGTGGCTCAGGGCTTTGGCAAAGAACTTCACATATTTCACCAAAATTCTGTTTGGCCTAGAGGGGTGTTACAATGCTAGATAAAGAATGTGCTTTTTCTTTATACAAAAGTAATTTGTAACAGAGTATGTTCCAAAACAATTCTGTATAAAAGATGGAACTAAAACAAAAGCAAAATGATCTTTGCCTCCTTACCACTGAAATGAATTCAGATTCAGAAAACAGATGGAATTGAAAGACTCTGGTTTGACACGTTTTGCAAAATATATTGTGGGTGAAAGCAGGGGAAGGAAGTAATTCTGTTACCATTAATTTTGAGCAGGAGGCCTAGAGGAGAACCACTTAAGTTTCTTTTCAGTAACATTTTGGGCTGTTTAGGATCATTGCCTAGTGCTAGGGAGCAAAAATGTTGGTGTAAGTCATATCTACTGGCAAACCAAATTACAGTAAAAGCTCTTTGATGAACAACAGAATGGAAGAGACTGCTGAAATCTGCTTCCTTTAACTAGGGCAATTTGGATTATCTGGAAGCATCTGAGTATTTGGAAGAGTGTGTGAGGAATTTGAAAATGCCATATTTTCTAAAACAAAAGATAAAATTTTACCCTTTTGGGGCCATATATTTGTGACCTATATTTACACATGGTTGCACCAGTGGACTATGCAAATACATTATGTGTGAGGTCCTGTTTTTGGATTTGTGGTTTGAGTACATGCAAATGATGGAAGAAGCTGACTCAAATATACTGACACCAGTTTGCAAGTTGTCTCATCGAAAAGGAAGAGTGACTGGGGACTATTCATCACCTTAACACAGGAAAGGCTTCTGGTGTTAAGACAGTCAGTTACTTGCTATGTTTCAGTAATGTTTTCAAACTACAAGCTCTGAAGAAGCCAAAGAAGAAATATAATATTTGAGCATGTTTACTGTAAAATGAAGGGCTATTTTATCTCAATCAAATAAAACAAGTGGACTGCAAATCTGATATTGAAATAAATCCGATTTACTCTCATGTAATTGCCTATTTGATTCTCAAATATGACATGAAGTTAGAAAACAAATTGATATTCTGTCACTTCTGTTTCAGTAAACTTAACTCAAACAAGTTGCCCTTTAGGTGCATCTTGGATGGAACAGTGCTTGATCTTCATCCCAAGGAAATCAGTGTATTAAATTTGTTTGAAAAATTATTATCCAAACCATGACGTGTTTTCAGACAGTGTTTGAACTGCATACTAAAAAGATCAAATTTCCCCTGAGAGCCAGCACAAGCACAGACAAGATGAAGCAGTATATCCACCCTCTGCAAGAAAATGTATCAGCAGTAAAGGCACAATATAAGCTCAGATAAATACAGTAGACACAGAAACTGCTTAAGTCTTGTGGGCATGAGCCATCATCCTCCTTCTTCCTCCCTATTTGCCACCAAAACAAAGAGAGTTTTATATGACCTGATGTGCCTCAAGCATTTAAAGAATAATAACCTATATAGACTCTATACTGTCTCAGCCATTGTCTGAATACTACATCCAGCACCAGAATTCACACTGGGTGAAGGTAATAAATTGCAAGGTGTTAAAAAAGAAACCGAAACAAACAAATAATAAAGGGGAGTGGGGGGAGGTGTAGGAGGAACACGGTGTCCGCTGGAAGTTTCCACAGGTTGACAAAGTTTATTCAAATAAAAAGAGAATTAAGGTCACTGATCACAATTTGGACAAAAAATGGACACTGGGTTGTTTAGCATGGCAGACAAGGTCAGCAGGACAGGCTGACCCTGCAGTTAGGCACCTTCAGGAAAGGCTGGCACCAGTGATACAAACAGCCTACAGAACTTCTCACTGTGGGCTCGTAAGGAATAATCACCATCTGTAGCTTTAAGGTCAAATCAAGACAGGTTTAGGAAAAAAAAAATCCCCCTAAAAGGTCCAAGACATAATTACTTCATGTCCATGCATGCTGAGAGCAGATTACAAAATTGGTCCCTGTGATTCTGTTTAATTTATGAACATGGGAAAAATGTTGTTCTAGACAGATTACCATTTCTAGTGATATGTTCTGCTTTAATTATAAAGAATTTCACATTAGTTTGTATGTGTAAAGTTACAACTATTAAAATCAGTGCTACACAAACAAATATTAATAAAATTATGATAAGGTAGGACAAGTTAAGAGTATGGCACCAAGTACCACTAAATACGAGTTGTAGGAACTCATAACAGTAATTGAGAACCTCCAGAGCAATCCAGTTCCACACTTTCAAGAATACTATTCATGTATATTTATGCTCTGTATACAATAACTGTAACTACCTCTAAAACATTTAGATTTGATGTCATATGTCCTGCAATAGTACTCTTGACCCTTAGATAATAAATAACATTTGTTTTTTCGGGCTTGTCAAGACATGTCTCTAGGAGGGTCTGTGGGTAATCCAGATGACCTTTACTGCATCTTCCTTGAACAATAAGTTTGATGCCATATTCTTCACTGACAGTATAATTTCTTTCAGATTTCGCTGTGATTCTACATTTTCTGGCTTACATCTTGTATTCTTCTAGCACATATTTGCCTCTAAATAAGTTTAGCCTATTGCATGCAGAGGGAGAATTGGAGACTTTTCCAAGCAAAATATTTCTAGACAAAAAGGCTGACAGAAAGCACTAGAAGAAGCTTTAATTCAGTACTTCAGTTTGTAGAGTAATACAAGTCAGTTAAAACTTTTGATCCTTGTTACCAAAGACAGCATGACTGTAGAGGAGTGTAATACAAGAAGATGCAGCTGGAGACACAAGAGATCCACCTCATCCAGCAGTTGCTCAGCTTCCTGCACATTTTCATGACAAACCTCCTTTTTGAGCTGCTAATAAGTCACTGTCATACTTCAGGCTGAAACAATTCCTCAGGCTTGTAAGCTCTAAATGAACATAAAGCTGAAGTTCATACCAGAGATATATCCAGGCTTGTGGCTGAAGACTAACATTGATCAGTCAAGGGTACAAAACACGGAGAGCGGAATGCTGTTACTATAGCGAGCACTGCAAAACTCAATGTGTTTGAAAAGGGAATCAATTTATTGAGGCCAGTGGATCATGATGAGACCTTGTATTCTGGTTACAATCCTGTCTGCAGGAACTGGGGACGATTCAGTGAGCGAACTGGGGACGATTCAGTGAGCGAACTGGAGAATGCAGCGAGGTGGGGGAGAGAGCACTCAGCAGCATGTTAAAGTTATCTAGAAGAAACAAAACACAGACACAGAAGTCCACACTGCGAATAAGCTCAGCTCTTGGTCTTGCAATTGTTTATTTAAGACTACTATGGGAATTTTGAATGTAAATTTTAGCAATATTCTCAATTGAAAAGTACGTGTTAAGCAGAAAGCAACTTTCACCTTTTACTTCCTCTGGTGGAACTTAAATGAATCCAAGGATACTGTGAAGACAGTAAAAGCAGCCATCATACTTGATGTCATCTTGGTGATGTATCTGTCTACACAGCAAGAGGGCATGGTATGAAGACACTAGTTTTAGACCTAGAAACAACCCTGTCGCACCAGTGCAGTGACTTATTCATGGTAGTCTCAAAGGAAAGCAAGCGTCAGTGGGACGTGGCTATCTAGCTCAGACTTCCACAAAGAAACAACACAGTCTTGAGGGCATTCTCCACAGTCATTTCCAGTGCAAGACCTACCCTATCAACCCCATTAGCTTTAGCTTCAACTATCCGACCCTTTATGGCCAGAACCATGGTCACCACTTTAACCTAGCAACTGCAGCAAAGCTTATTTTGTTAATGCCTTCTGCTTGGGTCTCTGGAATGTGTTTCTGTAGCTGATTTGTGCCAGAAAGATTAACTAGAGGATTATGTGTCAAAAGTAGATACTAATGGAGCATAAAGGTGCCAAAAGTGTCAGAGTGCTCACAGACCTAGTTACAGCTCAAAATATTCATCACAACGGTCATGGCACCTGTAATTCCCATAGGATAATGAAAGAAACAGCAGCCATTTTGTTTCCATCATGGCCTTCAGTCCCCATACTGACTCCACCCAAAGATTCAATGCAATAGCCCAGGGACAAATACGGGAAGAATTATCCGTAACTCTTCTTAAAGAAGAACACAGTGGATCTTGTTTGATTGCATTTTTAGTCTCTCCTCTGTATTCTTGTATCAGTGAAAGTGCCACTTTGTACATATGATACACTAAAAAAGAAAAAAGGAAATGCAATCCAGCTTTCTAGAATTCATAGCAAAACTCTGACAAGTCACACAGATAGGTGTCATTCCTATGAAACCAGGAAGTTAGCACAGCTTTACTTACTATGAGGAACAACATGCTGTTTTGCAAGATCTTCCTAAAAATCAAAAGTATTAAAGCCTGCAAGTAAGGGCTTCAAAGGATGAACCATTTTCAACAAATCTCCAGTTCCAAAACTTCGTCACTTTCTGACTGGGGGTTTTCTACAAGCAAACTACATTCTCTTCTGAATTTGCTCATCACACTTACTTAACAAATGGATTATTGCAACTTGTTTCACTGCCAGAATTTGTGCTTTGCAATTGGTTACCTGAGTTGTGATTATCCTTGAGGAGAACATCCCCATGGGAGAGCCATGAGGCTCACTAAAAAGTTTCAAGACCTGTGTATGAGCAACTCTAGAGTGTAAGCAAGTGCCTATTAACATTTGTCCAATGCCACCAAGGCCAGCTTGGGTGGGGCTTTGAGCAACCTGGTCTAGTGGAAGGTGTCCCTGCCCATGGCACGGGGTTGGAACTGGATGAGCTTTAAGGTCCTTTCCAACCCAAACCAGTCAATGATTGTAAGATTTGCACATACAGTTACAGCTGTTTTCCTAAGGACCATGAATTTACATGTAGAAATAAGTATAGGGCAGCATTATTTCCGAAAGAAATCAGTGACTTGAAGAACTTTCTTTCCTCCACTTCATCCCACTGTGGATCTATAAGCACTGATGGTTACTTTAATAATAACAAAAATTAAGAAAGAACGATTCCCAAAGAAGAATTAGGTGATTTGTAAAGCATAACAAAGTGTAAATCTGTGCAGCCAAAACGTTGGTTTGGACCAGCTTTTCAGACCAGAATAAACTGATATTGCAAAGTCACAGTCCATAGGATTTGTGTTGGACTAATAGTTTTTCCTACAACTTGGCCATTGAAGGTCACTAGACTTAAATCAGCTTTTGCCTCTAGCTCAACCAACCTAGTTGCTGCCACGAGGATTTTGCATGCAATAAGGCGCTTCCTTGTCAGCAGACAGTCACAGGTAGGACAAAGAAAATAGGTATCATGGAGAGTTGTGCCAGAGGGATAAGCAGAGTGGGACTGAGATTAGAAGATTATTCAGAAGCTGGGGTGAGTTTGGTTAAATGACCACATTTTTTATGTGTTTAAATAGAATTCTTCTGTTTGGAACTCAAGTGAAAAAAATCCTATGTTAGCATAACACCAGAATAGAACAACATCATCTTCAGCCCCAGTGTGTACGTTTGCCTACCAAGACCTTTTGTTTTTTAAACTGAGGAATAAACCCACATCCTGATTTGTATCTAGTGCACTGTATTACATTCTTAAGTTTTCTTCTGTGCTCACTACAGTGCTTTCATCCCCACTATCATTATGTTAAAGATACAGTGAAAAAACATTGATTTGAAAGCTCTTATTTTCTGCCTGGTTCAAATAAGTATATGAAAAGCCTACAGCTTGATTTCTGCCCCCACAACAGAGCATCCCTGACCTGCTTTACAACATGTGCACTAGGAACAAAGGTGAAGTCACAAAGCCGAGTTATCAGGAACTCACATGAAATGGAAATGGAGGGACAACAACCCACAAACCAACATGAATGACAACAAAACCAACAACAGAAATCTGAAGGAAGAAATGCAATAAAAATGGGTAAAATTGTCCCTTGAGTCATGCTGGATGAAGTCCAGACTAAAATCACTGAACAGTGGAACCATTCCAGTTTATGCCACAGTAACATCCAAATACTTCCTTCCGTCTATAAACATCCTTTGGTTCTTCCTGGAAAATGGAAGAGTACCACGTGTGACAAGTGTCCTTAAGCAGCATGCTGAGCACCGAATGTGAAGTACTATTCACAATTTTTGCTCAATTAATCCTACTCTGTAAGGAATGGCTCTGTCAGTGCTCCCGCTCACCACCTAACCTGTTTTGAGAGACGCAGCTGAAAGTGTAGTTGTTGTGAGTTGCTATTGCAAGTGACAGACTACACACACCTCGGCAGCTGTCAAAGGCAACCGCCTTCCCTCAGTGAAGGGAAAAGTGAATCTCAGAATGAAGGCCAAGAAAAGCTCTGAATGAGAAGCAGAAATGAAAGTATGCGAGGGTGGAGAGCGTCATCTTTTCCCCATGGAAATCCCGCTGACAACCAATGGGAGGAACCTCACGTAATCCAGAGCCTTGGGTCAGGCTAAGACTTGAATAACCTTAATCTGACAAATGAGCAATTTTCAAGTGATACAATTGAAAGAGGAGAGGTCTGGTACCTCCAGATATTGTTCTGGAGTTATCTTTACACGACAGCCAGACAGCAAATCCTGAGTTTAGGGAAAGAAGCTTTACCTTTGTGCACTGATGCGTTTGATAAGCAGGAGGAGTTAAAGACAGACTAGCCCACTGCTCTACTCCGTTCAGATTCTGACAAAGAGAAAACTGAAGTTAGAATCACTAATGCCAGACGCACAGCCCATGGATATGGAATTGTCCTCTGCCTCAGGACATGTTTTATGGGTAGTAGAAAACTCAACTTTAAGGTTCATGATTTCTCAGCTGTATAAGCTGGCAAGAAGAGCAGTAACTTAATGAAACCTTGAAATCCTCTCGCCTAATTTGTGTCAGGCAGCCATCACAGATACGTGGAGATACTTCAGAACTGTCCAGCACATATTCAAATGGAAGTTTATGCTAGAAAACATATCTAAAATTACCACAATGAGACAGAATTATATGCACAACTCTCTAATGTGTCTCTACCAATAATATTTGGCGTATTCATACCTGCTAATTAAAACTGAGTGGCAATATGGAATGTATTTTTCAAACTTCTTGCAGCCTCATTCCACAGTCTCAATCAGCAGCGTCTCAGGGTTTTCCAGCCAGGAGCAGCTCAGCTCACTGTCATCACTACAGTTCTTTCTCCCTCACATTCACCTTCCCATTTTTAACAGCTATTTCCCATTCCAAACAGTAAAACCGGCCATGGAAAGCTGAGCTCAGCATCAGTAGAGCACCGCTCTTGGAAAATCTCTTGGAAAACTATTAAAACAGGTAACGAGGTGCTCTTCTCTCCTCAATACCGATCCCCGGCTGTTACCAAGGCCACGAGAGTACGAAGCGGCTGCAGCCCGGCCAGCAGGCGCTGTGCGGGGAAATGACTGAAGAGGCAGCGCTGCTGCCCTACACGGAGCCATGCGCCCGGAGCTCCGCGGAACGGCCGGTCTTGAACCAACAGCGAGAGTCCGCGCTAGTGCCCACCCGGGCCGCACCTGCCCTGCTCCTAGTACCGCGCGCCGCCAGGTGGCGCCGCAGCACCGGCTTCAGGGGCGGAGCGGAGCGGAGCCCGCGCGGGATGCGCTCGCTCCGTCCGTCTGCCCGTCGGTCCGCTCCTGGCCCCGCTGAGGGCCGGCAGCTCGGCGACCTGCCAGGGAACAGCCCCTGGGCCTGTGCCGGCGCTTCAACCAGGAGCGGGAGCCGCCGGCGGATGGGATTCAGGTGTTCAGCATAAAGTAGCAGGGGGTAGACTTAGATTAGATAAAAGGAAGAAATTCTTCCTGTGAGGGTGGTGAGGCACTGGCACAGGTTGCCCAGAGAAGCTGTGGATGCCCCATCCCTGGAAACATTCAAGGTCAGGTTGTATGGGGCTCTGAGCAACCTGATCTGATTGAAGATGTCCCCGCTCATTACAGGGGGGTTGGACTAGATGACCTTTAATGGTCCCCTCCTACCAAAAGCATACTGTGATTCTATGATTCTATTTGGCCATTTCACTCCCAAACCTGAATGGGCAAAGAAAACACAAAGCAAAACCAAGGTAAAAAACCCACCCAGACCCCAGCACATCTGAACCTCCAGAAAGTGCCTGTTGCTGTCCCTGCAGCCTGGCAAGCACCTTGACTGAGTCACTGAGCTTGGGAGTTGATACACTAATTCGGGGAGAGGGGAGAACAGGCCAAAGCTCATCAACAGCTCCCTTTTCCCTTTGGTGTAAATTAAACCCACATTTCAGAACAACTATTTACATTTAGGGAAACAGAGTGCTCCACAAACCTTCATACATTTGTGCCCCCAGATCCCAGACTGTCACAGTAATAATCATAAAAAATAAAATCCCAAAGCACTTTATAAACAGACCATTTCTGTCAGTGTCCCTGCTCTACTAACAGAAAAGCTGGGATACACAGGGGTAAAGGAATTTATCTAAATTAACCCAGAGAAAGACAGAAAAATGAAGATGGGAATCCCACCCGGCCTTTCCTCACTCTTCCTCAGCAAACACACTCTTTGCTTTTGCTCTGCTCCTCTCTGCCTGTTGAAAGGAGAAAATAAAACCTGCAGCTATTGTAGCATGGGTCTTATTTTTAATCCCAATACATCAAAAAGCTTTTTACCCAACGTAAAAGGGCCGTACCCACACCTAATATCCACCCTCTGTTCAACAATGAAAGCACTTGCAACAGCCTGATCCTGAAAAAATGCCTGTGCATGAATAAGTTTACTCAAATTCTCAGTCCCACAGAATCCAATTAAACAACCCAAGAGCACGAAGTTATTCATGTATGCAAGGCTCTGGACAGCTGGGTCCAACATGTATTTTGGTCTGGTGCCAGCTACAGTAACCGTTCCTTTATCTGCATTTCAGTCCTCAGCTATACAATTAAAAGTTAAATTCCAACCACCCTATCCCCAGCAGACCCTCAAGGATGAAACTTTTATAGGTCTTCAAATACATTATGTATCAACTCTTTGTGTCTGTTTTCTAGCAAGTCTCCCATGGATTCTATGGGGAAAGAACAAACCAATGAATTATGTATTCAGGATTTTGTGCGGATCTCGGTGTGTAATTGTTACAGTGTTTGCAATAAAAGGAACATAGCTATCAGATCATTAATTGTGCTCTAATTGCATTCACCTGGGAAAAACAGATAGCACTGAGGCAAATGGGGGTCAATAATATTAATATAGTTGATCACTAATCTTGCATATACAAGTACCAATTAGTTAAACAGAGTTGAACAGAGTCAGTGATAATTTGCATGAGGATTTCTGAATGTAAAGATAAATTAAACACATACAAAGTAAGAGAAATGAAGCTGCCAACTTGAACTGGAACAGTGATCTGTTTGCCTTTTTCCAGGTTACATTAAAAGGCTGTCATCAAGGTATGTCAGGTTACACTTCATGCTTTTGTGTGTCCTGAAAGCTGAGCTCATCCCCACGTTACTTTCCCCTCAGTGTGACAAAAGGCACATGCTTGGCATGTTGCGGTTCAAGAGGGAATGTGAGCAGAAGACGTCAATAGATGTGAGGAGGAACAGACCAGAGCATAGCAAGGATATTAACTGAATCTGGCTTTAAAGGCAGCAGTGGTGCCTACACTACTCTCTCCATGCTGGTATTCCCACACAAGCCCTGCACAAGGCTGAACACCCAGATTCCTGGAGTGTTCAAGGCCAGGCTGGACAGGGCTTGGAGCAACCTGGTTTAGTGGAAGGTGTCCCTGCCTGTGGCAGGTGGATTGAAACTGGATGATCTTTAAGGTCCCTTCCAACTCAAACCAGTGTATGATTCTATGATCTTTTAATTTCAGCAAGATGACGGGACCATTAAACACAGGCAGAGCTGTTTTATGGGATTAGAGCTTGAAGGAGAACAGATGGAGGCTGTAGCAGTTTGGTTTGGTCCTTCTTTTACATCACACTTAGCAGAGAAAGCAGATGAACTGCCAAGGAAGGGTACCTGTGCTGCCAGGAGCCTCTCTGAGCTGTTCTGCAGGTGGTTCCCGGGACTGCACACCCAGCTACCAGGAGATGGGGGCCAGCCTGACAGGCTGCTTTCTCCTCCATCCAAACAGTGATTTTCAGCAGTAGTAACATCACTATAGAGCATTTTCTGTGGGGTCCAAAGCCTACAGCACCAGGCTAACCCCTGGAGGATGGGAGCACGGTCCCCTGCCCACCACTGCAGCCTGACTGCGTGCAACAGAAAGCAGCAAATTTCTGGCCTCACACTTCTGCAAAGAGCTGCTCTCCACATTTTGGAGTCCAGCTGTGCCAAATTAACATGTGTAACAGAGATGGAAAAACAGGCCTATTCGCTTTATATAATGGCAACCAAATGTTGCAGTGTAACTTGGCCTTGAGGTGGCTGGAAACTGGCTGCCTGCTGGGGGAAGGCAGCTGGTCCTTCCACAGGCAGAGGAGCTGCTGGTGAAACTTACTACTTCTGAAGGGTGGGGCCCTGGTCTTCCATCTCACAGAGGGGAAAAAAATAGATGGAAACTGTCTTAACCACCACTGATTCATAGGATATTGCAACAAACCACAAAGAGAGGTAAATTTTGGGCTGCTATTTTGAGAGCTCTTATTAATCTCCAGGACAGCAGAGCTTTTCCCCTGCCATTAGCTCAGCAGTAATGACACACCTGAATAGTCTTTCATGGGTTTGACGGCACAGAGCTTACCCTGGACTCCTTGGCTTGTGCCAACAAGCACCTGGGAGTCACACGTGAGCCCCATCCAAGAACAGAACAAAATCATTATCATGTATCAGCACTACTGGTCACATGCATTTAGCTTGGAGCAGTCAAGAAACAACAGCTTAACACTTAGAAAAATGAGAGCATGAGATTTGCTACCCCTGATCTAATGCTTTCCCAGTTGAAACACTGATACTCTATTTCAGTTGATACTGAGTCCAAGCGTTCCTTATGGAGGACAATAGCCACAGGCACACACATAGCACAGCACTTCCAGGGTTGCTGGATTCGGAAGCAGCTCTGCCCTTGGCCTGTCACCCACCTTCAAATCAGATGTTCTCCTCAGGCACTGCCAGGGTATGGGAAGAGAAAATTCATCATGAATAAGCCTTGCAGCACGCAAAGAGCATCACACTCGGCTATTGAAGTTTTAAGTTCTGCTCTTGCCCATTTATGTTGCCATTTAGTTATTACAGACTGATGCCTCCTCTCTTCAGACCTGAAGCTAGTTAAGCACTAACATCATCCTTTCCTTTTCTAACATGCAGCAGACAAAACTACTGCCCACCCTGCTATGTGAACTTCATGCACAATCACGTAGTTCTGTGCAATTTTGTTACAGTCCTGCTAACTACTGCTCTCACGACTCAAAGGCACTTGTCTCTCAGATGGAAGGTTGAAACCCAAACTTCTTGGCTAGGGTGAAGAACCATTACATAGCATTCAAAGCACCTTATTTTTAAAGTGAGCTATGTTTGAGCAAACCAACTGTAAAATTATCTGTAATGAAGTTTCCAGACCTCCTAAGGACTCTGGAACTCTTGTATAGTATTCAGATAAAAAAGAACGTGCAGGAACTCAGTCATTTCACAAAGAGCAATGAGGAATCTGCTCCATTTGATTACAGCACATTTATAAAAAGACAACTCATTAAAGTCCCCATCTAAATTCCATTGAATGAAGGTCTCTTCTCCCAAGAAACAAGCAATAAGACAAGAGGAAATGGCCTCGAGTTGTGCCATGGGGGAGCTAGATTGGATATCAGGAAAGATTTCTTCACTGAAAGGGTTGTCAGGCACTGGAACAGGCTGCCCAGGGAAGTGGTGGGGTCACCATCCCTGAAAGGATTTAAAAGATGTGCAGATGTGGTGCTTAGGGACATGGTTTAGTGGTAAACTTGGCAGTGCTGGGTTAACCGTTGGATTTGATGATCTTAAAGGTCTTTTCCAGCCTAAAGGATTCTATGATTCTAAGAGCAGGCTGTCCAGCATGAGGCTGGGATCAGGCCAGATAAAGTACCTGAAATGCAGCTGGAAGTGTTCAAGGCCAGGCTGAGCGGTGCTTGGAGCAACTTGGCCTTGTGGAAGGTGTCCCTGCTCATGGCAGGGAGTTGGAACTGGATGAGCTTTAAGGTCCCTTCCAACCCAAACCATTCTGTGACTCTATGATTCTATGAATGACCTGCAAGAGTCCCACTATGCCCTTACGGGTGGGATCCATAACCGGAATTGATTACAGACACAGCCACTTACATCCCAGATCCTTGGAAGCCTTATTCTCCCCCAACGGTTCTAACCTTAAAGATAACTCAAGTTCTCTTGCCAGTCATCTCCCTTACAATAAGTCAACATCCTTATGTATTCTCTCTGCCAAAAGGCAACTTTTAAAATGCTATAAAATAAAACTGGGTACAAATTAAACAGCCAACACATTTTACTGCTGCTCAGTAACTAAAATGCTTTCACTGTGCTATTCAATCTATAACTGCTGAAATTACTTTCATGTGTGTTTACAAGTCTTCCTATATTTTCTCCTCATTATTCCAAATACATTTTAAAAGCTTGTTAAGATAGATTTGTTGGTGTTTTGTATCTAGCTGACTGTGCATGGTAAAGGCTTTGAGTGTGACTTTCCTAACTTGAAACACACTCTTTTTCATGCTGCTTGTTAAAACACGGATCATTCCAACCGTGTACATTAATTGGCTTGTCTAGGGAAACGGGACTTGGTTTATGAAGTCTGTCATCCTGGTTTGTAGCTCAATTATAAACTACAGTTATTTTCCTTTCCCCCCACTCAGACCATTTGCTCTGGGGTTTGTGGTTGGTTTATTTTTTTCTTCCTTATGCTGCTGTTTAAAATTCCAGTCCTGTGTAACTGACCCATTAGGTCCTACTCCAGTGGCTGCTCCCAGGGCCAGTGGTTAACACAGAGGTCACTAGTAAAGCTGCATCACTGTGAGGGTCCTAAACTGCATGTTAGCATATGAGTCCTATATGTGCTGAAAGAGAATCACGTTTAAACCAAAGTCTGCCATTTATAAAGTCAAGTGACTGTTTAGGCTATTGCATGTTGACTTGTGAAGTCCTGTGCATACCCAGTCACTCTACAGCACAGTAGGGACTGCCACGTTCCCAGAAATCCAGAAAACAAGAGACCTCACACATGATTCCCAGGCAGAAAGAGACAACAAACCTGTAGCAAACCGCGGCGCAGTAACTCTTCCCAGAGCCAGCCCACCATGACAAGAACGACCTCAAGCTCCTTTGAGATGGACACTGAATAAAGCACCCACAACTGGAGAGAGCATTCTTATCTCCTAACAGTTTTCTGTTCAGTAACAGAATCCTTGCTCAATGGTCCATGGCCCAGCTAGAAGCCCAGGGCAGCCGAAATCAGCCTGTCCAGGAGCAGAGGTGAACCCTCGCAGCTCACTGCAACCCACAAGGCTGAAGGACGGAGCCATGGGTCAGCAGCTGTAGTCCATAGCAGATCTCCCACTGACTTCAGAGGCATCAGGAACTTCCCCAAGGGAAAAAAGGCCAATTTCTACCGACTGAAATCTAATGTACTAAAGGATTTTAGAAAGTACCCAGAACCATAAAAAAATCCATGAAAATTAACTTGGCAGGTTGAATCTAATGCAACCCTTCAACAGCGAGCGGTGCAAACCAGCAGGAAACTGAACCAGTATAAGACTTTTACAATACCTAGATCTGCTGAAACTTTCTTCCTTCTCTGATACACGGAGTACTGCACACATTAGAGGTTTGATCCTCTACCAAGTCTTCTGAATCAGAAGCCAGAATCTTGACCCTGTGCTACCAAATCAATATCCCCAGTTATTAACAGCTCCAAAGTGCTTTTCTATAACCCTTAGAGTTTTTCAGGATGGATAGAAAATGACAGATACCCCTTCCCAGTATTTATGCTGTGAAAAGCCCTCGTCATCTAGGAGAAAATACAAAAAGGCAAGCGATACAAATGGACCACAGTATTCTTCAGGTTTACGTAAAGTCCAAGTAATTTCAGACAGAAGTCAAAATTATCAAACTTCACAATACACATGTCACTGTGAACTTTGCTTCTTATCGCACAAAACTTGGTTTCCCTTCGCAAAGAGATCCATTTTAACCAAAACAAAGGTCTTCTGGCAAGCAGACCCCTCTGTAAAACTACTGAGGTAAAAATCCTTACTTTAAGAAAGGCACCAGGATCATCAGTTCCCCCTTCTGACTGAGTCAGCCCACTCCCTCCTGTGATGGCAGGAAGGCCATATGTGCCAAAGAGTTATTGGCATCATCTGCAACGAGGCGTTCTGTTAATGATTTAGGAAATCTGTTAATGGGAAATTAATTGGAATCGAGATCAGCCAATTGCACAGATTTTCCCCTTGATTAACACACCCACTTATCGACAGGATAAATTGCAAGTTGTGCCACTCACTGATGTAGCTGAGCCCTGGGGAACTTGTCGGTGTGTTTGCAGCATGGTGGCATTTAACATGTCCAAGAATTGGCCTGTGCTAGGAGGGTTTGCAAAGCTCAAGGTACCAAAAGAATCACTAAGCAGGAAGAGGGAAGCTCCTTCCCATGCAGCGCCTGCCTGAGGCCTACACTGAGCTAGGGATGGAGTTGATGGCTCTCATCTGCTTCGTGTCAGGCTTCTCCGTTCTGAACACTAGGACAAAACATGGTTCACGGCTGACTCTGAGCTGGACCAGGACCAGTGCAACTCCTGGACCAGAATTAAAGCACTGAGTGGGTAAAGGTTCACTAAGTGCAGCATGGTGCAGCAAATGGTGCTTCCCCTGCTGTTGCAAGGGCCAGAGCCATCGGGGCTTCAGCGTGTTACGGTGCCACCACTGTTAGATCATAGATTCATAGAATCATAGAATAGTTAGGGTTGGAAAGGACCTTAAGATCATCCAGTTCCAACCCCCCTGCCATGGACAGGGACACCTCACACTAAACCATCCCACACAAGGCTTCATCCAACCTGGCCTTGAACACCGCCAGGGATGGAGCACTCACAACCTCCCTGGGCAACCCATTCCAGTGTCTTACCACCCTAACAGGAAAGAATTTCCTCCTTATATCCAATTTAAACTTCCCCTGTTTCAGTTTGAACCCGTTACCCCTTGTCCTATCACTACAGTCCCTGATGAAGAGTCCCTCCCCAGCATCCCTATAGGCCCCCTTCAGGTACTGGAAGGCTGCTATGAGGTCTCCACGCAGCCTTCTCTTCTCCAGGCTGAACAGACCCAACTTTCTCAGCCTGTCTTCATACGGGAGGTGCTCCAGTCCCCTGATCATCCTCGTGGCCCTCCTCTGGACTTGTTCCAGCAGTTCCATGTCCTTTTTATGTTGAGGACACCAGAACTGCACACAATACTCCAGGTGAGGTCTCACAAGAGCAGAGTAGAGGGGCAGGATCACCTCCTTCGACCTGCTGGTCACGCTCCTTCTGATGCAGCCCAGGATACGGTTGGCTTTCTGGGCTGCAAGCGCACGCTGAAGCCAGCTCATGTTCATTTTGTCATCGACCAGCACCCCCAAGTCCTTCTCTGCAGGGCTGCTCTGAATCTCTTCTCTGCCCAACCTGTAGCTGTGCCTGGGATTGCTGTGGCACAGGTGTAGGACCTTGCACTTGGCATGGTTCCTAAGATCCTTGTGCCTTGCTCTGCCAAAACTTCTGCTTGGAGAAACAGCCCACAGACATCACCTCTGCTCAGGTCTGAACTCTTTTCTTCCCCTCCCTCTGTAAGCAGCAGGTTCTGGTATTTCTGCTGTGGTCATGGCTGGGTCAAATTTCCCTCTATCTTATATTGGTAATTTTGGAAGCCTCCTGGTGAACTCAGATTAGTGCAAGTGTGGAATCAAACCAGGTCAGCAAACACCCAGCAGAGGTGCTGGCCTGAGGGCACTTGGCCCCCCCAGGAGCACTCAGCACCCTGAGGTTTCTCCTTTGTCCCACTGTGTCTTTGAACAGCCTCTTCTGAGCGTGCCTGAAAATGCCCCAGCAAACACCAGCAGTGTGTGGATATTCATTTCCTCAGTCCCAAATGATTTCTGGTATCACCCAGATGGGATTGCCACAAGAATTCAGATTTGGCCTAATGCTGCTCTACCATCACAGGGAGAGCACATCTTGCTCTGATAGCTTGTGGGTGGCCATGTAACTTAAGGCAAACTGGTTTTATCTAAGTTCAGTGTTTTACAATTCCACATTAAATACAATGAATAGTAATAACAGAGCCCTGTAGCTGCTCAGGCTGGTCTGTACCATGGAATGACAGGTCCCAAAGGAGAGGATCAGACTCTCCTCTAATGCAAGTCTGGCCGTGTGATACGCTGCTCTGCTGACACATTTCCGTGCTGCCTTGTGAAGGAGGACAGCCTTTTATCTCAGCAAAGCGGTGATGGGTTGAAAGCAGCTGATGATCAGCTTTGCTTTTGCATGGAGGGGAATGAGCTGCAAATTACCTGCTGTCAGGGGAAGGCTGAAGCCACAGCAGAAGGCAGAGCCCTGTGCCTAGGCAAGGTGTTGGGCTGGAATACCAAGAGGAATATAGTGCTTGAAGGGTACTGAGTCTTTTGACGCAGGAAAGATTTTGTAGAAGAGATGCCCACGTAACTAACATCTTTATAAACAGGGATATATGGAGATGAGAAATTCCTCCAAGAGCTCTGAGAAAATTAAGATTTACTGCTTTATGTAAAAAGGGAAAAAGAGATGCCAGGCTGTGCCCCTACCCTGCAGGAAAAATATTGCTACTTTGAAGTTTTGATGAATAGCTGTAAGGAAGGCTGAGTAGGCTTTGCTCGCTTTCAAACACAGAGATTGAATCTGAGCTCACTTAGGACAGAGCATGATTGATCTCTGCTGTGAGACAGCAGCAGCGTGACTCTGTCCATGGTGGTGTGTCCTCCAGCAGCCTGGCTGCACACGGGACTGAGGCTGGGCAGGATTTGAGAGCACTGAGAGACCTCCCAACACCTGGTTTCATGGGATGGGGAAACTGCTTCAGATAAAATCCAGGGAAGCACTGAAATTCTTTACTTTCAGGTGTAACAGGAGTTCTAAAACACCAGACAGAGCAGGACAGTGTGGTAAAGCTACTGGTGACCTGCAGTCAGAGTCTGCAGCATCTACCCAAGAGGCATGAGCTGACATCAGACACAAAACCCATCTTGGGAGGCCAACACCAGTCCACTGGGCACACAGCATCATGGCCCATCGCCTGACAACCACTGCCTGTCCCAAATACACACATAAATCATGAACTTTGCATCCAGTTCGTACTCAAAGGAGTGAAGCTTTTTCTGCATCTAGAAATTACTCAGAAATTATTTTCCAAACCACTTGCTTTCCATCTAACACCTCCTGAGGGTTGGGAGGGTGGTTATTTGCTTGGGGTTTTTGTTGATTGTTGTCAGGCTTACAGTGAATGCCAAGCTCCTGTTGATTTTACCTGTGTGTAAGAGAATATTGCAAATACCAAAGACTACAATTTTCCTTGCAGGAGTGTGGTGCCTCCAAGTCGGTGAGGGCAGACACGACCCCACAGTCTGCACAGAGAGCGCTGCGGGTACATTAGTGATTAAAACTATGTCAGCTGTGACAAAATAAAAGTCTTTGAAGATTAATCAGAGAAAAAAGTGTTTGAAATAGATAGTGAAAAGTTATGTCATCCATTCACTTATCTCACTAAAGCTTCTGACACTGGTCTCTCAGAAGAGAGCTGACCAGGCATTCCTTTATCATGCCTGAAATTATTTATTGCATCTGCATGAAAACCACACAGAAAATAGCCAAGTTTTAAGTCTGACAGGAAAAAAAGGCAAACACAATGATTAATGCGAAGCTCAGAAATAGCATCCCTCCTCACCCACTGACCATCCCAAATCCTGTCTCTGTGTGGAGGCATTGATTAAAAACAGATCACACTCCATTCAGTTTGCAGGTATCAGAGAGGTTTCAATTGGAAAAGATTAACCCCTCCCTTCCTCTCATGTCACTTACATAAACAACACAGTGCACAGAGTCCCAGACTAAAATGGGATCTCATTTTGCTGTGAGACTAAGTTGCGCAGCTCATCTCCACTCAGTCAAGTAATTACTAAATGAGTGGTAGCAGTTTTACACCTTAGAAAACTTCACGAACCACATTACACAAGTGCTCAACTCCCGCTATTAACAAAACTAACAACTCACATCCACTGGTTTGGTCTGGGTTTTTTTGAGACTGATGGTTAAGGCATCAGATTTTTAAGACACTGCAAATGAAATCACTTTACATGATCTCTTCCACTGGTGAGCAGGTAGGGACTGCATTTCTGGTGGAGGGCTCATTTATGTGCAGAGGTACAGAGATACACCCACCTTTCAGAAAGACTACTGGCTACCTGCACCTACAGCTCCTCCTATGAATGCCCCAGCCTCAGCAGGAAACAGAAAGCTGCTGCCAGGCTGCTTGTACCACCCACCACAGAGTGCCCTGAAGTCACACGCAGGGATTGAGGCACCTTTACTTCAGTTTAGGACAAGTTACTTGTTGGGAAACCCAGAGCCTGGAGTTCATGTGAGCAAACCCTTACTGATGGGGTGTGCATGCTGAAGATGTGGTGACATCTCCAGAGGAGCAGAGTAACTTCCCTCAGCCAAAGGTGCATGTCCTGTGTGGAGGGTTGGGACTCCCAGGCTCTGGGGCTTATTCTGAGCCTCTCTCAGTTTCGCCATCTACAAAAAACCAATCTCCTCCATCTCAGAGATAAAGAAAATAAACAAAACAACACCAATAATGAAAGTACCACCTCAGATTTGCATTTACCAGCAACTGTGAGCATGCCTCCCCTGAGTTACTGAAGCTGAGCTGATAAGCAGCAGTAACTCAGTTAAACAAGAGGAGCTGTTGCTTTGATTGTGCCCATATTCTGAAACCATTTGCCTTGCTGTGTGCTGGATCCCCTTGAGGGAAGTTGGCAGAGATGCATAAATCAGCAGCTGAACCTTTGCTGATAGGACAGATAAAGGGGAATGTGCACCCTTCTTGGAAACTGCTGCCGCCCTTGCTATTGATTATGCAAAACAAGCTGGCATCTCTGAGCAGCCATCACAACTACACTGGTTACCTGAGGTCCAGGTAACTTTCAGAGCTGCTTGGGAATAAGCAAGCTGAGAGCACTGCAGCAGCTGACATGGAGAAGGTGGCCAGATGTGCACACCTTGTGCTGAACATGCACGACTCCGCCGGTCTGGACTTCCCTAAGCATTGTCTGTTTGCTAACACAGGACGGTTCATCTTTTAGGCTTATATTATCTTTATCAGAAATACGCAAGAGTGATTATTAACACAGCAGCAATTGCCTGGCTGACCCCACATTATTTCCTATCCCCTACCCCCCTTTTATTTTACCAGAGGAGGCAAGGATTTGTTAGGGCAGCTGTTCTCATTTCTGCTGTAATGCACCACTTACATATATCCTACATAGATATATGACTCTTTCCGCTGGCTTCTTTCCTTCTTGCTTCCAGTTTATCCACTCTTCCTCCTCCTGTAATCCCATCCTGTGGCTGCAATTGCAGTTCCAGAGCATCGCACCCATGGAGGTGGAGGAGATCTGCCAATTTTTGCTGCCTGAGCATCAAGTCGCATGAACACATAAGGTTTAGAGAGCTCAGAAATAATTCCATGGGGAGTATAACATCTCCTGCAATGCCAGCTGGTGCTATTTGCTGCAGTAGAATGTGCCTTCAGGCCTCAGTCTTGTCAGTCTTTGCTGGCTACAATGTCAGAAACGATTCAGCGCTGTGATGCTCTGAATGCAATGAACACTGGAGGTCCCTGGGCCCACTGCTCCACAATAAACTGCTCCATTTTCTGGGGCTCTTGGCAATTCTAATGAAAGAATCGTGATTCACGTCACTGCCCTGAGCAGCTTATGGGCCCAGATGAATCATGCCCCCCAGAGCTTCCTTAATTGCCCCAGGTCCTCTCCTCCAGCAGCCACCACACACTTGGGAAACTGCTGCATGTTACCAGCCTACATGGCTGTGTTTGGTATCAAGCCACCTAGACCAACCTGTGCCATATCCAGGATGTAATAGGGCTGTCCTTTTCCCTTCCTGCTGCTTGGCACCAGGACAGACTCCCAGGGCCCTTAGATAAAACAAGTATTCTAGCCTGTCCTTCGCTCAGCAGTGTTGAGCAGAGTCACAAGACAGGCAAAGGACCTGTGTTTACTGATCCCTCCTGCTGGCTTCCAAGTTAAGGTGCCTCATTTATAGAGAGAGATATTCCTGCAGGGAGCCACTGTGTTTGTGTGCCATATACAGCAAAAAAGAAATGTTGGCTGTTTGTGTTACACCATATACAGAGTTAACACTAGCACTGGTTCAACAGCATCATCAGCTGATGATCTTTCTTTCCTGTTTACACACTTGCTGCTGTTAGAATGACTGAAGATAAAACCATGTACTGAACTATCCTGTATTCCCCAAGCACAGAGCCTTAAAAATTGAGTTGCCAATTCTAGCTTACAATTGCAGCAGTAACTAAACAGGGAATGAAGAGTACTAATCACCTCGAGTTTTTAAGGCAGTTGGCCCAGAGCTGTAACACTGTACACGGTGCTCTGGTGCCCTGCACAAGGGCAGATGTAGCCCCTTCGTTTCCCAACCTGGTGGGTCCATCTAGCACTACCAGTGCCCTGTGCCTCTCCCAGCTGTATGGTGCCTCAAAACCAACAGCCCCATGCTGTCCCCAGGCTCATATCCACCCCAGAAGTTCCTGAGTGGTGTCTGGCCCCAAGAGCACCCTTAGGGTGCCCTGGGGAAGAAGAAGAGCAGGACACAGCACTCCAGTCCAGCACACAGTCTCCATTCCCTTAGCCCCTTGTTGCACACCCCGCAGCCCTCCCATGCACTCAGCCTTCAGCCCCTGCCTTCAGCTTCATCTGGGAAAGAATTCAGCACCAGCTCAATCTAAAACCATCAGTCTTAAAACAACAGCTAAACCAACATTCAACCAACCATAACTCCCATCATCAAAATGGAAGTGTCTGAACTTGAAAGCAATTAGACCAGTAAGCATAAAACTCGCTTTGAATTAATCTGAGAACCTTGAACTGCAATGTGAAATGCACGGTCCCAAACACCTGTGGGAGTAACTGCCATTGCCTTACTCATGGGAAACAGAGGAGTGGAGGAACAGCCCTGTGTCTCTCCAAGGAAAGACATGTAGTATGTGCATAAAGCTGTTACATACAGCACTTCCCGGGCCACTGTTCTGGCCATTTGGGGGCCATAGTGAGGTTACTAAACCTTCTCACTAATGTCCTTGTGTACCTTGTCTTGGCTACTGGTCTCACACAAGTTAGAGGAGGAAGTGGCCCTTGGTAGGCACTGCTCACGTGCTGCCAGTGCACAGGTAAAGGTCAGTGAGGCTGGAGGCTGGATGAGAGCTGGGTGCAGGGACACTTTCTCCTCCCACATGTAACACCAGCAGCTTTTGAACTATGACAAGCACAACACAACAGCCCTCCCTCAGCTGCTGCTTGCATGTTGAGTAATGGCAGTTCGTGTCTGTCTCGGTTATTACAAATTCACCAGCGGTACTTAATTACATACAACAGACATCTGTTTGCACTGCCATTTATGACTCCAGGTAAATCACACACTTAACGTGAACTCTGCATGTGAATCTCGATGTCAACCTTCATGTCTAAACTGACTGCTCCCTGGATTTGCTGTAATACGTCTGACAGCAGCAAACAAGGGACTCGTCAACCCTACCCTGCCAGAGGGTGACATCCAGGAATGGCACTGATGTTAAACCAGCCAGGTTCAGCACAAGCAGCAGCCTCGTCCTCCCAGCAGACTCCCAGGCAGGAGAGGGATGCCACCATCAATACTTGTATTGCCATGGCAAGGCTGTGCCCAGTCCCTGAGCTGATGTGTTACCCCTGAGAGCAGCTCCAGAGTATGCTCTCCCTGTGAGAAGGTGAGTCCATGTACAAATATGAGGCTCTCTTGAGACCTACAGTGTATGTGAGCAGCACATTCCCTTGACAGCAGGTTTATCTGCCTGAACACATGCTGATGTCACACCTTTCCCACTCAAGGAGTGCTACCACAGGAATTTCATATTACACTTAATCTGGTGCAACTGTAGGTTTCTTCCGGAATCAGCAGCCTGCATTCCCTCCAGCAGCTTGTCCCTGCCCAGGTTCCTGCCCCCTTGTTTGTGATAAATATGGTAATTGGGCTGATCAGAGGGAAAAGGCAGGGTTGGGGATTTTGTAGGGGTCTTTTAGTGAGTTAGTTTTCAATGAAGTTTGGCCAACCACCTCTGCAAGATCCAATGTAAAAGGGACAGCAGGAATGCAAAGCCAAGAGTGGAGCTGGGAGCACTTCTTATAGCAGCTGCCATTAACTAGGCTTAGGTATAGCATAAGATTATACCTTAAAGGGACTAAGGATATTTATATAATCAGAAAGCTAGAAACAGCGCTGAGGAATAGAGTGAGAACTGGAGATAACAGGAAAAGTCATGCAAAATAGCTGAGAGATTCATCAATACACTCCAGCTCCAGGCAATAGATCTGATTACCCTTTTGCCCATATGAAACAACCCGATCTGCTTCACTCACATTGCTTCAGACTAACTCTGAACTCATGTAGGATTTGTTCAAAATGCCCCAGCCTACCTGAAATCTGGGCTGTCAGTCATATCACACTGCCAGGTTTCATTGACTTGTGCACTTGGGCGAGACCAAACACATATGATCTTGCAAAATTCAAAAGGCAGCTCATGTGCAAAGAACTTTCCAGATACGCTGCCTTCCCATGATGGGTGTAGGTGAGTTCTTAAAGTTATTCTGTATTCAGTTATTCGCTCCCTTGAAGTTCCCAGCTCTTAAGTGGCATTTCCCTTTTAGACTTCCTTTAGGCAATTGTTTGGGGTATTTTAACAAGAAGCAGCAATCTCCTGGATGCTTTCTGACAGCTGATCTCTATTGCCACCCAGAGAGTAACAGTCTCTAACTTCAAATCCTGCATTGTTCATCTTTTAAACTAAAATCTGGCAAAATCGTCTGTTAATGGAGGCAGAAACATTTTCATGTTAATTTGCTTCTGAGGGATTTAAAGAGGATGTTACTGGCAGCTTGGAGAAATAACTATTTGAGATGTCTACCCAATTTAATATTTTTATTACTGTTCGCTATTTCTACAACACCACAGCTGTCCCTGGTTTTTAACAGGGATGCTCATCATTTATGTAGCATTTCACATTTTAAAGACCCACAGAAACATTAACTGTCTAATCCTAGCAAAATCCCTGTTTGGAAGCTGAGTATTGTTATCTTTCCTCTACAGATGGGGACATTTCAGTGCCACATCTCCATGTCTTGCCCAAGACCGCAAAGCAAGAGGCAAGAGCCGGCTGGCAAGGGGACACCTCGTGCTTGGGGCCAGCTCTGGCCATGCCGGGTGGTCTTCCTCAGGAAGAGGACAGTCTTGCATTTGAGAACAGCACTAACAGATGCCTGGTCTGCTACCCATTTCCATGGCCCCTTCTGCCTCTCCATTTTTTCATGAATATGGATCAACTCCCCACTCCCAAAAAACACAAAGCCAAACACCTCAGAGTACACTTTGTGTTCGTATGTGGTATGTGCTTATTTGTGACACTGTGTAATGCAACTCCTCTAGGCATGAAGAACAACCCAATCTCTGTAACTAGCATTAGAACTCCAAGGATGAACAGCATGGAAGCACAACTGAGCACTTCATACATGTGATCATTGCTTCAGAGCAAGATTCAGAGCCAACCTTCAGCTGACAGTGTCACAACTAACATGCTCATCACCTAAAACCTGGGGACTGCTCCTGCTCCGTCCTGGGCTCCCAGGCTTGATCCACTGCTGCCTGCACAGGAAGCTCACTTCACAGCACAACAAATACCCAAGTTTTTATTTGTTTATTTTCAGGTCTTAAATTGGGGAAGACAAACCCACAGTGCCTCCCTCCTAGAACTGTTGCCTTGTCTATTAAACCAACAGCAAATGGTTTCTCATTTCATATAGACGCTACTATTCTGAATTTCCCAGCTGCCACCTGACAGATAGGAGCACTGGGAGAGAAAAATAAAACAAGTACAGTGTACAAATAACCCTAGGGACTAAATTTTTCAGACTGAATATCATCAATGTGCAATTCTTTGTTTGCTGAGGTGAGCAAGTACACAGGGAGAACTGTACACAACAATTATGTTAAAACACTGCACAGCACTTGAGCTTTAAATACCTCAGAGGGACAAAACTTAAGTGCAAGTTGCTCTGGAAAGAGAAGAGATATTTTCATCTGTTTCCTTAATAGGGGGAGGTGAAGGTTATAAACAGGCAGCTGGCCTGTGTGAACAACGGTAGGTAATCGTGTATAGGGAGAAGTGCAGACATCCGTGGGATGTCACCACAGACCTCAACTACAGACCCTGAAGGGATGAAATAGAAGCATTGTTCCCAGGATTTCTGATTAAAAAGCTAAAAAAGAAGAAATAAATGAGTTTCCTGGGCTGCATCAAAAGGAGCGTGACCAGCAGGTCGAAAGAGGTGATCCTGCCCCTCTACTCTGCTCTCGTGAGACCTCACCTGGAGTATTGTGTGCAGTTCTGGGGTCCTCAACATAAAAAGGACATGGAACTGCTGGAACAAGTCCAGAGGAGGGCCACGAGGATTATCAGGGGGCTGGAGCACCTCCCGTATGAAGACAGGCTGAGGAAGTTGGGGCTGTTCAGCCTGGAGAAGAGAAGGCTGCGTGGAGACCTCATAGCAGCCTTCCAGTATCTGAAGGGGGCCTATAGGGATGCTGGAGAGGGACGCTTCGTCAGGGACTGTAGTGACAGGACAAGGGGTAACGGGTTCAAACTGAAACAGGGGAAGTTTAGATTGGATATAAGGAGGAAATTCTTTCCTGTTAGGGTGGTGAGGCACTGGAATGGGTTGCCCAGGGAGTGCTCCATCCCTGGCAGTGTTCAAGGCCAGGTTGGATGAAGCCTTGTGTGGGATGGTTTAGTGTGAGGTGTCCCTGCCTATGGCAGGGGGTTGGAACTAGATGATCTTGAGGTCGTTTCCAACCCTAACTATTCTATGATTCTATTCTGCACAGTATTTCTATCAGAACCAGTGGGATGCTGTAACATGAACAGATGTATAAAAGACAATGCATACTTTCAGTGGTGACCACTGCAGATGCGTGAGGTTTGCTTAGGAAGGAGAGCTCCTGTCTTGGGGACATCTTTGGAGAGGCCACATGCTCTACGATGACAGCTGTTAGGAAAACATCTCCCCTGCCAACATCTATAAAGCCCACAGCAGTATCTGGCCTCAGATGCATGCCTGAGAGACAACCCAACCCTTGGTAAAAACAGATCTCAACAGCTGGTTATTTGTCATTTTTTTGAGAGAAGTGTCTGTCAGCACCAGCACCTAATTTCTCACCAGCATTCTCCACTTTTCCAGATTTCTTCAAACCATTTGACAGATGTCCTCCTTCTTCCCCAGACGTGTTCTCTTTTAAGGCTTATATTGAACAATTTACTGACACAAATTAATCTCAAAGATCTCGGTTCACTCTGCCACAGATCCTTTTCCCAACCAACAAGCCCTAAGTGTGAGTTAAAGAGCTAAGTATAAAGAGCACAAGGAAGATAACCAAGAAAGCTTTAAGTAGCAGAACAGTTCTGATAATTTCTTTAGCATAACTAACATCTTCCAAACCATGCCTATTAATGTCTATTTGTAACACCAAAGGAGGAGAAAGTACATTACATGTAGATTATAGTGGCACCAGAGTAATTACAGTAACAGTGTGTGCTTATAGGAGTGACTCAGATGTGACACTAATACTTCCAATAGGGAAACTCAACCTGCAATGCCAAAACACTGCCATGGATAATGTCAGGAGAAACTGTAAGAGCAGCACATGACAACACAATAAAACCATCCTTCTGACCTCAAAATCAATTACAAAAATTATTTTATGGTTCCATTTAAACAATGGCATTTAATACATGTCATGGTTTAAGTCCAGCCGGTAACTCAGAACCAGGCAGCCGCTCACTCACTCCCCCCACCTTCTTCCTACCCTTGCTCCTGGAGGGATAGGAAGGAGAACCAAAGGAACGTAGCTACCATGGGCTGAGATAAGAACAGTCCAGTAACTAAGGTATAACACAAAACCACTACTGCTACCACCAATAATAATAATGATAAGGGGAATAACAAGGGAGGACTTAAACTGAGCAGATAAAAAGCCACAAATCCTTTGTCCTTCCCAAAACCCTGGATAATGATGATGATGATTATTGTTATTATTTGTCTTCCCCTGCATGTTTGACATCATGGCCCACACTGAGAATTTAAAACATTCCTCAAAATGAGAAACTCACTTCCTGGTATTGAAATGAAGGTATTTCAAGCCAGCAGTAAATAATATATAAGGTAACAAAAACAATAGTTAGGTCTCTTAAAGAGCTTGAAGAGGAGTCCTAGCTCCATGCATGGAGCCTTGCTTACATAAGAGGACAGCACTGCCCTTCAGTATTCTCACTCAGATCTGGAAAACTTGCCTCTAGCTCTTTATTTCCAACAATCCTTGACCTCAGGTCTCAATGATCCCTGTGGCAGGTCTGCTAGACAGAACAAAATGCTCAAAATAAATGAGCAAAATTAACAATCAGAAGAAAGGCAGAAACCTGTTTATTCAGATAATTATAAAGATTTACACCTCATTAAGCCTGCTCTAATGCCCACGTGGAAAATATGAAGTACACCATACCACTTCCACCAACGAAATCCTTGGTGGCAGACAGAAGGGGCATATGTTTAATGACTAGAAAGGATAGACCAATATTTTTAAGACAAATTGAGGCAGTAAGGACTACAGAGCAATCAGTTCTATTTAAAGATCAGCTGGGAGTTTTTACAACTACAAACAGAAATAGGATTTTGCTGTAAGGATGCTATAAATGTAGCGCCTCAGCAGACAGGAAGACAGTTTTGCAGCATTTATAAAGACATCAAAGTATGGAGGATAACTCCAGAAATAAGCTTTAGTTCTCAAGGAAAATGTATTAAGTGGCTGGAAAAACTTGTGAAGTTTCACAGTCAAAAGGTTTGGGATCTTCTCATCTGCTGTGTAACAAAACCTATGTAACAAAACCACTGCTTTACCTACAATAAGGTTATAAAGGTATTCTTCCTAAACAGAATGGGAGTTCCGTTTCATTGACAATCACCTGCAAAATACCACAGGTTGGAAAACCTGTCTGAATTCTGTTCTCATGACATCCCACTCTACCAGAAGTGATGGCATTTAGCAGGTATTGCAACGAGTGCAAAGCTTCACAAAGTTCAGTTTTGGAAATAAAGGGTTTAAAGTTTGCTGCAGCCCCTACCTTGCTTGGTGCCCACAGGTCTCCCTGCAAAGCCTAATATCTCATGGTTGGTGCTTTAACACAGACACCCTGCAGACCCCCATCCCCTCCACAGCACCCTGCTGCATCACACTGCCAGGGTAAAAAGAAAACTAAATGTGATTGCAAATATATTAATTATTTATTTAAAAAACCCTCAAATACTTGTATCTCCTAACATGCTGTAGACAGAAGGCCAAGACCACACTCTGATCTGCTGCCCATGCCAACCTTGTATCATGCTAAATTCTGTTCAAGAAGCCCAGAGTCAGGCCCTAGCCTGGGTTAAGCAATTCAGTGCTGGTCCAGCATCGAGTGATTCATACCTCAGAGCTGGCACACATGAGAACTGGTGACCAAGCAGCACATTTCAGAAGGCAGGCTCCCAGTAACATGTTGCAGCATTCAGCTGCCCCTCAGTCGCTAACCTCCCAGCTTGCTTGAAAGTTTCTCTCCCTGCCCTGATTGCAGACAACATCTGAACCAGCTTAAAACGCTTCTTCTGGCTACATGTGAGACTGTTCAAGCAACAACAAAAAGCCATAAACTGGAACTCGACACACAAGGTATCATTTTCTTAGCTCCATGTGTCCTGCCACTGGTTTTATTCACACTCTAAAAGCTACAGTAAGAAAGCATTAAGGTGATAATGAGAATCCATAAAGGCAAAGAAATTCACAGGCAAGGACAGAACAAAGTGTATTTCCTCAAATATCTTGGCACAAATAGGTGCAGGAAAAAGCTATCAAGTAGCACTCCTCTGTGACTGGGTAATGAGGGACACAATACAGCAAAATTTATTTCAGCCTTCACCATGATTTTTCTTTCTTCCTCTCTCTATTACTTGGCTTCAGATGGTTTTAATACGATTTTAATGCAATGTGTGTTGCATGAATAAAACAGTGCAATGGAGATACGGGCTGAAATCCTCCCTAATTTTCAGTGGATTAGGAAATAATAGTTCCTGAGTGGTTTGTAATGTACAGAGTTTACACACATCTGCTAGTCTCTTAAAGAGGACATTGTATTGATGCTAAGAATTTGACAATTCTTGTCATTGTAGAGATTCGACCTTGGTGTCTGAGACTTCCCCCTATTCTTCATTTCAGGAAATAAACTGCTTCCTTCCACATTAAGAATTGATTCCTGCAACTGCTGTGTACCCCAGCAAAGAGTAAAGACCTTCCCCACACTGCTGCAACCCAAACCCCACAGCTCTGAACAGCCACAGCACTGCGAGAGACATCCCAGCCTCTGCAAGGCTACACATGGGGTTTATCAGGCATTGTCCCTGATGATGGGAGGGATGAGGGAGATGTCAAGAGGAGTACAAGATATCACTGGCTGGGAGAGATGGCAGATGACTGCAGTAGGTCAGAAATCTTTCCCCACGTAGGGGCAGCTGAAGCCACTCATGACTTCATAATGTAACCCCTAATGTGGTGCCCCCTAGGGCAATTCACTCTGGTGCTAGACGAGGGAGCTTTGCTGTGTGAAGTAAACCAGCTACAGAACAGCTTGCTGAGAGTCATCCCTGTTACTTCTGATTCACACCCTACCGCGCTGCACCGAGATGCCTTTGCTAGCCGCATCCTCTTCCCTCCTCCAATTTCTTCTTCCCAGTCAAAAGCTGGGACAGGAGCCAGCAGGCTTTCAACTTTGTTCGCTTCACAGTTAGTCACTTCTCGTGACAAACCCCATCCTGGCTCTGGCTGTGCACGGTGTGTAGCATCACCCCCGCATGCGGGTGTGAGTTCGTTACCCGCTTGGCTCGCTCTGTGTTAACTGCTGCTGCTCATTAGAGGTCATTAGCAAAACGCCTACGCCACAGAAGCGTGCACTGAAGGCTCCCAAAAGCTTAGATAAAGCTGTGTTAAGAACAAGCAAGAGTGCCATGATAACACCTAACCAAACTGCAGTGTATTTTTGGAAGGAGAACCCATATTGAAGCCACCCTCTGCAGCACTAGCTGCTTAGCCAGACGCTGGGTCCAACTGGGGCAAAATTCCCAAGTGTAATGTAGGATGATGTAACATCTCTAAGTGGAGGCACAGGAACACTACTGGTGTAACTTATTTAATAATTATTTTAGGTTACACTCAGAGATTTGAGCAAAATAAAGGTCTTGTTATGCTAAAGAGCTGTAACAGAAAAGACATCACTTCATCCTTGTAAGAGCTATGCAAAGAAACTGAATGAGGTGTATACCATAGAAAGCAACCAGCAGAAGGATGTAAAGTGTTTCTTACATTTGGTTCACCTTTCAGCCACTATGAATTTTATTATTAGAACTCTTCTAAAAGCCTTGAGAAAAGCCCACATGTGCCATCAGTGGCCCCGTCACAGCAGCCTTAACACATCTGGAACCGATGTCACACAAGCAGGGACGAATGAATGTGAGGAGGCCAAAGCGATCCAGACAATAACTTACAGATTTCTGTCACGAGCTACAGGCAAGATAACTTAAAACCGTAAACTTACTTCTATTGTCACTTAGAAGGAAAAGAGTGTGAGATCCATTACTGAACCTGTGTATCATCTGCAAATCTTAAATGCTATAGGCTACATCTAACAACATAACTGCATTTACATTTAAAATATGACTAAACTATCTGTACCCCTCAACCCTTGCTATAGCAGTCCTTTCATCTTTGAACAACGGAACCAAGAATCCATGAGTCACTCTGGCATTTTTAGCAGCATTTAAGGATCGACAGCACATTTTGGGTTTGGATCTTTACACTTGGCTGGGACAACAGGGACAGGCACAGATATCCAGAACTTCACTATGCCAGCACAGCTATGTCTTCCAAACAGAGGTGACTTTGCACAGCACATGAAAATAGTTATTCCATAGCATTCTGTACTATAATCTTTGTCTTCTTCCAGGAGAAGAGCCCAGACATGAAGGACCAAATAAAAGCACTAAAGAAGCAGTATGTCCAAAGAGATGTACTTCACCATTCTGGAAACCCTGCGCTCTGCATCCACACCAGGCATCCTGAGCAAGTCTCTGCCACCTCCTCTGCTGCCACTCAGAAAGGCCAAGGAAGGAATACGCCCACAGAGAGCTGCATTTTGTAAACCACACAAATACAGATGGCCACCCTTATGGCCCTCTGTTGTGCTTTAGCATATAAACAGACAAATCTCCTTGCCAGCACATCACCTTATTTCTTCCATGGTGAGCTTCTACTGTTTCTTGCACATTAGAACACTCCCAGACACTTGGCTCCTCTCAAAAGCTTCTTAAGTTACTCATTCTGGCTTTCATTTTTATTCAGTGAAGTGCAATCTAGGAAGCCCTACTTAATTCTCCCACTTGTGCATCTTAATGTGAAGAGACTCCCCAGGCAGAGGTGAGGAAGGAGTAGTTCCTAGAGCACATTAAACCTCCATGGTGTTACACTGGTGCAAACTATTGTGTATTTTACATACAGATCTCCTGTGCTTTCTTAGGGAAGCTGGTGCTTGCTGAGACACGCGTGACAATGGTTCCCTTCCCAAACAAATGCCTTTAATAACAGGCAGGCAGCAGCCAGGCTTTTAAACCCAGACCCATTAGCCCCTCATGCGTGAGCCCCGCAGTGCCTGACTTCAGTGGTGTTAGCACATGGAAGAGCACCAGGATATTTATTTTCTACAGCTGAGAACTTTGATAAATAGCAGCAGGCAGCAAAGGCCAGCCAATTTATATTTCTTCCAGTATATATTCTTAAGAATGGCAGACACCATTACGGAAGCTATCAAAACCCTAGCTCTGACCTTAAATAAGTGTGCTTCTATGTCAGGCAGTTCCACGAGGGAGAATTTATGAGGCAGATGCTAAATTCAGGAAGGAAGAAAAGTTAGGTTACTCTTGTAGAGCTGTAGTCCAAACTTATAGCATGGGATGCTGCTATTTTGTTCAATTCTTTGTGCCCCTTCAGGATAATAACTGCACCATTAACATCTGGGTCAGACTTGCTTCTGGTCTGTTCAATATGACCATCTAAACAACAGCACACAAGTTCACAGGGCTCCAGGCTGCTAGGTGTACAGGAGGCAAGCCTAGTCTTGAGTGTATGCATTAACTTTATGTAAAGAGCAGAGAGAAGTACAGTTAATTCTGTGACTACAGAGACAGGAAAAAGTGCTGGAGGAGCAATTCTTACAGTGCAGGTTGGTTACCTTTTGCATATGCTTTCCTCACCAAAAATTTTGCATAATAACAGAAACTCTTTTGTATCTCCCGTGCTACTTCAGAGCATAAAAGCATTCATTAATAATTTCATTTCTTTTGCAAAAATGGAACCCTGGCCATAGCACCATGTGTTGATCGTCTTATTTGCATCTCTTCCTGCTTTCATAGTGCTTTGCAGAAAACGCTTATTTATTTTTATGAAGCCAGCTGAAAATTATATTGCACTAATTTATTTTATATATTAATTTGAAAAAAATCAATAAATTACTTGTACACCCTTTCAGCTCTATTGCATTTTTTTATCTTTTATTAAATGGATTTATTTTAAATTCATTTGCAAGCAAAGTGGCATTAACTTAAGAATCATCAGCAGTGTGCTCCTTGTGCCTGGCTGTACCTGCCCCCCCCCCCCAACAGCCACGCTCTCAGAGGTGAGGCCAGGCTGCCAGTGCCCTCCTAACACCTGGCTGGTACAGAAAGAAGCAGGGTTTTCTCTTCATACATACAGCTCTTTTCAGACTTTCGTCCTAGGAAGGACTGCCTGGGGGGAAAGCAATCAAGGAGAAAGTCCTATCTTCCTTCATTTTGCACAGAGCCAGTAGAAACATTTGGATTTTGAAAAATGAGAAAATGGCAAAGTCAGAAGCGGCACTGGTTGTAGTAGGAAGAAATGAAAGGAGAAAGAGGCAGCGTTTTTCAAGCCTTTCCCTCCTGGTTTGATTAATTTAAAAGCAATTTAAAATACAAGTCAGCTCTACACATAGCACAGTCACAGCAGCACCTCCTTCATATCATGTCCCTATCAGCATGAGGAGTCATTCCCTCTGCCCCTTGCCAGCTAGCACTCAACTTTTCCTTGTCTGCTCACACTGCTTCTGCTGCCTCCCCTCCTGACTTTGTCTCTTCGTGAAGCATCCTGGAATCCAGCCCAGGTTGTTCAAGCTCCCAACACATCTTGAATTTTAATTCACTCTCATTTTAAGTCATTTATCTCTTTTTTAAACCAAGTCACAGGAAGAATCAGCCGATTTACTATTAATATAAACCAAAACAAATCTGCAGAGAAAGCCTGGTCTGGCACTCTCAGCACATCACAGCATGTCCAGCTCAGTGGGAATACTGACCTGATGGGGTGCAGGTTAGAGAACTGGGGGCACAAAACTCACTGGACAGCAATAGCCCAATTTGCAAAGATGCTACATATACTGTATGCATCAGTGGTCAAATCAACAACCCAGTGAATAGATCGATTTGGCCTGCAGGCCAATGAAATACTAAATAGCCTTCTGGCTGGCCACCACTGGTGTGCCACGTCCCCTTGCACTCAGTCAGCTGCAAAAGAAGTTAGTTACAGCTGGTGAAGAGCAGGACAGTGCCCCCAAAACCTCCAGTGGGATGTTCCCTGTCTGTCGCTGTGGTGTGGCCATACATCTGCTACAAACCTCTCTACACCACCAGGCTGGGATTACTCCCTCCACCTGGGAGCAGCATGTATCAAGTGAAGTAGGACCTAGGTTATGAAGGATCCACGGAGAAATGACCCAAGTCTGGAATTGGTGTGAAGCTGTTGGGGCACGGTCTAGTCCACAGAGCTCTGTGTCCCACCAGGACAGGAGGTCTAGTCAATGAAATCTCCCAGTCCAGCTTTCCTCCCTCTCATGCAACACTTTTTCTCAGGCCTTATGTTGCTTCGACCATCCTTATAACAGACAGCTCTTCCTTATAACTTCCTTATCCTTATAACTAAAGTTACTTTGGTTTCGATGAGCTTTGCATCAGAGTTACCTTAACACAAGACTGTCAGTGATGACCATGAATGAAGATGTTAAACCTCCCTGGTCCCAGTATTGACACCAATGGCACACAACTAGTGCCTGCTCTCCAGCACGAGGTCACACTCCTGAACACAACCTCTTATGACTGCCAATAACTTTGTAAGGCAGTCGCCAGGGTACTGCAACTGGACTGAAAATGAACATAGGCTTCACTGAACACTGTGGCTGACTATATATACTTTTTGCCAAGTAATAATTAAGTTACTTTTACCCTTCCATACAACTGCCTCCATCTCTTCCCTGCATCCCCCTCTTTCACAGCCTTTGCACTTCCAGTGATGCTTGTATTCTATTTTTCAGCACTCTTATTAGAGGCTTTTCTCCATCCCACTGACAACCTGTCAAGCTAATAAGAATGAAGAAAGTGTGAAAGTGAATGAGTGTAAAAGCATGTGACAGGTTTCTCCTTCGGTCTACTCACGCTCACCCATAAGGATGGAGGATAAGAATCTCTTATCCTGAGATAAGAAGATAGATACAAACTCCAGCTAATTAAGCTACCCTCAGAACGCGGTAATTAGCAACTGCTCCAGTGGGCAGCACCGCAGAGCCCCTCAGCATTGCTGGGACCAAGAGGCAGGTACCACGCTGGAGCCAGCCTGGGCAGTGGGGCCACAAAGGCACCAGCACCTGGGGACTTCAGCATCTCACAGACACATGATGTGGACTTGAGCATGTGATCCAGGCTGGCAGTCCACTGCAAAGGACAGGCAAGCCTCAAACATCCCCCAAGCCTCGCGATGCCACCTTGAGCAGCCAGAGCTGCAGCTCTGCTCAACAGACCTGATTTCCTACAGAGACCCTGCTGTCAGCAAACATCATCCGCCATGAAACTGAGTGTTTGGCAGTCTCAAAGACTGCTGGCTGGCAACAACTGATTTCACTTATACTATGCAAGAGGTGGAAAGGTGAGCTGTAGTTTACCCCACTATTTCCCTGCTTCTGCTTTCTGAGTGGGAGTCACGAGTGCTCTGCGGCCAAGCACCCAGGGCAGTGTAAGAGCAAAGATGACATCATTTAAGAGCACAGGTGACAACAAAAGGCATAACAGCAGCATGCTCTCCCACCAGTTCATGCCGTTTCCATTAAAGAAAACACAGAATACTAAAAAAGAGATTAAACAATTCCAAATGCACACATTTGGAAGTAGTAAAGGGTGCAATGAAAGCTTGCCACTGGCTGCCCTGTAAATGCTCATGTTAGCGTGATCTATCCTGATTTCTGCCTCCTGCCTGTTCTGTGTGCTGCCCATCACTTTTTACTTGTAAATGATGCACAGTGATTACATATTTGAATGGAGGTAATCCATGAGAGCAGTTTAAATCACCAGTATAAATATTATTCTAATGCGTTACGCTTTTAATTTTTGTCCTTTTGATTCTTGTTGTTTAATCATCTTAACTGGCAAGAAGACAATTGGTCAATCCTTTTCCATTTTACTGCAACCCAGCAGTCTTTCCTCATTGCAGCTCTCTGTCATCAATACAGAAAATGCAACTGCTTCAAGTGTTGATTGCAGAGCCACATTTCATGTTTCCTTCCATGGAAATGCATTTGTAAGGATACTATATACATAAAAAGAATAATTACTTGTTGCATTTCTTTGATCTATAAATAGAACTTCTCTGTAAGGGATATTTTTACTGCATTTGGAACAATTTGGATGCATTTTTTCTAAAGTGCAGCCAAGTACTTTTCATCTCACTGTAAAACTCTGTGACTGCAAGAAGTAACTGTACCAGAGTGAAAGGCCAAATGAGAAACAACAAGGACCAAGTGACCCAGGGGCTTGGTAACAGGACACAGAGCTGCTACACTTTCTTTCATTTTATTTACAGCTGTGGCTAAAACTTACTTCCCTTGTGGCTTTTCTGGTGGTCTGCAGGGAGTGAGTTGACAGTGGAAGAACATCTACTTGAAGCTGTTAAGTCCACAGCTCATGTAAGATGGGGTTGGGAGGCCAGTGGCAGGAGACCCATAACTTGTTTCTTCCTGCCACACTTGTGAGAGGCCAATCCCTACGCAGGGGTCATAACTTGCAATTTCTAGACTTAGAAAATTTATTTGTTTGGACAATTCTGTTAAAACAAACAATCAAACAAAACCCCTCAAGATTATTATTCTCAAAATAATTAAAAAAGGCAGGTGCACACAGTGGAACCGTCACATAAACCTGTCAGTTCACCACCAACACAAAGCACAACCTACTGAACACGATAAAGGGCGCATATGCCAGCTTTCAAGATAATGCTACAACCAGAAGTCACCATTTAGTTTTGCTACAAAAATACAAAGAAAAACCTGTACAGCATTCAAAAGGACAAGAGACTAGCTCGCTACATGTATTGACTGAGTATTTATAGCTGCAGCATTCAAGAATGCACATTGGAATGAATCAATGCCAGTAGGGATGCCTAAAAGACATAAGTGAGAATTACTGCAATTAAGAATGTTGTCTCAAAGGAAATTAGAACAGTCCATTAATTACAAAGCCTTAAAGGAAAATGAACCAAAATGAGAAAGAAATAAATTAAAATATTAGGAAATTAGAACAATTGGGGAATAGAAAAGATACCGAGCACCATAGGTATTGCCACCCTCCTTTTCTTAATGACGAAGAAATGAAAAAAAGAAATGGTGATAGGAACTGAATCGCAATGAAAAACTGAGCCAATATATTCCATCACAAGATCAATGGGCAGTACGCTCAAGGCTTTGCTGATCTAAGTCTAATTTGTCATTAAATTCTGTAGAAACTGGTTCTGTGAAAAACAGTGCAAAAAAATTAAGGTGCCAAGCTAATAGGTACAGCAAAAGTTGTATTTGTGATACAACATAACTGGAGTCTCAAACAGTTGTGAGGAGAAAAATGTTTTACACCCTCCAGATTAAGAAATGTGACTGGTTTAGTAGTCCAAGGACCACATATTCTCTGTCTGTCCCAGATGCAGGTTGTTGCAAATCCTGCTGAGCCCTATGAACTCTCAATCTGGTATTCAGAGATAGCCCTACACAACTCTTTGAAACTCAACTTATTTTTGATATACTATACAACTGACACATTAAGAATTCCTGATGGACAGCTGGAATGTAAATGTGCTGGAAACAGACTCAATGCAGTATGTCTCCTGGCCCTGTATCAACAGGAAGGTGAAACACCAATGCCCTGTTTCAGAGTCTATATGGCGTCTTGATAAACAACACACCAGTATCATAGAAACACAGAATCATAGAATAGTTAGGGTTGGAAAGGATCTCAAGATCATCCAGTTCCAACCCCCCTGCCATGGACAGGGACACCTCACACTAAACCATCTCACCCAAGGCTTCATCCAACCTGGCCTTGAACACCGCCAGGGATGGAGCACTCACAACCTCGCTGGGCAACCCATTCCAGTGCCTCACCACCCTAACAGGAAAGAATTTCCTCCTTATATCCAATTTAAACTTCCCCTGTTTCAGTTTGAACCCGTTACCCCTTGTCCTATCACTGCAGTCCCTGACGAAGAGTCCCTCCCCAGCATCCCTATAGGCCCCCTTCAGGTACTGGAAGGCTGCTATGAGGTCTCCACACAGCCTTCTCTTCTCCAGGCTGAACAGACCCAACTTTCTCAGCCTGTCTTCATACGGGAGGTGCTCCAGTCCCCTGATCATCCTCGTGGCCCTCCTCTGGACTTGTTCCAACAGTTCCATGTCCTTTTTATGTTGAGGACACCAGAACTGCACACAATACTCCAGGTGAGGTCTCACAAGAGCAGAGTAGAGGGGCAGGATCACCTCCTTTGACCTGCTGGTCACACTCCTTTTGATGCAGCCCAGGATACGGTTGGCTTTCTGGGCTGTGAGCACACACTGCCGGCCCATGTTCATTTTCTCATCAACCAGCACCCCCAAGTCCTTCTCTGCAGGGCTGCTCTGAATCTCTTCTTTGCCCAGTCTGTAGCCGTGCCTGGGATTGCTCCAATCCAGGTGTAGGACCTTGCACTTGGCATGGTTGAACTTCATAAGGTTGGCATCAGCCCACCTCACAAGCGTGTCAAGGTTCCTCTGGATGGCATCCCTTCCCTCCAGCGTATCAACCAAACCACACAGCTTGGTGTCATCGGCAAACTTGCTGAGGGCGCACTCAATCCCACTGTCCATGTCAGCGATGAAGATGTTAAGCAAGACCGGTCCCAACACCGATCCCTGAGGGACACCACTCATTACCGGTCTCCAGCCGGACATCAAGCCATCGACCCCAACTCTTTGTGTGCGGCCATCCAGACAGTTCTTTATCCACCAAGTGGTCCATCCATCAAATTGATATCTCTCTAATTTAGAGACAAGGATGTGGTGTGGGACAGTGTCAAACGCTTTGCACATGTCCAGACATCAACTGCTCTACCCTTGTCCATCAGTTCTGTAGCCCCATCATAGAAGGCCACCAAATTGGTCAGGCAGGATTTCCCCTTAGTGAAGCCATGCTGGCTGTCACCAAGCACCGTGTTGTTATTTATGTGCCTTAGCATGCGATCCAGGAGAATGTGCTCCAAGATTTTACCAGGCACAGAGGTGAGACTGACTGGTCTGTAATTCCCCAGGTCATCCATTGTCCCCTTCTTGAAAATGGGGGTTATATTTCCCTTTTTCCAGTCGTCGGGAACTTCACCTGACTGCCATGATTTTTCAAATACGATGGCCAGTGGCTTAGCAACTTCATTCGCCAGCTCCTTCAGGACCCGCGGATGGATTCCATCAGGTCCCACGGACTTGCACGCGTTCAGATTTTTAAGATGGTCTCGAACCAGATCTTCTCCTACAGTGGGCCCAAGGTTTTCATTCTCACAGTCCCTGTGTCTACCTTCTAAGACCTAGGTGGTCCAGTCAGAGCCTTTGCCAGTGAAGACCAAGGCAAAGAAGTCATTCAGTATCTATTGCTTGTGTACTTTTAATTCTTTTTTTCAGAGATTAAAACCTAACCAGGTCAGTAGCAACATGTTACAGTTGTACCACAAGCAGCTACCACTGGTGGCTGTTAGAGGAATGGAAACAACCACCTTTCAGAGAGGACTCTTACAAAAACCTATTAAGCTTCCCCTTAAAACACCAGCTCCAGACAAAAATACAGGCACACATGCAAGTTTCCACTAGTAGATCTTCCAAGAATTTTTTCTCATTTGTGTAAAAGAGGTAAAACAAAGAACAAAGTGCAAGTGAGACAAGATCCCAGTGAAACTGTGCCTTGAACAAGCACTGGCACATCACACGAAGATCAGCATCACTTGCCTGCGTTACTGAGTACAAAGAGAGCGTGGGGAGACTCAACACCCAACTTTGCATCCCAGATACCTATCTAAGATCAGAAAGTGTAAAATTAGGGCTGCTGTGTTCCCAATTCTTTGTCCAATCCACAGACCACAGCTTTTCACAGAAGCAGGAACATGCCAGTGACACATAGCCCTGTAACCTCTTCCTCCTCTTAAGGAGGAGCAGTTCTGAGACTCCTCGCTTCGGCTTGTCATCCCTGGCAGAGTGGGCATGCTGAGGTATTGCCTTGTGCTCCTGACTAGTGCAACAGCAACGAGTCTGCTGTGAAACAGCGAAGTGTTTCTCTGCAGCTCCAGGGACAATACCAGATAGGAACAGTCTGCTGGAGAAAGTCCTTCCTCCAGGACCTGAAATATCTGGAGAACAAAACTTGTCAGCCTTTTACTAGAGTGTCTTTTATTATATCTAAAACCAAATTTAAAAATACTATTTATAAATCAAACTGATTTATAAGGATGTGATTTCCATCCGCAGCTGAACATCAAGCACCACTCACAGTCTCTTGTCTGATGACTTCATTTCACAGTAAGCTTCTGGACAATTCCTCCCTTCCCAAGAAATGCACCCAAGTGTGTATTTGTGTGCCTCAGACACCACATCCAGGGAAACACTGAAAACACATAAACCCCAGTGACAGGATCCGAAGGGAACGGCACACATGGCTTGCAAAGCATAATCATTGATGCTTCTTGCTGATGGTATCATGCCATCATGCTGATTTTCATGTTCATGAAACACATTTATGCAGCTTCTAAACCAAAAACCATCCCTGGCTGTAGAAAGATGTTTCTGCTCTTTGAATTACAGTGCTTTGCCTTTCCTCCTTTACACTCAGGCAGACAAATCCTGATGATCTGGCTGGAACCAACTATGCTGCTTGACTGGGTTTTAGCAGGAAGAGGTTCAGCTGTGGAAACCTGCAGAAACTCATGACAGAAGTGAAAGAACCATTTCCATGCGAGACTCCTGTTACGATAAGCTGACATGGCTGTGTTCACTTCACTACAGAGTTGGGCCTGAATATTTTCCGTCTACTTTCTGTCTGCACTCTAAAATGTCCTTTCAAATTATTGAATGTTGGTGACAGTTGAGGCATTCAATTATTTCTTTAAGTGCAGATTCTGCATTCCTTTAGCTGTTAGTTATATACATTTGGTACATATTGAACAGCACCTGCTGACTGGATGAATCATTTGCATCCAAGTCACAAAATGGGAACTTAAGGACCTCCAGTGCTGTTGTTGAAATTGATGCTACTGATGCTGCCAATTCAACTCCTGTTGCTGCTACTAATCAGCATCTCTTTAAAATGATTACAGCATTCAGATAGGACCATAAAACTACCAGGTGGGCTGTATTTCGCACTGCTTCCCAGTTTTTCTGCCGTCTTCCTTATGGCAATGGATTTATTGGTCCTATCAATTGCTCTTACAGTCTTTAGCAAGGGAAGGAGATGTCACAGAGTTTTAATGTCTCATATTTTTTCTGCATTACACAATCATTATAACCTGCTTGGCAAAAATACTGTTTTCATCAAGCTCAGTATTTATGGCAAAAATAGCATTTATTAACTTACCTGCAGATAAATATAAATATATATGCATGTAGGAAATAGAAGCTTTTTATTATTTAAAGGTCTTCTAAACTGCATTTGCACAAGAATCTTATTCAAAACCACACAACTTTTATCAGGCCAGATTGCTCTCTAGCAGGAGCTGGCTCAATGAATTCAAGTCAGTAAATCTGAACCTGCTGAATCCAGCTCCATTGCATGTCAGAGGAGTTGATGAAAGATAGTTTTTTTGAAGGAGAACACACATGAACTCAGAAGTACAAAAGAGTTCCTTGGGTTTGGGGCATTTTTAGTGTGTTTGTTTATTTTGGAGCACATGTAAATTATAATTGGGAGACAAAGGCAGCTTCCCAGTTTTTTGTGATTTCAAGTACAGTAAATCACTGAGTCTCATCTAACTGATTTTTGGTAAAAACACTGAGAGTATTTCTTTACCCTGTTTCGGACCAATACACATTTATTCTCACAATGCTCTTGACGAGGTGGCAAGTTAGAGTTTCCCTTCTCTGGAAAGCAATGGCGCGCCCTCACCACAGAGATCGGCCACAGCGCCAGACCACAGCGATACAGCAGGAGGTGCCCAGAGCCTGCTACAGCTCCCCTGGCCCTGCAGATCCATGCTTAGCCAGGGCTGAGCTTGTTCTCCCGTCTGCTCCTGCAGATATGCCCTAAACAACTGCATCAAGGTCTTGCCCCATAAACCTGACAGAGCCATCTTTTTACTGCTGCCATTTACAGGATCGCTCAATCTTGAGGAAGAAGATGAGGCCTTCCTTCATGCCCGTGGGAGACTCGTTATGTTTTATGATAGAGGGAAGGGAGAGAAGTCAAATTCTGTTTTACAGTATCCTTCTTTCTGTTGCTTACAATGCATATTGGACACACTGACAAGTTTAGAAGTCCACATATAAATGAAATAGAACTAAAAAGCAGGAGTAACAGAGCCTTGGTTAACATGGTTTAGTGTGAGGTGTCCCTGCCCATGGCAGGGGGTTGGAACTAGATGATCTTGAGGTCCTTTCCAACCCTAACTGTTCTATGATTCTATGAACTTCAGGACTGACTCTTTCACAGCTGACATAAACATGTTTGGGTTTTTTACATATAGACATATACAAAACACATATATAAGGGAACACTTGTCCAATCACAACAAAATCACAACTGATGCTCACTGAGAAACCCCCAAACACCTCAATCCCTACTGTCAGGAATGCCTATTAATAGAAATATGTGCCAGGCAATACACCTAATCCATCTCTAGCAGCTGGTGTGAATGACTGTCCACAGATGACAGTCTAATGGCGCTCTCCTTGTGAACAGCTGGGCCACAGAACTGTGAAACAGGCTGACAGCAAGATGAATAGCTGCCAGAGTTTTCCACTCTCTCTCTGTGAGGTAGGGAGAAAATGCAGCAAGTGCTCTTACACTGCAGCCATGAGTTGAGTTTTGTCTAGACGGGGATGGACCTCTGGAAGGTTACTCTTGACACCAGCAGCAGGGCTGTGCCGTACTTGCCCCAGTGCCACCTCAACCTCAGCACAGGCTACATGGGCTATTTGTGGCACTGGAATTGTTGCTGAGTATAGGACGCTGCCCATAAAACAGCTAGGTAGATCCTTCTGCTGGAGGTTACTTGCCTGTAAGACATGAAAGAGCAAAGAAAAACAGACCAAATAGTCCAGCTGAGCAGTTACAGACAAAAGCTCTTGCCAGTTCCCTGATGCAGACTTTGGGGAACTTCAGTATGTTTGGAAAGTTCCTGAGTCTGGCTTTGGTTTTCTAACCATCAACTGTGAGTTTAAATCATTCATTTTCTTGTAATTAGGGAGGGAAGAACAGCTTCCTCTTTCGACAGAGTATTTCCCCAGTGCTGCTTTGGCCTTTCAGCATCATGATGTAAAATCATGTGTCCTTGGTGAAAAGGACAGCAAGGCAGATTTGTTTCTGTGTTCCCTTTTTACTTTTCTAAAGTTCAGTGAGTCGACACAGTTCTCATTAATTGATTCAGAATTTTAGCAATGCTTTAATACAAATTACTGAACGATTGCATTTCAGCTCAAAACACTGTTAGGAAAATTGACCAGAGAATACTTGCCCTTCAGAAGCACAAAGAATAAAATGTGTTAGCTTATTTTCCATTAAACATTATTACTGGCCCCAGGATGAATATGTTGTATTTATAGCTCATGCAGACTTTCACACACATTCATACATAAGAGGTCCAAATATTTCTATAAAGATTTTCGTACACATTATTGCTTCTCACCCTTTATGCTTTCTTCATCCACTTCAAAATCCTTCAGGCCTGTCTGTACCACTGCAAAGTCCTCAGCCCCAGACCAGAATCTTGATCACCATCTTCTAACAGCAAGCACTTTGTAGTTCCTTCTAGCTCTTCCATCACTGCGTTCCTGCTTCCCCATCACGACATCCTGGTCTCCTTCCCACCTCCTTCCCCTGTTCCTACATCCACACCTGCTTTTTGCCAAATCTCCTGTGTCTTTGTGCTAACCTCTCACTTCCCTGCTTACAGCCTTTGTCTCCAATGTGGCCCTGCAGTCACAGCACCCCAGCAAATACACAATGGTCAACAAACACACACTTCCAAGTAAGAGAGTGCAGACTGGGGTGTCCTTTAATCAGAGCTGTGAGTGCTTAAGGAGGCTCAGGCTGGGCCCACACACTCAGTTAAGCAAAATCCAGATACCTGAAAAATTTTCTTCACTAAAATAATATTCTTCCCTGTGAGGGTGCTGAGGCGCTGGCACAGGGTGCCCAGAGAAGCTGTGGCTGCCCCATCCCTGGCAGTGCTCAAGGCCAGGCTGGCCAGGGCTTGGAGCAACCTGCTCTAGTGGAAGGTGTCCTTGCTCATGGCAGGGGGTTGCAACTAGATGAGCTTTAAGGTCCCTTTCAACCCAAACCATTATATGAGTCTATGACTTTGCCTCAGACTGCAGGCACCTCATCTTTGCTACAGCTCAAAATTCAGGCCTGAAATCCTCCCCTAAATTCTGGGTTTTCCTATTAGAAGCATCACAGAATGATATGACGTGATCCAGGAAGAAAGTGACATTGAGGGCGTTAATTAGCGTCAATGGTGCAGCATTCTCTGGACATGCTTGTGTAACCAAAATGCAGGCATGTGCCAGGCAGCCGGCTGAGTGCACAGTAAAAGGGTAAAAATTAACAGCAGCCTTATACTCAGCAAAAATTCTCTGCTCATAGAATTGATTCCAAAAAGAGAGAGGAGTACAAATGAAAACGAGGACATGTCAGCTGTGAGTATTCAGGTCACTGGGTACCATTCTTTCCTATTTATGGGTTAAGGAAAAGTTCTAAAACCCTTTGAAAGTCTTGGCTTTGAATAGTAATTTTTTCATGCCTTTCTGTAGTCAAGTTTTCTATAAGTTATTTAGTGTGGGAATTTAAACCAGCCAAGACCATATCCATGAAGAATTGTCAGGCCCAAAGAGATGTCTGCTTCTACCATTCCCTCCTCCCTCATAATGCCAAATGATGAGGCATTAGTGTTTAGTTACTGTGATACTGAATTTGGGTTAATTTGCTTTTTCCCACATGCAGAGGAACGTGGAGGTGGGCAGAAGGAAGCTCTCTCTGTCAGAGATCTCCCTCACTTCCTCTGCCCAGTACCCAACACAGGGTGATACTGCCTGCTGTCTCTCAGACACCTTGTGATAGGAACAGTCAGCTGAAGAGCAGCTGGCCAAATTAACAAGCCTCTGCTATTGTGGAACATTGATCTGCAGTACAATGTACTTCAGTACAAACGGCAAGCAATTAAATAACTGCCTAGCATTAATTATTAACTGCAATTAATTACAATATTTCATATTCTGGGGTTTTACAGGCACAGCTTTCAGTTAATTTACCAATTTTGGAAACTGCTTATTTTTTCATGCAGTGTGTTCAATACTCCCTGTGTTCATACATCATCCTTCCAGCCAAGTTATTCTGCTGTCTTCTTTAAATCAAGAACTGATGGAAAGAGAATTGGCCTGGCAGTAAATGGGATCCAATATTCAGGAAACTGGGGTCCCAGTCCTGCTGCATCCACCTGGTGCCTGCAGGACTGGAGACAAAGCTCTGTCACAGGTCCCTCATTGAAAACAGAAGCTTCAGCCTTTCTGCTGTTATGATAATTGAAGCTTTTTGAGCTGGCCTGACACGGCGTGGATATAAGACACAGCCAGAATTTCAAGTGTTGTGTGTTTTCCTGATGACCCTGTTTCTCATTCACCTGCACCTTCTGCTGCCGCGCCAGAAGAGGCTGTGTGTCAAAGGAGAAATGTATTTTGCCTTTTTTTTATGCTAGTAAAAAAGCCTGGCACAGCTGCAGGTAGTGAAGAGTGAGGTGCACTGGTTTTAGATCAAAGCCTAAATGTATTCCCTTTCACTTTGTAATTTTTACTCCTTCCTTTCATGCAATGGGATCTTCTGAACCTGGATCAATATGATGGCCTCATCTTGAGGGACAATAGCATAAAGTGCTGGAACAGAAAGACTTTCTCCATAATTGCAAAGCCAAAAACACCCTAGACACTTTTCCTTTCTTTTCTTCTTTTGTTCATTTTTAAGTTCTAAAAAAATCACACTGGTCATCTTTTTTCCAGCTTGTAGCTTTTGATTTTACTGGGAAGGGGATTTATCAGATCTCCATTCCTTTGGTTTCGTTGTATGAGTTTCTCAAGTGTCTGAGCTCTGACAGCCCAAATGATTTTGTGGAACTTAAAATTCAGAAGACATCATTTGCTTATCAAATCTGACTTGCTCTCATCCTCTTCCTTCCGTCTGTAAAGCACAAACTGTTAAATACTATATATTTACCCCTCAACTGAGCTCAGTAGCTGGGGGTGACTACACACTGTTACAGTTCCCCTGAGATCAATTATCTGTGCACAGAGGTACAGCAGCACCAGAGCCTTTGCAATGGAAGAGAACTGATCGCGAGATGTTTCTCTAGCACATACCATAGGCAGAGAGCACCCTCAAGGTGGGCAAAGCAGCTTTCTTCTGCTGAAAACTTCATTTCTTTATTACATGGTGGCATCTTGCATTTATCTCAAGTAGCCAGAAGATAATTTGGAGCATACATTACTTCAAAGCTGGAAGAAATTATTTTAATGTTGCAAGGATTTTCTATGAAAATGAAGAAGGAATAGAGGGGTGGCAGAAGATCTTGTGAGTGTTAAATGCAAATTACTGACTTGATATGACAATAAACAGACTGTCTTTGCACACTTCTGTTGGCCACAGAATGCAGTGGAGAACATCTGTACACTGCACCTGTGCACGTTTTGCTCTTCACTTCCTGGCACTCCTCGAGCTAATATTTTGAGATGTCCATACTGGCTGTTCTTATTCCTTTTTGATAGCGAATGTTTGTCTAGTAACAATACAGTTAATGGATAGCAAAAATTTGGGTTTGAGTATTTGGGATAATGTAGCTTTTCAGTTATTACGAAGCCATATTATTTTATGCACTCACTGTCTCAGGTTTTCTTTTATGTCCCCTGAATTTGTGTGCACAGCATTCTAGAGCACAACAGCACACAAGCTCTCTACCAAGCACACAGAAATCATTACCATGTGAAAATATCTGGAATAATCTTCTCATAACTTTTTAAAGATTTATGCTTTCTGTGGTTTTTGAATGTTTTGTCTGAAACTTGGGCAAGTGCTGCAGAGACAAAACTGAGATGGATTAAATATGCAAGAAAGTGCTAATGTAACATGAAGGTTTGAATGACTAAATTTATAATGTCAGAAAAATGTCACGAAAAAAATGTTAGATTTCAAGAACAAGCACCAGTCTGCAGTACATTTAACAAACAACAATCCAGTACAGCTCCACATCCAATAACAGCAATGGCTGATGCCATCTGAGACATGTAAATAAAGTCTATATAATAACAATTGAACTGAACTAGAAAGAATGAAAATAACACATCCAAATCCCCTGAACTGTTTCGAAGTCCCCAGAAGCAGCTTCAGTGAATGTCAAACTTTGTCTAAAGTCTTTTTTTCACCACTCTCTGCATTTTTTCACCACAGCTGCTGTCAGGGGTAGTAGCAGTGGGAGAAGGTAACATAGTGCTTCTGTAAAGGAGGGCATGGATCAGACTGGTGGAACTTGAGATGTCATATTCCCAATTTGCTCTGGGGGAAACCCCAGTGATATCACTCTAGATCTGTCTGAATGCACTCAGCTGGACAGCTGAGCTTCAGACAACAGAACCGTGAAATGAGTAGAAACAAATTCTTGATCTGCTGAGCTGAAGGAACAGGCAGTCTCCAACCATGTTTCAAGCAGTTTGAAATAAGCAGCCCATTAGCTATCACCACCATTTTGAAACCCAGGCTTAGCAGACCTACTCTGATTGCTGTTAGACACAGTATCTCCAGTACTTCTGGTGCCTGACTATGTTAGGACTCAGGTGAGCACAGGTTGGACTGAATGTTTCTACCACGACAGTTTTCCACAGCAGACAAGATTTGCCTGAGTCCCACTTCCATGGTGGTGCTCCTCAGCAAGAGGAGTCCCCCAAACGCCTCCCCCCAAAGCACAGCAGGTACTACCTGGCAAATAGAGAAATAACCAGCTCTGTCTCCTCTCCCCTGCCTACAAGCACAATGGTGGCAATGCCCTGTTTCTGTATGAGGCTGCCCACAGAAAGCAAAGATGCTCACAAGCTGTACTGCACAAATCCTATGAGTGCCACTGCTGTTCTCTGCTGCCTGCATAATACAACACTGCAAAATATATACCAAGATACTTGGGAGAAGAGCCTGTACCAGCCACCAGGTCATTGTGCCCGGAATGTGCTCGTCCTGCAATCCTTTCCTTCCTCCCTCCCTCCCTCCCCCGGGGAGGGAAGTTCAGTGCTCAGCAGCTGGCCTTACAAGTTAAACAACATCTGTTTAGCAATGTCACACACAGCAAGGGCTGAGTGTAGGAGCAGAAGCAATTTAAAACGTTATCTGCTCCTTCTGTCTGCTGCCAAGAAGCTCTGAACCTTGCCCCAGCTCCCATCAGTCCCTCCCAGGTGCTGCCTGCAGCGGCACCAGAGCCTCACCAGCAAAGGTATTTCCAGCCTGCAAGCTGGGAAGGAGACTCCCCAGACAGAGGGAAGTTGGGCTATCAGTCAGGCACAGCAAAGTGTTGGCAGCCTCATGCTTCTGGGCGTTTTCAGAGGCAGCCAGGTAAAATAGGAAAAAAAATAGTGTTTTAAAAGTCATGTATCGGGTCCTTAGAAATAACTTCTTACCTCAGCAGCCCTGGGCAGTCAGAGCAGGAGGAAGCAGTGACCACTGTCCTTCCCACCAAATGGTGTGTTATTTTTCTCTATGTCTTTACTCGACACAAGCAAAATCAGCTCCATTAACACAAGGTTACTCTTTGGAAATTTTCTATCCTGATTAACTCCATTTTGTAATTTATTTTGGTCCTCTGATTCCTATTAGTGGGATCAATATTAATTTAAATCAGAACTCCCTGTATTTTCTCTTGCTCCATTCATGCAGATCAGGTGGACTGCATTTCCCCTAACTCCATGGCTGACGAACTAACCTCAGTCGGGATTACCAAGATCAAGCAAGAAGAGCGACTGCAATCAGTTTTTCCTTTCTCTTGCCAGCAGGGATCAAATGGTTAGCCCACAACTAAACTTCTAAAGAACTCCTGTCCTGGGTTCAGCAGTAGCAGTCATTTTTCTCCTTCTTAGTAGCTGGTGCGGGGCTGTGTCTTTGACTTTTGGCCTGGGAACAGCGCTGATAACACCGATGTTGTCACTTGCTGCTCAGTAATATTTACTCTGACCAAGGACTTTCTGAGCCTCATGCTCTGCCAGGGAGGAGGGGAAGCCAGGAGGAAGCAGAGACAGGACACCTGACCCAAACTAGCCAAAGAGGTATTCCATACTACAGCACGTCATGCCCAGTATATAAACTGGGGGCAGTTACCCAAAAGGGCTAGATCACTGCTCAGGTTGGGCTGGGTATCGGTTGGCAGGTGGTGAGTGGTTGTATTCTCTCCTGTTGTTATTTCCCTTATCATCATTGGTGGTAGCAGTAGTGATTTGTGTTATACCTTAGTTACTGGGCTGTTCTTATCTCAACCCGTGGGAGTTATGTTCTTTCAATTCTTCTCCCCATCCCTCTGGGAGCAGGGGGAGAAAGGTGGGGGAGCGAGCGAGCAGCTGCATGGTTCTGGATTGCTGACTGGGCTTAAACCATGACAGTTCTTTGTGCGCCAATGTGGGGCATGAAGGGTTGAGATAACGACAGATCTGACCAGAGTGTGTCTAATCGTACTTGTGATAAACATTTATTGTTTCAGATTAATAGTCACTCATCACAATGCTGATTTATTGGCTCTCAGAGTTATTGCTCTTGATCTCAGAGTTTCAGCATGTCGTACCTTACTCATAGCCTGTATTTGCTGGTTTTAACATCAGCTGGGGGGCCTGGGCTAAGGTTATTGTTTCACTGTACTTTTTGGTAATGACTTATAATACAATAGACTCATTGATCATGAAACTGGTCTGGCTTGCATTCCCATTGTGGTCATCACCTCTATACTTTGGGAGGTAAATAATGGAATTGTTTAGCAATTACAGATCTTTCTTTTTCCTTTTGTCAGGGGGTCAACCTATGGAGAAAGTATTCCATCACACCTTCTGCTCCCCCACCAGGCCATTTACAGTGGGAGTAGATTCTGGAAGAGTTAAAGATCCTGAATATCCTTTCAATGCCCTTGAAAGCAACCTGCTCCCATTGCTGGGAACCAGCTTGTTGCTCCCTATGCTCTGTTTTGGCTACGGTGTGACCACCCTGAGAATGCCAGATCTTTTCCCATCATGGAAGCTAAGCAGGGTTCAGCTTAGGTCTTGTCTAGGGTTAAATGACGGTATAGGAGGACCACCAAGAGATTTTCCCTGAGGCTGGACAGTCATGAGTGGCAGGTTGTGAGGGATTGTATGGGCAAGTATCTAGTCCAGTGGGTCCCTCCAGTGCTTTGAAAGCATCAGAGATGCAAGGCAGCTGTATGGAGTCCCTGACAACAAGTTGCCGAAACTGCTGAAGGAGAGGGTGAATCGAGTCAGTTTGCCGAGGTGAAAGCCATCCAGCTGGCCTTGGACATTGCTGAACAAGAAAAGGGGCCAGTACTTTATCTCTACACTGACTCATGGACGGTGGCAAATGCCCTGTGGGGGTGGTTGCAGCAATGGAAGCAGAGCAACTGGCAATGAGGTAAACCCATCTGGGCTGCTGCAGTGTGGCAAGATATCGCTGCCCGGGTGCAGAACCTGGTGGTGAAGGTACGCCATGTAGATGCCCAGGTACCCAAGAGTCAGGCCACTGAGGAACACCAGAACAACCAACAGGTGGATAAAGCTGCTAAGATTGAAGTGGCTCAGATGGACTTAGATTGGCAACATAAGGGTGAATTATTTTTGGCCCTGTGGGCCCATGACACCTCAGACTTGGGGCATGTAGAAGAGGGCACAAGCTAAGGAGAAAATACAACAGACAGGTAAAAATTCAGAATCAAAGCTTCCACACACGTAATAATTTAGGAAGGCAGAAAATGTACTTACAAATCAAGGAGGAGGATAGCGAATCATCTGCACACCACAGTGGAGCAGGGCACAAACACCACATGAACACTGATGCAAAAGGCAGAAAGCAAGACTGGAACAGCAGCAGAGAAAGGAGGATCCTGGACAGCCTCACAGGCATTGCTCTGACCAGAGGAGGCTGTCAGGGACGTGGGTGCTCAGGTCATCAAGGCTGATTCCTAATAGCTCCCAGCAGCTGATGGGACATTAGCAGTGCTGTCATTGGCCTGTGCTGGGTTACCCTAGTGCTGAGTAATGTAAGCAGGGAGTTGAAGCTCCAATTGAATCTGATAAAGGGTCAAAGACCAAAAATATTACATCTCTAGCAGCCACTACAGGTAGCAGCTTGGGGAAAAGATGCTTTCAGTGGCTTTTGGTGTGATTTAGAGCCGAGGACTGCGCTTTAAAGGGGTCCATGACATTTGAGTATTTCCTAGTTAAATAGTGTGATGCTATAAAGTCAGACCTAGGAGAAGCAGTAGTTTGGGAGTGGACACCTCTGTTAGCTTGTGCACAGAGAGACTCTCACACTGCACATTGCAAAGGCTGGTTTTACCAAAAGGCGAGATTAACAGTTCCATGCTGAGGCAAACCACTGTTCATGCAACTCTGCACTCTAGATTTCAGTGGGTCTGTGTCCTGACTACTTAAGGGCCTCTGACATCTGCTTAGACGCCTTTATAGCACTTGGATTCAAAAGTGATCTGGAGGAAGTTACACTGAGCTAACGCAAGTGAAGCAAGTAGTCTGATTTATTTTTATAACAGCTTTTACAGCAAAGTTGAGTGAAAGATGTAAAATGCAAGGCACAGTCTGTTCATACCAGAATTCAGCATCATTATCATAAGTGCTAAGTTAATTTCCTTCTCTGAGCAAAGCCAGGCTGTCTTGTTCAGCTTCTCCAGGAGCTTAAGCCCTCACCAGAAGAATGCTATTGACACCATTCTCCAGTAACACAGGCACAAGGTGCATTGTAGCCCACTGCAGTAGGTTACCACACTTTGCCTCACAATGATTACTGTGGGCAAAAGCCATCTGCACATTTTACCTGGCTGGGGTTTCAGAGATGACTCACAACAAAACGCAGCTGCAATACCAGCAAATGCTGCTGGTGGAAGGATTGACAAGGGAAGTGATGCAGCTGCAGAAGAAGCAGGATACCAGCTCATGTGACCCCAAATTACTCCTGTTTGAAGCCACAAAAGTCTGCTGTCACTTCCAGCTAGGGAGTCTCACCCTCTCAGCCTTTGGCTCATCACTTAAGATGGCTGCTGTCACTCTGACTATGACTGAATGACATCAAAACAAATCAGCTTCATATTCTAGCAAACACGGAGTTCATTCTCGAGGTCACTATACAGTATGAGTTAGACTGTTACTGAAGTACAGCTGACTTTGGAGCCCAGAGGCAGACCCGACACCAGACAGAGTTCAAGGCTCACCATCCCACCCACTTCTGGTCATAGGGGGAAATGTGCCCTCCCATCTTCTGTTCTCCATCAGACAAGCAAATCTCACCCACAGCAGGGCTGACCTCCAGCCCAGGCACACCCATAAGGAGATCCATGAAGGTTGTGGTGATAAGAGATGTGCAGGTACACCTGGGGAGGGGTGAGGCTATGAGCTTAGAATCAGTGCTTTCAGGTAACACCTAACTATTAATCCAATCCAGAAAGACCTTTTTTCTAGTAGTATTAAAAAATCACTGCTTGAGAGAATTGCTGCATGTAACGAGTGAGTGATTTGCATTGCCCAAGAGTTCCAGAGTTCAGTGAGGTATTTTCAGGGAAGAGATGGACCGAGAGGGAGCATGTTTCATCTTCCAGTTATTCGGAAGGCATGATAAAAGATGAGAGAGAAACTGCCATCTACTCGAAACAGTGACTCTGCCACAACCTCCCCAACAGAGCACCCCAGACGTGACATGAAGCTGATCTCACGCATGGGCAGGCATCCAAAGAGTCGTGCAGTCACTGTAATTAATGATCACTGCAGCCTGATGCTGAGTGCTTTGAAAACCAGAGTCACCGCTTGGATCGCAGTGGTACACCTCTTGCAGCTACACTGCTGCAGAAATGAGCTCCACAGCTCAGCAGCTCGCTGCCTGGTCGCTGCTTCTACTTTTTTCTTTGCAGCAGCCACTGTGCCAATGTTTCCAACTGCCAGATCTAAGCTGGCCTTCAACAAGTTTCATAGCTATAGAGCAAATATTTCCAACCATGTACCACTTCACTGAATTCCCTGGCTTTAGTTGCAATAGAATTAAATGATCTTTACTCAACTCAAGGCTCCTTGATAAACTTTCCACCACTTTGTAAATCCAGGCCCTCACTTTTCTTCCTTAACCCGATGAGAATTGTGGGTTTTCTTCATTTGAGGGCAAGTGAAGAGAAAAAAGAAGTGAAAAGGGTAAGAGAGAGACTGTACTTTTTCCCTTTTATGTAGATTTTTGCACAGAAAACTTCATGAATGGTAAACACAAGCATCTCCCCATAAAATTGTTTTGTCCAGAGCAACAAGGCAAAGCAGCAAAACTGTCCTCAACTCCCACCAACCTTGTGCTCTTCTGCCTCCTCCTCCCCCAAACATGCCCTGGGATGCACCAGCCCTCTCAGTGACAGACATTTCAAATGTAGCCATTTCATTCCCAGTGCTCTCCCCTTCATGTCTGCTTTCCAAAACCGGGCATCGTGGGAGGAACGATGAGTAAGGAGCTTGTCTTAGCCTTCAATTATAAACCATGACTGTAATATAGCTGTACTACCATTTTTATTATCATCAAATATGTTTTGATTCAACATTTATTCTGTTACAAAGAAAAAAGCTAACAGTGACACACAGACACCCACCACAGTCACTGTATTGCTAGTGTTTAGTCACCAAACCTTCTCTCAAATACAACACATCAAAAGCAGGTGGGGAAATATTATTCCAATGGAGAATGCTACATGCCTGGCCTTGAGGACTCTGATCAGGACAATGCTGCTAAATACAGAGACTGCTGTGTGGAAGAGAGAAGCAATGTTTCTCACAGCTACCTATCAGGACATGTTCAGAGTGACCTAAGGGACACCATCTGATGCCTTGGGGACTAAGAGTTTGCAAACACTTCACCGGCAATCAGGATTTAAAGCAGGAAGTATAGTTTGCAGGGGTCAGCTGAATGGATTTGTAAGAGTGGCTATGCCTGACAAGTTGATAGAAAGCAAACTGTACATTTTGAAAGCTTGGTAACAAAAGAATTATGGCAGGGAATTAACATTCAGCATGGGACAGGGAATGCAGGCTGTCAGTAGGGGCAAAAGTATCTGATACAAGATGCAGCATGAAATGCTGGTAAAGCCAAGATCAGAATCTGTTTACTTTTCTAGGCATGATTAAATTACATTAACAAAACACTAACAGAAAAGCCTTCAAATGCAGAAAGAAGATTTAGCTACATTTACATTTAATGGAAGCTGGAAGACAGATTGTGCATTTCTGAAGGCTTTTATTAACATGAGACATATTAAGTCCAACATACAGACACATTTGAACCAACAAGAGCTTTTGCAATTCTAGACTTGGTTCTATAAGTGATAAGGGCATGCCAGAAGATTTGATTGTGAATAAGAAACTGGCATTGGGTAACAAGAAGTTGGTTCTGTTTAAATTAAAGGGAAAGAAAATCAAAACCAAGCCTGTAAGGGCAATCCTTGATATATTAAAGAACCTACAAGCCTTTTGAGTCAAATGTGTTCACGGTCTGTGTGTGCGTGACAGCCTGGAAGTTCTTGAATACAGGGTGGTGACATTCCTGAGAGCTTTTGTCACAGGCATGAGAAAAAAACCCACTATGGGGTGCTCCAAGTCTACATGAATAATCACTTCCAAAAGCGTATCATAAGTAAACGCAGACTGCACAAAGAATGGGGAAAAGGTATAATCAGCAAAGAAATCACACTCTTGCTAGGAGATAGAGATAGGGTGAGGATTCACAAATCAGTCTGAGTTACATCTTGAAAGGGACATAAAACCAAACAGCTACAGACCTTCAGCAACGTAGTTATGAGACAATAAAAAGCAGGGCAGCTAAGCAATGAAGATGAAGTAAAAAAATAAAAATGTTATAATTACAACTCAGTTCTAAATGAATACTTTAAATCAGTTTTCAATCCCTCTCCCCTTCTAGTCCTCCACTCCTCTTTTATATACCCTACCTAGCTTCGAAAATCTCAGCCAACTGATGCATTACTACTACAGTGTCCATACAGTGCTCCTAGCTTCAGCCTCTCCTGTCTCCAGTGCACTTCTTCCCACAACAAAGAACAAAAGGACAAATATTGCGCCGACTTCTTATATGTGCCTTTGGGAACCTATGAAGATAGGCTGAGAAAGTTGGGGCTGTTCAGCTTGGAGAAGAGAAGGCTGCATGGAGACCTCATAGCAGCCTTCCAGTACCTGAAGGGGGCTTATAAGGATGCTGGGGAGAGACTCTTCATTGGGACTATAGTGACAGGACAAGGGGTAACGAGTTCAAACTTCAACAGGGGAAGTTTAGATTGGATATAAGGAAGAAATTATTTACTGTAAGGGTGCTGAGACACTGGAATGGGTTGCCCAGGGAAGCTGTGAATGCTCCATCCCTGCCGGTGTTCAAGGCCAGGTTGGACAGAGCCTTGGGCAGAGCCTTGGGTGACATGGTTTAGTGGGAGGTGTCCCTGCCCATGGCAGGGGGGTTGGAACTAGAGGATCTTAAGGTCCTTTCCAACCCTAAATATTCTATGATTCTATTCTATGATTCTGTCAGAAACTTCTCTGTATCTTTTTTAGGCTTCAGTTCCTTTTTGAACCCAGATCTTTATCTTCTCCCAGTCTTGACAAATTCCCCCTCTTTTCTTACTTGATTTAGCACCCTTTGCAGGTGCTCAGTTCTAGCACAAGGTAAGAAAGGTTTTGAGACTGTGGTTTCCTCAACTCCTGCATTACAAAACCCATGGTGCCCTCATGTTTGCCCAAAGAAGTACAGAGACACTGGCAGCTCTGCCTGGAACTGGGAGAGTGAAGGGCCAACTACACATGATAAAGTGCTGTGAAAGGCACAGCGGAGTCCAAGTGTTTAGTTGTTCTGACATCTCATGAAGCCATCAGATGGGCCAGGTACCAACACCAAGATCTGGATACTGGAGACTAATATAAGGCAGTGAAGCTGGACAAAGCAGAAGAAAATTTCACTTTCTGGCCATGTGCTGCTGGAATGCAGCAGCCTAGAAAGGGTAAATTTTTAAGTGTGCCAATCCCTTTGTACATGCCAGTAACAGCTCTGTATATCTGTAATAAAACACCCATTTGCCTATGGCTGCAGGACACCCTGCTCCTGCAGGTCTTACTACTGCCTTCAGCCCTGCAGTACCAGACTGTGAGTGCTCCTGGCCCTTTTCAGCACAAAGTCAAGCTGCAGGTTTTTTGCTTCACAAACTGATTCAGCCAAATCACAAGTGCTGATGCTCCTGAGGTAGGTGAGGATCACAACATGCAGAGAGAACAAGCTGTGTAAGAATCTTGCTTAGTCACCTATAAATCAGTTTAGCATAACCACTTGCCTCTCTTGCATTCAGTGTCTTAAAGGATTTCTCTGACCTCCAGTCCCACAGGGAGCTCCCTGGTCATCAGATGGGAAGGCAAAGCCTGCATCCTGCTTGGCTCCCCTCTGCTCTCCCTTTCATTTTGCTGTTCCAGAAGAAAAATAGTGAAAAAACCTGCTGCTTTGGAATTCAGCTTATGTTGCCCTTTTCAAAGTCATCAATAAGTCAGAAAAGAGCATAGAAAAGATTTGGGTCACAAGTTCTCTTTCTTATCACCCAGAGTTTCCAGCTATCAAGGTCTCCTTTACTGCACAGCTCCAAATAAGCGCTGAAGTAGTGATCTGACCAAGCAGCCCTCAGTGGTTCCTGTGGCTCCCTTGGCTCTTTTTCCTTTGATTCATTTTAATGAACTAGACAGTGCCTGAAACATAAATTGCAACCTTAATTTTTTGGCTAATCCCATGATCAAATTAAAATCTTGGCTTCAAATACACTCAGCCCTTTCGGAATACAGCTTTTATGTCTGGATCAATCATGAATTACGAACAACTCCTAACAGCTTTATGCATGTGTGATTTTTTTTCCTGCTTTCCTTAAATAATGAAGTAAAACAATCAGAAGTCTAAATGAGCTAAGGTGACATCCTTTTAGAGCAGATAAACACACTCCCAGCCCTCTCCATCTTCAAACCTCTCATGATTTTTCACTTTCTGCTAGTCTTTCATGACTTCATCAGCCAAATTCCATACATTTTTCTCTTTCACATTGAAGGGCCCCAGGAATTACATGAAGTACACTAGATATGAAAGGCTGTATTTATCCATGTGATTTATAGGGCCAAAACATCATATTACAAGAACTGTGAATTGAGTGTTTACATGGTACAGCACGTAGCTGAACCAGTCCCCAAAGACCCAGAAATATTAAGGCCCCAGTTATTAAACCTCAGACTGTTTCTCTGAAGCTTTTGCTTTTCTCATAGTACTCACAATGACTGGCCCACTGAACTTGTAGAGATCTATCTGAAATGAGGTGTAAAGAAAACCATTCTGGAAAAATCCATCCTAACCTGTGTGCTGTTATTGTCCCCTCATGCAGTGGGCCCACTGTCATCTCTTCTTCCTAGTGGTGTTACCAAAGTTCTCAGTTAAGAATAAAACAACTCTCCATCTCTTCAGAAAAGTCCTTGCACAGCTATGTGGGAACCTCCCTATGTTGTTTGACAAACTAAGAACCCTTTTACCTCCAGCTGGTTATTGACTTTGGCTAACAAGCTTATTTTCAAGATCTGCTTTATCTAGAAAAGATTCTCTTCAGTTATTTCTTAGCATATAAGATAACTTTTAAAAACAGTGTTCTTCTGCCCTTTGGAAAAAATGACATGGGTTTAAGAAAAAATTAACTAGGCAGACAGCAAATATGATTTCTGTCTAGAATATCTATATTAGCTTGTGACATAATCAAAATTTAAATAGATCTCTCAAGGCTTTTTATTTGCCAAGCTGTATTTTGAGATTGGTTCTTCTCTTTCTATACCTGACTGTTCTCCCATATGAAGAGCATCGGCCATGGCAATGTGCAGTGTCACAGGGACATCTCACATTCCCCAGTCCCACTGCCTCAGCCAGGTTCTCTCTGGATCAAATGCAGGTGTTTCCCAAACGGGAAGACAGGAAGATCTGGATCCATCAGGCCAAGGGTAGCTCTCAGTTCATCAAACAGGGTGCTCAGCTACGGCTACAAAGTGAGTTAAACTTTGAGGACACGGGTCGTCAGGTTCATAACTGCTCTGCTCCGTGGCTTTAGGAGTAAGAAGTTGGAAGCTGAGAATTAGGCAACAATTTCAGTTCAAACTAGGTGATGTGTCTGTTTTGTTTCCTTCTGGAAAAGTGCAAAGCCAGGACAGCTGTGTATCCCAGAAGAACCTTCACAAGTAGCATGCTCTTGTCGGTGGTTTGGTTTGTACTCTGAAAAGGTCCAAGCCTTCAAGAGAAGATCTTTTGAGTTTGACTACACCTCTACGAGCATCTGTGGCCTCAGCTGCCCTTGCAGTCTTCTGTGGTGAATATGCAGAATCTTCAGCTTCCACAACTGTCAGTCCTGACAGTTAAATAGCTTCTCCTGAGAAAATTTATTAATGAAAGATGAGAGACTACATTTCAACTTGAAATATTAATGCTCCACCAGTAACACCTGAGAGCTCACAGCACGGAAAGATGAAGCAGCAAACCAGCTTGCATCCAAAGGAACCGTCTTTCCAAATATTTCTGTCTTGGAACCATTCATATCTTCCTGAAACTTTAAATGACACTAACCTCTCAAGTCCCCTGTGTTCATAATCATTCACAAGGAGACACATTTGGAGAATAAGCTTGTACACTGAACTCCTAGAGTATCTGGCAGATGTCAAGCTATGTAGTCTCCTTAAATCTGGATGAGTGACATTACTGAGAGCTCTTCTTGCTGGGAGTGCCTGCTAGGTACCTGTGCCTATGCTGCACAAGCTTAGGGAGGATTTAGGCTTAACAGAGACCAAAAACATTAGAAAAGTTGTATGGGACGATTCAAAGATCCAGTATCCTGTGTCTAGATGCCAAGGGTGGAGTACAAGTGTAAGAAAGACAACTACATAGTTTGGTGACACTTCCCTGTTACAACTCCTGATTCACCAGTAGCTCAGTGTCTTGCAGAGCCAAATGTGATACACACACATTCAGTGGCCTTTGCCAGACCAGTCTTCTATTAATATACCTAATTGCTCTGAGAATTTACCTACCTGCTCTGACACAATATTAACTCTTAAAATCCACAATGATAAATGGTGGAGTTTCGCAGCTCAGCTGAACTGCTGTGTGAAGTACCACCTCCTTTTAGATGCCCTACATCTTGTATGTGATCATCTTACTTGAAGGTGGCTTGTTCTTACACTCAGTTCCCATGCTCCTCCAAGACACTCTCATGTCGTACATCTCAATCATACTCCACCTCAGCTATCTCTTTGCTGTCACAAAAAGTATGACTCCATTTATCCATTCTCTCAGACCCTCTTTTTTAGCACCAAAAGCCTGTGCTTTTCACAGTTGTATGTTCTTTTTTGAAATGGGAGAGGATCAAAACTAGATAAGGTGTTTAAAATGTGGCTGCAAAACAGATTTACACAGCCTCACAGCAATGTTTTCTACTTTATTCTCCAGTCCTTTCCTAGTAATTCCTTCCATTATAGGTGGGTTTTTGGTTTGTTTTGCTTTGCTGCTGAATTGACAATATAATGGATAGTTCTATAAAACCACTCAGTAAAGAGATCTTGGAGTTAATAGCTGGTTCAGACACCATCACTGAGTGTGTTTTTACTCCCATGTGCATCACTGCGCATTTATCAACAATGAATTTCATCTGCTATTTTGTCAGTGTTTGACAATACGAGCTTGGGGATCCATTCCTGCAAACTCGCCTTGCCCTGCTGGCTCCACTCTGCTGAGTTCACTGGCGGGCTGCACGGAGCAATCACATCAGCACAGGGGCAACAAGTCTGCTTGCAAACTGCACCCACTTGAAGAAAAACATCACCTAAAAGCAGAGGTGCAGTGGAGCTGCCCCTCGCAGTCATGGGAATTGGGAAGGACTGGTGGGTTTGTTCCACCTTCTGTACTCTTAGTATGGGAGAACAGAGACTTGGAAAGCACATGGTCCTGAATCAACACTGCTTTTACAACCCTCAAAACACAGTGCAAATTCACATTAAGACAGAATACAAATGGACAAGCTCTCAAAGAGGCAATGTATCATATTGTTATGTTTGCCCTACAACCCCCTTTGACACGATTTGCTGTACAGAGTAGGCTGCTTTTCTTATTCAGTGCATTTCCTCTGTAACAGCCCACCCACCAATCCGGTTTAGCAAATCCGAAGTGGTTTATCTGTGTCTCAGAAAGATACTTGCCTTCCCCTTTCCAAAGGAGAGCACCCTGTGTTTCTGCTGAAGGCAAGTACAACTAATGTGAGAAACAGTTGCTTCTGGAGTAATGATTCAAAGTACCTCAGAGAGAGGAGTTATCTCAAGGCAGTGAATAACACCACAGTTACGAGCCTCTGTAACATAAAATCCCTGCAGTCTGGGAAAGGGGTGCTTAGTCATGTCACAGCTCCATAGTCTCCAACATGACAGAACTGTTACTCATGAAAGATAATGTTTTCAAACATGAGTGCTCTAAACACAGGAATTAAGCTTTTCTCCAAAACCTTAGCAACATGAACAGAAAAACTGGGTTTCATTTTGGTGGAACTTGGGTTCAACTCTCAAATCATATTTGTGGCAGTTATAGAAAGAGGCCTTATTTTAGCTGTGTGAGGTATCTGCTCTACCAGGTAAATTGTGTCAAACTTGTCTGTTTAACAATCAAGACTGAAGAAGAGACTTTAAAATTTGGCCCACAGATAGTCTGGGTTCTCTCTCCTGCAGGAAAGGTCACAGCAGAAGATATATGAGAAGCCTATGACCTTATCAAGGGCTGAATCACCACAGATGCAGACATCCCTTAATTGCAAAGTATTCAGGATCAGGTAAAATTCCCAAGGCTTCCTTTGAGAGAAGAAGGCATTGTCATTCCCCCACTGCAATCACTTGGCTGGCTGCAGAGGTGCTTGCTGTAACATTTACAATGAGAAGCATGTCTGTACAATGTTACCCACACCTAAAAGCTCAGAAGCAGGGCCTGACTTCTGGAAATTCAGGTTTTCCCAGAACCTACTGAGCTGAAGGCTTCACAGACACCAACCAGTACCTAATAATTCTCTAATTTTTTTTACTGTGAGCATCTGCAGTCAGCAATATACAGGGTAATGAAATGCAGCTAGGGAGCATGACTTTTGAAACGGAGAATGCCATCGCTCATATGGCATGATTCATATCCTTTCTCATGATAATTTTTAACAGTAACCATCCTATTCTAACATTTCATTAACCTTCTTCATTTAGTCTATTAGTTAAACTGCACTGACGGTCTCAGGGAAGCTGCACTCTTTTTGTGCTGTGCTATTCTGTTAAATTAGAGATGTCTGACCATATGATGCTGCAAATGACACAAATTACATTATGAAAAAACAAGGATACAACTCATAAATCGGGCAAGATATTTAATGATCTTTCCAACACAACAATCTATCTAGTAATAATTGCCTGCATGAAATGTCATCCAAAGGTCTGATGGTCCCATTCAGGACCACTTTGGGAAGAGACCAAACACAAGGCAACTGGCAGTTTTGCCCTATGAGCTTTGTCAGCACAGAGGGGTAATGGGTTTCACGGGGTCTCTCTGACACCTCCTTCTTTTCAAGCCAACATCCCCGTGCCATTGCTCTTCTCCTTAATCCCTTCCCACCAACAGTTGTTATGCTGTCCTTCAAAGCATCTGCTTGAATGGCAGTCTACAAAACATCACTACAGGCAACGAAGCTGATAGCACTATGTGAAAAGGGCCATTAAATCACCATTTAAGAAATAATTTTTAACCTACACTATTGGGGTCACTAATTAAAAATCAATTCCTTTCTGTGTTGCAAATCTGACAGTAATTCTGCCTCCAATGGGTACAGCAAGATTAACAGCATGTCAGGTAAATGCAGCTGGGAAATGACATTTTCATTAGTGATTTATTGGGTGTGAAATTTCCACCATGGTGAAATATTCATGAACAATGCAGGTTAGAATGTCTCCATAAATATCCACATTACTAATTATTGCTGAAGCCCACACTGGCTTAAATGTTCACAAAGCAAATCATTCGCAAGCCACAGGAGAATTATCTAGGACAAGACTTTTAGGGAGAAACCAAAAATACACAAAACCCAATAAGCAGTAAAGAGGTTTTCTGCTAATCACAGCATATCACCTTTCCCATCCCCAAAAAACAAAAACCAGGAGAAAGCAAAGCAGTATGTTCTCTATTAGCTGTTTCTCTTGCTAACACACAGTGCCAGGGACTGATCCTGGGCCTGAAGACCAAGTGGTAGAAAAGGTATACCTTATTTTGTGTCCATACCCCTTTGGGCTAAAGCAAAACAGGTCAAGGTGAGCGCTAGTCAGAGCTGCATGATCGCTCAGGGTCCAGTAGTAGAGTATATCCAGTCTCTTCATTAGTCTCTTCATTAGCAGCAATGTCAGGGCTGGGTAGCCTCAGCCCTGTCCCCTCTGACTTTGCTCCTGCTCAATCTAATGATACCCACAAACCAGCTGTGGCACCAGCCACACAGCAGAGCCTGCTTCCTTTTAGCATATGGCTTCAATTAGTCATTTCTGTTGGACTAAATTACAAGGAAGTTGAATTGTCCCAACATCCAGAAAGATTCCGCTGGCAGTATAACCCCAGCAAACAGAGACCTCCAGCTTTCCAGACAACCTCCGTGTAACTGGTAAAGTCAGAAAAGCAAGAGGTAGTAACTGTAACAGACCATGCATCATCTGGCTACTGACTGCAGGTAGAAAAGGTGCCTGCTCTTGGGATCTTCAGCAATTGGTATGCAAGCTCATGCCAGCTTTTACACGGAGCCAGATCAGGGCTTGTGCACTTCCAGAATCTGCAAAGGTGAATTTAAGCCACACTGGCTTCTACTCACTGGTACTTTGATTTACTTTTTTTTTTTTTACTTTTAGTTAGATCACATCATAGATCTGCATTAAAGCACCATCACTGAAACACTGCCATAGAACAGGTACTCTCTTCAATGGGAGAGACTGGAGAGAAGGCCACCAAGGAGCCCTTAGGTTGTGATGGAAACCTCATGAAATACTTATGCTGTTGACATATGGTAACATGGTGCTCCAGATATAAATGTATTGTGTCTTAACATGAACATTTGCAGGCAGGAAGCTAAATCTGCATTGTTGATTCTTTTTTCTTCCCTTTTGCACACGATAAATTGCTAAAGCCAATGTAACTTCTCTGTCAAATCTGGTACTCACACAAACTCTTTTCTCATCCTTGATACTTTACAAATGGTATGGCTTTAATAGTACTCTTTTTCAGTGGAATGAGCTGCATGCGGTAACGAGGCCCAGAACTGGAGAACAAATAGATGGCCACAGTTAATAATCTGTTAGGTCTTCTCTGGTGTTTGATAGCTCCTGAATAACAACATGCAATATAAAGACATTTAGAGAGAAGCAGACTCCTCAAGTACCTCATGTTTTGAAGACTGGAAACTCCAGACTGTTTAAAAATAGCTTTATGAAATCCAACTTTGAGTAGTTTGGACTGAATAGAAGAAACTAAAGAAGTTGATTAAAATGCAAAAGCATGAAGTTTACGTGATTCAAGCCTCAGAAGCTGTTGAAAGCGAACAGCTTCAGGAGTGATCCATTCTGGTCATTGTCAGCCTTACACCGGGGTTTCTATATCTTTTATTGAGCTCACTGTTAAAAGCCTCACTACATATTACCAACATTGTTGTTGCTAACTGAAATGCTTAGTAATGACACAAACATCACTCAAAATCAAATTATCAGATGTACAGACAACATACTCTAGAATTTAATAGTGTGTTAAATGATTGCAAGGAAATATTCTGTGAAGTCAGTGAAGCAGCAGCAAAAACGAATTCAATTTTCAAATGAGTAAAAGTGAGAAACAGTTCTTATAAAACCAGTATTGTAAACATATATGTTGGCACACTCTGCTGACTTCTAGGGGAAGGAGAAGGAATTTCTTCCCTTAGCAATAAATAACTAATTTTGGTGACTGATGTAGTTCACCTTGAATCAAAAGTGTCCTGTGTGCCTGCAATAAGAGTGTCCAAAATTTTATGAGGAATGTCATGTGTTCAAAATACCAGTCACGATTCAGAACTATTTATCATTGATCACCATCTGATGAACATATGGATCTCAAGTTAAATGAAAGTCATATTAAGTTTCTGGAAACTACTAAAAAGCAAGAAGAGAGTGTTTCTCACAGCTTCTGGAGTGAGGAGCACCCTGGCATAAAACTTTCCTGGAATGTGAGGGGTTTCACATTGCCGTAAATTAGTTAATTTTGTACTGATCGTCACTTAGCTCTATCAGACTTGTGCTGACAGGACATTACAGGTAAGCTGGCAGGTAGGAGAGAAACTCACAGCCATTTCCTGCTTCCAAAAGCCTCACATCAACAAGAGTTTTGATCATACATCATGGGAAATCAGCTACAAATGCACTGACATGTCAGCTCCAAATTTCTTCAGTTACAACCACCACAACATTTTCTGTTTCTTTCCTTTGCCTGAAAGTTAGAACTTGTTTATGCTCAGTAGGAATGTCCTTTGAATAACAGCTAGTACCTGTCCTTCCACATTACCATCTCATAGGACCAACAGCAGGGCTGTTTACAGAAAAGTCAGGGTGGATGTGGCCAGTTCACTCTTTGCAAAGCAGATCTAGTTTTCTCTGCACCATTTAACATTACTAAGGATTGCCTCAGGTTGAGTGCCAGTGCCCAAGAATGTACCTCAAGAGGATTTCTTAATTCCATTTCTGTTGGTGCTCATATATTAATGTTTCTTCCTTTCTTACTTATTATTTGAACCATTTACAGTATACAGTGTTACTTCATTTGAAATTCTTGAATCCGGTGTTCAGATTTTACAATGAAGTTGCATCATGTGAAATCTTCTGCCTTATAGGGCACTGCTCCAAATCCTGAGCAGTCTTAATCAAGTCAGACTGAGGCTTTAACCCCTTATTTTGAACCTCAAGGGCTGAATTGTTTAAACAGTCATTGTTTACATAAAACTTCTCAAGAGATGATTAAGGAAAGGCTGAGCTGGACCCCAGATGCCCGTGCTGATCTGTGGTGCCCACGTAGTCAAGGAATGCTTCTTGTGACTGTCACTGATTTGAGGTAAAGCAGAAGTACAACCCACCATGGTAAGATGGTTGTATGCTACTGAGGTAGAGGTGGTGAATGAGGAAAGAAATGATCGTTTCTAGATTCTTCACAGAAGGAACTGCTCAAATTAGAAGAACCAGTGAAGAGCAGCTGATAATCCCTATAAGGTATCACCACCTGATTGTGTGATTAACAACGTAAAGAAGCACAAGTGGAACTGATAACAAAATAACTAAGCACCCAGGTGCAAAGTGCCTGTGTCATTTGTGCCTGCCTCCCACTTCTGCATTAAAACTATTTCTACTAGTGTACCCTACTCCTAAAGGTACAACACCACCAAACATGCCACTTACACCTGATCCCATTTGCCAGCATTTGTGTCCTAATGAGAATATCATTAGAAATAAGCAACTGTCCACAAGATGATGTATCCAGAAAGAACTTCTATAACTATCATTCACATATAAAGTGAAAACTGCTCCTGGACTTCAGTATTTTTGGAATTACAACAACTTCAAAAACTACAACTTTCAATTGTCTCAGAAATATATCACTAAATGAAAGAAACCTCCTTCTGTACTAGCGGGATATAATATGTGTTATTCTGGATCTCAGGTCATTTCTCTTGGAGATGGGTTACAATGGTGCTCAAGGTTCAGCAGTATGTAATTGAAAAGACAGAATCAAATGATGAAAGTTTTAATAAAAGACATGCCAAAAAAAATTAGAACACAAATCTTGTTATAAACAAGAAAGCACAGGATGGTTGAACTTTATGCTTCTTATGTGCTCCTTTTTTTATTAATGTTTTCTTTGCAATATTCACCATGTGCTTAAAGCACTGAGCAAGCCACAGCATTCACAGTGGCCTTATATACTGGCTAGGAATGGCTGCAGCAGTGTTCTCTGCCTACAACAGAAATGGAGATTTATAAACAAATAAAAAAGGCGAAAAAGCTATAAAGTTCCACAAATGCATGCTCCCTAGTTTATATAGAGTTGGTTTCTGTGAATGGGCACACAAACCCAGAAATTTCACTCAATTTATGCATTCATTCAAGCCTGCAGATCTGATGCTCTGTGCTGAATATCCCATCTACAATTTGATTTTAGGTTCCCTCACTAAGTAACAGAAGGCAGCACCCAGGAGAAGAACTTGTCTTCCCCTGGACCTGATGGGCTACTGCGGATTTGTAGCCCTACTTATCTTCCCCCTCCTCCCCACTGTTATGGGCAAATTTCAAGCTCTGAAAACATAAGGCAGGAGCAGTCCCCATGCTCCCCTGGATGCAAGCACCACCATTTCAGCTGTAAGACATCAAAAATTCCCCCTTCCCTTATTTCTGCACTCTCCGAAAGTGACTATTGCAGAGTATCTCGTGCAAGTCTCAAACTGAAGAAATCCTCCAGTACCTTTTGAAAAGATTACAGTCCTGGATCTGTGGCTTTGGCAAGGAAAATGCCAACATCTATGGAAAGACATTTATCACTGTGGTACAGAATGGGAGCATATCACAAACATGAACAATATTCTACCACTGCCCAAAAGCATGGAGTTGTCACACACAGTCCTCCGTCTGCATCTACCAGTAACTGAGGTACAAATACAGCCAGGATCTGAACTGAGCACACCCCAAGTTGGAGAAGAGCCCCAATTCATTTTACTTATTACATACTGTACTCTACATTTAGTCTTTCTTGCTTCTAGCTCTTATTAAACCATTATTTAACTTCACACTGGCCTACTAATAGCCAAATTCTAACCTGACTATTTTGCTGAACTGTCCATCTTCAAAAATTATCCCAAATGAAAAGTATTCTCTAGCTATTTTCTGTATTTCAGGGAAATAGACAACATGATTCAACAGGTACTACATGCAACCCTTTTGACAGGATGCCCTAAACCATATTCCCAGAAACAGAGTTAATTTGCTCTCTAGCAATGGCATCTTTTATGCCATTTATAGACTCAACAGGTAAGATTTCAGGGATTTATCTCATAGATACAGATGTCCTGGTTTGGGGTTCTCAAATGGAATACTCAAGAATATTGGTTTTCATAGTGCAGTTACATCTTGATTCCTGAACATCGAAACGCATACAAATGTTTTTAGGTGGATACCTGAAAACAGACATCAAATGCCTGTCAGCTATCTTAGAGAGACTTAGCTTTTCTAAAAGTGCTCAAGACAATTAGGAACACAAATGCTAAGGACTTGTAAGTACACTTATAATCCTGTCCCTGTCTGGCATGTTTGAAATAAATAACAAAAGCATAGAAAGACAAAGAGAATGACAATTCAGGAGGGTCAGTTCCATGGTCAGGACTCAACGCCTTCATTTAATTCCCACCACTGCCACCCGCTTTGTTTCTAGCAAGGGGCCACTCTGCCTTTCTCTCTCTTTCAACAGGTATGATATTCGGTAAGGGGAAGCTGAACAGGAAATACCGATTAGGTACATCTGAGAAGAAGCAAATATGCTGGTACCATTACTACATATTTTAAAGGGTAAGAAAGACTGAAAGACTGCTTTGGGAAGCAAATAGCATATTTAAAAGTTGAGGGTGCAGGGTTAACTCCGAAAGAGAAGGTTGGGAGAACACGTGGTCCTTCTAAAGCTAATGGGAATTCTGCCTTGACTTTACTGCAATCAAGATTTCCCCATTAAACACACTTGTATCTTGTATCCAATCTCTAATCCCACTAATCCTCATGCAGTATCACAGTTCTATTTTTTGCACCTTCCCCACTTATTTCACAACAAGATGAAAGGGGAATGCTGAAAACCTGCAGTCAGTGTGCTGCAGAGGAGGCCAAGGTGCTAGCATGTGTGAATCACAGTTGTTTCAGTTCATAAGATAACCTTTTATAAAGACAGGAAGAAAACTCCTGCACCATTCACATTTTCCAACACAGCCAGAATCCTTCAAAACCCAGCATGCTCAGAATGGGATCACAAGTTCCATGTATTATGTTGATTTTATAATTGATTATATTCCCAGAGTCAGTATCTGGAAACCTGTAAGACGTGTTTTTTTCAACTGACTTGTCTCCCCAGACAGCTGCTGCTCCCAACCTCTGACTTTTCAATAGGTGATGACAGTGTGGTGAAGGATGGATCAACAATCGTGATCATTCATTTCCATCCTGTGGGCTGCAATCCAAAACCTCCCTATACTTCATTTTTCCATACAGTAAATCATTATTGGGAAAAAAGTGTGAGTGTACTTAATTGCTAGCCAAAATGTTGCAAGGAGGGGATTCAAACACATCTGGTTTGAAGCAATGTGCACTGCCATTATTACTTCAGAAATTCATCTGAAGATAAATCTTCCATTTGCAGCTCAATACTTCCAATACATTAGTTCTTTAAAGCCTGAGTTTTCTTCAGGCATTTACTGCTTTGTAACTATACAGATGAGAATCCGAAGTCCACTAAAATCAATGTGAGTCTTCCCACTGACTGCAATTTTAGATTTAACCCCCAAAAGATTTGGCAAAACCAGGCTTTCACACAGAAGTATGGTCCTTCTTATGACCTGAATGCCAGTTATTGATTAGAAAGGAACATTTACTAGTCAGGGGAAATGGTGAGGATGTGGCATTGCCATTGCTCCATGAAGCAGTATTTGTACAGGGTGCAAAATCCTACATCAGGATGAATGACAAACTGCCTGCAAGTGTGTTACCTACTCATGTCTCCCAAGGAAATCTATACAGGCAGTTCCCATGAGTCACCTTCACACATACGCCCCAGCAAGCCATTGCCAGAACTGTATGCTGCACAGCCCTAGAGCAAGCAGGAGCAACCACCACTGCCTGGGCTGGGAAGCAGAATAAAACAGATTAAAACCAGCAGTGAAACACAAGGTAAAGCTAAGAAAGGAACCAATGCAAAGAACAAAATCTTCTTGGCAACGACCTTCACATCCCTCCAGGTGCAGGACAAGCAACAGCAATATCCCCTCTTCCCTCCCAACATGCCTGCAGCAAACTAGAAGGAACTAGTATTGCAACCCACTGGCAAGAATACCTGACTTAGCCAGTTTTACATGTTCAGGGATCTCAGAGGCCTTGCAGACAACAACTTCACTTGGCAGGGGAAGTCTTCCCCTCCAAGCGTGCCTCTGTATGTGAGAAGGCACCAGGCTGGTGGTTCCCTTCACAGTGCTGGCTCCTGCCCAGGAAGAGGATTTGTCTCTCCAAGTGCATAGGGATCACTTTGTAATTTTTAGTAAACACCACCACCCTAACTGGCTGTAATTCCTGACTTCTTCAGAGGTTATCACTTCATCTTAGCTGGCAATTACTCTGTTGTGATTAATTACTGGCTTCAAAAGCACCGACTTTGCATTTATTGGGCTTTATGATTAAGAGCTTTGAAACCACAAACCTTAGCATTTTATTCACAGTAGGACAGAAGTCCAGTTATAGCCCTCTAGTGCAGAACACATTATACAGACCTGCCAGAAACCAATTCCTGCTCCAAGGAGTTTACAATTTAAATCTGCAATTGAACGCTCATTCACATCCTTATCTTGAGGGACATAGTTTGTTCCAAAGACTCTAAAGAGATTATTAATCATATTCATGAATTCAAGAGCATGCATATATATTTGCACAACTGGAAAAAGCTACAAGAACTGGAATTACAGCAGGTGGATATAAAGAGATATAATTGGGACTAATGCAATAAGCAGTGGCTACAGAAAAGTAGCTGCCTAGCTGCTGCTCAGTGTTTTATTGGCAGTACACTAGCGGCAAAAATCAAGGAGAGATTTGAAAAAGGACAGTGTAGTGTTTTTCAGGCTTAGGAAAGCTTTACTTGTGCATTATTATAGGAAAAACACCAAAAAAGTCTGATGGAGATTGGATTAATGGCTTAATTTCTAAGGAGTATTAAATTACCTGGCATACTGTAGAAACATTCATAATTTATAAGTAAAATGATATTAGCAAATTCCACAAAGCTTAGAGAAAGAGTCTAGACAAGAATGATTATATTAAAATCCAAGGTTCACACTTGAGGACCATGTTTAACACCCATATCCTGTAATATGATCCACCACACAGAGGAAGACATCAGTTTTTCTACTTTCTCTACTTCCATGCAGGCAGGACTCAGACTGACTGAACAGTAGGGCTGGGAAATAACAGCCTGGGGAGCCACATTGCTACTGAAGGTGAATGCAATCCCACTCCAGCTGCACTGGCTGTGGATTATACAGCACCATGAACTGGGCAGCAACTTTTGCAACATCATCCATCACTAAAATGCATTAGAGAGATGGAAGCTGGAAAACCACATAAAAATCTCTTTCTGCTAAATGATGTTATGGACCGTGGGTTTCCTTCAGATGTGTCACTATTTTACTTTTAGAGGGATGCTTCACTGTTGTGGCTAAAACAAATGTTGCAAGCAACAAAAATATTACAAGGCTACAAAGAGCCATTTCTCAGCTGGCAGAGGCTGTGCAGCTGAGATCTGCAGGCACAGGAGTCATGGCTAGCTCAGAATTACTTCAGACTCAGGGGCAAGGAGATAGGTTTTGCATTTTCTTCTCTGCTGTATTGATCATTGAACATTCACATTTTCAAATTCACGTTGCTTCCCAGTTACCTATTTTCTAACCCTCCCTATTTTTATCTAGTATTTGAGGTTCTCTTATTTTTCAGGTCATCAAGGGGTACAGACAACAGTGCCTGCCCCCTTAACAGGTGTTCCGGGGTTTGGAGCTGTGAATTTTGTCCATAGAAACCTTCACTCGGGTGAACAGCATCACTGATAAGTGTGTCTAGCTGTCCTACAAAGATAAGAAGACAAGCTAGCAACAGAGTTAGAATGGCATACAGGCATTATCACATAAATAGTAGCATGACTATTTCTTTAAGGCATACAAGAAGGTCACAACCTGCCCCAAATTGCTCTGTGACACCACGTGGCTTCTTAGAGAGTATGGCACTATTGAAAGCAAGCACGGGGGACAGAGTCTAGCTATAAGTCATAAAACCTGAAGACTAAGTCCTACCATCAGAACATAAACCAAACCCTGCACAGCCTTCATGCACAAAAATGCGTTTGGAGGGCAGTGTGCCCTGGGCAGCTTGTTGGGCATGTTGAAAGATGCCCTGCCCTGTGCCTGCAGCAGGGCGACATACCATGTTGACAGCTCTCTGTCCCACAGTGCCACGACAGCAAGATAGGGAGCAGGAGGAGATTTCAGACCTGCAGATGCTGGAGCAGGACATACTGCAGCACTGTCACAGAGAGTTGCAGCAAGGCAGGGCTGGAAGCTAGAAACAATACAGTAGAAGGAAGGGGTAATAAATACCCAGTGGAGAAGAATTTCCAGCTGTTGGTTAGCTGCTGAAAAAAGGCATCAAGACTGTCAGTCTTAAATGTCTTTATAGTCAGCTGTGGCTATGCAGTGCAGTTCAAGAGCTGCTGATACAATTTATTTTAAAATATTCTGTATGTAATGCTAAAAATAATGGAAAACAGAGTTATCCACAAGGAGTGCCCTTCCTAATAATCCTTAACACATTCACATTTAATGCCACCTTTTTAAATTTCTGCAAAGCAACTCGAGCAATGGTTTGTGTGCAGCAGGGAGGTATTAATTTAGCACTTTAGCGTCAGTCTGTTTTTGCTCAGTTAACTTTAGGCTATTGCTGTTTTATTATGTGAATAAATTAGTCAGGTCCTATTTATTACATATCTTTATTTGCCCTTACATCTTTCTTCTGAGCACTGAGGGTGAATGGAGGCAGCTGAGGCTCAGAGACATAGTGAACTGTTTGACACATCAAGATGTCTGACTCCATTCTGATCCATTGGCCAGAACCATGAACATCACAGGCTGTGTCTTATTTCCTAGGAAGTTTGTGATCTGCAGTGGGAGGACAGCATCCTGCTCATGAGCTGACTGATCACACAGGAGCACGGCCCCACTGAGCAGCAGCTTACTGTAATGGTTACTACTGACTTGATAAGGTCTTTTCAGCATGAAGACCAAATTGATGTCCCAAAGGGAAGTCTTTGGAAGCTCTAAAAGGAAAGAAATGTAATACCTCACTTGGTAACTTTAAATAAAACACATCTTTAAATGCTGAAGAAGCCACTGACTTTTCTCATTCTTTAAAAAAACCTGTCAATTTCAGCAGTATTACTTCTCTCTCCCTTGAACTAGAAGTGATATTAAAGCCCAGCCTCTGTCTTTGCTCCACACTGAAACATTCTAGAAACGGAGGAACCATTAAGGTATTTGCGCACCGGCAGCACATCAGCAGTAGTGTGATGCGAGCATCTCCTAGCAATGAAGAGGGGCTGGCTGTCCCCAGACCCATGCATTAATTTTGACGAGGAGGCATACTGAAGCTGGGGGTCTGGGTATGCCACAGGCCTGGGGAACACGAGCAGCCCCATAGCAATGACATCTGGTCACCTCCAGGTGAACCCCACACCCACCCCGTTTTTCTTTTTTTGTCCAATTTTAGTGGTTTAGCCGAGGCTATCTGTAAGGAGGGGCTAAGCCCTTACTCTGCATTAGAGCACCTGAAACTGGTGAGCTTCAGCGCCATACCCAGTGCTGGCTCTAAGTAGCTCACATTCAGGCAAGGAGTCTTCCCTCTGTCATCACTTCTGCAGTGTCCTCAAGGAAGGCAGACTGGACACAGGGACACCATCACACCTCAGGTCCTACAAACTGTGCTGGGCAGCTCGGGCTTGGCTACCATGGCACTGGGTACCACCACTCAGGCATTTCGGTTCAGCTTTAGATTGGAAACATGCAGAAAGCCAACACAGTACAACATGGGAGTAACAGTGGAAATATGGGAAATTTAATGACAAGAGGTTCCAAGTCCATGGATTCAGCAATGTGAGCTCAGGATCAAAGGTCTGCTCAAGACTTCTGGCTCCCCTACTCACTTCTAGCACACCTCAGAGAGGAATAACAAAACCTTCTGTACATCTTTTTATGCAAATATGAAATGGCTTGACATTTCCTGGAGCAGCGGCAGCAGGCAATGTCAGATTGGAAGAACACAACCAACCACAATATAACTTCTGTCTAAAAATGAGGAGTCTTCTGCAGTGTCAGAGCTCAAAGCTAAAACCACAGGATGCTTTCCCTTTGTTTCACTGGACACTGAATCTCCTACTTTTCATACCTGGCAGTGTTTCACTGATTATACTGGCAGCAGGAAGATGGGAAAGAAAGGCATAGTAAAACCTCACCTTTTAAATTCCTTTATTAACTCACTTAAATATGTGAAATTTTTTTTTCATGTATCAATTGAGAGAAAAAATCACTTTGGCAAAACCTCTGAATTCCACATATTCTGAGCTTCTAATAGAAGCCCCAAGTAAAGAATTTTACCTGTAACCTCTACCACATAAGCAAGAAACAAAGCCTGCTCTTGTACAAATTCTGGGCTGCAGCAGCTACTAAATCCCTCTTTTAACAACTGCTGCTGCTGAAGTGAAGTGTTGGATTTTTTTAAGTGTTGCTCAATATTTAGCAAAAGTAAGCTAAAGATTAATGGTTTCTAGTTTTCATTTGTATTTCCATTAGAAACAAGGAAAGCAGCCAAGCAAATATCCAATTACCTCTGTGCACGGCTTTCCTCCAGTCTGGTACAGTCTGACCAAGCAAGTGTGTTCTGTGGTTTTCAAAGGAAAGCTGTCCTGCCATAAACCTGCCTCTACCCCTTTGAATCTTGGCTGCCGTGAATTTTCAAGCCAACAGTTTATTTCTTCTATTCATAGGATATAAATCAAATCCTGGGATGGGGATATTATACACCCAACTTTTCCACAGGATACAGTAACTAATTGGGTGCCTCCTGATGCTTCCTCACAGTTCTATTTAGCACATACTAATAAATAATACATGTAAATAGTAACAGTTTTTTTATATAACAGAAGTTGAATTCAGTGTTGATCAGAAGATCTGGTCTCCTTGGCCTCTCAGCCAGCTTGGAGCTAGACAGGACCACTGTGGCTGGGGTCATTTCAAGGTTTAAAGGAAAATTTCAAGACTCCCAATAAAAAGACTGCTTGAAGCAACTGTTCACACTTGAGATGTCTCTGTGCTTGCGTGACAGGGACTGGGCACAGCGATTTACTTCCAGTTGACATTTTGCTATTGTTTTACATAAGAGGTGAAGTTGGAAGAAACAGTGCACACAGGTGACACTTCTATTTTGGGAAGACTTCAACAACCTTTTTCAGTTTATTCTATTACTCATGAAATTCATACAGGACTTGGCAAGGAGTGTTTCATTCTTGTTAATGTGATGATGCAGGTGAAGGGATCATTTAGTTTCTGATGCAGATGACAGCAGCAACTTAACACAAAAGGGAAATTTCATACAAACATCGTGGTGAGAACTGAACACAAATACTCCACCTAAATAGAAGTGCCACTTATATACCTGCCTTGCAACAACCTCAAGCAGTGTTTGGCCAGAACCAGTTATCAGGTAACAAAAATGGGCCCATTGATGGTCCACAACTCTAATGCACCACCACCTACTGCAAGTCCGCACAAGCTTCAAGTGTTGGTTCCAGAGGTAAAACCAAGCAGCAGCTCCTGGGATGCCACCAGCACTCCCTGCAATGTCCCTGAGTTTCCTCAGGAATTCTGTCTCAAAAACTGACTCGATTTAATCTCCAAACTTCAAGATCTTTTCAGTTAAGTTTAAAATTGTGAGCGTGCATTTGAACCTGACCAAGAGGAAAAATACTTAACTAGACCACAACAAAATACACAGCATTGCATAAAATTTGCTACCCTAAACCACCAGTACTGGTTATAAGAGATGTGAGCCTCGGATGAAACCTCTGCAGTAGTACTTCGTCCTCTTTCACACCAAAACTACCAAAGTAACTCCAATATAACTTTGGCCATTCTTTCTTATATTTTACCTCCCTACTGGCACTGATCTTCCAGAACTCTGAGACATTATAAAACTGATCCATAAAACCCCATTGCCATGGTCAGCCTACTTGCAATTACCCTTGACTTGACAGTTGCCCTGGTGTACTTCCCTCCTCCAGCTCAGCCCCATACAGTATACACAAGTATTTCTGACTAACTAGATGGGAGGCTCTAGTTTTTTATAGTAATTATGCAAAAAATTCTCATATTTTCAGAATTTTAAAACAATCTCAAAATCTCATTCCTTGACATTAACTCTATATTCAAAAACAGGGACGTACTATAGAATTATGATGAACCAGTACTTTTCACTGAATCCTAAACTAGTAAATGCATTGCTTTCAAGAGATATTTTAAACACTAACTAGGAAAATAAATAAAACCAGCTTTGCACAGCCTCCCCTCAAGGAGCACGGATGCCCCAGACTCTGTGCTCCTCTCCAGTCATTCTCCAAAAGTACAAAAGTATCTTCTTCAATTCGAAGAGCTCATTTCAAAGCCGTGTCTTAGTCTAGCAGAAATTTCCAACACCTTACACAGTGCTTCTGAGAGAGAGATTGATAAAGGCAGTGGGAACAAAACAGAAAATGCAGTTTAAAAGATGAATCAAGAGATCAAGTTTCTAGGCCAGACTGTCTTTTCTTCTCTAGGGATTGCTTTGATCCTGACAGCCTCACAAACATCAGCAGAAACAATGCGTCGAGACTAAAGTTTTGCCTTAAAAAAGAAGCAAAGAACTTTGGTACAAATATTGAATTCCGTGAACAGATTTCTCTTTTATCAACTGCTTCAAAAATTCGTTCTATAGCAAGCATGTTGCATTAGCTCAGAATATCATTTGTCACACTGGACAATACCAGCGCTGGTATTGAATTTTCCCCCTCCCGCTTACTGTAACTATGAATAAGATGTTAACCTGTCCTATTTCAGTCTTGCTCCTACTTTTACTCCACAAGCACAAATAAAGAGATGTGCGTAAATGTTCTTTTTTCTTTTTTTTCAATATTAAAATATATTTTGCAGGGAGATGAATGTAAAACACAGCAGGGGTTCTATTAGTGCATTTACTGTGAAGTAACTGAATCACCTATTCAGGCATTCATATTTTCAGAACTTCAGCTATTACATCTATAGATAATTATTATGCAAAGCATTATCATACCTGAGTACTTCAGTAGATCTTGATGCAAACACTTGGGAATCTACTCCCAAATTCTGTCTGGGTGTGCAAGGGCAGCTGTGAAAACTTTCCTGACAATGTGTGTCCTTAGGAAGCTCTTTTATGGGCCAGTTAGGACGTGAGGCTCCAAGAAATGCAACTCGTGTGGCATTGCGCACGTGATTCCATAAAATGTCCAATTTTAGGCTCAGGACTGCAGAACCACAATGAAATTTATATTTCTGAAAACACAAGTCCTGAAGCCTCTGGAACTGTTCAGAGATAACAGAGGAGTAATGGAAGGAATAAGAAAATAATAAAACTAAGAGTATGACACATTCACAGATGCCTGCAAAAATATTGAGCTATCATTACTGAACACATTTCTAACACAATAGCAGTACCTCTGTAACACAACATTTCAGGATTCCAAATAAGAGTAGAATAACTTTTTTTCAGTGCCTCTCGCAAACATACAAACTGGAAAAGGTGATATTTCCTCTATGGAGGGAGCAAAGTTCCTGCTGCCAATGGGTTTCTAAACCCTCCTACCCTGGGGTGAAGCATTCAGGTGAGAGAAAAGTTAATTTTAACCTGACAGGTAGGTAAACAACTATTTTTCAATGTGGGAATGTATGACATTGTTTTTATTTTGATGCCAACACTTTCTCTATGATTATGTCTGCATAAGGGATATAGGACGTAGGAGACAGAGCTGCTGTTAAGTGGGGATTAAAAGCAGTCTGTGGTTAAGGAACTCAAGTCAAGAAGTATAATGAAAAAGATAAACTCTGACTCAGGTCTGATTTTCAGTTGATCACGTAGGTACAAGGTAACGGTGAAGGGTCCCCTTAAACACACAGTCATCAGAAGTTAGTGAGTCATAATGAACGGAACTTGTTGAGGAAAATTAGGTTCCCAAAATAGAAAGAGTTCATTAAAAAAACCCAACACATTTCACGCCCAGTGACACTAAAGTAAAGGTAACTCATTCTGCACATTCGGCAGTATCGTTTCAACAGGCTGGGAGGGAGGGAGTATTTTAACAAACTAATAAAGAGATACAGACGATACAATTAGGTCAATAAAACCAGAAAGATGGAGTTTCATTATCTTATCCAATACTGCGTGCTGTGCAACCAAGTGTGTTAAATGAAAACTTTCAGCTTTCATGGTTTCAGGATGTTAAAAACAACATAATAACAACATGAACTTGGATGCTAATCATGGCACTGTAAACAGACATAAATTTTAGCAATCAAGGGCACTAGAGCACAGTTGTCATTAAATGCATAATAAAAAAAATCCAACTCAACAGAGAGGGAGTAAAAAGCAAATCAGAACTGCCTGGCTTCTTGTGCTGACACCTTGCAGAGCATTAGCACATAAAATTAGGTGCAGACTTGTAGCACTCTCAGTGCATTTTCAGCTCTGTAAAAGTTTGTCAGTGCCTTTTGGAGATGACATAGATTCACATTTCATGTTCAGGCTGATCACCGAAAACATTCGTTTTTACCAACATAGAAGCATTAATCTGAGGACCACGAAGGGACTGAGAAGGGATACATTTAGAAAGTGTATTACTTTGCTGTGTGAGACAACGTCAACTAGTGCCATAACTAGTGATAGCCCAAGAAGTCTCAATAGCAGCATCAAAGTTCTCAGTGCTAAAAATACATGTTTACATTCTGCTTTCTGCTAATGTTCTACAATATTTGCATTATCTGTAGCACAGCACAACATACTAACTACACACTCATTATTAGCAAGAAACCCATCACCTGCACAGATGAAAGGCAGGACACCTGTGATAAAAGCAGCTGTTCATAATGACAACTCCATTCCCTCTTCCAGTTGGTCACATTTTTTCATAAGCAAAGCTAATTTTCCTTGACATTAAATAGTGGACATACTTCCAATAAGAATAGAGATATCTTTTGGTAGGTCCTTCAGGTTGACTACTTGACAAGTACCACAAATTGCTGTGTCAGAGACAAGATAGGAGATCAGGTCAGCATCTGTCTGAAGAGGTTTTGCAGCGTATTGGAGAAACCTGCTGCTTGTGTAGAAGAGAAACACAAACTCATTGCTCAGAGTATTCCAGTCTCGTATGGTTGGAGCAGGAGAAGGGACTTGATGGTGACTGAAGGCCCTTTGCTTCTCTATTTTCTGAGTCAGTTCTCCAAAACAGTAAATGATGGCACATGGGTCCTGTGATGACTCCCTGCACACAGCTGAATTCCACCTCCATTCCATTGAACTCAATGAGGTGAACACTTTCAGGGTGACATTTATATATCTTAACTGATAGTATCCTCACTATTTAAGCTATTTAAAATGATAAATAATTCTGATGTTTTTAATAATGTTCAATTTTTCCCCAAGACGACTTAGATTTTGACGCATGACATGAGCCTGCACCACTCTGCCACATTACACAGCATGATGAAACACAGACAGAGAAATCGCAGCACAACTAATGAGCCATAGAAACCAACATCAGAACAAAAGCAAGCTCAGAGAAAGATCACTCTGTTTGGCTTTGACAACTCTCTAAATCTCCCCCCCCGCCTTCAAAACAAAGGAGAACTCTGCAGGTACTCACTGGCTGGAAATAATGCTGTAATGATGAAGCAGAGTTGCACCACGCAACTTCGGTGAGTCTTTCAGCAGACCCACTATGGGTGCACAGTAGCCATGTGCAAGTGCAATAAGGTATGAGCACACATTAAGGTCATCCACACATCTAGCATCCCTGGGCAGAAGCGGGCAGGGGGCTGTGACCTCCCATGGGGTCCCTCAAGCCAAAGTCCCTGGTATCTGGGGATTTGCTGATGCTGGAGCTGAAGAGTAGGCCAAGGAATCTGTCCTTCTGCATCATCAGGAACTAGCTGGGTTCAGCAGTGTGCAACCTCCCTCTCCTAAGCCTGGCACTGCCAAGGATGCCCATTCCTGCAGGTGATCAGCACCCATTATGTTCATTTGGGTTAAGAACCTGACTTAAAGCCTCAGAACCTGGCTATCTCTGAAGCAGGTAGGAGATGTCACACAAGAGCAAGAGAAAGTAAAGCTGCTGCAATGAGGAAATGAACACCAGCTTCTGTCCATCTCTTTTCCCAGAGATGGGAAAAGGCAGGTAAAAGCAATTTACCTCTCTCTATGGCACCAGTTAGGCAGCTGCAGAGAACTACCCAAAGGACTGGGTTTTTGCCCTCCTCACTCACTAGGAGAAACTACCAATCAGGAAATGTCTTCCTACCATTTTTTTTTTTTTTTGCTTCATATTACCAAGTACAGCAAAAATAAACAAGGATAGAATTATTCAAAACACTCGGCAGATTAGTCTCTTTTCAACATGCTTTGATGAGGCAAGTCACCATCAAGACGTTTCAAAACTAATTTGTATGTTAAGTACAAATCAACTAATATCATCCTAAAAGCCACAGAGAAGTCCTTGCTTATGAAGAAACTGCTGCTGTGGCTGTTACAACTCTGTGAGTGCAAATCCTCGTGTCCAGAAGTTTAAAATGAAATTCCCATGGGACTAAAAGTAAACCTCACCCCTTATAACACTGCCTAAACCAGGATTAGCAAAAGGTTCAGACTGAGCAGAAAACTGACAAAATTATAATGATCTTTTGCACTCACTGTGGATGTCATATTTCTCAATGCCTTTCAAAACTGAAGGCTATTCACTGCAGAATGTATCTGAATCTGATTCTACGAGAGTTTGACCAAATTATGCAAACTGCTAATCACCATAAATCCCTTTCATTATACTCTCTGCCACACATTGCCCAGGGAGGTTGTGAGTGCTCCATCCCTGGCAGTGTTCAAGGCCAGGTTGGATGAAACCTTGTGTGGGATGGTTTAGTGTGAGGTGTCCCTGTCCATGGCAGGGGGGTTGGAACTAGATGATCTTGAGGTCCTTTCCAACCCTAACTATTCTATGATTCTATGATTTTTAGATGAGGTAAAAGGAAGCACCACTGCCAAAATATCATTAAAACCTGATCTGAGAGGAATTAAACAACGCTGTATACAAAATACCAGAAATCACTGTGGTCTGTGTTTCTAGTTTCTGTAGCACAGAAGTCATTTCTATTACTTCTTTCCATCCTAAACTTAGTCTTTGCAGTCCATCTCAAATGTTGACATTTTAAAAACGGTGATAAATCATCTTTTTCTCTACTAAATACACTCTGAAGCACCAGGAACCATTCACAGTCACTGCAAATTCTAAAGATCCATTTATCAAAGGTAAGATCTTTTCTCATAATGCAAATCTCAAAGAATATGTGTTAGACATGAATGGAAGACCAGTTTTATCATATAAAATATTAACTGGCTCATCACATAGTCTTCTTTAAAATACATCTGTCTGATATGAGATCTAGTAAATCTAAATGTTAGATCATACTTGCATAGGACATGGAAATAAAAGCTGACACATATCTTCCTAAATTACAAAGAAACTCAGATATCTTGTCATTCGAAATGAAATTCATTACTTACAGTGTGGTTTCAGCCACACCATGTTAAAACATACTATGATAGGGTCCTCTAACCCAAATGTAATTTCTGATACCAGAAAATTTTCACCACAAGAAAGAAATCTACAGAATTATCATGCTTGGGACTCTGTCCTCCTGTACGCAATTCTGACTAGATTTATAAGGCATCAGGGATGCTACTCAGAATTTAATACAAGAAAGCTTTGCTTCCCTCTGCAGAACACACCACTAATAGAAAAAGAGACTGTGAATACCACAAAGCCTCATAAAGGAAAATAGGGATACTTTGGTTTACTATAATCCTTTGCAAATGGTCTTTTGAATTTGCATCCAGCTATGTCATTTACTTTCTCATTTTATTCAAAGCCTGCCACAAAGTTATAAAGGCAAAGCAACACAACTGGTACGTAGATGGAGAGGCGTGCTGTCTTATACTGGCAGACCGGTAACTCCTGCTCCTAACACAACCACCTAAGTGTGATATCAAGTTAGGTGGTATGAACATCACATCCCTCCTGAGAAGTTAAGACATTTTTTTTTGTTTCTTTTCCCAGAATTACACATTTGTTGGATTCTTCAGAACATTCATTTTATTACCTACTACTACTTAAAGCTGTGCACTGACAGTGACTGGATGGATATGGGCATGATGGACAGTCTGTCAGAAGGCCAATGAAGCTCCCTACCGGGTACCTGTGTAACTTACATTTACCAGAAAGTGTATTCTACAGAGGATACACAGGTCTGGAAACATCAAAGTGTGGTGTTCAAAGTTACACATCATAATCTGAGCGTGTAACACTGGTGAGACCATAAGAAGAGCTAACACCAAAAGCATAAGGACCCCACAGACTGAGAACCTGGGCTGCTGCAGGGTTTGACTCCCATATGGCAAGGGCACTATCCTGTTAGTCATCTTCTCGGGGTAAAGCCTCTTATGGTAAATGTCTTAAGTGAGAGTCAGTGCTTCCAGCCATTCTCCAGACTGGCATTTAACAAGCTGTCAAGATGACTTAAAAATAGTACAAGGACTAAAGGAAAAACAACACTCTGATTTGCTTGTTCTGCTTTCCCTGCTGTGATTTTATCAGGAATTGGCCAGCTTAATTTAGCTTTACAAGTTGCCAGAAAATGGCATAATTCCATTTTAATTTTGTTTCTTGGCTGGATTTGCCAAACTAATCCACCACTGATGGTCCATCAATGACTGGCTCCAGCAGTTCGCACCAGACCCTGGAGCAGGAGTCCTGGGCCCTGCTCTCACTCCTGCTGTTGATGGCAGTGTGGCCACCATGCAATGCATTTGTCTCCTCGTGCTTCCTAGCACTCATTTATAAAAGCAAGTTACAGTTACTGCCCAGGTTGCAGTGAAGGAAAGCTGACACTTTTATAAATGTTTAGAACTAGAAATACTTCATGGCAGTATTATTTTGTGCAGCTGTAAGCTTTCATTTTTGGTTTGAAGGGAGTGTGAAATAGAGGAAAACAAAGCATCTGCAACACTGAAACTGAAGCTGAGATACCTTCAGACCGCCTCTGATCTTTGCACTGCTTTCAAGACTGAGCTCCTTCTCCAGCTGAACCAAGGGCTGTGTTGTCTGTCTGAAACTAATCTAAACAAGATAAAAATGAAGACTTAACTAGCCCAGACAAAATAAGAGTGATCATACAGCTCTCCAAAATGCAATGCCGTATTTTCTTTATTGCAAATGTCTGTCCTTCATTACCTCACTTAAGCTTTAATATTCAGACATAACTACAACATGGTGTTCAACAGGATTTAAGATTACTGGAAACAGAGAGGCCATTTGGAAAATGTCATGGCCTTGGTAAGATGATCCAGGGCTGGCTGAGAATACCCAAGGGCTTATTAAAAGATAAACCTTCCATATTTAGGATTCAGCCAAACAAATACAACTGCCATTTGCCATTAGCAAGCAAAAGGCAACTCTTACACCTTCTCCTGAAATACCAAATGATTGGGGTTTATTTACCTCAGGTTTCACTGAAGTCAGTAATTCATCATTCCCAAGCACTGAAACAGCTCCTGCAGTATTTGACAAAATCAGGCAGTGAAGTTATCAGAAACAACCTTCTCCAGAGGATGGGGTGGACATGCCTGCAGGACTTTGTTTTAGGATACCAACTTTCTTATTGGCTGGAGAACCACCAGAACTTTCAGGGTCACCAACTTTTCAGACTGCCCATATACTTTTCCTTACAAAACTAGCATTCCACACTAACTCCCAACTCACCTCCACAGATTTTGACAATAAAGGATTCTGCTTTGCATTTCAGTTCTCTTCTAATTCAATATCGAATTAAAATCATTCACATGCACCATGAAACAAAAACCAAACGAGAATCAACACCCTGGCCAAATACGCATGGCACCAAAGAGTTATAGGAACCTAAGAAACATGGCTTTCTCACCATCTTGGAGTGTTCAGTAGTGTTCAACAACATCTGGTTTTCCCTAAATTTAAAGGGAGGAGCATATTAATGAAAAATAGGACTTCCAAGACTGTTGATTCTTGCTAATTCACCTTACAGGAAAAGAAATTTCAGAAGATCAATTATTGACATGCAGGATTTTAGGCTGACTAGAAAAGCCAATAAATCAACCTCTCATAGACTGAAAAAATCTATCCTAAGGTATCTTCAGCACCTCTTCCTAGTTTTAGAGCAACAGACAGCACTTCAGTAGTTCAGATGAATACATATATGTATGCCAGCGCAGAGGTTAAGAGACACATGTATTTGGAAGAGAGCAAATCTTCATTCCGGTAAAGCAAAATATTTTGGATTTGACTGGGTCAGGCTGAGTATGTGGCAGTATGTGGTCAGGGAAATGTCAGGCTGATCAAGACAGGTATCTGCACAGAGAGTAAGACAGGAGCTGCACTTTCCCCTTCCCTCTTACCCTTTGAAGACTTCATTGTACTTAGATATATTCTTTCAAGATTTTTATAATTTCCTTGTGTCAAAGGGATATTAAAAAAGAAGGCTTAACATCTTTGTTATCTTTAATATTAGTGTAGGAATACTATTTCTATGAAATCAATACAGAAATGTTTTCCAAAATCATGCTGCCCCCTCCATGACAGCTGAATTGCAAATGAAGTGTAAGCACAGAGCATCCTTTTTCCCTTCCCTGTACCTGCAGTTACTGGACGTTGCTGCAATATAGGCATGGAATAAACCTATAAGAGGCCAATGGTCATCACCTAAGGAAAAAAAAAAAAAAAAGCCTGGAATAGAATACATGCTCACTCCTTAGGCTTAGACTGAAGAGGCAATTGAGGATCCCCTCCTGGCAGTGCCCCCTGAACCTCACTTGAGTTCTCAGGGAGCTGAAAAACCTTCTAGATGGCTAAAGCTATGTGAGAGGAATCCCATTCCAGTCACTGGGTTGGGAGCCTTATATAGATGGGCTCTACAATGTAAAATAGTCTAAAATACTTTTACCTAAACAAAAACCCCTAGTAAACTGATCAAACTTACCACCTTTGTCTGAAACAAGAAGGTAAAGAATGAGAGACCTGCTTCTGTGAGATAAAGTGCATGCATATAGATAAGCAGCATACAGTACAAAGATATATTGGATTTCTGCTTTATAGAGATTCTGTCTCTGGCTTTCAGTTTGCCTTTCTGTATTATACTATTTCAAATCAATATATTCTTCAATGTCTTGAACTTGGCTCCCCCCATAGGATACAGATTAAAATGATCCCCAAAGAATTTACAAAATACTTTTTAGTTAGAAAGTAGAATATAACTCTGCTTTACAATCAGTGTGCAGAAAAACCCTTAACAAAGCTAGCCCCTGGGTAGCTTCTCTCTTCACCTTCCTTTAGGTGCTCTGTGGTTAAAAAAAACATTTTCCAATATTTTCTGAGATCAAATTCTCTTGTTACAATCCTATTTTTACTTTGCTTTTATAAGACTCTGAAGAACATTGCTTGGTCATCATCCAGCACTGTATTTCTTTTCATATATCAAATTCCATCTGTGACTGTTATCCAACTGTGCTAAGACTACTCTTTGGCAAAACAACCTGGAAATACTGCTTTTCCCCCATTTTCCCTTTTCAGTCCTTCCAGTTTGGTAGCTGTCTAAATTTTTCTTGGTAAAACCTAAAACTACCCCTGTCCTGTCTTATTTCTTGTACCATCATACAGGTTAAGTTATTGGAAAGCTCCTTCACAACCAAAACACCAGTTCGTGAACTTGTGATGCCAAGTTGCTCTGTAACAAACAGAGCCTGACCTCACTTCCCAGTAAGCACTTCCTCCACCTCTCATGCTCACACCTGCCTGGCCGCCTATTCAGCTCTTCAGTGCTCCGTGGCTTCCCAGACTCTGACAGCAACTGCCTATATCCCACTTTCAAAGATGGGAACAAAGATATCTACATGAAAACCCCAAAGCTGACCTTGCTGCTCTGCCCGGTTCTTTGAAATATAACCTTGCTGGGATAACAGCAAGATCCATGGATCCTGCTCGTGTATGCTCCAGGTAAACTTCTGCTGTCCCTTCCACTCACAGTACTATACCTCAACAGCAAAATTTCATCCATTTTTGTATATTTGAATAAACCCTCCCCAGAACAATCCCAAAGCACATACCCTTCCTGGATTACTGACAGAACAAATTCATTTACTCATGAGAGAGGATGCTGCTGCTTTTAAAAAGAACCTCTTGTGTATGAGAAATAGGAAATTGGGAGAACAGTTTTCTCTCTTCTTGTTATTCTCATATAACTACCTCAAAACAAAGAATTAGAAACCAAAATTCTCCAAACCCAAAGTATGGACAGGAAATGTGGGCAAGGAAGTATTTTTTTTTTTCCAAGTTATAAGAAACTGAATTTGCATGTCATAAATCTGCACGCAGCTCTGCAAAGCACACTTCCTTCTCTTTTGAAAACAACTGCTCTATGCATTCACAACTCAGACTAATAAATTCCATAGCAACCCCATGAAGTGCACAAATAACAGACATCAGTAAGTCACAATGATAAATTTGAGAGCCGTGGATAGAAAGAGGTCCCAGAGCTGCTTTCAGATACCTGATTTCCCAGGATACTTATCACCCAACTTTCCTACTGCCTCTACAAATGAGCCAAATTCGGTCTGTGTCTCAGTCGCCTACAAACCCCATTCTCCTTTGCATCAATACCACTCACTACTCCACTGGAGTTCACAGTCCCCAAAGGGGAAAGGCTTGAGGTCATTTTTGGTTGTCACAGCATCATTAGAGGCAGCTGTGTGGACTGACAGGACCAACCAAGGGACAGGAAAGCACCCATCAAAAAACAATCCTGAGCATAACCAGAATCTTTCCTCTCAGTCTGTCCTTTAGCCCAGAAGGCCTAGGGGACTTCAGAACAAGTCCTCTGGGCCTTCTGCAGCAACTGATGTGGAAATCCCACTACTTCTACACAGCCAGAACAGTTGATTCTTTCTTGCCAGGATTAGCAGTAGATATATATATTTGTAAAATAAAAAATCAAAAAAATAATCAAACTCTGCTTATTGGCATTAGCAGCATTTAACATTTTCTTTTACATATGATGTATATAATTTATACAGTAACAGAAATTTGTGAATCTTGTCATAGTAACAGATACAAGAAAAGTATATTTTTGGTTTCAACAACGACTGAAGTTTTTAATTAAGGATTCCATTAATACTTATTCTCTCTCATCCTCTTGAAACTCCCCACTTAGCTGCAAGAAGGAAAAATTTACTTATATATGCACACTGCCTCGTCCAGCTAAGTCAAAGAAATAGAACATAAACAAAAAAAAAAAAAAACAACACATTTCAGTGCTAAAATTGTTTCTTTGGACACTAAAATAATGGATTGTTCCTCTAACAGCACTGAGCATTGCCAGGGATAAACCCTGCAGAAGATTGTTGGAGTTTCATGTAGAAAAGGCCAGGACCTACTGCCCACTTGGAAAATTGCAACTGCCCAGGCATGTCCATACATCCTCTTCTCATAATGCTAAGGGGCAGAGTGCAAGGGGCATGGCAAGGTTTAGCAGTGGCTTCCATGTGTCTCTGCTGCTGGAAAGATTAGGAACAAACTCCACTGCGGATGCAGGTGGTGAGCTGGGAAGACAGTGAGAGGGCACAGGCAGCCTGGCAGGTGCCTCAGAGCTGGCTAGGAGGGCAGTGCTGGCCAGGGCATTTGCCGGAGGGGAGAAGCTACAAGCATACAAAGGCTTTAATCTCCAGAGCTGTTTAAATAGAACACAAAATCCTGAACAAGAACAACATAACTCTTCAGACACAAAATACAAATCTTCTGATTTGAAAACAAATCCTGCCTCCCTTCCCACCCACTGTGTCCTTGCAAAATTGTCCTTCCTGCCAGCTTAGCTTTCCAACACACCCACTGTGGCTCCCCAGGCTGACGCATCTCTTTTGATCTCTACAGACCTTGTCTGTCTGGCAGCAATCTGTTTTCCCTTCTCCCATTGCCACATGCACCCCACGCTCACCCTCTGTGCTTCAGGAGGGTGAGCACTGTGGCCATCCATGGAGGTCGCTCCGGCCAGGCCACAGCTCTCGAGCTCAAACAGACTACTGATAAAGCAGCCCTTGACATCCCAAATGATTGTCCTGATCTGAATCAAATGATTCAAAGCAGAGGAACAAGAGCATCACTCATGCTGTACAGATCCAACAGCAACAAGAAGCCCACTGACCCCTTGTGTTTCCCCAGGTGTCAGCATCAGGTCAGGAAACTGAGCCAGAGCATTTAGGAAGCTGCAGTAATTAAACTGCAGTAGCAGTTCACAGGCAGAAAGACCAGCTCCGTGGCAGCACTGTGCATAGAGATCATCATCCCATCACAAAGTATCCCATCTGAAAAAAAAATCAGAGCTCTGTCCCTACAGAAGAAGGCTATCATGTGTCTGCTGGGGAGTTCCCTCTCTTTTCCTGCCGCTGCTCCCACTCCTGCCCTGGAAGAGTCCAGACCCATCACCTTCAAGGCAAATGTGATAGTTCCAATGCTCGAACCATTCCTGGTTTACATGACTTAAGTTTTCTTTTTCTCTGTTTCTCTGAAAACAGACAAGATCCTCCTTCATGTGACCAGCAAATGCTCAGGAATACATACGTCTAATATATGAATTATTTGAAACTGCTGCCTGATCTGCTGGAAACCACACTTCTTATTAGCACTGTTCTGAAAAGCAGTTCAGAATTTCGGCTCTAAACTCACTTTTTCCTACATCTCCTGGCATGACTATTTAAAGTATAGGACTAAGAATGGGAAAACACAAATATGCAAATGAATATACTTTCCAGGGAAAAAAAAAAAAAAAAAAAGAAAAAGCTCTTTGAATTTTTCTCTAGCAGCTAGCAGAAATCCAATCCCATTGTGCTTTTATCTGTCATTTTCACTGGAAGGTTTTATTAGCTCAATTAGCAGAGCTATTTGTACTGAAATGTCTCTGTCATTACTTCACAGCTCTTGAATGTAAAAATCAGTATGCAGAAAGACTGAGATGCAATTTATGGCAAGCTTGAGAAGCTTTCAGTCTTTTACCTTTTTACCATACACTAAGCAGTATATATAGCCTCAACTCCAGTTAATAGGCTGTGGTAACAAACTTCTGCAGGGCTTGACTGTACCAGGGTAGCTGTACTCAGTTCACCCTCAGATACTAAGCCCATGGGGGACAGTTAGGCCAAAGCAAAGTAATCTCATGGAATAAGGCAGTCTTGCAGTGCTTCTATCATTATTATTCTATTAACACACTCCACCTTTTATTCTGCCTGAAATAATATTGACTTATTCCTTTCCTTAAGGGCAGTTTTAAGATGTGAGTGAACTATTATCTCTGCATTATCTGAAATGGAGCAAATGTTTTCTATCAAGTCTTCACCTCTTGGAGAAAGAAGCACTTCCATTTGTGTATAAGCAGTGCTGTGTCTGGGGGGGATCATTGCCCCGGTCACAGCTGGAGACTCAAAGGGAAGCAGACTCCAGAGGCTGCCTGCCTGGATGACGCTCACATTTAGCAACAGCATCAGTCAGGAGCAAGTTCCTGACATCTAAAGCTACGTTTTGCCACTGCAGAAACTGAGCACTGAAGACCTTCCTCACATTATCCTGTAAACCCAACAGCAAAGTGAGAACTGCCACATAAGAAAGGACGTACATTTATACTCAGTCTCCCCTTCCTTCCAAATCCATTCTCTTATAACCTTGTACCCCATGCAGGACAGGACTGAACGACTCCCAGTTTTGATGCACCCCTAAAAACAGAACTCTGCAAGTACTACACCAAGAATGAGCTTCTAGGAGAATCCCAAATGCTGTTAACAGGATTGCTCGACATATTTGAAAGTGCCAAAATATTAATAGAGTCAAAAGAGATCAATCGGATGAGTCAAACTGGCCTTTGCTAAATACATACAATATTTTTGCAGAAAACAATGCAAGAGGGGAAGCATTTAACAGCCCAGTTTCATATCATCAGCAGTTACCAGCATTTTAGGATAGTGGTCACCAGGATCTATGAATCTGCCTATCTTTTAGAATAAAGAGGCAGTTCAAATATTGTTGGTAGACTGTATACGTAAATATTCATTTTCAATAGCAATGCCACAAGAAACAGGTGTTCATTCTGTATCTCTGTTTAAGAAACTGGTGCAAAATACAGTCAAAACCATCTCTATTTATCCAAGATCTAGAAATCTTCTGTTGGTGGACTGAAATCACTGCTGTTTCTGTAAAGTGTGAATCAACTTCCCACACCTTAAATCAGCAAATTACTGTATCATTTCCCTTGTGTTTGTTATTCAGAGCACTTCATCTCTGAGAGGAAAGAAAGCATTTGTTTCATTGACAGTAGCTGATAATTATACTTGTAAAAAAGCACTTTATAAGGGTCAGTAGCCTGTAACAGGGGGATTCTTACACAACTTTTCAGCACAGAGCAAATGGAGAACGTGCTTTTGCTACTACTGAATTATATTCATTTCTGCAAATGACTGCAGTTCCTTTATTTACGATGTAATTGAGACAAAGAGAGAAAAAGATCAGGTCAGTACTCAAGGCACGGATCAACAAAATCAGTATTACAACAATACAAAAACTATTCATATGATACAGCACTAAAAAGCATCATGTTACCATGTACTTCACATTGCCACCTGCTGAGTAACGGTAACGGAGAGAGGTTAACAGCTTCATTTCACTAAACAGTCCACAATGATGAGGCAATTTCTGTTGTATTATTTTAGCCATGTTATGTCTTCTGTAAGTTGGTCATGACTTTATTTGAAAAGCAGGTGTACATCTCTAACATGGTAAGCAGAAATACTAGTCTTCTATGCAGCAATTTCTTTTCTATTACACAACAATTGTTGCACGTCTCTCATTAAACCATAATTGTGCAAATTAGTAATTTTTCTGCCCTGAATCTACAGGTTTTCCTATCAGTGCCTCTACTTTCAGAACTGAATTCCTGCCTCTAAACCACATTTCTGAAGATGGTGAGTTTTGCTGGCAATTTATATCATGTTATCCTTGTTAAAAAATGGGCTTAAAAAGAGAACAGTATCAAAGACTTCTAGTTTTCAAAAGCAGAAGAGCTGAAGAGAACACAAAGAGCCCCATTTCTAACCCAGAAATGCATACTTAAATTGACACAGCGAGTATGTCACCAAAACAAAACAATTCAGAAGAACAGAGATTAGAGAACAAAACAGATAGAACTGATTAATTCTATTGATTCAGAGCAGCACTATGTGCATTTAACACTACTCCAGAAATAAGACTCTTCCTGGTTTAGAAGTCACATGTCTGATGGAAATATCATCACCTTAAGGACCAACATATACTGGGAAACAGAGAGCCATCATCCCCATATCCAAACAGTATGGAAAACTTTCCAACTCGAAGCCTTAGTCAGCTGAGACCAAGTATCTGAGCAGCTTTTTCTGATACAGAAGCGTATTAACCTCAGGTATCAGACCTGCTGAGAATAACAACCTGATTTACAGAGAACAGATCTTTCCATCACACAGTACTACTTTTTCATTTCAGCAAGTGTTAGTGGGAAAGGTGGCAAAATGCTTGCCCCAGAAAGAAATTAGCATTAAACTTGGCTTGCCAAGTTCTGCAAATCAAAATCAATCTGCAGGCACTAAATCCACACCCACAACGACCAGCTGATCTTTAGAGTCTTTTTTTCCCCTTGGCTGTCATCTTCATCCACCCCCTTCACAATGCTCTGAGATAGCCACATCTTCAAGGCAAGTTCCTAACTGCAGGCAGTAATCATTGTCACAGAATCACAGAATCACAGAATCCCAAGGGTTGGAAGGGACCTAAAAAGATCATCTAGTCCAACCCCCCTGCAAGAGCAGGGTAACCTACAGTACATCACACAGGAACTTGTCCAGGCGGGCCTTGAATATCTCCAGTGTAGGAGACTCCACAACCCCCCTGGGCAACCTGTTCCAGTGCTCTGTCACTCTTACAGTAAAGAAGTTCTTCCTGATGTTAACGTGGAACTTCCTATGCTCCAGTTTACACCCATTGCCCCTTGTCCTATCACTGGATATCACTGAAAAAAGCCTAGCTCCATCATCCTGACACCTACCCTTCACATATTTGTAAACATTGATGAGGTCACCCCTCAGTCTCCTCTTTTGCAAGCTAAAGAGACCCAGCTCCCTCAGCCTCTCCTCATAAGGGAGATGTTCCACTCCCTTAATCATCTTTGTGGCTCTGCGCTGGACTCCTTCAAGCAATTCCCTGTCCTTCTTGAACAGAGGGGCCCAGAACTGGACGCAATATTCCAGATGCGGCCTCACCAAGGCTGAGTAGAGGGGGAGGAGAACCTCTCTTGACCTACTAACCACTCCCTTTCTAATGCACCCTAAGATGCCATTTGCCTTCTTGGCCACAAGAGCACATTGCTGGCTCATGGTCATCCTCCTATCCACCAGGACCCCCAGGTCCCTTTCCCCTTCGCTACTTTCCAGCAGGTCAACCCCCAACCTGTACTGATACATGGGGTTGTTCTTCCCCAGATGCAAGACTCTACACTTGCCCTTGTTAAATTTCATCAAGTTTCTCCTCGCCCAACTCTCCAGCCTGTCCAGGTCTCGCTGAATGGCAGCACAGCCTTCTGGTGTGTCAGCCACTCCTCCCAGTTTTGTGTCATCAGCGAACTTGCTGATGGTGCACTCAGTTCCCTCATCCAGGTCATTGATGAAAATATTAAACAGCACCGGTCCCAGTACCGACCCCTGAGGAACTCCACTAGTCACAGACCTCCAGCTAGATTCTGCGCCATTGACCACAACTCTCTGCCTTCTTCCTTTCAACCAGTTCTCGATCCACCTCACTACTTGATCGTCAAGCCCACACTTCCTTAGCTTATCTATGAGGATGCTGTGGGAGACAGTATCAAATGCCTTACTGAAATCAAGAAAAACCACATCTACCGCTCTACCATCATCCCTCCACCTAGTCACTTCCTCATAGAAGGCTATAAGGTTGGTCATACATGACTTCCCCCTCATAAAACCATGTTGGCTGTTCTTAATGACCCCCTCATCCTTGATATGCCTAGTGATGGAGTCAAGAATAAGTTGTTCCATCATCTTTCCAGGGATGGAGGTAAGGCTGACCGGTCTATAATTACCCGGGTCCTCCTTCTTGCCCTTCTTATAGATTGGTGTGACCTTTGCCATCCGCCAATCCTCAGGCACCTCGCCCGTTTCCCACAACTTACCAAAGATGATGGAAAGTGGCCTAGCAATGACCTCCGCCAGCTCCCTCAGCACCCGTGGGTGCATTCCATCCGGACCCATCGATTTACAGATGTCCAGTTTGCATAGCTGATCCCTAACCCAATCCTCATCTACCAAAGCAAACTCCTCCTTTGTCCTGACTCCTTCTGGGGCTATAGAAATCCGGGGCCCTCGGGGAGAGTCTGCAGGAGTAAAGACAGAGGCAAAGAAGGCATTCAGCACCTCTGCCTTCTTTATATCCTCTGTCTCCAGGGTACCCACTTCGTTCAGCAGTGGGCCTATATTGCCTCTTGTTTTAGTTTTATTTGCTATGTATTTGAAGAAGCCCTTTCTATTGTCTTTAACCCGACTAGCAAGATTGAGTTCCAAGGAGGCCTTAGCTGTCCTAATTGCCTCCCTACATCCTCTAACAACTGTCCTATATTCCTCCCAAGCGGCCAGCCCCTCCTTCCATAATCCACAGATTCTCCTTTTCCACTTGAGTTTGCCCAGCAGCTCCTTGTTTAACCACGCCGGTCTCCTAGATCCCTTACTTGACTTCCTACTCATTGTCTATGTAGAAAGAGTGGACATTCAGTGCAGGTAAGGGCAGACGAGCTCAGTGTCTTGTCTGAAGCTGCCACAAAGAAAGGAAAACCAGATTCCATAAGGCTAAATTAATTTTAAGTTACTATCAATCATATTCAGATAACTTTCCTATAGGCCCATTCCTCAGTAACTCCAGTTCATGGCCTAGGATACTTAAACTGTTATTTACGTTCAAGTGTCAAGCTATGAATGGTAGGAGCAAAGCAGGATAACAGATTTGCCTCCAGCATTTCTGCACACAGGCGCTAACCTCCAGCATCAGGACAGAGCAGGCACCCAGGAGCAGCAACAGCTGAGTCACTGCAGCTCCTTGCTTCAGCACCCACATTTCATTGCCATAAGAGAATTTTAACTAGGTCAAAAAACATACCCAGAATCACGACTGGTGTCATGCAAGGGTCTTGTGGCTATAAACACCAAAATTTATGACAATAGATATTTAATGAAGGAGAACTGAAACTGCAGCATCAATTATCAACTAAATCTTTTGCTGTGAATAAAAATCGATGATAATCTTGTCTCTAACTTTTTAGGATGTGTTCAAGAGATATATTACAAAGACTCTGAAAGCTAATGGAGCTTGGAATACGAGCTTCATCCTTAAAATGATATGTAACATAATTATGCATAATGTTCTTCTACTGTGTCACAAATTTACAGGAGAAGTTTGATTTCTGTATAATTGCTTATTTGACATTAGTGTCTCTGTAACTGAAATCATATTGAGCTTTCAGCTTGTCAAATATTTTGTGGTTTTCCACCTGTGAAACATTAGAATTCACCTGACTTTTCACATTAATCTAGCCCAAGTAAAATGTCCCTTCTGATCTTTTTGGCTGCAGGTATTGCCTTCAGCCATTCACAGGGTGTAACAGAGCCTTCACAGTCGTCATGAGAAGTAAATGTCCTTTTCAAGGATATAAGGCATGATCAGTACACCTAATCCAGAACAGAAAGACACATGTTTCCCAGCATTTCCCATGCAGTAAGCTTCATTGCACATGAGCAGTATTTCAAGGTAAAATAAAGGGTAAGAAAGAAACCCAAGTCCCACCTCTAGGATATAACTTCATCACTTGCACATATGCGATCAGTATTGCATCACCCATGTACTGGATTTCCTCTCTTACATATTCTATTTTCATCACATTGGTGATCATTTGTATCCAGTCAGCACAAAGACCCCACAACAGAGTGGTGCTAGGTAGATGCCTGAAGCAAGCTAAAAGAGCATTTTCAGCCAGCCATTAGGTCTTTCTCCCCAAGGGATCTCTTTATAAATGCACTGCCCCCAAATAATCAAGCTGAAGATCAGACAGACTGGTATTTTTACCTGCAGTCAAAGATGAACACATTCTCAGCACCCACTGAAATTTTACAGGGCTTTTTTTCCCTGTCAGTAACAAATACTTCAGAGCCAAGAGGCTTTGAGCACTGGTATATGAGCACGTTATACCATCAAAACAATCAGGCTGTCAGTATTCTGAATTCTTACTTGAATGCACTCCTACATTGGTAAGAGATTTCTATTTTAAATTAAAACCAAGGACAATATGAATAAAGATGATTTTGAATTCATAAAGATGAACTCAGTTGGATTAGGGGAACAAGCATGCAAACATCTGACACAGCTAAGTTTCAGCTATCTTGCAGCAAAAACAAAGCCAGCACTACAAAATCACTAGAAAATAGGTTAAAAAAGACAGTGTGAAAAGAAGATTGAAAAAGATGAAAACCAATAGCAATGAAGGTTAAAACCCAGTCCACATACTCTGCCTTTTCATGCACATAACTCACTGCGCAGAAAAAAATATTATCTCCCACCACTGGAATGGCTCAGTGCCTCAAGGAAATGCAAAACAATTACTGATACAGAATAAAAAAGACCACAGGATATGAGGAGGAGTACTCCTCCCCAAATGAAAAATTAAAATTAAAAAGGAAAACAAACGGGAAAAGCCTTACTGCATACAAATGAAAACACAGCAAAAGGACATCACATCAATAGGGAGAAAGGCATAAACGTAGCCAAGCAGACCCTGGGTGAAGCAGGTAATACAAAGACTTACAGATCCAAGTTCTCCCAAGAACAAAGAAAGTATTCTACCGAGCTAAAATCTTGCCTGCTCAAGTGATCATCCCCTGCACAAAGCCAAGGAACATCTCATTAAGTTGTACCTGTGCCTCACACAAAAGAAATTAGTTTTATAATGCATGGCAACAAAGGAAAGGCTGATCCTGATTTTTCACTGTTATTATAAATTAGGAATTACTTCGCAGCAGCCACTGAAATCACTGTACAGAGACAAAAACTCTGCAGATGTAAAATGAAGTTCAGGCTCAAGAGGAAACACAGACTCTCTATTTTTAATCCTCCTGCAGCAGGCGGCCTTTTGTTATTGACATAAGGGAGGAAAATACAAACAGCAAATCAATTTTGCCAGTTTTTCAGGTTATGATCAACATAAAGCAATTTCCACATCTGGGTTTTTTTTTTTATTTCCATCACTATCTTGGTGCTTATATCACTTCCTCCACTGATCTAACATAATCAGATGAATATTTTAAGGAAGAAGCAATACTTGAGTGGCAGCACAAAGTTTGTTTCTCAGACAGGCAAGCTGCCATCCCTCAGAAGGCAGCTGAATCACACAGTGTATAAATAACTCTGTCAAGAGAATCACTTAGTCTCACTGTGAAATCCCTCAGAGGGGCAGAAAGGTGGGGTACAGAGCAGTCCTTACCAGTCCACCAGCAGTTCCTCGCCCCCGCCCATATCATCTATAACACCACTGTCTCTTTCAAGCAGCAAAGCTATGCAGATGAGAATGTCCTGTTCCCACCTGCAGACATCAGGTTTGTGGGAATTCATTAACTATCGCAATTCTCAAACCCTAGCAGTGCAGAAAGTTCACTCTGGTGTCCACCTGCCAATAAGAAACAGCCCTACCAAAAGGGATGGAGCCACATACAAATTGGTGAGGAGAAGTGGTTAGTCACATCCCACCCACCAGGGTTTCGCAGCCCCCCAGCCTTTACCTATCCCATCCTGAGTAGCCAGAAAGCACCAAATCGAAAGTCAAGGTCATTCACAAGGGTGGCAGCAGAGAGTCACAGCTTTTATGGAACATATTAATGGAAGCACATAGAAATGCTTGCCTGCACCAAATCCTGCTTTGAGGAACAGGATTCTTTTAAAGTAATAAAGCTTATGCATGAGTATTGGTGGCATTAAACTACTTATAACTTAACTCATGACCTCAGCATCTCAAAATTAAGACATACATACACACACTCTTCAGCTCTTTCTTGTACCGTGACTCTACTTCTTCACATCCAGAAGTAACAAAAAACATTTAGGCCTGTCCCTAGCACTGCATTTGGCCAAACCCACTAGTACAAAGAAAGGGAAATCCACTTCACTTAGACAGACATACCACTGCTTTCATGATTACACTGTCATCTCAAATCTTGGCACGCTCAGGGCCCCAGGTACAAAAGGCAGCTGTCATTCTCTCCCAAGTGCTCTCCTTTACATCCCATCGTATGCTGTGCAGAAATGACACCAGGACAGTATCAGAAAACATGTCCTAATGAAGCCTACTCTGTTTTCACTGTTCTGTCATTGGCTTTTTGATGACTTTAGCAAAGTTTCTAGTACTAGTTAATATAATCTAGACTAAAATCAGAGCCTTCCACAGGCAATTTCTAACTGTCTTTCACTGAATAGTTTAATTTAACTTTCAACAACTGCGGGAGTTCTGCAGCCACATCTCTCTTCAGCAGACTATTTGCATGCAAAAGAGAAGACCACAATACTCTATACAACCTCATAAAAATATGCAGCATAAGACACTAAGCATCACTTTGCAAACTGTTTGCTCTTCTGCTCCTTGTTATGTTTCTATCCTGGCTATTTGCCTCTCAAGAACTCCAGTCCTCCAAAGAAATCTTGAAAAGAGCACACAACCTAATTGCAAAGTTATGTCATGAACTTGTCAGGTGAAAAATGAGGACGCTTTTGAGTCCCATCCTGAAGGCTCTGTGCAGTCAGCTTTTCCACTAACTTCAGGAAGAAGCAGCTCAGAAAGCTGAGCTTTACTGTAAAAAGACATGTAAAGATCCAAAATAAAGATGCAATTCCAGATGTATTTTTGCTCTGTGAGGATGACTTGTACAGGCTTTGATGGTAACTGGAATTTCCAGGTATACCAAGTTCCTTTAATTAGGGGTAAATGTGGAGATTAACATAATTCATGGCCAAGTATTATTATATATCTTACACTGAGCCAGACAATACAGAAAGGCAAGTGTAAGTAACAAATGTCTCACATTCCTGAACAACCACCTTCTCTCAAATTTTCTTAATCTTTTTTATCCTCTGCTTACGGAGCATGTAGTTTTCAGCTCACTGCAAAGAATGTTTCAGAAAATGCCCCCTTTTGCAGAAGAAAAGGCAAAATGCTCAAAAAAACCAAAAGGCCAGACTAAAAAATAATCCACATTTCCCTGTGGGAGCTGTCAGAAGAGTTTTCTCTCCTCCTTATGAGTGTGGTAGCTATATTCATTTATTGTAAACATTTTCATTTTCTTCTGCCTTTTCATTCTCTTTTGACAGAGGCGATAGCTAAGGTCAAGTCATCCATTGCCTAATGAAACTATTGTGTTTTAAAAACAAAACCAACCAACCTTTCTCTGTGTAGAATTGGTTATTATTCTTTCATCTCCTTTGTCTTCCTCTATCCTCTCCATCTACACAGCAGGTATTTTCTCTATTTCATACTTTATTTTACACTTATTTTCCATCCATGTAATTCACAGACTCAGGTAAGTAACAGAAAAAGGATACTAAACATCCCCCACATTGATGATATTTTCTTTCTGCTCGATTTTTATAGACAAAGAAATGGGCTATTACCTACTGTCATCACATCATGCAGGTTAGGAAGTACTTGTGACATGTCAGCAATCCAAACACGGTAAATAGTAGGTGCTCTGCCAAGGCTGCTCCTCACCAATGACCTGGAAGGCTCCTCACAGCAAGGATGCCAGCAAGCATGCCTCATCTCACTGCTGCATCCTGGCTGGAGAGCAGGACGGCTGTAGCACAATACTGGCTCTCACATTTATCACCCTTTCACAGATGTCTGATGTCTGTGAACACAAATGAAGGGTTACAATGGAAGCAAGTCTGTTTGGCATCGAAAGTCAACTGTGAATGACTAACAATCAATGAATAACCTAGTGGGTGTTTGATTACATGGTCTCCATGTTAGGTTTCTAAAGGCTAACTTCTCAAAGCATCTTTCCATCCCCTTGGCTCCCTACAAGAGGATAGACATTTCAAAGTAGCCACTGTCTTTCTTAGTAGTTGTTTGTGCAGTGCCCTACCACAAGGGGGCTCTGTTCTCCAAGCAGCTCTTAATGTGAAGTTCAGCACCCATTTCCTTTTATAATCACACAATAAACAGTTTGTGTTTAATCTTCTATTTTCCTGGTAGGAAAAAGCCTTATTGACCAGATCCCCTGTTAACTGTTCACCTCGGCAAGAATCCTCTTGCTAGATAAGAGAGGAGGAAAATTGTTTTCCCCAGCAGCCGCACTCTTGCTTCCACAAGTAATTTCAGCTAAAGACTACTTATTTTTAACCTCCAAAAGAGATGTTTCTAAAAATTCAGTTTGAGAGATGGAGTTGAAGGCAATTCTTAAAGAGCACTTCAGCTGTGAATACCAGTCTCTGCCTTGTACCTTTGAACACACATCTTCCTGAGCTACCAGTGATCCAGATTCTAAACTGTTGAACACTTACTGTTGAAATGAGATAGCATTTTGAAGAGTGAGCACATCTCTGCAGTGTCAATTTGAATGGAGCATTCTCAGGCAGGTTGGTTGGTTCTCAGAAGTACCTACACTAGCTAGTGCATTTTGTCTCCTTGGTCTCATAAAGGTTTATTTTAACACAGTAAAAGTAACTTAAGTCCTGACTGAGCTTCTGCTTTTCATTACTTTTGAGTAACCTCCAGTAGCAGAGCCCTCCACTGCAGCTCCATTGCACCAGGTACATCCACCAGCAAACCCCCAGACAGCTGAGCTCCAGCAGCCTCACCTCCGTCCCGGAGAGGAACTGTCCCAGATCTGTCAGTGTGAGTTAGGACATCAGCACAGACTAATGATTGGTGGTGAAGCTACCATGAGAGAGGACAGAAACAGTCCCCAGATAAAGGCAGTGTTCACTTCTCATATGCCTTAGACTCATTGTCTAGCTGAGACAGCTTACAGAAGTATCAATTTACAGTCACCTATAAGGGTAGTTTTCATATAATGGGCACCTGCTCTATTCCCAGTGAGGCTGAGCCCACCAATTTATTTCATGAAGCTATCAAACATTAACGGGTTTCTGGTTTTACCTGTCCAGACCTGAGATTGTGACTGAAAGAGATAAAGTTGCATCTCATCATGCGGCTTCAGAGCCAGTCAGGAGCTTTCATCCTGCAGTCAGCTTTTTTGGTTTTTAGCTTTTTTAGTTTTGGGTTTGGTTGTTTGGGGTTTTGTTTTGTTTTGTTTTTGTAAAAAGAAAGTTGGAATCTATAAAAACTTTAAATACTGCGCATTTTCCAAACAGGAACTTCCCTGTCAATCTATCACAGATTTCAGCCTCTTGATCTTTTCTATATGTCTCATGATAAGACTCAACACCAAACAAGATTTCTCTTAAAGATCTATCCCATAAAAATAAGCAAAGGGATTTTATTTTATAACTTCAAATTAGAAATGCATTATTGATGGGGTCATTAATTATATATTTTGGATTTATAACCAAGGTTTGAAGGAAAGCACAATATTTGAACATACATAATTGGTACTGCAGCATACAATCTCCCTTTTCTTATTAAACACAGACCCCATTTCCTCCTTGTATGAATATTTTATTCTGGATACGTGGCAATATCTTCTACTCCATTTCAGTCCTTGTTTTGAAAGAAGGCAACTAAAATGTGAAGATTTCCCATTGATATAATCTAGTTCTAAATCAAAATAAATTTGAAGTGCAATGTCTTTAAAAATCCACAACTCCCAACTCCTTCCTCCCTCAAGGGCTTAAACCCACAGCCTGGGGGAACTGCAGGCACTTTAGTCCTGAACAGCATCTTCCTAGCCCTCTCCAAGTCACAGGGAAGGGCCTCCCTTTCCTGCCTGTCCATGGCTTCCTCAGATTATACACATTACTGAAAGTTTTTGCATAACGATCAATTCATTTGTAGCCCTTCAGAGGGCTCTGTGTGTGTGCATGCACACATACATGTGCATCCCTTTTAGACCGGGAGCAGAAAAGGAAGTGCTATCAAATTTTCAGCCACCCTAAAGAAACTACATTGTTTTCTATGTATATGCTTGACCTGAGACTCCAGAGGGATTTACTGGGTTATAAACCAGGGTGGCCAACGCCAAGGTACATGGAGGAAGATTAAAAACCTTTGTGGACATACATCCTAATGTTTTTCCCTTGTGTGCTACCACATGCCTCAGGAGCTGTTGCAGTAGTGCAGGAGAGGCTGGGCTGGTGAGCCTGAGCACAAGAGAGGCAGCAGGTCTTCATCATGGGTCAAGGCAGCCCTGATTTCCTTCAGCCTCACTGAGTTTCTTGTTCTGTGACAAAAGGCAGCTCTTCCTGCCTTGTACAGTAAGTGTATCGGATGTGAATGACAACGTATGTCAAACTTTCTTTCCATTAAATTATAATCTTGCATTAAAGGATCTTTGGGTTATTTTTTGCTTATATGGAATAAAGAAGCTGGTTGATTCCCACAAACACACACACACAATTTCCAAACTAAGGCAAATACATTAGTGATAAGAGATGACAAGCCACGCTCTAATCTTGTCAATCACTCAGCAGTGACAAATACATATAAATCCTTAATTTTCAGAACCAGACCCCCCAAGAGTCCAAGCTCAGCTAATACAGTATCTCAGAGCAGGCAATAGAATGCTGGCCACATGCTTTAAAGACCATGATTCAGTTCCCCAAGTTACCACTCAGAATTTAAGAGTGGTAACCTCGTCCTTAGTCTTCCTGTGTTTCACTTCCCCATTGGTAAAACAGGGAAGCCATGACATGCTGCACAGTAGCCCTGATCTGCTCAAACCAGGTCATTGGAGCAAAAAGTGACTAAAGAGTACAGTCAGCTGTAGAAATCAGTTAGTTGCAACCAGTTGCTGCACTAAAAGAAACTGAGAGCAAAGAATCTGATATTCTATTATTATTTTGTATTTGATTTCTATAGGTTTAACTACATTATTTAACATAAAAACTTTAAAGCTGCTGAAACTGAGAAAACAGTCTTTGGTGTCTTTTATGCTTACTTCACAGCGTAGATACTAAAACTCCTGCTTTAGAGACTAAAGACTCTGCTTCATTATTAAACATATGTGCATCATGGCCCTTACAAATCTCTATTAAACTGAGGATTAGGCAAGGGCTGGAACAGATAAGACAGTATATTTTCATTCAATCTCCTTTAAAATAATGATGCATGCAACTTCATGTCATTACTCTTTAACGGTCTTAAGTCTATTTAATAGCACGGTAATATTCCAAAAAGGAAAAGCGAATTATTTCCACATTTAATTTTCATCACAAAAGTGAATGTGGTTCTTTCCATGGCAGATAAGCAGCTAAAGCTGCTTGGTACCTTAACTGGGATATGACTGCATTAGCCCTGCTACATTACAGCTGAGCTAACGAAACAAAGCAAAATGATTAGCTTCAGACTCCTTAGAGTATCAGAAAGTAACGTTTGTCTTGCTCCTAGGGACCCCCATAGAGGCAACAGAATTGGCAGATGCCACTCCTGAATGAGCATCAACTTTGGCCTGTGTGACCAAGCTGGTTACCTATCCCATCCTCCGATAGCACAGGTCCCGTACTGTGGGCACCGCAGGGAGCAGTGTGAATTAATATGTATCCCATAATTGGGCTCTTGTCCTCAGCTTCTCTCATCTGCTGTGACAAGGAGGAAGGAATGGCTAAAAGCTGAGGACAGATCTGCCCTAGCACATGGTCAACTGTGCTAGTCCCTGAAAAAGCAGCATGTCCAAGGGCTGATCCCACTCCCTCACCTGAAAACAACACAGGTTTCTTCTTCATCCTGCAGCAGTGCAGGGACAGCTTCAAAGAGGCAGGGGACACAATCCAGCCCTGCGCCAGCCCAAGCTGGGAGACTCCAGCATGAACTCTGTCCGCATCCTGGCTCTACAGCTCGTTCGAAACAAACACAGGAGGAACTGTCTTTTACACCAATAAGAAGTGCAGTTTTTAAGGCAGGGACAAGCCAACATAACCACATATTGCTCTCAGTCTCACTCCTTTGTGCTCACAGCCATGTGCATGCACTGGCAACAAGTTTCCAGTCATCTACTTGCCATCAACCTGCCTGACCATTACCTGAACACTGTGGCCAGGATGGGGGTGCAGCAGAAGCTCATGGCTGGAGAGGGATGTGACTATCCCTTTTGCTCCCGGAAGCAGTTTAAAGTGGCCACAGCACAAAACTCCACCCTGAGCTCCTTCCTCCAGCAATACCTGTCACATCTTTGCCTGCATCTATCATTCACTGCCCTAAATCCCCCCACCCCAGCAGTCATCACATTTGCTCCTTTCTTGGTGGAAAGTGTTAGACTTGCCTCTTGAATGCCTGGAAGTAGTTCAAAATTAATACAGGTTTTAGCAATTACTGTTACAGCATCCCACCTAAAAATTCTCTACCTTTCCCCATAGGTTCTGCAGCCTTGCAGTTTGAGCAGCAAGCATACTAAGGATAAAGCACCAGTTTTTGCATGGTCAGAGGCTAACGGATGTTAAATTAAGCCTAGATTTATGAATGAAGAAGAGATGCTGATGCTCATATATACACAAAGGTAACTACAGGAAAAAATGACTGGGTGTTGCACATTTTTTCTCTGTTAGACCTATGCTTAGAGCTGATGCCCATCACTTAAATTTCTTCTCCTGTTAATCCCAAATGAGATTATTGTGATATCATCAGTCCCAGTGTCCATACCTGGTCTAATAAAAAAGCAGGGATATTAAGAGACCTGGAGAAGATGCTCATTTATTTGACAGTCTTTTGAGGCTTTGGGGGACACATATTCCAACACTTTAAACTGAGGCAGGATGTTTTAGGAAGTGAACAAAAGTAAGTTAGCACTGCTTTTATTTTACACTTTGTCCATTTGTATCACTTTGTCCATTTCTTAAAGTTCATCTGTCTCAGGGACAACACTTGCACTGAACAGGATTTTGATCACCTTAATTCACCTGTTTCCCAAGTACACTGTTCTCAGTTTTATAGGCTTTCTGCTCATTTTAGGCAAAGCCGAAGATTAGGTGGACAAGGAATCCTGAAGTGCATCTTACTGATCTTCAGTCTCACATAACCTGTTTCTAGTGGTGGATGTAGATGCAGAACTGAACCCAGTCTAAATCTTCAGCATTTGGAAAATTCAGTACCACTCACACCACACTTTAACTGAGGTTCTCCTGCCAACTTCTCCAGCTCAGAGTAAGACACGGCAGTTGCAGAGAGGTGACACAGGGGACTGCAGGCAATGGAAAACTGATTCACCACGAATTGCAAAGATCTTTTATCTCCCTCCTTTTTTCGACAAAAAAAGCACAGGAAAGACTCTCAGACCCACTATATCCAGGCTGCAACCTGAATGGCTTCACAGGCTCATGCTTAGACATGAATGTAAATGTATGTATCTTTCAAATGATGCTGGACATTGAGCTGAGAACATGCTCAAATGCTTTATAGAGCTGAGACTTGACTGCTCAGTGATTTGAGGAAGGGAACATGAAGTCATGCCACCTCTCATGCAGTGAAAGCCACATATTGCCAAGGGAATATTTATCCCACAAAAACCTTGTTCTTCCTGTATTTCACTGATGTAACTGTAAATGTAGATCCATTCCTGCTATACATCTGTGGAAATGAGCTGACACTGGGGCTTTTAACTCAGAGAAAATCAGATTCAGAATAAAAGGGTATCTGAGTTCAGGTTCAGAAACTTTTTCTTTCTATGTAATAATGTGACTGATTCCGCCCCCCCCCCCCCCCCCAGCAGAGGGTGTTACTATATTCATATTTCATCTTTAATTAGCTTCTCCAGGATTGTTAGTTCTTCCGCAAGATTCTTTCCTCTAAGTTCTAATTATAGATACTGGATAGATTAGCCAGTGCTTGATGACCTTTTATAGCCAAATTGACTTCAGCTTCATGTGCACAAAAACCCTAGCTGGGGAAGGAAGAGAAGTTATATCAGATGACTAAAACCAAGTGAAGCACAGCAGCCCTGACCCTGTCCTCTCATGTTGGTATGTCACATCATATGAGCTCCACTAGAGAGAAAACTCACATCACCCATGCAGCAGAAAAGAGACCACTTATATAAGCAGAAACCAAGAGCTATTAAATAGATATTTAATATAAAGTTCAACTCTTTGTCTGTGCTCAAAAAAGAAAAGATAGATTGAGCAAAAATTTAGGGCTATTGGTACTGTAATCTGGAATATTTAAAAATGTGCCTTGCCAGGCCACACTAGACCTCAAAAACTAAGGAAATATCACTAACCAGCACAGAACTGTTCTATAAACACTGCCTCAATCTAGTTTTAGGGATGTTCCTGAAGAGAACAGGGCTCCAGCTGCCACAGGTGTTATTGGAGGGGGAAAAAAATTGTGTGTGTGTGGCTACAGAACTTCTACCTTGGAAAAATACTTTGTCATCCCACAATTTATAGTCTGAGCCTCTCAACCATTCCTGAATAAGCAGCTCCTACTCCTTCCTGGATCTCCAGGGAACCTGTGGACACAGAGATCTTGCACAACCAAAGCATCTGCTGGGAGGAGCCTTCAGCAGCATCACGCTTTCTGCCCATGGAGAAGGTATGCTACAAACCTCTTAGTCTCTCTCCTATACACACTTCTTTTCTAGGGATTTGTGGTATGTGAAGGACAGTTCCAAAGTTCCTCTCCTCACCTACCACAACTAAAAAGTACTAGAACCATGGAGTGACTGATATTACTACTGCAGACAAGATTTTCCCCAAGGATCAAAGAACACAGATTGCACTCATTTTTAAAAGGATATGTGATTTTAAACAACCCTTGAAGATATTATTAAAAAGACTGCACGTGTGTACAGAAACACATAAAACTAGTTGGGGAATTTTGTTAGGTTATCAGTTATGTATTAATAGTACATAACTTTGCTCCTCAGGAATAAAAATCTGGTAGGTTTTTACTACTTAACCAGTAATAAATAAGATTGCAGCAGTACAAATGATTGACAGTGACATGCTCTGACAGGTTATACATAGCAAGTAATGCCATGTCAGACACTTCAGTATTTATATCGAGATGAATGGCACATAATGTGATGCACATGCTAACAATGAGCATAAATATTTAGTACTCCCAGCAAAGCCTACTGGTATGATCAATTTGGCCTTAACTTTCTATCCCTCTGCAGTCTTGCCTATCAGCTATTTATTTAAAGACTCCCAGAGAACCCTTATCAAGTGTATTTATACATCCTCCCTGCAAGAGCAGCTTTTGGCAAGTACTTTTTCTTCTTGGAGCAAGATCCTGGAGTCCATAAAGGTCAGTTTGGCTTGCAGCAGCTTGGTAAGAGCCCAAGAACCCAGCACTGTCACTGTCACACTGTAAGGGCTCCCCTACATACCTCTGCTATCTCCTGCAGGTAGAGATGGGCCCTTTCTCCATTCATATCTATTCCCTTGTGGTAAAAGAGGAGGAGGATAGTGCTGCACCACCCCTCTCAGCAACTGTGGAGAGTTACAAGGGAAAGAAAAAAGGCTTCCTCCCAGCTGCCCACCCCCTGCTCAAACCACTTTATATATCTGTGACCTTCAGAATATGGTTGAGAAATAATTATAGCAGCTCTCTTACCTGTTCTTCCCTTGTATCAGTCACAGTGCTGGTTATTTTTTGTCGGCAGCTATCAATGCAGCAATAACCGTGCTGTGACTAGCCTGTGTAGTGTTTAAGTTGTAGAGAGGGAGGGAAAGATTTTCTATCCGTTCTTTCTACCAGAAGAGAGTCTTTGCTCACCAGCTAATAGCTGTGATAATTCGCTCCATTTTCTATATTAACATCATTTATTGAACCAAAGGACAGGCTCTCCAGGTATTACTCTATGCAAAATAAGAGTACATCTTAGTTTTGGAATGCTTTCAAGTGTTACCTTTGAGATTTTGCATCCGCACTACTTTTTAATACATAACACTCAACTCCAAATATTTAAGTTCCTACAACAAACAACTGAACAACTGATCATTTCCAGTGTGGTAACAGGGAAACCACAGACACAGTACCTGCCCTCTATTCCCTCAAAAACCTGGAAGGCAGGAGAGATTTGATTAAGTCTTACTATCCAGGGTGTCACTCTGCCCACAAGAAGAGGAAGAAGTACAAGTTCATTCATTCCTGTGCTTGCCTTTTACCTGTAAGTGTGGTCTCACTGGATCTTCAGGCACACACTATTTCATAGCATTCCTACTTGTCGAAGGAGCACAAAAACAAACTTGAGGTGTGACCTATTATCAAAAATACATATTATATACTCCAAGTATGATTTTATTTCAAACCCCAAACTAAACACAAATTAAGCAAGACATTTTCCTTGTTTAAACAAGAGCATAGTGGGGTAACCACAACTAGGTATCTACTTGAGTAGGGTAGCAATAAGCAAGCAGAGGATAAACCTCTATTGCCAGAGGCCTTTTCTCATTTTGAACAGCCTCTTTACAATCCAGTCACACCTATATGAGCAGCTTATCCCTGTATTTATCCACCACTAATCCGTAATTCTTTATGAACTGAACTCACTCTCTCTTTAAAATTTTGTCATTCCTGTTGTCATATGGATAAAAGAAAGACTCATCCCATGCATGTGCATAAATAAAGTTAATGTTCATTTACTCACCTCATGTACTGAACTATTTTATGTTTGTCAGGTCTCAGAAAAGTTGTCAACCTGCCATTCAAGTGAATGTTATAGTGTATCCTACTCTTTCAAAGATTATTTGCAAGGCAAGGTATTTGCATGAATGCAAATCATGAGATGTTTGGCCTACATTTATCTAACACAGACATATTAAACTCTTCCCCTCTCTCCTGGCACTGACATTTTTCAGTGTAAGATTTCCTACTGGCACAACTAACAGCCATTGCACATGGTGCTGCATTACACTGGAAGATTAAGGAGCATCACAAGGAAAATCAGAAGGTTGAAGGGCTATGGCGCACCTCTGCAGGGAGAAAATATCAACAGCTGTTCAGTGCAGAGATGAGCACATGGTACACTCAAACAACTGGTGCAAGCACACTGGGATGCCCAAACAATTGATAACAAAAGCCAGACAGATTCAAGTGAGAATTAAGCTAAAATTCATGAACCTGAAGTTCACAGCATTTAGAGGTTCACTGCTGCTAGTGCTCCAACAGTAGGACTCTATTTAGGTTGTAGGAGGTTCCTCGTTGTAGGAGGTTCCTCCCTCCCCAAAAACTACTTTATACGTGAGCAAAATGCCCACCATCTTCCAGACTGTTTACACCTCATCAGGAAGAGCAAATTCAGGTCAAATTAGCTCTCTACTCATACCAAAGTACTCCACTATTTTCTGCAAATTAACACAGCTATCACCAATGCTTATTGGACACCTCAACACATGTGTAAGGGCAGAACCCATGTACCTTGCTTTCACCTGCACAAGCTCTACCACCCACACATAAGGTCTAAAGTCAGCAGCACTTAAACATACTCAAGAACAGTATGTTTAGCCATGTTGAGAAATCTGATTTTTTTGTTACTAAAAATTAGCACACACAACAACCAGCAAGGCTGCTGGACAGACAGACACCTCTTATATTTATAGACCTTCCTCTCCTAACAGCCCCCTCTATGGCAGTTGGGGTTGGACTATGTGGTAAAAGTCCCTTTCCAACTCAGACCATGCTGTGATTTCCCTCAGGAAAGGCAATAAAGGGATAGTAAATGTATTTCTGATAAAGCGGTAAGGAAGGTACCTTAATGCCTACTACTATTATGCAAACCAAACATGAAACATAGTCAACAGCTGTGTCCCTCTCCATGTTCTTCCCACCGCCTTGCGCTGTTGTTTCATATCCCCCAAGTCCCTTTCATCCTGTGATGATGCTCCTATTCTTAGTGACTGGGCTTAAAAACCTTACTGCTTTCTATGGTCTGAATTGACTCTGTAAAAAATTCTTTGAAAACCACTATTAGGATGATCTATGGCCTAATTCTGGTTGCTGCAGCATTTAGAGTCAGACTTATGACTGGGGAAACAATCTCCCACTCGCTTGAAATGCAGGGAAAGGTTTCAGTACTGCAGGAGAATGCTCTCTGGCTGAAAAGTCATATTTTAAAGTTTACAGCTCCTGCTTCTGGTTCGGCGTTGCTACGGCAGTGAGGAGGGAGCCTGGCAGGGTTCTGCAGATGCTGCCAAGCTCTGGATGTGGCCACTCCAGAACACTGTTTTAGCTGCTCTAGGGGAGGAATCTAGCAGCAGGTTATTACTGTAAGTACCGAGCTGCCAATCCACCCTTTCTATGGTTTTAAAAGCAGCACGGTTTTATTAAGATAGAAATGACCATGAGAAATCAAGTGCATTTTAGCTTAGGCAGTGAGATATAAGGCAAGAACACTGTGTAGGCCTTTATGGCTGGCAATAGACACCATTGCTATCAACTTTCTCTGTTGTCTTCTATCATGTTTAATGTGCATAATCATGGCAGCAGCACCTCATCTCATCTCACCCTGGCCTTGGGGCCACAAACAAATAAATCAAGCTAAAGTTGACTCCCAGAGCAGACAGGAGAACCCCTTTTCTCTCTTTATTCTACATATATCTGTTCACATGACAGAACCGCTCAAAGCACTACTGTAAATATGCATTGTACTCTGTATGAAATCCAATACTGATTTTACAAATGAAGACAGGATGGCTGAATCTGCCACCAGTTCTGAATACTTCAGTTTATATGTCTATATAGAGGTTTATATATATATTTCAGCAGGATTTTAAAAATGTTAAGCATCAGTTTCAGAAATGGCTTATACTTGGACCTAGATTCAGCAATGTTCAAACACACTGTTAGAAGCCATGAACCAGGTTCTCCAGAATTAGGAAGTGGCTTTAAAACTTGATTTTCAAGGCAGGCAAAATGTCCTGTTGTCAATAATATACCTTAGAAAAATCCAATCAAGGAAATCAAAATAAGCTAACCATTGTTTAGATATGTGTCGAATTACTTTACATACAACCACAACTTTTCAGCATGCAGTGAGAATGCACATGCAAGTGTTATTTAGTTTAGCTTCACCTCCTTTCAAGGTACCTTTTTCAGCTAAGGAACAGAATTGGTTTTTAAGCACATACCTATTTCTGACAGATACAAAACTAACACATTTAGCACTGCTTCTGCAGATTTTTAACCACCCTCAAGCATGTGGTGACTGTGGCTTACACAATGTGTATGGTTGATGAATTTTAAACTAATCTCTGGTACTGTTCTTACTCCAAGCAATTTTAGAGGTGCCCACTCCCACTACTACACTGAAAAGTCACTTCCTGACTGCAAAGCAGATGCTTGGATATCATGCAAAGAATAGAAATATCCTATTCAGTGCACTACCAGGGCTGCTAATGAACTTTCAATTTCCTACCACAGAGACTGTATCTTGCCACAAAACCTTACATGGTGAAACTCTTGAGTTCATACATACAACACATCCTGCTTCCTAAGAGAATGATGCACTTGTTTAGTTGATACTAGATCCTTCGTCCAACCAACCACAGCACATACGTGATCTCAAAATGTCACATTTCATAACTCTTTACCGTTCTCACCCTCTCTCCCTCCCCTCTCAACGCCAGCCAGCTTCCTGCTGTGAGCAAGCCATCACTTCCACAAGCATTTTAGAGGCAGCTGGTGCAACCACACAGTGCTCCCAGCTCCAGCAGTGTGGGCAACACAACACCCCAGGTGACAAACAGTGCATTTAAAACCCCTGAACTCTGGTGCTAATCCACATTTGTACTAAACACCCAAACATACAATACAGAATATGTTTCTTCTCATACACTGAGAAGATCCACAAAGATAAAATCATTTCCTTGTAGAAGTAGCACAAGTTGGGTTGGTAACTTGATGAGTTTCAGTGCAGCCTGCACATGTTCCCTTCAGAAAAGCTCCATAGCAATCCACACCACATTATCTAGAAAGTTGGGACTGACTGGATTGTTAAAAGACTTCAGCCTTAGAGAGCTTTTTATTTACTGTTTTGTTCCTTTCTTGTTTTACTTCAAAAGTTTTCCCAGCAGCTCTAATCTGTGACAGAATATTAAGCTGCAAAACACCTCCTGTAGCTTTGTTGGTCACAGTTACTGATAAGATCTGATTCCTACTGTTCTTAAAAGACAAGCGACAGGCTTCACCGGGGCATACATGACCTTTCCAAAGCTGCAGCCCGGTAGGAATTGCGTCGATTGCTCTAACCTGTCAATGAACAAGAGCTGCAGAGCTAGCAGGAGAACAAGTTCTGATGCCTGTAGTTAAATAACAGCACCTCAGGAGAGCACATTTATGAAATATCCGAAGGGCTGAAAGGTCACTCACAATGAATCTCCCTTTTCTCAGGAGCAAGAACTGCGTTCTCTCAGATGCTGCTCTGGCTGGGGCAGGTTATACTGCAGCAGCCTGGGTCTAAAGGGGTCCAGTGCTTTGGAAGAGGTCTTTTTATAGATCAGGGGTTTTTCCTTAATTATACTTCAGGCAACACTAAGCATCTGGCAGAAATTAATACATCCATGGGGTTTGAACTTCTTTAAACCAGTAGTGCATGAGACCCACTCGCCTTCTCACACAGCTTCATGGAGGTCTCACACACTATTTTTGAGGACCAAGAGTCCCCAGACACCACCCACAGTGATCAAAGCTTTTGTCCCCTCAAAGATCCCACAATTAGAATTTGCAAGCCTCCCAAACCTTACCACACCAAGCTAGGAATCAAAACATTCTTCCCACAGGTTCAACCAAGATGGTTGTGTACAATCATAGAGCTGTCTTCACGCCACACAGCACTGGCCTAAACTTTGACAGCCCTGAGCTCCCATCAAACTCACTTTGTTGGATGCTTTACTGCTAACTCCTGCAAACCCTTAGTAGCTCCAGGATAGATCCATGGGTTGTATGTGAGTCAACACCTTATTGAGCAAAACCTGACTATCAGAAGAATCTAAGAGAGCAGAAGTCCCCAGCTGGAGTCATGTGTGGTGCCCTGAGCCTGCACAGCAGATAGGAGAGCACAGGCATAAAAAAAGCTGTTGCATATTTAAGCCTTCTAAGACACCATGCTGAACATCACAAGAGTCAAACGCACACTGGAGCCCTTGTCCTTGAGCAGAGTTTTATCTTACCTTCCCTGCACGCTGGTGCAGCAGCCCGCTCTCCACATGACTCAAGGGCCATAGCGCAAGTCCTCCAGCCTGTCTTGTTCTTTGTGTTTTCTCCTGTTTTCATGCTGCTGACCTGCTGCTTCAAGGTTCTTCCCTACCTGTCCAAATGACAGATGAAAATCAAATGGACACCAGGTCTCTGTTTACACACATTCTGTCTTTAGATACTTCAACAGATCTTAAGAAAAGGCACATTTAGCTGGGATGGACATCAGTATCAGTATGTCTGGTGTGATGCTTCCTGAACTGTACCCATCCCTCAGCATAACAATAGGAACATCCAAAAGCTAAACAGTCATTTCTCTGTACCACAAGCTGTTTTACTGCCAGCTTAAAGTGCAAGTGTCTCAAAAGCAGATCTTTTACTACAAGCAATATGAGCTTGAAGTAACTCAAATCAAATGTTTGTCCTTTTTTTTTTTATTTCCATTTTCTCAAATCTACCATCTCTTGACAACTTCCCTCCCTTGTTTAAAAGCTTTTCTAATGCAGAATAGCATAGGAAACACAGTGCTGTGACGTGCAGACATTGAAGTCTAGCTGGGTGATTTGGCAATAGTCTTACAATAACTGGTTTTTCAAACCCGTAAGTACACTTTTCTGATGCTCCAGTTAGTATATGAAAAATAAAGCTTAAACTGTTTAACTTTTATAAAACCGTAGAGCAGGTGATGCACTCCTTGGCACAATCACACATTTCAAAAATGGGATTTTTATCACAGTATTTCATTTTCAGTCAATCGAGGTCTGCATTCATAGATCATTTTTCACATACATTACTCAGCCACTGCGCTTTCTATCTCCAGTCTGGTAAATATTTTTGCCTTGTGCAAAGGATGTTAAGGGCAATGCAGCCAAGATGAATTCTTGCATTAGTCTCATAGCTGACAGTGACATACAGCAAGATATTAGAGCACTATAGTATCAGGAATGTACAGTAAGCCCCAGCAAAGGATGTAGCCTAGAGTTTTATAGCTTCAGTCCCAGGAAAACAAAGATAAAAGGTACACTTCCACTGTAACATACAGCCAAGTTTAGTAATTCAGAATAATACACCACATCAATTAAATTTAACCTACCTATTCACCATCTTCCTGGAGCCAGGCCAGGTGCCTTTGATGACAGCTTGGCCTATTTCACGCAGTGCAACACAGATCAATAAGGAGGTGGTACAGCGTAGTAGATGGTGCCCATGTGTCTACCTAAAAAAAAACCAAAATATAGCTTAGAGTTATTAAACTCTTCTACTGCATTCAAACAGACATCAGTATTATATAATGTAATCCAGGTGACGTAGGAGAGGAGTTTGGCTATTGGAAGTGTTGTGATTATTTTGCTGCTGAAAGACTGCTGTGTTTTTCTAACAGGCAGCAGGATATAGCTTCCAGCAGGCTCCCAGATACAGGGAGCATGCTGGTGTCAGTTTTATGGCCAGACTAGATACAGCTTAAGAGCAGTGCATAACCAGTCTCTTATGAGCAAAGAACATTCTGGTTTTGTATACTGATGGTAAATCCTCATTTCTCTTTACAGATATTAATCCAAACTCTATGAAATCAGACACATTTAGAAGACAGAGAACAGGTTAAACCATTCTTTCTTCCTCCCATTATTTATGCCTATGAGCTTATTTATCAGCATTCAAAGCCACATCAGTTTATCTAACAATACCAAAAAATTTAAACAGCTAATGAATTCTGTGCATGGCCAGAACTACTTTATTTCAAATTTGCCTTATATTGAGTTCCCTCAGCTCAGCAAAGAAGGCAGCTTACAATTAAGGCTCGCTACACAAGTTGATCTACCTGCTACATAAGATGTTAGTATTATAGCAAAAATCATAAAAGAGAAGAAATCATGCAATGAAGGTGATGGAGAAGCAGAAAGTTTATGCAAAATAGACTGCATCGAAGTCTCAGAGTCACCTTCTTTAGGACTGTGAAAACGCCAAACAGCATATGGAACATCACGTTTGTCAGGTCACTAAATGAGAGAGAAGAACTACTTCAAGACATAGAGCTTTAGCAGAGTGACTACTGAAATCCCTTCATAAGAGACCTGTACTCTTCTGTTCTTATTTGTACATTTATAATAGGTGCCATAAATGTATATATAAATAACAAAGAAATAGTCTTGCAATGGTAAGTAATCTATACAAATTCTATCACAGAAATAAACTCTCTCAGAATTTTATCCTCAGGGCTCCAGATAACCTCATCCAGTGAGGAATTCAATAACTCCATCAGTCAGGAACCACAAAGGGGGGTGTTAACTGAGTTTGGAAGTAACACTAATGAAACTCTACAGATGCAGCTTCTGAAATGGAATTAATTTGACGAGAATGGAACTCTGAGAATCATTTCAGCCTAATTTTTTTGACATCGTTCAGAGTTAAAATACTTCCAAACTGACATGCTGGAAACCCTAGTGACTGCCTTGATTTTCTAATCTAGTATCTTTGTGGATACAATCCTGGAAGACAAAAAATTACTGGCACGTGGTAGTATTATTTAATATAACTTGGTCTGCAGGCTCAAAACACTTCATCTAAATGCTTAGGGAATTAACCATACTTAGTATTCCTATGACTGAATTTTAATAACCTGATATTAAAGCTGGAAGAGTTGGAGAAGGGAGACATGTAAACTGAGCTACTCATTTTCTCTTTCAAAGATCTGCAAGTTACTCTGAGTTTTTAACACAGTAAGGACCTCCGGGCATGGCAGACACCAGTTTGGTGGGTATTCTACAAATAGGATAAAGTAAAAGTGAAGATGTTCCTTTCTTCCAAATAGCTTCCGATTACTGCATGGAAAAAACAAAACCAAAACCAACACCTCCCCCCACAAAAAAAACCAACCAACCAAACAAAAAAAAAACAACCAAAACCAATAAAGCAAAACACAGAAACAAACAGTTTGAGGCACCAAGAAAGAACACAGTACTTTGCAATGAATACAATACTTTTCCAAATGCAGCCTGTTCTGTAAGTGACAAAGACAGCATCTTTCCACATGGCAGTGAAAGACCTCTGAAGGCTGGTGAGATGGTGAGCCCTGAGCTACCAGGACCATAACAGCTTTACCAGCAGATTACTTCTCTAACAGCAACAGAAAATAGTTTGGCAAAGGCAAGCCAGGCCTCAAAGCAGGATTAATAAACTCTGAGCAGGTTTTCCAGGGTATGTTGCCATGCTAAAAAGCAAACCAAACCAAAACATCGTCTTTGTAGAAAACCATATAACTTTAGGGATTTATCTTTGATATGAACATCCTATGGGAAGCAAGTCTCACTTATCTATACAGAAAACACAGGCTTCTAAACTGAGCTGGTCTGAATCTTACCGTCACCTAATGCCATCAAACAAAACCAGAATAGAAAGTACCAACCTATTCGGATTTCTTATTGATTGGTCTTCTGCTGTGAATGGACTTATTTTCTTCCTTGACCTCAGTACAGGGAGTTATTTAGAAACTTCAAAATCTACCTTTCTATTATTCAGAGACAGATTTGAATTTATTGAACAAGAACTGGTTTTTACAAATGCTTTTTTTTCTGGGTATTTTTCCTTGCATCTTGCTTTGCTGTTCTTTCCCTCCCCTCCCAAGGTGGATGTGAACCTCAGGCTGCCTGAGCAGGTTACTAATGTTAAACAAAACACATCAGCTTGCCACGTCTGTCTCAGCAGAAAGTCAATATCCACTCCAGGAGCAATCAAGCACCCAAGCATGGAGGCTATAAGCAAAAGCCTGCAAAAAATGTAGTAACAAAGCCTGAAACTGGTGTGAGTAAGGGTTTTCTTGTAAACCTGTGGTTGAAACCAACTTTATCTAAGACATTACAAAGGCTTTGATCACCCTGAACTGAAATCCGGAATAAAGAGCCCAGTGCATGGCTAAGTGAAATTTTGAACCATGCAATGCACAAGTATTTTCTACTAAGTTTACTGAAACTCTAGCAATAAAGTACTTCTGTAACTTTTGCAGCTCCGAATCTTCGATGCACTCAGAACTTTAGCTGAACCATATCTTAGTATCTTTTCTGCTTCTATAAATGCAAACAGTGAGAAAAACATTTGTTCTCTAGCAGCACAGCTTTGAAAAGCTTTACCCAAAATATAAACTCATTTCACATGGGTCACTGAACATACACTGGATGACAAATGCTTTTTATCACTACCAATCTCATGAAGTGTCTCAATGAAGAAACATCTACGTGCAGAACAACACTATATGCACTATAAATGGCCCCCAGATAGACTGAAAAATAACGTAGCCAGCCCAGCAAAGATTGAACCTTCACCCTATGAAGGCAAAAATGCTTTCCTCCTTGTGAAAAATCTACAAAGATACTAAAAATGCCATAGACTTAGAAAACAATTCGTACAATAATAAATATTCTGGATAAGCACTACATAATTTCACCCTTAAATAAGTAAACTTGAGAAACATTTCCAAATCTGGGAACCAGGTGGTGACTGTCAGTGCTACATGCTGAGAATCAGAATGGACAGGAAATTGTTTCTGTACTTACTCACATATATACAATTCTTACCATTGAAGGATACAAGCACCTCTGCTCTCAGGTACATGCTGAGGTACAAGAAATTGATTTAATTTCTATTTAATAGTGCTTTGTTTCTTCAAAGGGAATGGCCAAACTAATTCTGATGTAATTTATCTAACAATCCAGGCTCCTCAAAAGACTTTCCATTCTCAGTCATGCAGTGCTCCCAGCAAAACAGTGGGGAAAGAAAAAAAAAGAAAAGGAAGCACAGAATAAATATCATTATGAAGAATTTGACAAGGAAATTCATCTCAAGGAAACACCAATTCCTCATGCTCTCAGAATATGTATTTTACACTAAGAAAATCATTAAATTGTTTGTAAATGCAATAGGTATTTATACTCTCCCTGCTTAGGTAATTGAGGAGCACACATGCCAAGAGAAAGGCCTGTTCAAAAATAATTTCAAGAAATTATCAAGCACAGCAGTTATGGTAGAAATAACATTATATGACAGCAGTTATAATGGAAACACCTATCAGCCGAAAATGAAACCATCACAAAACAACTGCAGCACCTTACTTAGATCAGGGCTTACAAGCACAGACTCCAAATTAGCTCCAAATTATAATTACTAATCCCAGAATTAGACAGCCATCTTGCACACATGCATGATCATTCTTGAACTCCTGATTTTTTAAAGCCAAATTTCTGTCTCAACAGCAGAATTTAATCTCTCTTATTTATGGCTCCCTCAATTCCCCAAACAATTAGTTCGCAACTGAAGGAGAGAGGCATCTACAGAGGATGATGCATCTTCCCACACAAAAGAGTGTTGGGCACCCCTCCTTCCTGGCACACTGGTGTCATGGCATTGCCAGGTCATGTTGATTTGTAGCACAGAGGACTGCAGAAGCCTCAGGTAGTTGAGAAGCCTTGGCTTCCAACTAGAAGCTTGCTGAATTATTTCCAAATTTACTACTATAGTAAATAGCTGCCAAATGGTCTCACTGCCCACAGCCCAGAAAAGCAGAGAACAATGAATTACGTTTAGAAGAGATGCAAAGTTTCTGTCTTGCTAGGTGAGACATTATCATTGCATTTGCAGGTTTATTTACTTTCTACTGACAAAGGTGCCACCCTTGCACCACTCAGATCACTCTGGAGGACATGAGAAAGACAGCAATTTTCCAAGAACAGGCTTATTACAAATCTATATAGCAAGTGACAGAATACAAGAATACTGATAATAGAGATCAAGATTCTCTTTAAGACTTATTTTGAAGAAAAGAAAGGGTATTTCTGAAGCTTTAGAGTCAGCAATTGTTAAAAGGATGCAAAAGGCAAATCCTGAGTTACATTACTTAAGACACTGAGGGGCTATGTAATGGATTGCTTACAGGATACACACCTGGAACCACAAATACCCATTGTTAGCTCACTCCTCTACTAACCTCTGCCTTTGCTTACTCATCCGTAAAACGAAACTGCAATTTCTTACAATCTTAGCTGACACGTGTTGAGAATTGTGATACTTGAGAGATACCACACAGTTTTGGTGTAAGTCATGATTGTGACTGTACCGAAATGTAGTTTGCAAGGACAAGGGGTGAATGGCTCATCAATGTGTAAGTAATGGAAGCCAAAATGACTTGCTGTCCTTACCAACTCATTTTATTGCTAATGTAAGAGGATGTTAGACATGTGCTTCACAGTGCAGGCAGGGAGCATGGGCCCACCTGGAGGCCTTTGGAGAAAGCACCCTAGGGACACTCCAGGATTTCAGAGTTGGGGGTACTGGGGGTCTGAGACCCATGATACCCCCACAACATGCTCCTTTCTCTTGTTATATGATGCCATTGCACCAAACTTACCATTCTTTTTTAAATAATTAGCTGCCAAACTTTTACAAAGTAATTTATTTTTATTTATATATACATATATATTATATATATTATATATATTATATTTTTATTTACATATATAAAGTATTTTATTTATGTTAGATATTTTTGATGGGCTATGAACAACAAACCCCCCAAATTTAACTTGAGTAAGAATATAACTAACCTGGAAATGAGCAAACAATAGAAAGCCTGCTAAAAGCAATGTGTAACTCTTAAAAAATCTTCATACTAGCATCCAAAAAAACACAGAATGAAAACCATGTCATTTGGTGCTCCTTAAAATTGTGCACGTCTACTAAAAATTACTCTGAATGTTCATATTTTTCTCACATTTAAAAATTATACTAATAAAAGACCAGTTTTTATATATTTATACAGAGCTTAAATCACTAACGCGTCTATTAAAAAAGAAAGTGCTACTTAGTTGGGTTGTTTGCGTTTTTTTAGAAAAGACTTTTTTGCCTTTGGCAAGCTGAATTAGCAGTCTTACAGAGACTGCAAGAGAGTGAATTTAATGTGTGAAAGAAATTAACACAGGTCATATTTGCAAATAAAAACCTGAAATGGATCAAACAGTAAATACTCCCCAATTCAAAGTCATGAGACAGAATTGAGAAATAACCCAAATTATCCAGGTAACCTCTCTCATCAGCTCTCAGTATTGTGACAATTATCTGAAATCTGCAGCTCTTCTCAGTAAAGTAAAACGGAGAAAGGAGCAGGTCAGGCCTTTGAAGTGGCCTTAAAACTAAATTTAAAGGTTTTATTCTCCCATGGATTGTGACCAATGTTACCACCGCACCAATGCTTCACTGTGCTACCAGCGGGTGCAGCCTCTCCAGCTCCTGCTTGCTCCTCAAACTGCAACTGCTTTATTTCCTCTTGCCATTTCCTTTTGCAATAACCTTTTCTACTGTGAGATGGGCCTAATGAAAACAGCACAAATTCCAGCCCCTTAGGCAAACCAAAGTCCATCCCAGCTAACTCTTTTACAAACATTTCATATTTACCAAATTCAGCGATGCTTATTTATTACTGTTTATTACTGTACTGCAGTAATAAAAGCTTCATCTTTTGCACCTTGCTTCCAGCATGCCTATTATGTTACTCTTTCATATATCATATTCTTCTCACCTACGACGTATTAAAAGTCTCTCTTACTAGTGCTGCATTTTTTTCCTCTTAAATGAGGTGTATGAAACAAACGACATCAGCAGCAGTTATCTGGTATTTTTGCTTTCTCAGTTATAAAGGAAGTTTTCCAATATAACTCAAATCTCTGCTCTCAGTAAGCCCAGATCCACAAGTTATGAATACCAGACTTGTCTGTTCTTCATTTTGCCTACAGATTATCCACAGCTGCCTCGAAACAGCTCTTTCTCACCTGCAGTACCCCTTTCTCCATTCGCTCTAGTAGTGTTTACTTCTTCCCTCTTCCTGCTACTTATTTAGAGAAATTGATTAATTTTTGACTCCGTGTAATTTCAAACACTTCTTCTTTTATTATGCTCTGCCCACAACACATTTAGTTTCTTGCTGCAAACAGTGGGGAGCTGTACAGCTACTTAAAACACATGGGTTTTACAGACTTGGCTGTTTTCTCCTTAATCTAAGGCAAAACTACACAAAGCCTTTGCTTGCTTCACCATGGCCAGCCTGGGTTGCTCACTCCCACTACAGAAACCAGCCCTGGGAGCCTTTTGCCGTTTTCACTGGCTACTCATATCTCTGCCTCGTTCTTCTAAAAGATACTCCCACCAGGACGCTTACCTATGTCTCTCGCCTGCCTCTTCAAAGTGTTTTTTCCTCAGTTCCCTTCCCTGCTTGAGCCAGGTCTCTACAGAGCAACATGCTGCACTGGGGATGCCAAAAGCCCATTCCCATGATGGAGCCAGAGCCTCATCTGGAAACTTCCAAGCATGACCAAGAAGCACAGCAAGGACGGCACACACACGATCCTGTCTTTGTTTTGGCAGCACTGCCTGACCTTAGTGACACCAAGAAATAAGACAGAGCACTCAGTAACTGCATGCAATACTGAGTAAGCATACTGCAAACAGAGTCGGGACAAAAGAACATCGTGTAAATGAGCTTTAAATGGCATGAGCTTTCCTGACAGCTTTTTGTAGCATGCACTGATCTCTAAAGAGGTCTGTAAAAATAAGAAAGGAAAACCCCCTTTTTTCCACAATTTATTCAAATTAGGTAAGTAAATTCTTTAAATCTGACTGGCCATATGACTTTATCAGGCAAAATAATTTGAGAGAGTTCTTCAGAGATTTATGAACAAAAGAATTGGAATTTTTTGCAGGTTCTAAGGCTGCGAATTGATGGCTTTGGACCATCTGCTTTTCTCCAGAAAGCTTTCCTGCTTTCAGAAGGAAGCACATTTAAATAGAACAAGAGACTTAAGGTCAAATCCAGCAAAGGAAGGTATCCATAATGATATAATCAATTCAAAAGAGGAGACTGCCAAAAGTCTGTGCACGACAGAACAGTTCCAGTTCAAATGACAACATATCAAAACAGGTGTTGAGATCCTAAATATGCCAGAGAGATTTATCTTTAAAAACACTGAGCAAAGAAAGAGAGTAGGCCCCTATGATGGAATGTGCAGGAACAAAGTGGTCTTAGGGTACAGGTATTAGCTACTCACAGGGAGGAGGAAGCTGGATTTGTATCCAGGGATGACATACTCAGTTTAACAACTACAACAGAGCCATAGTGACAGGCAAGAAGCTGGATATGATAAAGATAATGAATGGAAAACTTCCAAGGTCTAGTGATCATGGTAATACTAGCTTTAAAATTCTGAGGCTATTATTTCCGAAAAAGCAATTCAAATGCATTAGGGCTTTAAAAAAAAATCAGCACTTGAATATGAATGACAGAAAACTGATTGTAATCAATTATTTTCTACAACAGTTGGGAATGGAGCAACAAAAAAGCATTTAGGTCACAGTTAAAGACTGAGAACTACAATCAGCCCACAAACATTACCCAAGTAATTTTACATGAGTTAAATCATGCAAACCTTAGTCACAATTCACACTGAAAGTTCTGGGATTTGAGTTTTGTAGCTGTCTCAGTGAACACCTAAAGCTTCATAAAACCTGTGAAAACCAGTAGTGAATAAATGAACATACGCATAAATATCTGTCATAAAGGAGAAAAGTTCTTTACTAGTATTTAGCCCTTGGATGGATGAGGCCAATGTCAGACAAAATAAGAATATGCAGAAGAAAAGCGGAATTAAATTTTAAATTGCAGACCACTTATAGGCAGTACTCCCTCTTTTCCTCTAAGAGGGCTTGTAAAGCAGAAGCCTGTTCCCATTCTGATTCTCTGTGCCTGGTTCTCAACAACACCAACCTCTTTTCTAGTGATCTGGTAGATTTAAAGACCTCAGCAGAAAACAGATGTATTACAGACCTCTCCTCAGCACAAAATACCCAGCTACGTTCTCAGATTTGAGTCATAATATTTAATACCTCATCCATACATAATATCTGTGAAAAAAGATTAAAATAAACATAATAGAAATGGAAAGTCTTATTTCTATGGCAGCACTGATGATAATAGAAGCCTCACAATTAATTGTAACATCGTTCTCCTCTGCAAGCCCACTCACTGGTTTTTGTGCTGCTATCAAGGACAAACAAATAAGAGAAACCAGGAGGAATCCAGTTCCTAAGCAACACTGTATTTCTGTACCCCACTCAGGCTCTGGCAGAGGTTTATCTTGCTCCAAGCTCTGAAATAGGATACAAAAGGTCTGTGGCACTGTCTGGGAAGCACAGTCCAGCTTCTGATGGCACCTTCTTAAATCACACTCGTCTCAGCCTGCTATTACCTTCCTGTATGAGGAAAATCATTGCTCGCACTTTTTTTCAAACCTTTGTGTTTCTCATCTATCTGCCCAACAGAGCCATCAGGGCAGCAATCAAACCCTTCTGCTGCTGTACAATGCCAGGCAAAAGGAAGCCCTGATTCAGAGGGAGGGTCTCTGATCCTACTGTAGTACAAAATGTTAACAGCAACAAACAGCTGGGACACACACCCAAATGATTCTCCTCCTGCCAGCACCTACATTTGGTGCTTGTTTCTCTGAACACTCTTAACCTGCAGCAAACAGAATTTCTCCTGCAACCAGAGCTGGGCTGAACTGCAGCACTGCTGCAGATCAAGAGCATACATGGGGCCATGATGTGAAGAATCACCCTATGCGCAGGAGAATCACCCAATACATCCAAATTTATCAACTGCATGACGAGCTGATGCACCTCTTACATGATACTTACATGGACCTATAGAAACAAGAAATCTGCCATCTGCCTAGGAAGGTATGGCATACCTGAAAACATCCAGATGACCCAAACCACTTAAAAATCACATTTTCATAGTTGTCACTACAGTATTTCTCACACCAGACACCAAAGCAGTGGTACCTACCACCACACAACACTGTTAAAGGACAATGAACCAAACAAAAAGTTGGGTTTTGCTAATAAATACACACACACAAAACACACCCTTTAACTGCATAAAGCTCCATGAGCAATTTTGCAGAAGGATTTTTTAGTCATCGTGCGTTCTCCAGTGGTAATATTTTTCCATCTGTTATAGAGCGTATGTCCATATCCAAAGGCACAATACACATCGCCACATGCCAGAAGGGATGTAGGATTCTTGCTTTGTACAAATCAGCCCATTGATCTTAATGGGATATGGCAAAATGCCAATAGTTCATGTACTGAGACATTTCAAAGATTCTCAGCTGAATAGCTTTTTAAATGGTAAAAACCCCTACTTCAAGTCATATTTAGAGTTGAGTATCACCAGAGTAACAACTTTTTCAGCTATACAATGTTATTTATAAGCCATATGCAATGCAAATTTATGACAGCTGAAGTATAAAACCATACCTATACAAATAATAACCACATATAAAAGTCTACCCTTTGACCTCCGTACACTTATTTCACTCAGAGAAGTACTTTTCTTTATGAAGAGTGTATTTGTTCTGGCCTCGCTTCTAATGACGGTCTACTATAAGCACAAATGGATATGGGGTTGATTTGAACGATTTCTTTTGCTCCTAAAATGTGGGATATACTTCTAAGCATCAGTGCACAGAGTCTAAGTTGTTCCACTACATGACTTTTTACCACAAGTAGAAAATTCTCTCCAACCAAAATTTCACCTCTATCGTTTACGTTTTTATAGCAAAACCTCCCATTACTAAATGGAAATTATCACCTTACTATTAACCTAACCATTCACCAATTGCAGCAACTGTATAGACATCATCAGTGAGCCTGGATTCTCTCTGGCACACACTCCCTGACACCCACAGAGATGAAATTCCAGTTCTCACCTTGGTTTTCAGGAACACTTTGCACTCCTGCCTTTCCAAACTATATCAACAACACTGCAGCATTCCGCTACAAAGGATGAGCACCAACATTTAGGTAGATGTTTTCAGCACAGGCAAAGCTCAGAACTTTCAGAGTTCACCAGTAATGTCTTTAACCTAGTCTAGATGAGCCAGTCTTTCCAGTGGCTAATGGTAATTTAGATTAAATGCTAATTTATATCTGGGTACCTCTAGTGAGCAGCTTGTGCCAAACTGAATATGGTGCTCTTGTGATACGGGATTACAGTCAAAAGAATTAAGGTGATACCTAATTAATTTCAGTTAATTTTATTTAAAGACATACAGCTGTATGCAAACTAGCTTCCCAGCAGTAGAGTGTAATAGCATTTCATTCACAAAATTACTGAGTCTCCATAATATGTTCAAATTACAGACACGCTACCAGTGCTACAGATCTGCATCTGTGTATCAAAGCAGCACCCGTGGGTATCTTGTCCCCCATTTCAGCACAGCTTGTGAGAGCATCCTGCTGTATACTCAGAAAACCACTTTAGGTGTCCATTTTAGGATGGGCAAGAAATAACAACTGCAATGGAAATAAAAGGTATTAAAAATGCAGTTTCCAAATTGCTCCATATTATCCTTACAACAGCTCTGAAGATCCACTGAACAGTGCAGATTCTTGACACAGCCTCAGACTGCTTTGCTGTCCCAAGGCACAACCTTCATGGCTGTCACTGGACTTCATGTACATTCAATGTGGAGCTAAATAAACCTCTGCTATAAATAGCAGTGGTGCTTGCACACATACTCACTGAAGGGAAGTTTTTGTATGTTAAAACATCTTTACGCTGCTGCTGCATGTGTTATCTGAACTGTTTGATTTCTCATGGGAATTTTGCTATAACAAACTTCTCCCTCCTTTTGCACAGAAGACCTACGTTTAATGCAGTGGTGCTACTCAGGGACTGTGAGACACCAGGGATGTGCTCATTTGGTGGATTAGCTTTGCTAGCAGGTGGTCTGGAGACAGGGTTATACAGTACTGGAATCTGCCACAAAATAAAAAGCATCTATTTTAAGTATGCTCACCCTGGCTTCATTTCTGACCCATCAGTGAAGAAAATGGTGGGCTGGATGCTGAGTGCTTTCAAAATAGTGATCTGGGTCAAACGTCAAGGCCAGCAACCCAGCCTAAATTCTCCTCGGGTCTTTCCCTGACCTCCCCATTTGCAAGCCCTAAAAGTACCGATTTCTTTCCTGCACAGGAAATTAAATGTACATAAAAATGATTACTCATGCCAAAAGTTACACTTATTTTTTAATGCACATTAAAGATGTTATAAAAATGTGCAATACTGAAATAGGAAGAAGGGTCCCCACTGAAAATTGATACCAAGAGCTTGCTGCATTCTTTTATTTCAACATGGTGCTACCAGTTCTCTTTTTATATAAAAATACCATCACAGAAAGTCAGTTCCTCCCTATCCTCACAGAGGTTACAAAATGTAACTGTTCAGAGATGTCTGGCTCCTTGTTTTAAATGTCACCAAACCACAGCATTAAAGTTTAGTTATACCCTTGTTCTGTACATGCCAAAACATTTGCTCTCACATCAACAGCTCTTGTTTATTCTGCTCTTAGTTTACTCAGTTCTGAAATCACAGATGGTTGCAGTAAGTTTAGTTTACCGAGTAAGCATTGCAGAAGAAAAAATACAGTAATGAACAAAGTCTTTAGTAAGTCACGCTTCAAGGAGATCGATAACATCTAATTTTTGTGAAGAATGCAGTAAATTCCTCTTACCTGTCACATCCGTGCACTCACAGGTATTCATGGTAATCTCAGTTCATTTGGGTAAATTGAAAACATAAACTTGATAATTTAAATTGCTGGTTTAAAATATGCAATTTTTTGCCAATAATTTCTTCTGTAGAGTACAATAAACAAGCAGCAGGTTTCACAAGCCAGTGTAAGTTAAATTTAAGCTAGTACAGTAAGACTACTATAACTGCAATGTAAATCCTTACAATGTTTGTACAAAAGTACATTATTTCAACAAAGTATAAATACCTTAATAAGAGGCTAACAAAACAACACGAAGCCACATTTCCACTTATCTAGATTATTAATTCAGCTCTTTCCCGAGTATAATTAGATTGGTTTAGAAAATAAGTAAAGGTTAAAAATTCAGGTCATACTATATCAATTTTCTCATGCAAAATGATACAAGAAATGAGACCACCGAATTAAAACTACGCTTAAAAATGGGCACATACATATCATAGAATCACAGAATGGTTTAGGTTGGATGGGACCTTAAAGCTAATCCAGTTCCAACCCCCTGCTATAGGCAGGAACACCTTCCACAGCTTCTCTGGGCAGTGTCTGTTCTGTCTCTGGAACCATACATCTGCGTCGCACAGGACAGATATATTGTCATAAAGAAATAATCATTGGGAGCTTGCCTTAGAAATACCTTGAAGTAAACCATTTTCCAACCATAAAACAATCATTAAATTTATCTACAGCTTATACCACAGAGCATATGCTACAGGGTTAAAAAAAACCTTGCCAAGGAAGAAAAACAGCATGGAAATTTCCTGGAATATTGATGTTTCCTGCCTTTTTCCAGGCTTAGAAATTTTCTACTTTCATTAAATTTTAGTTAACCAGGCAGTATAAGTGACGTAGTTGTCCTACCACAACAGTAGTATACTATAAATTACAACAGTAGCATTAGGATGCTAAATAGAGGTCAGTATTACACTTCCCTGCAGACAAGAAGATGTCTTCATTTAAGGAAGGACTGATTAAAGAAGGAGCAGAGAATCTGACCTCTCGGAGGAGAAATAAAATTTATCTATACATTGCCTAATGTCAGGGTGAGGAGCAACAGGGAAGAACCATGAACAACCAAAATACATGTTCTTATTTGATACCTATCCATTAAAAATAGAGTATCAATAAAAATGGCAATGATGGTCTCTAAAGCAAGCTGTGATAGCAGGTCACAGATCTGCTTGGGTGTCAAATTTTATCATGGCTATCAAATACGAGGCTCAATACCTTTTAGTTTCACAGGAAGGAGCAGTTTTTCCCCCTTGTTTTCAGTAAATTCAAGGGTAATATTTGTAACAGTTGATTGCCCATACTGTATCCCAGGGGCATGAAAATATCCTCTTGAGAGTGGTGATCAGGTTATAGCTCTGCATTTCTGCTCTTCTCCTTTAATTAAGATTTTTAATGTCACCAAAATATGTTAACTTAAATCAAGGATTTGTTACTGAGCTGCATTTGGTATTTATAAACTTCAGACAGAACAGGCAGTAAGGCTCATGGTTTATTGTTGTTTTAAGCTTATTTTAATCTACAAAATATGATCAGTTATCGTGGCAGCTTTAAGCGTTTAAAGCAAAATCCATTTTTCTTTGTCAAACACTTTCTGTGATACAAGGAGATGTTAGACACACAGACTGAGTCATCCTCTCATTAACTCAGCCAAGCATATACATCTTTCCCCATCCTCTCCTTGAATTTATGTTATGAAAAGATACATATTTTGAAGCAAATAATTTTCTCTGCATGTTAAAAACAAAAAGAAGTTGGAGACTGAGAAGGGGAGAAAGGGAACAGCTGAAAGTAATCTGAATCCCAGAATATATTTAAAGGGAAGAACAATGTATTTTTCATTTGGGAGATAAGTCATATTGGGCTTATCAAAAAACAGTCCTTGGATGCCACAGTTTGCATGTGGGCTTGAAGATAAAGAAACAATGCTGCTTCTGCTCTCTAATCCTCCAAATGAGCAGCTTTAAAATACTTGTATGGATTTATGATCAGAAATAAGGTACATTTGGTTATTTTAGTTAATTACATTCAGAGTATTTAAGAAACCAGTATATTCCAGTGCTTCCTGAAAATAAGAAGGTGAAGTTCTAGTACTAGTTCTGCAGCCATGCTCAGTGGGCTTGTACCCGATGCAGCTTTGCAAAGCTTCATACATGGAGTTTTGCTGCATTTGATTTATTTGACGTGGAATACAGTTTTAAATTAATAAACTGGAAGAAACTGAGAGGACTGAGGGATTAAATCAGGAATGAAATTTGTAACATTCGTAGACAGAGAAAACAGGGCTGTCTCAAAAAATAATCCCCCTGACTGAAATTCCCCTAGACAGATTACCAGCCTCTGACACCCAAGTAAATCCTAAATACAGGACTCGTCCCACTGAAGCCACAAGACAAGTGTTTGCTTGATTAGGACCATACACTTTTAGACAAATTGATTTATGTGAACAGAGTTCACTCCTTCAACCACAGAAAGCTTGGGATGAGCCTGTGAGGTAGGAATTTTTCCATTGATTCAGTCAACAGGAAGGCTTCCACTCAGAAAAATGCTGCACAGGTCTCATGTTCAAATTTCTGTACCCTCAGGAATACACCCATGAGTCCTGCACAGGCACTGCTCTACCTGGAGAAACTGAAGTGCAAATCCAATCCTTCCTGTCCAAACTGAAACAAGACAGTTTGGCTGTGTCTTCACCAAGCTCGAAGTAAAACAGAGCAATGCAACCCACTGCATGGACAGGTTTTTTTTGCTTTTGCAAACAGGTACAACTTCCTTGCACTGTATTTCATCTTTGTTGTTACAGAAAATATATCCCCATACAAAAATATTCAATTCACATGTACTTCAAATTGTGGTTTAGGGGAACAATAGCTCGTTATTTTTGAACATGTCAGAAGCAATACAGGGATTTTAAAGCACAAAGTATATAAGCAACAAACACTAATGCCTGCTCTGTAATATTTTATCTGGAGATCTGCCAAATTCTTTGTCTGAAATGCAGCTAAAGTTGATGATCACAAGCAGAATGGCTATTTTTATACCCAGCATAAAAAGGAATAAAAAGAGAAATTGCCAAATGAATGGCACCGTTGTTCCAAAGGTGGCATTTAAACAAATTAAGAACTCGGAAGCAAATAGAAAGCAAATTCCACATTGCTGCAAAAGGCAGCTTTACAAAGCTCCATTTTTCAATTATTTCACACAATGTGCCATGCTCTGTGGGTTTGGATCTCCAGTGCCAGCTGTGATGCATCCTCCACAGAGTCCTCGAGAAAGGACTTTGGGCTATTTTGAAGAACACATTTTTCAAAGTAATCAAAGCCATAAGGGCAGTTTTCATGCATAGACACAGCTTCCTGGCTGCTCAGCACTTCAGCTTTATCATTTCTAATGCATACTGGAAAGGGGCTCCCCAAGAGGAGGCATTTCTAAAAGGATTATTGCTGTGGAAAGACAAACCAGTTCATGAAAACATGGACTTCATCCACGTCATTCCACAAAATTAAAACAATTACGACCTCATGTTCTATCCCAACTACTTCTCCAAGATGCAATAGCACATTCTCTCCTACTTTTACAAGATGCTGCCAATACACATAGCCTCCTATCCCATACAATTCCTCAGGTACCCTATATTTCCTTTTCTATACTGCAGTTAGCCCAGTATCTCATCTCTCAAATTATATTTTTAGATACTGTCTCCAGGTGCCCTACGCCCCTCATCCTGGAGTGCTGAATGGCTTCCTTGTCATTGCTCCCCTCTCCAGGTGGTAGTGAAGTATAATCTTCTCACAAACCAGATTTTTTCATTAGGATAAACTTCCTTCTTCTTGTTCTAACAAGACAGGAAATCAAGTGATCCGAGAACTCAGCGATGATGACCCCCAGAATTATTAACTCTTCTAAAGCCCTTTAAAACAAATCAAAAGAGTCCCATTTTTTATTAAATAGTTTATTTGGCAGCTTTAAAATGTATCTTTTACTTTTGCCTACAGATGTCTGCTATCTGGGCTGCCAAATACTGAGAAGTCTCACCTTTTACCTATGGATATTTTCCCCTTTTGGACTAGAGTGTTGGAAGGGAGGAAAAGGCAATGACTGAATTTGCAGAAAGATGGTCAAGGAACAATAACAGAAACCATCCTGTTCTCTCCCTTTGGAATGTTAATCAGACTGATAAACATTTTACTAATTAAACAAAGTTTTGCTGGCTAAACCAGTGCCACCACCTTCCCACAGCCCCCCTCAGCTCTGTGCTCTACAGGCACAATGGCATCTGGGTTCAGAAGAAATCTTGCAAATCACAGCTCTCAAGAGCATGTGGAAAGACTCACTCCAGAGGTATGAAAAGCAAAGAGCTCTCTTCAGCAGCAGCTGTTCTAAGAGCACAGTCTCACCAAGTGACTGACAACAGCCTTAAGACATCTTTAACTTACCCACCAAGATTTATATTTTCCCTATGGCTAACTTTTTTGAAAGAAGGTATAAGTTGATCATATTTTGTCTTCATCTGCTCATGTTTCAACCTTCTACCTTTTAAAACTTAACCCACTCATGTCTTAACATGTACAGGCTCTTTCATCTGCCACAGACTGCACAGACATATGCTGTATTACATGTCCAATGTGGGCAATTTATGCAAAAAACCCTAACACCGATGGTCAGGGGTTATTCTGGTTTGCATCCTGCTGCCTTCAGGCATCTTACAGTCTGTGTTCTGCACCCTAATGGTTTGCAAACTGGATGTGAACTGGAGACAATAATCACAAGCATGTTCCTGTCAGAAGCACTGTGAGATGGAAGTGCACTGCTGAATACTTACTGACTCCAGTGACCTCATCTGCCTGTACATTCCCTGGGAGACTTTCCCCTCCTCCAGCGGGTGCACCATTCTCTCTTGCCTGGAGCAATGCCACTAAGCTGTTGCATTTTCTAGTGACTCTTTTCTTTATGTTACAAAGACACCAACTAGTTTAACAAACAGTATTAACTAGACCTGTGGTTCCAGACAGGTAAGCTTCTAGCAGTATAAATACATGCATTTACATTATGGTAAGCTATTATGTAAGGTACTTGCAGCAAAGAAATTAAATTGACAGATACTAAAATCAGTATTGATAGCAACAGCTTGAAAGAGAAATAAAAAGATGAAGAACAAGAAAAGGGAATCACCAGGAGATTTAGCTTCAAATGTTCTAAAATCCTTAGATGATGGATATGACTAAGAACAATTGTCAGGGAAGCAAGCGTTCAGGGAAAAGCATTTAAGTGCCAAAATAAACAGAGCTTCAGCCAAATTTAAAGCTCTCTGGAGGAACAAAGCCAATAACAAGACTGCACATCACCAACTACATCCCCAGGTAAAGCAGTAATATCAATCACTATAGATACTATCACACAATTACAATGCTGTTTAGTAAATTATCATCACAAACAACTCCTACTAACCTCACTCTATCCATTTTATTAAACAGGAGAATCCTAAGAAAGACAGTATTATGTTAACAAGTCATTAAAATGTTGAAGTATGATCATATTACGAGAAGTGAAATAGAACATTTCCCTTCTTACCCATATCTATCTGTATCTATATTGCAATATTGAAGTGGAAACAGCAAAAAAAACTTCCTTACAGCAAAGAGAACTTTCCTTTCAGAATTAAAGCAAAAATAGTGTAAGCTTATGTTGGTCACCCTAAAAGTGGTCATTGAACAGCTCTTGATTTAGCCCATCTCAAAAGGTACCAGCACAAGGATGAGAGGCTGTCCTGGCAGTATCAGTCTAAATGGTTCACCAGCTCTGGACAGGTTGGTCCCACCACTTCTCTTCTTGCCCTGCACGTCTCCTCTTCCTCCTAACCCCACTACCCCAGCTCTGGCACTGGTCAGACTCCCTACAGAGCTGATTCAATACATAGAATCAGCAGAATCTGGCCACAAAACTCCATGTTTTCTGCCAGGTTAGCCAGCTGAATCAGCTCAGGAAAGGATACTGCTGTCAGATCCAACCCAAGGGAGGAGGCTGGACAGCAGTGGGATGGTAGATCAGCTCATGCTTAATGGGTAACCTTGGCATTAAGATGGGAAAAGCATCCCCACAAGTTCATGGTTTGATGCTCCACCTAGGACAATAAGACAAAGGAAAATCAAGCTGTGGCCACACAAATATGAGTGTCCAAGTCTATTGTTTCCCCATGCTGAGAAGAAATCTTATATCTCTTTACAAAAACACTGTGACACAGGATTGTCTCTTCAGTGTGACTGCACGCTTATTTTATGCATATGAATGGCTTTTGCAACAAGATGGCTTTAACCAGAACTGCAATGCATATTTAAACATACAGTCAAAGGGGAAAAAAACGCTGTGTTTGTAATTCCCTCTAATATGTTGTGACTCCTCATCAACTGAGCCAGGGTGAACTTAGGGGCAAATATTTACTTCTGCTAATCTCCAGATCCAGTATTTCTCATCTTTTTTTGGGAGGGTAAAGAAACAGCTCCTTTGTCCTTCCTCCACTGATATCTTTCCAGGGATTAAACCCCACACCTCTACCCCTGCCTAAGCAGAGCTGTTTGACTCAGTGTATCTCCCCCCTTTAAAAATGGCCAGGTAAGTGACCAGAGGTTCACAGGCTGTTGATGATTTCTTAAATACTAATTTAAATTTTGTTGACATTTGTATTTGAGAGGAATTACAGTAACACCTGCAGCTTTAACAGGTTTTATCATAGATATGCAAGCTCACTCGTATTCAATAATAGGCTTGCTCCTGTCTTTTTCAGTTTATATCTTCCATCACAATGAAAAGCCACCCAGTTCCTTCTGCTCTTCTGGGTTTTAATCTCAGCATCTTGAAAGACAGATACCTTCAGACACCTGGGTATTTATGATACTGATACTTCAAATATATGATATCTCAAATTTGCTTGAGGAAACACGTATTAGGTGCTAAGCCCTTTGCTGCTGCCTTGGCCTTTTGTTTATTGAATGTGTCTTTTCCTGCTGTTCCCATGACTCCTTCTTCTGTCTGGGTCAGGTCAAGTTCCTTCCTGCCACCAATGTTTTTTGAACTCTCTTATTATTAATACCATAAATCAATCTGTCCAGTAGTTCACTCACAAGGATATATCTAGATGACTGCCTGAAAAGGCCTAAAATATTCTAGGAATCTGTTGAGGGGGTCCTGCTCCATCCCCACCTGCGGACAGGCCCTGGCAACTTTTCTCACTCTCTGGTAGCGGTAGGGGTTCAGCCCTGCACACTGGGCTGCAGGAAAAATTAGGGAGGGTGAAGGAGAGGGAAAGGAGTGAGGTCATTTTCTGGCAGCTCAGCTCACTGAAACAGGTCACCACAAAGCAGAGGTAACCCAAGGGAGAAGGCAGGAAACCAAGCGAGACCTTTCAGCTCTGCTATGGAGGAACATTCCACCTGTCTTCCAGCCTGCAAGGGACCATGCCACCCTCAAGGCAGGCATTGTCCAGGATACACAGAGTTTAGATCTTTGCAAGTGATCTGAACTCCCACCCTCCTCATTTTTGAAGTTAAGAACTGACTGGGAACAGGTTATATTGTCACAATCAGAAGAACAGCACCTTTCTGTTCTGTACAGTAGTACTCCTTCTAACTTTCCCTTTTCTGCACTATATATCCGTTTTCTTTTATCTTGTCACTATGTCTTTTGGACTATGGCTATGTAATGGAGCCACTCAATACAAAATTTGCAGACAAAACCAGCTTCAGCAAATGGGGTCTCCTGCATGCTCCAGCCCATCACCCTGTAGTTAACCCACTTCAAACCACTGTGTAACACTTTACCACAGGTCCTATACTTAGAGCCCTTCCATGTATAGCTGTAAGTGTCCTACGAATATTCCTTAAACATGAATATTCATTACAAATGAGCACTATATAGAGTACTGACAGAGCAGCATCTCACAGGAAACCCAAGCTTACTCCAGGCACTGCATACTGCTGCCATCCACTAACCTGACTGCTCCTTGCCTTCATAAGCAGTCCTCAACCCTCAGCACCAAAGGGACAAGTTCACTGTAAATATTTAGTTATTTATCCAGCCTGATAAAATGCTCACATGCCACCTCCCTTGCTCAGTCACACAAAGTAGCATGGTTTGCTGGTTAAGTATATTTTCTTTCTCTGATGATGATGATGATGGTTGCTGTGAGTGGTGATAACCTCCCAGGACACTATCGTTCTTCAAAGCCTGCTATGGCAAAGGCATTCATTTAACCATCCAAGGGGCATTTAGGAAAATACATTTGTTATATGCATAAACCCAAACAAAAGAGCAGCTACACTGTGAGTATCCTTATAACACTTAAGTATCATTACTGAGGTAACTGAAACATTCTCCCACATTTTTTTTTTCAAATTATAAATAAGAGAAAAAAATGTGAATTTTCTTTAAATCTTCTTTTCCCTCCATTACTTAGGCGATACAATTTCATTCTCCTGTATCTCAAGTATCCATCCTCATTATTATTATTAGAAGACCCATTTTAGCACTTTGGGAAGTCTTCAGCTGCACAGCAATTATTACACGTTGTAGAGCATTAAGTGAGAAGACAATGTGCTAGACACCTGTGAGAATTTCTATCAACTCTTTGGAAATCAAACAACGTAATTTCTTCTTGAATATTAATTTTGAAAACAGTGAATTAGGCCAAATAACTTCAAGGGGCTTATCTTCCTTCCCAGGTATGAGGCTGCAGATGAATCAGACCATAAAAAAAAAATCATTCTAAGTATATAAAAGTAAAAATACCTCAAGATCTGACTTTATTTAAAATAATACCTTATTATAGCTATAAGGTATATTAAGTAGGATTAGTTCAGATAGATATTTAAATGTTTATTTTAAAAACAGATCTAACTTCCGTGGGACAAAGAAAAAAAGCACAGACCACAGCCTCTCCTGCTTGAATACAGCAAAATTCATCAATGTGGGTGAGGATTCTCAGTGGTAAAGACTTTTTAACCAGATCAGGTTTTCACCTTAGAAAACAAGCAACTCTTGTTTCTACTGCCACTCTTATACTGCATGAGAGTTTTGCTGAATACTTATTTCATCAGCCAATGCTTCGATTTACTCTTGTACATATATTGAAGAAAGAGCACCTTAAAATGTAATCAGTGGAACTGCATGACAGCTGATAGTTTAGGAGGTTCAAGCCTTCTGCTTACTATCCTCTATTACAAAAAGGGCTTTGTCAACAGTGTTTAAAAAGGTACAAAAAAGGACTATGATATTTAACTCTGTAAGTTAACAACATGTACTCTTGGCTTTTTTAAGTATGCTGAAGAAAAACAGAAAAGGAAATGAATGTGAGCCAAAGAATGATGTCCAGAAATCTCATGCTCAAAAAAATACACGGATGAAAGTATAAAGATTACACTGGGTTCTGCTCTACACATAGAGATCTTGTCCTTCCAATGTCCTTGCAGCAGGAAACCGAGCCACCTCCACTGAAAGCAGCCAGTTATTTAGTTAATATTGTGATTAGCTACAACTTCCATTTTTAAGCTAAAGTTTTTGCTGTTGAATCCTCACTTCAAAATTGAAATCCCAAAACAGCCTTTTTGCTGTTTGTCAACATGGACTTGCTCTGGGGGTGCTAAGTCTCCGGGAAAACACGTATTGCATTGCAGTAAATTTCACCACATCTACTTGAACTGTACTTGACCCCACTTAGTCCCAGCTCTTCTCCTACTGCTTACAATTTGGCCTCAATTTTATCTGTATCTGTATGCATAGATATCTACATGCTTATGTACATATCACAAACCTAGCTTATTGTTTCTGATTTTAATTATTTAGTTCAAATTCTTATAGAAGCTTTAAAGGAATTCTTTTTCTGTAGAAAAGAAACCCTGAAGGAATCCTGATCCTGCAGGCACAGAATATTGCATTTGACTGCTCAGCATATTCAGCAAGGCTTGAGTGACTCATGCAAGGACATGGCTGCAAAAGAAATGTTTCTATTAATTATTTACTCATCTTCAGTGTTTCAGTGCCACATAGAGTTAGCATAACTTTCTGAATGAATTATTCAGATCTTCACAGTTCAACCCAAGCACAGTACAGCTCAAAAGAGATGACAAACCTGCGGCACATAACACCTACCCATTAAACCCTTTCCCCTCATTGCAGCTCTTGATATTTTAATCATGCTTCTACCCAGGGATGCACACCTAGCATCAGGCAATGCAAATCAGCAGAGTTACAAATACTATAGAAATGCAGTGATTATTACAGCCTCCTCCCAGAACAGGGGAACAACAGACTGAAGGTGACACTGGAACAAGGAAGTCACAGCATCAGATACTCTAACAGAAATACCACTGGCTAGCCAGGATTAGCCTCACACTAACCTGCTCCAGCTGTTTCAAAGGGGCTGGGCAGGGCAGGCAGCTACAGGCAGTCACATTTTCCCACCATATGAAAGTCCTCCCTCATGAATCACAGTGCACTGTGGTCTCGTGCCCTGAGGCTGTGGCATTCTTATCATTTGCCAAACGCATGTTTTCTGCACCTGATATGGCAGCTCTGAAGAGTCCTAGCATACGTATAAAAAGCCAGTTTAAAATCCTGCCAAGTTTATGGCTTAAGTGCTGTTGTGTAACTATGACCTCCAGAAGTTAACTGCATATGATGATGCTTAAAAAGAAAAGAAAAAACCGTAACATGGGTCTAGCGGAAGGTGTCCCTGCCCGTGGCAGGGGAGGCTGGAACTAGATGATCTTTCAGGTCCCTCCCAACCCAAACCATTCCATGATTCTAAGAAAATGGCAATGCCTAAGAAAACAATGATCCATAATGCAAACTAGATGAGAAGATTTTTGAGCATTTCCTTCTGCAGTTATCTTCACTGAAGCAACCTCTCTGGCCAAGGGCATGGGGAGGGCACAGCACACCCCAGTCACCCCTGTGGCTCTGAGGGTCTGACTGCTCGAGCTGGCCCTCCCAGAGCAGCCCTGTACAACACACTCGTGCTGTGAGAGAAATCACCGCACTGCACCGTGTGCTGCCGAATGAGGCCGCTTGATCTAGCTCCTGCAGGAATCAGTCACTGAATTTACGTAGGCATAATCCCTAAGCAGAGCTCATAATACAAATTAGTCCCCCACAAAGCATTATCAACATCCTACTTGAAGTAAATATTAGACGACACATTACTGGGAAAAGCCGCTGTCTTGGCCTCCTGAGATCTAAGATACTTCAGAAGGTGCCTTTAGGCTGGGATTTCTGGTGTGCCCAAGGAAACTCATGCTTTAGGCACTTACTTCAGTTCCTCTTCTGTGCCTCAAGCTACATGAGGCACCAGGAAATGCAACCACCCAACCCAACCTCTAGCCAATCTCCACAGGCAAAGCAGAAAACACAGATAATGGAAGGAAGAGGCAACCAAAAGAAAATTCCTAATGGATTATGAATTACACAAAGAACAGTCTTTGCTATGTAATTAATGTAAATTTACCATTTTTAAGCTTCCACAGGGAAATTTTCCATGTCAAATCAATTTGTAGGTAGGACCCAAGAGACAGAACAACTGCTTCAGTATGCTTCTTCATTAGACTGTTTCCGGGGGTTTAATTTTCAAGCACGTTCTTTGGTGACTTACTTTGATCTTTGATGACAGTGTTAACTCTATCTGGTCCTCAGTTCTGCACTGATTTTAAACAGCCTTTTGAGATACCTTCACTAATTATTTCAGTGGAAGTTTAATTAAATCTTGTCACACAGGAATAAGCTGCTTCTTGGAATGGCTGCTAAACATTATAGAGCATGTAATTGGAAAAAAAGGAGGATGGATAATTATAGCTGGACAGACAAGCCCATGAAGAAAAAGCAGAAAGCTATTTCTAAATAGGAATTTAAGTGCAAGTGTCTGTGAACCTTCCCAGCTTCCTTTGTGCACAGAAGCAGCAGGCTTCTTGCATTTTTCTGTTATTTCTATGTCTAGATATTTCTATGTCATGCATTTCCATTCTCAAATCTCACCCTAATTTCTGTATGTGTATTAACTTCGTAATTTACATGTTTCTCAGAATTCCTGCAAGATTGGAAAGGAATTAATATTTAGTCAAGTATACATTGTAAGTGGTTATCTTCCTTCATAAAACTGCTCTGCTTATCATACAAAACAGCAGAGGAAAAGTTGCAAGCATTTCTTTTTAATGGAATTCCCATGACCATAATTCCTCCCTGCTGATCTGTAACTACCTTTTATTTTCCAAATAGAGTCCCATAAATGAAGGATATTAGATTATAGCAGAGGTTGAATTTATTCAACCAGATACACATGCTCAAAAATGAGACCTGTCTGGTTTTTTTTAGAGATTTCACTCTTTCCACTTCCCTTCTGATTCTTAGATTCCCTAGAGCTAATGAATAAGTCTTTTACCACAAGTAATTCACCCAGCTCTAACGTCACTCCTATATGTTTCATACTGAGCCTGCAGCTAGTTAGTATATTCTGCTTAGAAAGCTGAACAAAAAAGGAAATAAAGCTATATCCCTTAGGTTAAGCACATACTTTTTGCCGGCCAATGTATTTTCATATTATGGTATAAATATGGCATTCATAAGTAAATACCATACTTTAAAGACGATGTCAGTATTTCTTTTTGGAAAAAAAATAAGGATGGTATGACTTTAAATTGGCTTAAAAAGCAGAAGAAATTGCTCGGAAGGGTATATAATAGAATCATAGAATGGGTTCAGTTGGAAAGCACCTTAAGATCATATAGTTCCAACCCCCCTGCTATGGGCAGAGACGCCTCACACCAGACCGTGTCGTCCAAGACTCTACCCAACCTGGCCTTGAACACTGAGCCAGGGATGGAGCATTTACTACTTCTTCGGGCAACTTGTTCCAGTGCCTCAGTACCCTCATAGTAAAGAACTTTATATTTTACCTGAAGTTCCCGTTTTAAGTTTAAACCCCTTAACCTTGTCCTGTTGCTACAGTCCCTGATGAAGAGTTCTTCTCCAGTATCCTCGTAAGCCCCCTTCAGAGGGGGTCACCAGACAGCTTCTCTTCTTCAGGCTGAACAGCCCCAACTTTCTCAGCCTCTCTTCATACGGGAGGTGCTCCAGGCCCCTGATCATCCTCATGGCCCTCCTCTGGACTTGTTCCAAGAGCTACATGTCCTTCCTATGTTGAGGACACCAGAACTGCACAGAGTCCAAGTGGGGTCTCACGAGAGCAGAGTAGAGGGGCAGGATCACCTCTTTCGACCTGCTGGTCACACTCCTTTTGATGCAGCCCAGGATACGGTTGGCTTTCTGGGCTGTGAGCACACACTGAAGCGGCTCATGTTGATTTTCTCATTGACCAAGACCCTCCCCACCCCCTCCAAATCCTTCTCCGCAGGGCTGCTGAATCACTTCTCCGCACAACCGTATCAACCATAACAAGACAGCAGAAAGTAAAATTAAAGCTTAATGATAGGTGAAATAAAATAGCAAAATATATTTATTTCCTAATCTGAATTTTAATACGTGACCTGCATTAGACCTTGCAGGATGGGATTTAAAGTTCCTTACAAACTGAATAAAAGCCTCAAGAGTTTTGTATGATGAACCAGAATGGTCAAACGACTCAACTGAAGGAAAACCAAACCAGCTGTTTTGAGGGGGACAGTAACAGCAGCAGCAGTGGCAGAGACTGATGATGAGAAGACCTGAACAGGAAAGCCAGACCTCGGTCTACATTCTAAAAAATCTGTTAGGGGAAAAATGAAAGACCCAAACAGGGTACTGTTTCTCATTGATATATCTATAATATGGCTGGAACATTCAAGAAAGAGAATTTGTTTTCCAGCCCTTGAACAAATGACCACGGCCATCTGGAAAGATTGCTCTTCATCCAAACGGGCTGGAAAGTCTCTGAGAGCAAACAGTTCTGCTTGGAAATTAAGAATAAAACCTCTGTTATTTACACTTCTTTGACGCTGTCCTCCGGCCTAGCAGAAGCACCCAAGGGCAGAAATTTCTTACTTGTTTTAGAAGAAGAAAATAGCACTTCCTCATGTTAATTTTGAAGCATTTAAATAAATGTGACAGGACTTGCATCCCCTGCAAAACATGTTTGGTAATGTGAAGGCTCTTTAAATTTCCCCACAGAGAGGGTTTAATTATCCAGTTCCACAGACATGTATTATTCTCTTTCCAATTAAGCTGCACAGTATTTTTTCCATCTGTATATTAACTTTTTTTTTACTCCTGTTAGTTACTTTCTTGTGTTCTTACACTAGGCCTCTCTCACCCCTAAAATAAACTTAACAAATCCTCTAGAACTCTTCACCTCTAAGGCAGTATCCACGCTTTTCTGTCACAATCATATCTGACAGAGATTCCAACAGGGTGTCTCCTATGGCTAAACACACTAACAAAACCTTCAAGCCAGCTGAACATGTGTCCGATCACTCCTACTGGATTTCCATAGCAGAATAACCAATTTCAGTTGGTTTATTTCAAAGCAAAGATTCAGACCACACAATTCTCATCTTACAGGCTTTTTCGTACTTCAAGACAGTGAGAAGCTCATCCTGCAGACCCCAGATCCCAGCCCAGTTCCAACACCTACATGAGAAGTCCCACTGGCTGTCACTGTAATGTAACATGGATGGTTTTGTACACTTATTATTGGAGTAATGGATGCCAAGGGATGACAGATGAATCAGCTGCTCTGCTGTCACTGGGGATCAACACTGAATTTACTGAATACACTGATTAGGTCAGCACAAGAAATGCATGGTTTCAGGCTGAGGAATCTACCTCATCCCTTTTATTTTGTACTGTCTTGGAGCTTCTCACAGATTAATCTCTTCAGGCTGGGCTGAAACATCCTCCAAACACATGCTGTAGTTATACTCACAGGAGTTTATTTGCATTGTTTTTCCTTAGTTCCACTTGCCTTGAAAATAATATCCTGACTTGTACCAACAGATCAGTGCGTGCATTTAGGCATTAATGAATTGTTGGATGCTGTAAACTGCCACTCTTCTAAACTGAAATCTGTCATGCCGACAGTGAATCTTCAAGCAAGTCATTTAACATGTCTCTGCCTGATCCCCATCTTACAGAAAGTGCCATCACTGTCTTTATTTTATTTACACTCTCAACTCTTGAGGGCTGGAGTCTCTTACTACTTGTTCCTGGTATAACACACCCATACTTCCAGTTGTGGGTACTGGAATAAAAAGATACAGGTAACTATGTAGGGGAAATAGTTAAAATATCTGCAAAGAAGGACAGAACAAAGAGAGAGAAAACTCTTATTCTCTTAATGATGTTCAAAAAAACCCACAATATTTGCAGACAGCATTATCTTCAAATTCTCTCTCTCTCGTTGCAAAAAGCTTAGCTAAATTCTAGATTATGCTTCAAGGTTTCGCATGATCTTAATGGAGAATCTCTGGAATACTGTCATAAATATTTAGTAGCTGGAAGCCAGCAAATATATTACAAGGCAAAAACCTACAGTCCATCTACCATACAAAAAATAAAAAAGAAAAAAAATCACCACTGCAGTCATGCATACAATTAACTTCTGTGAAGCTAAAAAAACAGCTCATATGGTAATTTAAGATTGTCACTTTGAATCAACACAACTTTGTACTTTCATCTTTACTTCCTGTACATAAAGCCCTTCCCAGTGACAATCTAGTCATCAGTTCTCAGCATCTGTCCACAGCTGCAGAGTATATGTGATATGCAGATAGATTTATACATAAAACCTAGCAAATAGGACACACAATCCTTATTTTTCAAGTATCTTCATTACAGATATCACATTTTTGATTCCAAATTGCTTGTCCACTCATCCTCCACAAGCAATTTTGCTACGAAAGACCAGCACAAATTCAAAGAAGGCTCAAAAAAGAAAACAAGAGGAAAACAAACAAGAATAAAACCCTTAGGAAAATTGGACATTTTCCTGACTACTTCTGAATTACTGCAGCATGTCAGGGACCTGGACTAGCTTCTAGCTTATATACCCAGAATCATTTTTCATAACTAAATTAAAAAGCAACTTGTCATAATGATACGATTTAATGAAAAACTGGTGTTTACGAAGCACTGGCCCCATAGAGCAAATAAGTTCACCCCACCTGCTGCCTCCTGCTGTTCCAACTGTATTTGGTGGGGGATGATGGCAACACAACAACAAAGGGTAAGACTTTTTCAGCACTTCAAATATTGATGTGCTGCTATTTCCTAAGACCCAGGTACTGGAATACACAGTGCATTCCCTTTCCCAACTAACAGGTACACTCCTACATCTTCAAGAGCTGAGGCCAGCATCAGTGAGAGCCAGCCCACAGCACTACAAGGCTACCTGAAGACCCTGCCTAGCAAGACTGAAGCAATAAAGGCTTTACAGAGAACACCTACTTCTTTGCCTCGTCGTCCCACTAACACAACATCCAATGTAGGAGTGCTGCTGGACAGGAGAGAGACCTCCCTGTTTGCAGCCAGTGTCCCCTCTTTCTCACCTCTGCTCCCCACCTTCTGGCAGGGCAAGAAGGTGGCAAGTGAGGCAGCGTTGGCCTTGCTCAGTATTTCTGCATGACAACACTATTTCTGAAAGTGTTTCTTTTTCTCTCCTAACAGCATTAAAAGCTTTGTAGCTAGTACAATAATGAGCATTTACCCGTCAACACAGCGCCATGGCACTGCTATTTGTACCTACCAACCACATTTCTCCACAGAGCTGAAAGTCACTTTGAAGCTGCTCCAGGTCTGGGTCAACAGAGAGAAATTCAGGACTGTGAGCATAGAAGCTAATGGATCCAATCATTCCAAGTGCAAAAATAGGTGCAGAAGAGAAGTACCTAATTTATGTGCAAAACTATGCAATCAGGTATTGTTCCTGGTCTGACTTTAAAATATACTATCATTTATTTGTTTCTTACTTCTCAAAGACTGGCATTTCTTCACTTAAAAAAGAAAACAGTAATGGGAAGATAAAATAAAAATAAACCACAGTAAACAGTTCAACAAAATCAGATATGAAAGGGAAAAAAGTCTGCAGACCTCTATCATGGAGCTTGATTATTAGCAAACATATAAACACTTAGAAAAGTCTTTCATTGGGATCCAAGTAGGAAACAACACAGACCTCTGCAGAAACAACACCAGAAGGGATTTCTCTCCAAGCTTCGGAGAGAATATTTGGCACTGACCCTTCACAAACTATTTGAGTTCACATGTGGTGAAAAACAAAAGTCCTAGCAACATAATTTCCAACTTCTCTGCTACACAGTTTGAGACATCCAGAAGGACACTCAGCAATTTGTTCAGCTGAGCAGTAAGCAACCCCTGCACACAGCAGGAACATGTGCAGAGCAAACTACACCTGCATGTTTCTCTCCAATTTGCCAGAGGCTGTTAGAACAACTGCATCTCATTTGGGGGAGGAAGAAACAAAAAAAGCACAGGAATATTGCATCATTTCCAGAACAAGTTGTTAAAGCTCCGCATAAAGAGAACGTACCATCTGATGTACTATCAATAATTAAAACTAAACTGACATTTAACATGACATTCTTCTTGTGTTAAAGGAAGCAGACAGGCCTCAGTTTGTTCTTTGCAAACATTTTTAAAGTTTAAGCTTATTCACGTATTGGAGACTCCGCTCCTGGCTATGTTACTCCTCCTGGAGGCTGAACACTTGCTCTGTCTGCTTCTGGTTCGTGGCTCGAACTGGAGACCTACATGTTTTTGATCCCCCATAGCTGCAGCATCAAACCACCTGCTCTTGGAGCCATGGCACCTTTGAACAAGGAGAGGTAGAGCTTGCAGCAGGGCAGGAGAGCATGTGTGGGGTAGCAGCTCCCCACTGCTCTGCAGCCTCCGCACAGGGATTCCAGAGGTCCTCATCTCACCAAAGTGAAAGGCAGGACCAGGGCAGCTCCCAGCAGCCAGGGGAAGAGCAAGTTCAGGTGGTGCCACCTTGTCCCTCTCATCACTGCTAAAATGGTAACAAAAGGCTGGCAGAAGCCAGCTCCTGACCAGGGAATCCCACAGCATGGCACATGGCATTCTGCCCTCCCACACTGCTCCTAACTGCCCAGGATGATTACTAGAGCAATACACTGCAGTATCCTTACCTGTGCTGATCCACAACTAAAGCAATGCCAAAAATAAAACACTGGCTGAGTGCATTAAAGTCTCAATCAGCCCTCGGGATAAGCCCTACCACTTCCAGCCCCCACCATGGACACAGCCACACAGCCTTCTTGAACCTTGCCTGCTCCCCTCAGCTCCACAGCACACCCAGACCCTGCTCAGCTCACTGTCCACAAAGCACCAGCCCAGCTTATGGGTCACCACCAGGCTGTTCTCCCACAGAAAGAGATGCACAGATGCAGAGATGCAGGAGGAGCTGCATCCCCTCTGCCACCAGTCCCCAGAGTGTCCCTGGCTTCCTACAGTTGACCCACAGCCCTGCCAGCAATGGCCACAACCTCTGCAGAGTCACTGTGGGGCTTTTAACAGGGCAACAAGCTCACTGCAGATTCACAAGGAAATATTTTCTCTGATATCTGTCTCTGGGAAGGAAAATATGACCCAAAAAAATAATCTTGTTATGTGGTATTGACTTCCACTCAGTGCAATACAGGGAAACAATATAGAAAACTATAGAACAAAAATGAAAAACAAAACCCCAGCGACCCTTGGTAGACGACGCTGGAATTGCTTCAGTAAGGAAAACCACAGATGCCAAAGGCATAACAATTCAAACTACGTTTTTCAAGTTACTCAGAATAACTGCTGCATTTCTAGAAGATATTTATCATAAACGTGGGCCCCTGCACAAGACTGGGCCAACCTAGCTTCGGCACTCTCTAATGAGAGACCCCTTGGACAAGCTTCACCATCTACTGTAAGGACAGAGCCAGAAGCTGCAGCTGAGAACTGCAGAAATTCTCAGGCATGACACCACCCTCATCCCTAACCACCCCTGCGCAGATGCCACATCCTGGGTGCCCACCAGAGGACACTCAGTTGGCTACCAGGCACTGTGGGTTGTACTTCCCTCAAGCAAAATGCTCTCTCTTTAGTTCCTGTTTTGGGAACAGCTAAACATGTGTGCTTGGCAGGGAAACTCGGCACGCCCTCCAGAAGTGATGCAGGGGAAAAAGCTGAAATGCAACATCAGGAAATAGCCAACTAACGAGAGGTTTATGAGTTCAATACTTTTGAATCGAGTGATTTCTGTGTCTTCTACCAGCTATTTTCAGTCCCAACCTCTCTCCATGCAATTCCTTTGATCTAATACTGTAACTGTAGGATTATCTTTGTCTTCTGTCTAAAGATTTAAGAGTATCTGGTGGTTTCTTGGTTGTCACCCGTCCCTAACACAGTGACTGCTAAACCATGTCCCTAAGTATCACATCTACATCCTCTCCAGGGATGTCAACTCAACCACTTCCCTGGGCAGCCTGTTCCAACGCTCAACAACCCTTCCTAATATCCAATCTAAACCTCCCCTCGGGCAACTTGAGGCCATTTCTTCTCGTCCTATTGCTTGTTACCTGGGAGAAGAGACTGACCCCCACCTTGCTACAATCTCCTTTCAACTAGTTGTAGAGAGCAATAAGTTCTGCCCTGAACCTCCTTTTCTGCAGGCTAAACAACCCCAGTTCCCTCAGCGACTCCTCGTAAAACTTGTACTTCCATTAAAAAGTATCTTATTGCCATTCTTCCTATACATGTTTCTTGAACAGTGAATGCACAGCATGATACCACTCAGGCAAAATCAAGAACTGCAAATCTTTGTTATTGAGATATTATGTGGGAAGCCAAAGACACTTTGAAAGAAAACTACCTAAGGAGAATTACCTGCCAGAATTCTTCCCAGGACAATTCCCCTCCTGGGCCATTGTAGCACAGTTGCATCTAGACTCAGTTGTGATTAATGAATTAGAAATGCTTTAAACACATTATTTACTGCGGGTGAGTGAGGTGAGGTCTTGGTATTCGGTTGGGTTGTTTCCCAGACACTGTTTAGCCATAACTTCCATAATAACTGAAATACCAATTTGATGTGAAAAAGTTCCAGCAGCACCTCACAGCAGGTTTCACAGGACACTCAAGATAGCTGTTTGGCCAAACAGAATTAAGAAAGAAAATACATCTAGTTTAGAGAAACAGCAAACGTTAAAAAAACTGGTTTATAGCCATATTCCTTGTGTCTCAATTTTAACTGCAGGTTATGTTGAACTGAAGGACACTTTATGTGAAATCAATGCCTGTTGTGTACACAGAGGCTTTTTCAAGTATTACTGTGCAGATCGGTATGTGTTTTCATGGAAATACCATTTACTGTAAGCAGGCAGTTCTAATACCATTGAAAGATGTGATTATATTTTCACTAATACTGTTATGATGCTGCAGGTATCTTGATGTGCTTGTAAACCTAAAGCTGTAATGGCTTAAGAGAACTAGCCTCATACAAGTTGAATTATTAGGGACTGATACTCAGTCAATACCCTTCCACAAATTAGGAACAAGAGACTTGACACCTCTACTCTGCTGCAACCCTTGGAGTATAAATCCTCTGCACATAGAGGCTGTTGTATTGCAGGAACACCAGATACTACACAGGTAATTAATGAGCTCCCTATATCATATTTGTTATTACTTACCTGTATTCAGTAAATTGTTGGCCAGACCGGAACAACCTAAAGCCACCAAAGACAGCTTTTGTGATAGGGCTTTAGAAGAAGGTAGCTGTCACCAGGCAAAACACCAATCACCAAAACTGCTAAAAACCTGTTTAAACTCAACCTACGCTCACAACTCCACAACCTTGTGCCACATGCAAGCTGCCTATGAAAGGAAACCCTCACCAATGGAAACCAGAACTGGGTGACCAATGGCCCTCAGGAAGGGCTTAGTAATCTGCAAGATAAACTAATTAAACCCAATTAAGTATTGAAGTGCAACTAAATCAGAAAAAAGTTGAATGAGGTTAAGCACAAATGAAAAGGTCAGTGATGAAGTATGTGCTTACAGAGCTGCATGTTCCAATAGGAACATTAAGAAATTCAACTTTTTTATTTGCTTGTGCAACAGTGCAAGCAAACCAGATACTGTCTCAGATGACATGAAAAGGATGCTGCTGTTAAAGAGAAATCAGCAGTACACTTGGAAAAAAACTATCCTGCAAATCCTGAATTGCCCACAATACTCCTTTTAATTTGAACAAACCTCCACACATTTCTGTGTTAAATAACACAGAGTATCAGTGCAGAACACAAAGATATGCTCATGCTGCTACTTCTCTGTCTCACATTTGGGGCCTGCTTAGTCATAATTAAACTATATTGATGTGATATTTAAACACTTCCTGTATGGATTTGCCCACAGGGCTGCCAGGAAATTTTCTCTTCCTATTTGAATGAACAAAACAATTGGAGAATTTTCATCAGACACACACATTTTAACTCCCTTTTAATGACAGAATAATGAATATTTTATAGTTGCAGTTTCTGTTTTAAATGAGATATTTTTACTGATGCTGGGATTGTCCTGTAATGGTTGCAATTTGAAGCTGACGGGATTGTAATTAGGTGTTTTTCTAAATATTTGGTACTTTTCCTGATCATTCTGATAGGTACAATTTTCTCATGGTTTAATAGCCTCTGAATATTCTGAAGCTGAATATGCCAATCATTAAAATGACTCAGTGGCAAAGAAAATACATCTGTCTAATCAAAAATACAGTGTAACAACCTGTAAATCTTTTAAAAACTGCTTATCAAATGTGGATTTGCAACTTTGAACATACTTTAAAAAACCATGTTACAATAGAATTGGCAAACTTACGCTTTGAATAACATGCGCAATTTTCGTTAGCTATACTCATGAAAATTTAGGTTAATGCCACAAAGAAATATAAGAGAATGTTATAATTTGGATGCACAGAAAACATTTTTGTCTTGAACAACAGCAGAGCTAACCATCTGGAAAGAAACATACGTTCTCCGTAAAGCTATTTAATTTGGGAAATGGGTGCGTTCTAAACACTGATTTTTTTTTTTTTTTCTCTTAAGAATATCATGTTCTAACAAATTTTCAAGAAGTACAAGTAGACATATGTTTGTCAGGAATTAACAAGAAAATTGCTGAATACTGCGGCACTGAAACTACTGGACAACTCTCCAGTTTTACTGAAAATCCATAGATACCACATTGCATACAACAGAATTTCTACTTAGAGTCTTAAGGTTTTATGAAAGCATGTGATAGTCCATAAATTTCTGAGCTATGGTATGTTTATTCAGGTAGAGGTTCCATTGCCGTAATTGTCTGTACGGAAGAAGTTACACTGCATGTCCCCTTTCCACTTCTCTCAATTGTCCTACTTTATGTGTGATATCACACTACATCCCATTTCCCATCAAGACTCTTTCAAAATGGAACCCTCTTCCCCCCAAAATAATTCAGTATTATTTAGAGGCTTAAAAAGGCAACAGAGTTTCCTGAATGAGGGGTTTATTACAGTGAAAGTCAACAGAAAAAAAATGTGTAGCATACGAATCCTCAAAAAACAAGCTATTTCTTGGCCCTAATATTCAGCATGTTTGGATTCATTAGTCTGGGTACCTTTATCCCAGGGAACATCTTGGGGCCATATGTTTATCTTCTCTGAACAACAAATAACACAGGCCACCAGTGAGACTTTCAAAATGCCTGGCCACATACCATATAGAGGTGCTCCAGAACTGACCTGATGTGCAAATAGTGACTTGGGAATTTGAGTGTTCATCTTAAATACTCTTCATACAAGCAGCTTGAACTGATTAAGTGGCCCAAACTGCAAACACCCAACACTCAGCATCTAAATTACCTTGAGGAAAAGAAAAAACACCTGCAGCCTAAGGTCTTAGATTTAAAAGAGCTATTTGCTATTTTATCTGTGTCTATCCAGGACAGTAATCACAGAATTCCACGTAACAGTCATGCTTCCTCGGTGACTGCTTAAACAGAGCACTGAATGGAGGCACCTTTGCAGAGCTCGCCAAATCCTCAACCCCCAGTCTTTCCTACAGCACTACAACAGCATGTGTTGCACTACTGCTCACAACAGCCTCAGTGCCCATTATCCTCCATGCCACACTTTGCATCCTGAAATTAAAACAATAGTTTTTAATTGGAACGGGAGTGCACAACAGACTTCACAAAATGCAGTTCCCTACTCTGTAAAGAGCACCAATGTAAAAGCTTTACAATCCCTGGCTTTGATCAAACATACAGTAATTACAGGCAAACAGGATGAAGACCAGTTAAGCCTCTGTACAAATATAATGTGCACAGATGATTCAAGAAAGAAACCCAATACTAATATTATTAGAGCTGTTTTCCTTCAAGACTGCATTTCTCTGCTACACATCAAAGTACTGACCCACAGCTGTATATCACCACCATGTGCATCTCTACAGCTGTAAATCATCACTGTGCTCCTGAAGGCAGCATTTTCACTGTCAGCACTGGAACCAATAGCCAAGACCTGCTCTGTGCTTTAGGAAGAGCCTGAGGTAAGAGGGGCAAACACAGCTAAAAACAGGGATTGAGCAACAGCACAGAAAAGCCCTCACTCAGGGCAATGAAAGCCCCTGGGCTTGGGGTTCAATCTCCTTCCCTTAAAGCTACTATTGCTTTAGACACCAAAGTAAAGCTCTCAAACTGCCCTAAGCAGGCCATACAGATGTGACTACCTCTTTAGGACTGTGCTGTGGGCGCTAAGGAACCATCAGTAATACCCAGGACACTAATGTTCTTAAGTTTGACATGGTATAATTCCAACTGCCATCTTAGAGATCCAAGAGAGAATGAACAGTTTATACCGTATCTGAAGTACAAATGATCTTATAAGGAAATCATGCAGCACACAAAAGTGACACTAACAGGTGAACTGTTATTACCTGGTCCCCAAAATGGGATATGGGAAAGGGTCACTAAGCAGTTTGACCTCAGCACGCAGACATGGTTGCTAAATACCACTTGCAGTAGCACTCAATTCCTGGCCAACAGAAGAACGATGTGGCCCATATTAAACCTACCCACATTAGTACCATCAATTGTAAATCACCATTATGGTGGTTATGAGAAGATAATTAAAAAAAAGCAAGTTACTAACAGATCCCATCAAGTTTGACCTTGAATAATTAGGTTTCAAATTCATAGGAAGGCCACTAATAACATGCTACCATGAAAGCAGACATTCAGATGTTTTTCTTGCAGGCAGAACTGAAAGGAAACACAGTGCTTTTCCAGTGTCTTTAATTTTCAATATGGAGTCTGTGATGAGCTGTTAATAATCATATACAATTGCTATCAGGGGTTTGCACCTATTTACATATAAATAGTTCTGACCTGATTTGGCTACCAACAACACTAAATTTAATTTATTGTCCTTCGGCAAGTGAATAGTCATTGGTTTTCTAGTACTTTTAACCTTGGCAAACCCTTGGGAAATAAAAATTAGATTGAAAGAAAATTACTAGTGGTAGAGAACCGTAAGGAAGTGACAGTAGAATATATAAACCTCAGGCAGCAGCGGAATAAAGTGTCATATTATTGTACGCTGTCTTCCAAAGTTCAATATTACTTTCTTGATTTACACTTCTGTAATTTTTTCCCAGTAATTCTTCTTGCTCTGGGGACTTTTGCACCTAACTTCTTGTTTTTCAGCTGGGAAGAGGGATTAACCTATTTAGCATGTAAAAAAAAAATCTATCCGAATTCATAAGAATAAAGCAGTGTTACGCAGCCAGCAACAACTAAATCAGGGGACAGTTATTAACTACTAATGACCAAACATTAGAGTAAGATTATTTGATCATCACTCCTATACCACTGTATGATAACACATTTGAGGCACGATGTTTCAGTGCCTGGAGTCTAGAGTGAAGAAATACAAAGCCCAGAAGCACTGCTTTCCTCCCCCAACACATACAGCTGTTTCCTGACTTTCACTTCACATGCAAAGTGCTCAACTGAGTGCGCACATGATGAGTCACTATTGACATTGTTATTGTAATGAAGTCTAGATAATGAAGATCAGGAGTGCAGTAATGGGAACTGATACCTTTGGAGTTTCTGGGAATAATGCCCCATGAGTCAAATATAAGCAGCACTGGCCTCAGGAAGTGCATGTGCCTTCCCACCCTTGTTCCTCACCTGGAACTGAGGTGCAGCTTTGTGGGATCTCACAGAAGGATGTGAGCCACCTTTTACCCTTACAACACCGGCTCTGGGCAGAACTACAGGAGATATAGAGTACAGATAGTTGCAGAATAGATTTCATGGACTTTTTTATTGCTCCTGGGTTCCTAGAAACTGTAGATGTGCAGAGTTCCTGTCTGCTCTTATACATACCCCTGACTCCGATTTCAGCATCTTCTAATACACACTAGCTGGGAAAATGGTAAGATCAGTCATATACATGGAGTATCAACACAGTCAATATTTGGTTTCTGGTTTATGCTGGTGAAATTTGGCATTTTTATATATGAGGCTATGTCACACTGCAGAAACAAAACATTCAAGATAATGATTCAAACACACAAAACTGTAACCTTCATACCGAATGACCAGCGTAAATGCACAATACGATCTAAAATTAAGGAAAACAGAAGTCCCCAAGAGACCCAAGTGAGTAAATGCTTTCTCAGTAGTCTTCTTAAAAAATGGAAAGTTATGTGCAATTCATCCCTCGCATAATCTCTCCACATACCTACTTACACTGCAAAAATCCAATAGAACCCATTTCTGCAATTAAAATATTGCACAGCATCAGTTATGTGAGAGCATCATACTTACTTTTTATCTGGTCACTTATAGGCCCAAATAAATAATCAACACTGGAAATGATGACAGTTAATGCTAGGAAAATCTCAATAAAACTATGTTGCAATGGCTGCACTGTGCATTAAAATGAAGCCAAAAGACATCTATTATGCCATGGTTAAAAGAGATACACTGACAATGGCAGTACTACCAATGCTGTTCATTTAAAAGTACATTTTTCAAAGAGGAAGTAGGAAAAAAAAAACATTTTTAGATAAAGGCTAGCTATGAACTTTTCCATAAATCGTGTACTGCTACCTGCACAGTCTATGAGGCAGAAAATACTGTTTAATAACATGCCAGAATGACATTACTTGTCAACTTCTGGTGTTACAACCATCTTCTGAGTGCACGTTGTATTCAAAGGGGTCCTCTTAGGATCCTTTGTGTTTTCCAGTTGTGCACTATTTTGATGCACTTTCCAGTAACCTCACTGCATTAGAGTGTGCTGGGAGTTCTCAGCTTCTCTGTGATTTCCCCTATGAAGAAACAAAACTAGAAAATACAGTTAGCCATGCAGATTCCAAAGTGACTGATCTGAGAAGCCCCTAACGGGCTTGCTTTTTCATCAGGCACCAAACTCCCTGATGAATCCAGCCCTGAATGACATCTTAAGCGGACAATCCAGCACAAGGCACTTTTGAAAACAGAAGCCTATATAGAAATGTAAAAACAGAAATAACTACTAACACTGTGGGTTTGTTTGTTGCTTTAGAAGACTTTGAACAACATTTACTGCTCTACTGCTACAACAAATACTTCAGGGGAAAAAAAATAAGGTTTTGGTACTGCTGACAGCTTGCATGTGCCTGAAACCACTGCACAATTTGTTTTCTGGAATCGAAAATGAATTAATTACTTTGCATAGGAAGGAAGTCAGAAGCAGTGTCTGGCACTTTGTGAAGTTCTGTTGCCAGAGCCTAACTTTCTAAGATGGAAAATATACCACAGATGTGTACTTAACTGTGACCCCAATGCACAGACATATTGGCATATTTCAAGGGGGAACCAAGTGCTTGACTTGGTTCACTCTGGCCACAGCTGCTGGTGAAGCTGAGACAGCTTTCCTAGTACTGTGACTCAGGGAAACTTTGCAGTTAGCTCTTGCTGTGGAACTGATTCAAGTTCTTTGCCATGGAATTTCTCTGCCATCTCTGACATTCATTTCTCATAAAATGGATGTGGTTCTGCCCAAGGTATTTAATCTTGTCCTGTACTTACAAATCACACTCACAAACACTGCAAGGTAAATGTCCTGACAGATGACAACTTAACATCTCAAGGTGTTTTTTTCTCCCTCTTCAGAGATTCCTCGTGCCTTTCTTGAGCACCTGACAAACACATGGCTCAAGTACATGCATACATCTTTAACTACATAGTGGCCAAAATTTATGGCACACATCAATAGGTCCCACTGGACTTATGCTACAACGCGTATAACCTTACCCATCAGATCACACATCTACCTAGGACTGTTCAACATGAATGTCAACAAAACCTATAAATCCTCATGCTACATCTAAAGTGAAGATCTTATAGGACCAATTTAAATTGCATTTTGGTGATCAACATCAATGAAACGATTAACATACAAAATTATGACCCTCATAACCAGCATTCCTACTTCTCTCCATGTCTTCAAAATATCCTGCTCCCAAGCTACCAGCCCTCTTTACAGTCCTAAGTGTTCTGAGCCTCTTTTCCCTTTATCTTTGGCTCTGCTTTGTACCTTCTCTTTTTTTAGCTCTTATCCACTAATGAGTCCCTCTTAGTTATTTCCAAACCCCTCAATCTTCGTATATGAAAAAAAATGTTCTACATGTAGTATCTCGTAATAATCTGCTCAGTAAAGTTCCAGCTAATTCCCAAATTACTTTTTCTGGAGAGCTTAAATGTGTGTTGTGGAGTACTTGCACCTGAGAGAAGAATGTGCTGAGAGAAGCTCTTATTCAAAATCCCAGGAATGTCAGTTGTCTTTTCCTTGCTAATTATAGAGATTAGAAAAACACCATTCTGCACTGTGTCTTGGAGACTGTGAACTTCACAAACATGGCAGCAGGCTCAGGAAATGGGAAGTCCTGAAATTCTTATGCCAGTACTTTTTAACTAGAACATTTTTATGCCAGAAGTGTGTTACCAGCAATGCTTTCTTTCATTCCACAAGAGATTTTTGTTTAAAAACAGAAAATCAATAACCATTGTGCAAGAAAATAAATTCCATTTTCAGCTTGGAAACGATTTCCTTTTCTGCACTTTCCTAAAACCATATTTTGCTCCTCAGTCACCTTCAGAGAATCACTTCTAAGAATACTTTTACATTCCTGATGTTAAAAGCACAAATTTACTATAAGTACTTGTTCAAAGGAGCCAGTATTATGTACCTCAACATGATCCTTACTGGTTTGTTCTAGGTGTTGTCAGCTATCTTAGTAGAGGCTGAGTCACTGTGTGAAATGCAAATGCTGTTTCATTCCACATCAGTCGTGATTCACCCTGAAATTTATAAGAATTTGGCAAGCTGCTATTTTATGCATTAGGTACTTAGGCTATTTGCTTCAATAATACAGCATCACTTTATCACTTAACTTCAAAGTGATTAAAACTCTATAAAGTAAGAAAATATTAACAGTTTGCATTTTACTGATGGAAGCTGTGAGAGAGATCTCATCCCACGAGATATTTAAGGGAGATGCAAGTATTTCACCAGGAGAAAATGTGGAGCAGTGGGACACATGACATCCAATGAAATCAAATGCAAACAAAGCACCAAGACCTTTGAAAGCTGAACTGGTGCAGCTTGAGCTCTTCAGGTAATTTTGCACATTTTCAAACACATCCTAAGAAGATGGACTATGCCCACACTCCCAAGTCACATCTCAGCACAGAATAACTTGCTCTGCTTCTCAGCAGGCCAAATCAGATTCTGGTATAGTGCTGCTGCAAATATACTATGCCCAGCATCCAAACAGGTTACTCTAAATCCACCTTGGCAATATCAATACTGTATTAGAAGCACTGCTTTGACTATGGTACAGGTGTATCTGAACAGTAAAATTTGTCCAGTTCTTGTGTTAGCACTGAATGAACATCTGCCATTTGAATGATTTTTGACTAAAAACTTAATTTCCACTGAAACAACAGTTTTTCAGAAAATAATTGATTTCAATATCAAGAAAGTCTTCTTTTGGAAAATCAAATTACCTTTTTCCAGCTGAAGCTGTATGGTAGTGACATGCTGAACTGAATCAATATTCTTAGTTCACAATCATCAAGTGAAACAAACATAAACCTACATGAACAACATGTAATGTGCTACTGTGGACAAGGGAATTTACATACTAAACTAACTTAGAAGAGTAACATTGAATTTCATTTTAAATAATAAAATTTTGCTCGAATAGCAAACACTGCCAAGTACAAATCTATTTTTTGAAGTTCACATTCTATTAGGAAAAAAAGTATTTTTTTATAATTTCAAACTATTTGGGCTGAAAAGAAACATTAAAAGTTGACATTTTCCCCAGAAAAGAAATTGTAAATGTTGCTAAACTCTGGCAGATTTAGACCAGTCCCTTTTTGAAAAGGACTTCTGGAGTTCAATCCTACTGAAAGTAGCTGAGATAACCTTCTGGAGGCCTCTGCCACTTTGGAAAATGGGATAAAAGCTCCTATCCAACCTAGACATTTTCTAAATGCTTACTGTTTGTGCCCAGTGTGTTAATTATTCAAACCAGGACAAAACGAACCAGTAAAACCAGGCTTCTTGTCATACATCTGTTCTGAAATCACTAAGTATACCTCTTTGCTCATGCCTATCCTATCTTTAGGACTGCATGGCCATGACTTCAGTCCTTCTTTTCACTAGAAAAAGCAGTAACACAACAGGGAAAGTAAATATGTATCAATTTTCCATTTCAAAACCAGCAAAACCAATTCCTTAGAAGATAGCAGTCATGTTATTAGCTAGGCTTTGATATAAATGGCATGAGCCACAGCAGCTTCTAAATAGAAGATTTACTCCAAATTGGGATCTGAATGGAAAGAATTAAATGGCAGACAGAGAGGATTATGAGTCTGTGGCTGTATTCTGACATATATTGGATTATTAGGATTTGCATTCATTAGGAAAGTTAGACAGGCATTTCCATGAGTGCTGTGGATGTATTGTGCAGTTCATGAAAGTTCTGTAGTTAATATGAGAAGGTAATTATAAGATGACTTTTTCTGATTAAAAGCAGTAGGTTTAGCAGACTTTGACATTGCTTTTAGTTTGTTATGCCAAACATGGCTCTAATCCTCCACAGAGCGTCTGTGCCCATATGAAACTGGTGGGTTTTAACTGACGTAGGAGGCTGTCTGCACCACGTTTTGTAGCAACTAGCCCCTAGGGTAACGAACAGTTTTCGTAAAATATACTGAGGGTTAAATCTGAGTTTCAGCTAAAATCTTGCGTAAAGTACAATTCATATTGAGGTGTATGTACTGCACTGCAGTAATGACAGGCAAAGTTACGAGCTGGAGATGAGATCTGCAGTTTGCTACAATTAGTTAACTTAGTGACTCAATAAATCAGAATATGTAAGAGAAAAGAAGTGCCTTACTCTTTGCCTATTAATTTGTTACTTAAATATTTGGATAGACAATGAAGGCTATTCAAACAACTCCTGAAGTCCTTGCCCACTGCATCCTTGGCTACTCAAATGACTCCCAAACTCCTTGTCTATAGCCATCTTAAAGCTTGACTGGCACACAACAGAATTCAACATTGTCTTAGGAACTCAAATATGCTAGTCTTCAAATTAAGCTCTGATGATGATCATTTATAGCCTTTAAAAAATCTCATCAACTGCAAGCTGTATGGCAGGCAGGTAGACTCATAGCTCCTTCAAGAAACATGAACCACTTCCTCAGCAATAGCTCTGCTCTGCCACAATGCTGGAGCTGGGGCAGCTGCGATGCTGTTGAAACTGACAGGTAATAGCACAACACAGGGTGAAAACCAAGCAAGGGGAAAGAAGAGAGCTGAAGCCAAGCTCTGGAGAAGGCTGAACACAGGGGATTATACTACTAAATGCATTTTCATGACAGGTGAATAATGAGCTCTTATTGGTGAGATACTGCTCATTAAACTTTGACATTTAAAAGGATTTATGAAGGCTTATTACTAAGGGCTGCATTCACAGAGTCTACATGGGTCTGCACTCCACCAGCGCATCTCCTGGTGTTGACATTTTCTTTTTTTTCTTTCAGAGTAAGTAAAAAAATAAAGTAATAGAACCCCCTATTTGCTTTTCAGAGCTGAAGGAGTAATTAACTATGGGAGCAAGAGGCAAGAAGGAAGAGACCTCAGACTTACAGTATTTGATTGCAGATAGAAGCAAAACTATTATCAGTATTAATACAGAGAGATCAGAAGCCTCAATATAAAGGTATTAAAAATGCACACAATATTGATCAATGGGCTTACCATAATTATGTGGTAGAAGCTGATTCGGCTGACTGTGTTTTCAGACTTTCTGGGTGATGTATCTCCCAGCTCATGAAATACAGTCTCATGTTATGAATAGTGACTGACAGCTTCATTTTAGTAATTTGCCATGGCAGACTGACATTCTATTAGAGCTCAGCAGAAGATACATTGAAATTAATGGGGGAGGCTCTTTTGCTTCCAGCAGGCTCTGGATAAACTAATAAGTTTTATTTCCGATTCAATGGCAGCAGACCCTTTTAAAACCACAGTGGCTTCAAAATTTTCACAAATGAAAATGAGTGGGAGTTCTGCATGAGTCCTATGTGTGCTTCTGAACACTCCCTTATAGTTACACAAAGACTTGTCAGGGTGGAAAGCCAAGAAAGATGCTTCACCTCTGCTATGACACATCCCCCTCAGATTAGTTTACTCTTTTGTTCCATTCTCTTTCCTTTTTGAGTCCCCTTTCTCAATCAACCATTTTCTCCAGTCCTTCCTCATATCTTAATCTTCCTGTCAAGCTATTTGCTACTGTTTCCAGCAGTAGATTCAGGAGCTATTCCCCATTCCTAGACTTCTTTCCAGTCTGTTCAGCCCTCCTGATGTGGCATTATCTAATCTGATTTTGATCAGCATCAGAAAATTATGTCAGATGGTCAAGGACCTGAGTAAGCTGCAGAGGCTCTCCAACCTCTTCCCATTCCCTGGGGTTTGGCTGCTTGTGCTCTGAACCAGCTTGGATGTGGTGCAGCTGGATAACTCTGGATCTGACCGCTTTGTGAAGAGCTGTGGGTGAAGGCTGTAAGAAGCTTTCACATCAGAGGTCTCTCTGGCTTTGCTTGGCAGCTGCATTTAAGTGACATACCTTACCAGTCTCAGCCCTGGCTTGCTGACTGAACATCCCAGCTTGACCTTACCCTGCCTCATCACCTCTGGACTGCAACAGGTCCTGGTCGCCATCACCAAATCTGCTCTGCTCAACTTGCTTGGGTACCGTGGGACACCACCCTTGTGGGTGAGGACTCTGTCCCTGCCTGTCTGGCACATGCAGGCTCGCCTGCCCCAGTCAAGCAGCTTGCCCAGGCAGTTTGAGCAGTCCTGGTTCTGGAGGAAAGGAGAAGCTCAACATTCAGATCACCTTTCAGAAATTTAGCAGCTAAACAGTGTCCAGTGCTTTGTTTGAATTTGATTTCATTGGAAGAAGACTGTACAAGCATTATTTATCAAAGGCTTGTGACTGAATTCAATCAGACACTCAGCAAAAGGAACATCCCTAATAGCCATTCAGCCTTTCAAGCCCACATCGCAGGGAGTAAGGTAGCCAGAAAGCAGATATGCCAACGGAACTTCACAAGAATGCCAAATGCTACACTTCTCTTTTCAGTTCCATTTGTGTGTCTTACCAGCAATGACTAAATATAAAATAAAATAAATAAACCAAAACAAACCTAAGATTCTGTGTAGTTTTCCATTCCTATGTGGTTCACATCCCTCTCTACAGGTACTGTAGTTACTACAGGTACTCTTTCTTTATAGAGTTATCAGCCAGACTCACCTTTTGTTCTCTTTTATAATGCAGATACGTGGTCCTGAAGGTGACAGCTTCTGATCTGCACATTCACCAGCTCTTTGTGCCTGACAGTGATGTTGAAGTGCCACCGTTCCTTCCATTTCAAGCAATTTCAAGACAGAACTTGGTCCCTGAATCAGACCCATAGGGCACTGAAATCAAAAGAAGTACTCTGATTAGCCCCAGTGAGATTTGAATCAGTCTAGCAAAGGAAACCTTCCATAGAAGCTAATGTAGGATTGACTCTCTTATCAAAAAGGCACTCCAAAGCACATACGTTATTAATCCTCTTTCCTGCTTAATCCCACCCTAAACAGTTGTAGTTTCACTTCACTCTCCCCTTGTAAAGTTCAAACTTCCATAGGTTTTAAAGACACTCTTTATCAAAGAAACACTGGAAGGACCTGTGGAAGTTTAGGGATCATTAATTAGACAGGAGAGGATGAAGTTCTGCTAAATTGCCCATCTGTGAGTGTTAATTTAGCAGCTACTAGTTACTTTTCTCTGCTGGGATGCTAGAGGAAAAAAAAAAAAAAAGCTGAGAAAATAAAAGGCAAAAGAAAATAAGAGAGGAAAAACAGCATGAAGCTTATCAGGAGAAAATGTTAATTACACTTTAAAGCACTCAGTCACCTAAGCTTCTCTTTACAATAGAAATAGAAACAGTCCAAACTATCTCTGAGTTGTTTTGTTGGTTGTTTTTTTTTTACCTGTGATTACAGTTCTATTTGCTAATTTTCTCTCATTATCTTTACTCTAACTGGAGAAATATCAAGCACTTGTAATTTCTGCATACTGTTTCGTTACTTTCTATTTAATTCTGTGTTTCTAATGAACACACATCCAGAGGTGTGTGCAGCCACGTGAAAAGTGAAGCCAGTTGACTGCCAGTCACTGACAGCTATTTAGACGTAATCAAAACTGCTCCCACCAAAGTCTTGGGCTACAGCATATTGAAAAAGAATCCTACAATCGTGCCTTCCCCAAGACATCATTGCAGACTCCTTCAGAGTACCTGCTATAGCAATGGCATCAAAAAAAGGACTTTGCAAAAATGGCATAAAACAGTATCACCGTTATTATCTTTGACCACTAAAATAAAAGGTTACGTACAATTAACATCTAATCACACAGTGAAATACATGAGGATTTTGCTACTGAATTCAGTGAGAGCCAGACTATGCCCACAGCCTACAAAGCTGGCAACAGCTGTAAATAAGCTTAATCTGTTCTCCAGGGCTACATTTTTATATGCCAGAAATAACAAGAGGTAATCTTTCTTCGAAAACTGCTGTGTTCATTAACAAGGAACACTTAGTCTAAAGAAACGAATGACCTTTTCTAAGATACACAAAATTTCAATTCCTAAGCAAGGAAAGGTCTGTGTTTAAAAGCTCTCATTTGCTTTCTCAGTTTCTAGTCTGAGTGTTCAGTGTAAGACACCATGGGTTGCAAAGTTCCTAATTACAAAACTACATGTTCTTGAAATGTTTTGCTTCTTCACTTTGAAATAACTGTATTTTAAATAACATGCAAAGGTAGCTATGAAATTGTTTTACATCCTTTAAAAAACAAACCCTAGCACATATCTGTTCAAAAGAAAGTTTCAGAACTAATTTTTTTAATAGGTGAGAAAAGTCAAAGATATTTTATTGTAGGTTAACTGCTCAAATTTGTTCGTAGGCATTTCTAACAAAAATACTAAAGCTAAAAAAACATTAAATACCAGAGAAAACAGGAATATTCTGTCACCTCTGCTCATGGAACAAGTCTCTGGGTGTGCTTTCAGTATGTCAGAGTTTAAGAAAAGCAAGGATTAAGTGATCAAATAAAAATGCTGTTATGACATGGCAAGGAGCTTCAGTTTGAGCTGGCCAGCTGTACAAACCAAATGGGCATGTACGCTGAGAATTCACTTCTAGTCAGATTTCATTAACACACACACTGGACTAGAGACAGATCTGTGCAAAGCGCTAGAAGCTCAAGACACTGCAAGTCTGACTTATCCAATGTCTTGATCTCAGTTCTGCAATGCCAGATGTAAACTCACTGATGAAGTCTCTCTCTAGCTATGAATGCATTCTAATTTCTTTACTAAAGCTCCTCGCTAGAGAAAATGACTTCTGGCTTTGCAGACTCTTAAATTTCTTGAGAACATTGATTCGTAAGCAGAACTTGTAGCTGAAATGAAAGGCACAGACCTTGATGTGAACCCTGTTTTTTAATACTCAACTTGTTTTCCAACTATTCTCCTTTCTCCCTCTCTCTGTCATGCTGCTTCTATTAAGTATCCCATTATTGCAACAGCCCTTTTTTAAAGTGCAAAAAGTGAATCATACATATAAAAATTAAAAAATGCTGCACTATGTCTATGTAAGAAGAGATGATCACAGGATCTAAATAAACACTAGTAGCAAAGCTGCATTTCCACTGTTCAGCTTCCACATTCTCCAGATCAGCCTCATCTAGTTCCAACCCTCTGCCATGGGCAGGGACACCTTGCACTAGACCAGGTTGCTCCAAGTCCCATCCAACCCACCCTTGAACACTGCCAGGGATGGGTCAGCCACAGCTTTGGGCAACCTGTACAAGTGTCTCACCACTCTCACAGTAAAGAACTTCTTAATATCTAATTTAAATCTACCCTCTTTCAGTTTAAAGCAATTCCCTTCCCCCCCCCCCCCCCCCCCCCCATGTCCATGGACATGGGGAATGACATGCCCCAATGAAAAGCCCCTCTCCGCATTTCCTGTAGCCCCATCTAGGCACTGGAAGCTACTCTAAGGCCTCCCCTGAGACTTCTCCAGGCTGAACAAGCCCAGCTCTCTCAGCCTGTTCTCCACAATAGTCCTCCAGAGAGTGCTTTCCTCTCCAAGGGGAAAAGCAGTCATACGCCCGAGCAAGGGTGCAGAGGGGAGAAGAAATAATGTCTCCCTGATGCTTGCTTGGGGTGATTACCACGGAGCACTCCCCGCACAGAGAGGTCAGCTCCTGGCACCACAGCCCTGCAGCAGTGTCACACCAGGCATACGCTTGGCAGCACCATGACAGCACCATGCTAACAGAGCACTCCCACCACTCACACGCATGGAGGTCTGAGACAAAACATATGCCTTCACAGAACAGCAGACTTTACTTTGTTATGATTATGAGTTTCATTAACCACCCCAGACGCAAACACTGTTTTGTTTGCAGCAACACTGCCATTGAACCTGCCCAAAAGAATTAAGGGAGGTCTCAGCATCATATCTCTATCTGGCTCAATCACCTAGTCTGCAAAGAGTTGCTGGACCTCAAAAAGCTAATACACATTTGATGATTCTGTATGATAGCCTCAGAAATGAATATTTCCATGGCAATGAATAGAAGCCACTGCATGTGTATATTGAGTGAAATTGAAGCCCCTTTTGCTGTAGGTTGCTGCAAGGATTTTGCATGAAATATTAAAAAGAAGCCTTCATGCCTGGAGTCCTTACTGGGTCACCTCAGCCTTCAGCTATCCTGCCATCCTGCCATCTCATCATCCTTGGGATGTAATTAAATAAGGGTAAAATGGCATGAACCTGCTAATGGCTTCATACTGCCCAGAAGGAAATCACTGAATTACCCTGGGACACTGGCTCTGATGAGAAGTAGCACTTGCTTGACTGAGGTACTTCATTTGGCAGTGAGAGTATATAAGCAGTGGAACTGAACAGCATTAAAGGGAAACCACCTCAGAATACACTTTTGCAAAGAAGATTAGTGAAGGTTAAGAGGATCACAGACTATACACCCACATCCTGAAAGACCTACAGAGAGAATCTGATTTCAAGCTGGCTGGTGTTTTCAGCTGAGCTGAGTGCTTTTACCTGGAGGTAAAGATCAGGGGCCCAGTTCTCAAGGATAGAAATTAGTGGTTTGTTCCATCAACATAGTTTGACATATGCTGTGAAGCCACTTTCTGATTCAAACTCTAAATATTTAAAAGTTAGTAGAAAAATCTCTCCTTGGGCAAGATTATTCCACTCCTGCCTATTGCAGGATTTCCTATATTGTCATCTGAGGTGCCTGGTGCTGGCCCTGCCAGGGAGAGGACAAGATGAGCATAGTCCAACTTCTGTTTTGAGTTTGAAGTCTGGTGCAAGCAAAGCCAGAACTTGTATCTGCTGAGAAGAGATGCTTTTTAAAAAAAAAAACCATGAAAAAAAAGTGAAAAGGTTTTGACAGCCCTTTTTTTCAGCTGTAATTATCTTCAAAGTAATTATCTCTGGAGGAATATAGCTTTGCTCTTCCATTGCATTAAACCAACTCTGCTTTTCCTTTTCAGAAGCAGCCTAAGTAAATCTTGATTTTAAAGAGCATATTGTGGAAGTGAGGGGGGAAAATGTGTAATTACAAAAAAGCTGCTTAAATTTTTGCTATAAGACAGAAAAAAAGGAGAAAAACTGGAGAACAGCAATCAGCTATGCGGTTTTTTTAACAGAAGATTTTCTTTGGCAGAAGTTAGTGGCCCTGCAATGTAAGAATGACTGATAACAGCAGGATGCCACCACAGCATGAAGAACATGTCCCATGTGGCCAGAAAATTGACAAGATCCTTGCTGTAATGTGTCTACACCATCTACCACACGTGCCTCTGGCCAAATACCAGACCAGACCTTTGGACCCTTTGGTGTGTAAGAACTGATGAGGAAGTTTTTCTATCACCAGCAAAAATGTATGGAGATGTCACGAGAGGCCTGTTTAGAAAATGCAAACACCATACCACCATATTGAAATATGTGAAAGAAATACTTCCTATTGAACCCAGCGTAAAACATGCAATGGTTTGGATCCACTGGGCTTTGGTTTTAAAGTCTTCAACCTACTTGTTTATGCTGGTTGGTCACTATTTCTTACGTCCACTCTGAACATGACTGCTCACAGTGACACGCAAACTTGGTAACCAATTTCCAGCAACCTATCACTTGAACTACAGCACTACCACCAAAGATGGCCATAACAGCAGGTCAGCATTGCCTACATGTTAGTGTGCAACACTGTCAGATCACCAGAAGTCATTTCAAGGACTGGCAGCTCCAGTGAGGAACTAAAACCACCTATGGCTGGGGTATCATGAGGGATACTTAAAAAAAAAACGGCCCATCAAAACATACTGTTGGTATGTGTTTCTGAGGACAGCCAATGTTTTCTTAGCAGGAAATCTCCTTCTATCAAGAACTCCAACTCTACCATTTTTCTGAGCCACCTAAAAGCAAAGTTTTTCATTAACTCTGAGTCACAAAAAGCACAAAGGCAAGATATATGGTGGTGAAAAGTTCTGCTTTGTATGCAGACAAAAGAAGACCTACATTCTTCAGATCTACATCTTTAGATCATGAAAGCTCCTGATCACATCTAATCTCTCCAGCTTAGTCTCACACATGATCTTCACCTTTTTCACACCAAGTTTCATTGCTTTCTATTCCAAATCTCTGAGGAAATCACTTTACAACACCATAAAGTTGCTGCTTGTATTCAACGTGCAGCTAACTTCTGCTTTTAGGGTCTCCAGCACAATGACAACATGTGTGTATTTACTCAGAACAACTGCTCTCCAGAGCCCTGCACTTCTACAGTGCTGCTATCCCAAGTACTACTACTTGTGCCCAAACCCCAGCCAGCTGGTCCCCTCCTTACATTCAACAATCCATATGTCCCTTCTCTCATCAGCCACAAGTGGTTTCCCAGGCTGTTAATGGTGGAATTTGGTAATAAAGTGAAAGTTATTTGGTTCTGAACAGGCAATTAGACTTTCTCATTTAGTTTTTAGGGGTTTAACTGCCTGACTTGACACTAATGTGAATTAACCAGCATCCCACCCTGCTATGACACTGCCATTAATGCCAGTGCAACGTGCACAATTATTATGATATATCACTGACAGCTCATCTCCATATTATCCACCTTTTTTTCCCCCAAATTAGCCTGATGGTAGGATCACACATTCCCTAATTAACACCTTCTTTCTACAGTTACTAATGAGTCTGCAGATACCACTTCTTCAGGCTGTCTCTATTACAATAAAGTCTTGTGGGTATATCCAACTCCAACTGTCTGCTTTAATTAACAGACAGCTGTCATTGACTTTCTTTCACTTAACACTTAACAGAGACTTAGTCCCCTAGATGATAAGTGAGGAATGGAACTTCTTCATCTTCTGATTCTTCATTGTGCATTGCAGGACTCAGACTGGGAAGTGAGACTGATACCTGAAATAGCACCTGGAGAAGGTCAGCCTTAGTCTTTTTAAAAGAAAAATGTGGCTAAGGCAGAAGACAGTGAATTTATGGAAGGAACAGAGGCTAAAATGATTTATGGAGAAGATTTAAACAAATGACAAGAGAAAACAACTCTCCCATATAATAAAACTTGCTAGCTTCACCAGAAACAGTCAGTTGTGTTAGTTTCATATTTTGAGAACAACTGATGTAATCCAAAACCTAACAAAAAAGGGAATCTCATTTAGCTTCATCAGGCTTTCATTAACACTGCATCATGGAAGTGAGGATTTTCTATTTAAGACAGTCCATGCTGGCTGAACAGCATGAAAAAAGGGCAGAACACAAACTAGATTTACAATGTCTGTTACAAAGATCTTTTCAGCCAACTACCATAGCATCTTTGCTCTTGAAAGCAATGCTGGAGCCAGTCCTTCTGGAGGCAAAAAAAGACAGAAATCAACAGGATACAACTGCATCGCTTTAACACACAAAAAGCTATTCGGGACATAGCATTCATACAAGGCACTCACCATATTCCTTTTAAAGGAATTGTGATTGTGTTTGTTTACAAAAGGGGAACATGTATGCAAGAATAAAATATACACTTCAAAAGAGCAGATTCATTAATTTAAGTCAGCGTATTTCTGTTGGTACAATACACCATAATTGTAACACCTTCAAATTCCAAAGCCTGTTTTAAATATTGAAGCTGAAAAATAGGAAAAAAAAAAAAAAAAAAAAAAAAAAGCTCATTTTATAATTTGTTTACTTTTTGAAATGGAAAACCTCAACCTTTGAACACAGAATGACAGACTGAAATTGTGACTGATTTGAGCCCAGTTCTAAATTACTGTAAGGGATCAACAGAAGGGGTAAAGCCAGACACGTTGCTACTTTGAAATTCAATAGCTAAGCCTTCAACAACGTTGGGTTGCTTTCTTCTATTTCCTCTGTGGCTCCTACAGTTATTTTCAGCACCTCACCTGCCACAGCATCTTGCTCAAACTCAGAGACTCACAGTTGCATTTCTCATGGCCCAGCAACTCCTCTTATCAGACATATTTTTGCAAAGCATAGTGATCTGTAAAAGTGTACAGACACTTTGATGTAAATAACCATTTGATGTAAGATTCAAGGGAAAATAAAACTATGCTGATCATGTGTCCAATTCAGAGATCTAAGTGGTACCCGTGTATCTTTTAATACTTAAGTTTTGATTTCAAATGGCTTAGAATTTAAGCTGTGACTTTCAAATAAGGGGTCCAGTGGAAGTTTAAGGCAACACATTTACCAATATGGTGCCCTGCTAATTTTCTTCTCCCCAGCATAACAGGCCTGAGACAACCTCTTCAGCTGTGCATAGCAAAAGCCTTCAAGCTGGAGGAAATGTTCTGGAGAGAAGATGTGACAGTATTGGGAAAATCATTAACAGCAGGAAGCATGAAGAACATGAAAAACCGCTTACTCAAGTAAACCAAATGAGAAGACTGGCAATTGGTGCTCTAGGAAACACAGAAGAAAGTGTAATCACAGAATCACAGAATCACAGAATCCCAAGGGTTGGAAGGGACCTAAAAAGATCATCTAGTCCAACCCCCCTGCAAGAGCAGGGTAACCTACAGTACATCACACAGGAACTTGTCCAGGCGGGCCTTGAATATCTCCAGTGTAGGAGACTCCACAACCCCCCTGGGCAACCTGTTCCAGTGCTCTGTCACTCTTACAGTAAAGAAGTTCTTCCTGATGTTAACGTGGAACTTCCTATGTTCCAGTTTACACCCATTGCCCCTTGTCCTATCACTGGATATCACTGAAAAAAGCCTAGCTCCATCATCCTGACACCTACCCTTTACATATTTGTAAACATTGATGAGGTCACCCCTCAGTCTCCTCTTTTGCAAGCTAAAGAGACCCAGCTCCCTCAGCCTCTCCTCATAAGGGAGATGTTCCACTCCCTTAATCATCTTTGTGGCTCTGCGCTGGACTCCTTCAAGCAATTCCCTGTCCTTCTTGAACAGAGGGGCCCAGAACTGGACGCAATATTCCAGATGCGGCCTCACCAATGCTGAGTAGAGGGGGAGGAGAACCTCTCTTGACCTACTAACCACTCCCTTTCTAATGCACCCTAAGATGCCATTTGCCTTCTTGGCCACAAGAGCACATTGCTGGCTCATGGTCATCCTCCTATCCACCAGGACCCCCAGGTCCCTTTCCCGTTCACTACTTTCCAGCAGGTCAACCCCCAACCTGTACTGGTACATGGGGTTGTTCTTCCCCAGATGCAAGACTCTACACTTGCCCTTGTTAAATTTCATCAAGTTTCTCCCCGCCCAACTCTCCAGCCTGTCCAGGTCTCGCTGAATGGCAGCACAGTCCTCTGGTGTGTCAGCCACTCCTCCCAGTTTTGTGTCGTCAGCAAACTTGCTGAGGGTGCACTCAGTTCCCTCATCCAGGTCATTGATGAAAATATTAAACAGCACCGGTCCCAGCACCGACCCCTGAGGAACTCCACTAGTCACAGACCTCCAGCTAGAATCTGCGCCATTGACCATAACTCTCTGCCTTCTTCCTCTCAACCAGTTCTCGATCCACCTCACTACTTGATCGTCAAGCCCACACTTCCTTAGCTTATCTATGAGGATGCTGTGGGAGACAGTATCAAATGCCTTACTGAAATCAAGAAAAACTACATCTACCGCTCTACCATCATCCCTCCACCTAGTCACTTCCTCATAGAAGGCTATAAGGTTGGTCATACATGACTTCCCCCTCATAAAACCATGTTGGCTGTTCTTAATGACCCCCTCGTCCTTGATATGCCTAGTGATGGAGTCAAGAATAAGTTGTTCCATCATCTTTCCAGGGATGGAGGTAAGGCTGACCGGTCTATAATTACCCGGGTCCTCCTTCTTGCCCTTCTTATAGATTGGTGTGACCTTTGCCATCCGCCAATCCTCAGGCACCTCGCCCGTTTCCCACGACTTACCAAAGATGATGGAAAGTGGCCTAGCAATGACCTCCGCCAGCTCCCTCAGCACCCGTGGGTGCATTCCATCCGGACCCATCGATTTACAGATGTCCAGTTTGCATAGCTGATCCCTAACCCAATCCTCATCTACCAAAGCAAACTCCTCCTTTGTCCTGACTCCTTCTGGGGCTATAGAAATCCGGGGCCCTCGGGGAGAGTCTGCAGGAGTAAAGACAGAGGCAAAGAAGGCATTCAGCACCTCTGCCTTCTTTATATCCTCTGTCTCCAGGGTACCCACTTCGTTCAGCAGTGGGTACGAATAAACTGCACTATTCACTCCTGTCGCAAACCACAAGGCTTTTTCTTTCATAACACCTTTTTCTAATGGATAAGCTCCTTACAGCTACAATGCAGAAACACAACTTACTGATCCTCTATAGAGAGACAATACAATCCAGCTTTCAGAGTTTATCCCATCTTCAGGTTTAACATAGGGCTATTGTACTGCTGCATTTCAAAGGTAATGTCTTCAGGAAGAGAAACATCAGCAAGGGTAAAAACAGGTTTCCATTGTTGCTGCTTTGACACAATATTTCATTTTAATAATGACAAGTGAAAGGCTTTCACACTTGGACCTAAGATGATGACAATTTTTTCTTGAAGAGGACATATTAATATCTTGTTTAGTTTTCTTTAATCACTGTGATATATTTCTCCTTTCCAGGTTGCTGGTATGAGTTGTGCTTATTAAACCACTGCCATCTCAGAACATGGCAGCTAAGTATTGGTTCAGGATACACAGACCACTGACTGTCCTCCATTTTTTACCTCAGGCAGCCAAGCACAATAAAACACCTACTACCCTGGTCTTGTACCCAGTAAAGAATGTTCTTCATGTTCTGATTTTATTTTTTGTTTTACTTGGTTACTTATCTAAGTGAATTGGGGCTATTCACTCACAGCAGTCTGAAAAGTTATGCTTTATAGTCAACATTTGGCCAGATTAGAGCTTTACCAAGGAAATGCAGGACTACCTCTCCCCCTTATCAGCTGAATATACAGTAGTACTTACATACCTACAATCCAACAATTAAATACCCCCAACTATGCTATTATTTGAAGAGTGCATGTATAGTGCTGTAGTGTCCCCCTCTAGACCTAAAATGAGACAGCTTATTGTCCCGCTAAGGTATTTCATGATGGTTATCACCCAACACACTGCTCAGCTGAGCTGGTATCTCCACACCATGGTCACATCTGCATTTGCAACAGCTGCACAACCTAAGACACATTACAGCTGTGGTACAATCACATTTTAGATACTTTTGTTCACAAAAGTGTTCAAGAGTAATATTGCTCTTTTAGTGATAGTGTAGTAACTGGCAAGGGAGTCATTAAATCAAGAAGTCTTGATCCTCTCTACCCTGCCCTGGCGACAGAAATATTTTACCAGTATGGGAGACAGCTGCAGTTTGTATGAAGAATGTAGAACACAGGTGAAAGATTGTGGGCTGCTTTTAAAGAATTCACACTGAAAGCATCTCTAAGAGGTAAAAATCTACAGCAAAAGATTGTGGATGTTCTGGATACAAATCAGGGCTACATGGAGGCGTTCAGAAAGGTGCTGACTTACAGGACAGCTAAACACCTCGTCTCTGCCAAAACTGCAGCCTGTTAGATAGCATTAACTGCCTGCAAATAAGCCAAAGAATCCAGAGGGACACACAGCACACAGGTGAATGGGAACATCTCACAGCTAGCAAAAGCCAGTTAGACTCAACTTGCTATGGAAATTTTGGGAAATGAATAAATGATAAAACTCATAAAATTTATCTGTCAAAAAGCTCTGCAAGTCTGAGCAGCCACTGAGCTGTCTGCAGAGGAGGCAAAAACAGCCTCCTCCCCAGACAAGTCCACATCCTTGGCTGTAGACCTGTTCTAGCCACAGATTTGCTCAGACCCACTATATACAAACTCACCAGAGGAAAAGGATTGTTTATAGCTGCCATTTGAGGACAGTCTTTGTTGGAGCTGAGCAAGCACAGTACTGCTGTTAGCCAGTTTTAGACAGGGTGATTAGTAAAAGGAGAAGTGTCCCTCAAAGCTCCAGGTGAAATCTGATGTGTTGCCATCTGCTACAAGCAATAGCCCCTCTCTCACAAAAGCACTCTAAGAAAGGGGGTGAAGGAAAAACAGCAAAGGTGTCAGCTGAGCAGCTACAGGGGTCTGTTCTCTCCTCTTCCACTCTGAAAGGAACAGGCACAGATAGGACAGGGTGGGTTATAAAAGCATCCAACCCCCACTGCAGCTCACACTGTATCTTTGCTGTCATACGGTTAAAAACCCCACAGGAAGCTTGTAATTTTCTATTACACTTCAGAGATCATTACATCCATTTCTATAGAACTCTAATAATTACATAGGTTTTCCAATAAACAAAAGGACTAGTTCCTTTTGAGGGAAAAAAATATAAAATCAATCAGGCAATCAAAAAAAGTAATAGACTTCTCTGTGTATATTAATCTGGAAAAACAGCAGCCAACCATGTTTACTAATACAATATTTCCTCATGAATATGGCTAATGAGTTCAAATGATGCAAGCCTACATGGCACAGAAGAAGACTTCAAAGTACAGAAACTTCCTTCTGACAATACACAAACTTTAGGTACACTGAGACATATCCTCTTGGATATCAGAGGGAAAAGAAAGAGAGGTTCAGGATTTAGTCAAAGTTAGAAAAGGATTCTGCAGACTCAGTTATGCCTCTTTGAATGGCAGCTTATGTGGAGAGACACAGTACCTACACCAGGGCTCCCCAGGGCACCCTCTGGGCTGTTGCATGGCAAGTGTGTTACATGAATACATCTACCATTTTCCAATTTGAAATCCTGGAAGCTCTTCTCACTTTGCTTGATAACTGAGGCCAGCTATACCAGCACTCCTACCTAAAACCCATGGTGGTCTTGCCAAAGGAGCTGAAGCATGTTGCCCTGCATACCTGTGGTCACTGCACCTTCATTTCCCAAGCTCCAGTTCTTTGGAAAAGTGTTCTCAGGCACATGTGCTGGCTCACAGCACATGCAGGGGATGAGGAACAAGGTTTAGATTTATGGGCTCTTTGCTGTTAAAAAGCAAACAGGATTGAGTCAACCCCAAATGAGTGAGCCCAGATGCTGTCTTCCAAAAGCATTTCCCAAGCAGCAGTAGAAAGAACACAGCTTTCTCCACCATGGGAAAGTTTGCTGCCTTCTCTGGAAAGTGTTAAGCCTTCCAGGCATAACTTTCATTCCTATCTCAAAGCTACTTCTGACAATCAATGTTTTTGCTGTCAGACTAACCAAAATGGCAGAGATAAATAAATAAATAAATAATCTCCAAAGGATGAGACATCATGAACTCTCCATTGCCTTTATTTCCTTTATCTTCTCTCTTCTCTTGTCCAAGACAGGAAAACAAACACACCATTCTGCACCTTCTCACAGACCTTTGCATCCGTGCAACACCCAGTTCAGCAGACCACCCCACACTTTGGTTACACCCTTGGAGGAAGTGACTGCTCAAGGGAAGAAAAAGCTTCACCACCATAAAGAACCCAGTTTTAAAGGGCAGATCATCACATCTGGACTTAGGACAGTAAGTGACACAGGCTATAAACTGGAAAATAAAAGATTTTGTGGCCTGAGGTCCTGCAGGCGGGATAAATCCTTGAAATTACAAGACCCTTGTTAAACTCATTACTTGCTGCTCAGAAGTCTTCCAGCATTTTTCATTCTTTGCTAAACTTATCACACCAAATCCCTTCCCTAAGATCAAAATCTTCTGAGATACAGCAGCTGAAAGACTTTAAAGTGCTATGATCCAATGGGACTCTATGATTAAAACAGGCTTCAATAATACAACCTCTTTAACTGTTACCATAGCTCAGCATGATACACTATCTCAATGTCATCAGCAATGAAAGACTTCTCAATAGGAAATACCGATTTAGGGGATCCAGCCCTTGCATTGTCTGTGTTAGCTTCATGGCAATACTTCACATTTTAAATAGTAAGGCTTGCTTTCCTGTAGAAGTCCAGTTCAAAAATCAAATTCAATCAATTGGAAACAATGGAGGATTACTTATGTATTATTTATGCATATTATGTATTATTAATTGTCCTGAGCTGTTCTAGAAACATTCAAGGAATACAGTATCAGCTGAGGGGAGAAAGCCGCAATCAACAATGTAAAAATCAGCTTGTCAGTCTCAGATACTTCTCTATCAATCACTTCCAGAGCACCAAAACAGTATGTTCAATACCAAATTCAAACACTAATTCAATTATGGATCCCCTAGTTGTGCTATTGCTTTCCACTGGGGTGCATCACTAGCATTTTTAACAGATACTTTAATATCTAAATCTTGCAACACTTTCAACATTTCTGTGTGTATTTCGAATAGGAGAGGCAGAACTACACAGAACAAAGGGCTTGATTTTATTACAAAAAGGGGCAACTTTCAAGGCAGCTTATTCATTTCTCCAGGGAAAATCAAGTTTATCTGCCACAGACCTCCCAAATATTTGCTATCAAATCATTCTGCAAAGCTACTCCCTACAAGTCCTTCCTTCCCACATCACCTCAAACTGCTCCCTAGGAGTTTGCACACATTTGATGATCTGACACTACCTGTCAACAGCATTGCATAGAGTTCATAAAAAATGACACTGTGGTATCAAACGCTTCATTCCCTGGGATGTAAACCTGGGCCTGTCTTGACATGTCTTACTCTTTGAGGACCTTGACAACCCAGAAAGCCAACCCCAGGGCTTCTCTCACTTACACATACTGAAGTTTGCTAGGAAGAACAGGCCAAACCCATTGCAGCAAAGTCCATAGAGTCACTCCTGGGTTTGTTTTCCTTCAGCCATTAACCTCCTGCCTAATCCAACAGAAGCTTCCGGGAAATTTCCCTGCTATTTTCACTTGCACCAGCAATTCCTCTGTGTTCAAGCTGCACAGCGAAAAATGCCTCCATTCTTAGCAGGTTTAGTCCTGACCTGTACCAGTAAGATGGTACAGAATTACTGCTGCCTATGTTGTACAAGTTAGCTCTTCCTCAAAATGCAATAAACATTTCATTTAAAAAGCTAAAAAACCACAAGCAAGGACAAAACCCAACAATCAGAAAATTCCATTTTCCATAAAAGCAAACGAGAACCAGCTTGCATGGATAGATACAGAAGACAATCTCCTGAGTGAGTCTAATGACTAAGACATAAGAACTAAATTCTTCCTGGCCAAGCTGTGTTCAATGTAGGATAAAGGACAGGGAAACAAAAGGAGTTCTCCATAACCTTGATTTTATGGCTGATCAGCTTAGACCCTCTGTGTTGCTCCTAGCTGCTTTTGACCAAAAGGAGCCTGTGTGGGGGAAAGAGATGTAGAAGCTCAGGACAAATGGGCACAGGCAAAGTCCATCCACTTGCTGATGAAATAGCTAACAAACTGCACAGGCGAGCTCAATCCCATGTCCCACCACAGATTTCGATACCAGGGGTGCAGAAAAGTCAAGATTTTAGCTTGTATAAAAATAAATCTATTTGGTGATATTTTCCATTCCTTAGGTCTCTAATGCTACTGCATTTAGTTGGTCAGGCAGAAAATTACTTTTCATAAATAAGGTACTTGGGTTTTGGAAGAGGCTTATCACTGCTAGCTATACAGCTATTCAGTTTATCCACACAAGTGTATGACTTTACTTCCTTTAGTACGGTGATTATCATCTTTGTCAATAATCCCACCCATGTGATTCTGCGCTGGCAGGACACTGCATAATCCATGTGTAGGATGAAACTCGTGTTATGGTTAAACCCATGAGACACAGACATCAACCACATGAATGATAAATGTTCAGCTATGTTCTGATCCTGCTCCTGCTAAAAACATGTCTTCTACACCAAGATGTTGAAGACAAAGTTGTAGCAAAAAGCAGTGGAGTTTGAGGGACTTGAAGTCTCCCAAAACATCTTTCTGCCCTTAGACAGGATGAAATACAGCAATGCAACCACTGATCTGCTCTAAAATACACCCACTGAAGCTGTAAGTGTACTGGGGCATGTTTCAGCTGATGTGAAGTTGTTTGACAACAACTGACATCAGCCAAAGAATCAGGTCTGATAGTTCTTCTAGACTCCAGGCTTGCCGATTTGGAAACCCATATAGGTGCAGTTATAGTTCACAGTAACCTCCTGTAAGAGGAATCAGGACATAAGGACAAAATACATGTTTGCTGGCAAGATGCATTGAAGGTGAATTGGACAGATGTAGTGTTTGAACTTTCCTTTTTACTATCTATTCAATATCCACAGCACTGAATTCCTTGTTTGTCTGTTGAAATTCAGTGAACATCACCGTTGTGTCAGGGGCTGGAAGAAATCTAATTGTTGGCTTTTTCTTTTCCTCCTTTTTTTAAACAGCATCCTTTTCTGAGAGGAACAGCAGCGGATTATATCCCCCATGCCTGTGACTCATTCAGGTGCATGTACAGAAATATCTTTGTGTCAAACTAGGCTAATTATGCCACTATTCCCTTGTGGATTATAGAAAAAATTCAATTAAAACTCAGCCCTTCTTTGTGATAATTTAAGCATAATTTCTGAAAAACTGCATTACCTCAAGAAGTGCCTGGGTTGGATGAGATAGAGGTGGGAATTACAAAGTGAATTCTCCACAAATCGCAGTGGGAGGAGGAAGCCTGACCTCTCTGTGGTGTGAAAAAACTACTGCTTCATTTCTAAAATGGATCTCTAGAAATAATGCCCACACAGCAGTCTGTTGATGGCAGAAGGAACAGCTAAGCATTTTATGGACACAACTAAGGACACAAATAATGCAGCCCTCTTGGACCTTCAGCTAGGTATCAGGGCCCATTCCTTCAATGAGCTGCATGCCCTTTCAGCAGGGAGCTTCCACACTGAGACCCAGGATAGCACTTTGCAGCACTGTGTACTGGAGATACAGTACCAAAGTTCCTGGATTTGAACCCATTTTCCTCTCACCAAGAGCTGTTAAATTCTACAACAGAGGTGAATTTTCTGTTGTTTCTATCAAACTATATCAGTTTTTCATGAACCACTTCAGTCCAGTAAGATGTGATTCCAAAGACACTATGGAGAAGAAACACAGCTGACATTTGGTAACTGAATCTTGGTAACGATATTACCAAGTTACGCCAGTTACACTAGCGTTTGGGGGACATAAACACTCATAGTGCTTCAGTAACAAACAATACTCAGTTATGACAGTATTTTTCTCTCACAGTTCTAAAAGCATGGTCAAATATTATCCCAACTTTGAGTTTTGAGAAGCAAGGCAACAAGTACTGAGGACCCACATTTCCAAACTGGCTACAAATTTCTGTAGTGCTCCTGTGTTTTCTGTGCTAACAGATCTCATCTTACAGAAGCACCAATCACACACAAATCCCACTGAATCACTGGGAGCTGCACGTTATCAGCAGTTCTAAAAAAATAATTAAAGACAGCCAAATAAATACGTTGCAATAAGTTGGATGCACAAAAATAAGGGATTACTTTTCAAAAAACATGCCCCATCTCTCATCCAAGGTCACACAGTACATCTATTGCACAAGAGGGAACTGAGGCCAGGTCTCCTAATAGCATAGAAAGTAGAACTATACAGAAACTGGGCTAATGATTCAGCTGTGGGCTTTGCAGTATCATGTCTCTTGTGCATAATCTGAATGACACTGATGAAGCATCATCATCATTTCATAATCATCCATGCCACTGTAGACTCTGGAGTATACCAGAGATATTTATGAGGCCAGTTAGGAAATACACATGGGGTCGTTGTCTGTGTTATGAAAAATCAAAGTAACTACATACTGTCTTTTTTTTAAAAGGTTTCTTTTAAACATGAAAATCAAAAAAGAGGAGGAACAAATTCTTAAACTAGGCTGAAAAGAGACAACAACAGAATTTACATATATAGGTATGACTTTTTGGTAACTAGCAAAAAATCTCTGACCTATACATCCAGTAACTGCATGTCTTCCCCTTAGTGATATTTAAAATACACACATTATTTCCTGATGAGCCTACTCCAGGTTTAATTGCTCCCACATAAGCATTGCTTCTGTGAAATAAGATTTGCCAATCAGACCGCTGATGAAAATCAAAGCAAACACTTAGTAAATTTTTAAGTTCCTGAACCTGCCATTATCAGACAAACATCGTGGAAACTCTAAATGAACAAAAATTAATACTAAAGGTCAGACCCAGTAAAGAAATACTGAGAAAATGCTTCTGGAAAAGGCATACTTTGCATTTGCCAGAGCAGCCTTTCAACAAAATTGTCTGCTTTACAAAGCAGAAAGGCAGATAAATTATTATTATTCTAGAGATACATGTTAATGAGGGATAAAAGGAGTTTCAGTTATGTGTTATATAGTCTAAGAAATCCTCACTGTTTTGTTTTTGCTAAGTACTATCTGATTATAAGATACCACTTTGATAATTCCAAATAACAAACCTGGAGAGCAGGAAGCTTTTAATTAAGTAACTCTCAACCAGGGAGAACCTTCTCCCTCTGCCTCTCTACTCGTTGCATCTCCAACAGATTGCATGTAAACATAAAGTTAAAAATAACCCCAGCATGGTAATCAAACATATATTAATATATGTGCAAAGGGTAGAAACTAAAAATGCTTCCTCTCACCAGCAAGTCTTTGTTTTACAATCCACTGCTCCTTTATCCAGCTTAAAAATTTCTACAACAGTTCCAAAGCAAGAGCTAGTAGCATAAACTGTATGCATGTGGCTGAAGTTCTGAACAGCAATATTTAGGACCCAAATTATCTTCCTCTAACTGACACTCAATATTCTGTAAATAGATTTCAAGAGACCTCCTCATTTAGAAACATTGAAATATGAGTCAAAAGGAAAGGAATGGGTTAACTTTCTTTTTATTTGCCCTTTTCTATTATTCCTAGTTCTTTGCATAATGCTGTTTAGATGTAATCCTTTAAAGGTTTTATATTGTCCACCATTAGTATTAAAATTGAAATCTGTTCTAGGTCACATGCTCATCTGATGTAAGAGCAGCTATTGAAATAAAAGTTACAAACTGAAAGTAATGCTGAACACTGGAGCAATAAGTCTCTATGTTTTTCTGCTTGACAAAGTGTGTTGAAAATTTTCTTTTAAAAAAGGAATCAGAGAATACCTGTTAACAAAATATGTTTCTATCCTAGTGAAGAGCATCAATTCCCTTCACAAAAATACATCCATTGAGACCAATCCACACACAGCAAGAAAATAAATGCTACACAATACTGCATCTTAAACATTTGGTATATTATCAAAAATTAAACCAGACCAGCTAAGAATGTAAAGCTGAAACCAAAGCAATAGATAACAAAAGTAATCAGAAATTATTCTTTCAGAATGCTTGAGAAGGCTTCCCAGAAATTAATTTCTACAAGAAAAGTGTGCATGTGCAACAGTGACTCATGCTTCTTAAAACGTTCTTCTGCTTTTCCTGCTGAACTTTCCAGCCACCTGGTACATTAACCCACCTGACACAGACAGGAATCTTACAATAAAATAATGCAAACCAACCTGCTGGAACTCACACTGTGTTGGGAACAGAGCTAGGAATCAGATCTCTTCCCTAGTCCCCATCCTGAATGCATCATTCTGGGGGAGAGGTCATTAATTTCCCACTGAATAATGAAACTATCAGGGCATGAAGCTAACAGCATGTCCTGGCTAACTCTAAAACCTGACTGCTCTTCTACTGAGACACAATGTATTTGCTGCAACTGAAAATGGAACCATGACACCTAAAGTTGAAATTTGTTTAATTTAGGGTTAAGAATCTGCCCTGGGCCTCACCAACACAGTAGAGACCACACTGTCTGCAGCCACGGGTCCAGAGAGCCCAGTCCTAAGACACTTCTCTGAATGGGCTTCCAAAGCCCACCAGCCAAGTTGAAGCCTCTCAGATATCCCCAAGAATATCAGATTGTCTGTAACTGATACAGGCAAATCCCATTTTCTGTATAACAAACACACTATGCTCAGACCTAATTCCATCTTTAATACTGTGCTTGGACTTAACACGGAAATGAATGGTGAGTCCTCCACATCAGCTGGCACAGATCTTCATCTTTGCAGCACACAGGAAGTTCTGTGACACCTGGTTGTCCCGACCCCAACCTGAAAACTAATCTTGTGTGAATTAGCATTCTGTGTGGTGTCAGAACCCATAAATGAGAGAATACACCCACACACTGGGGTGAAGCTTCATTTTAAATTGGGTAACATTGCAATAGAGAGGAATTCAACTAGTTTTGCAGCTCCTGCTTTTCTGGAAACTAACCCTAACCATAGTCTTATCCTGAACTGACCCAGCACAATGAATAATAACTTCCAGTCGTATGGCAATCCTCAACCAAAACAGAGCTTTGTCCTCGTCTTCATACAGGACGCTATGCAACCTGCAGCAGTTTGTGGGGCCCCACTTCCCTCCACCCCTTAATGAAGGTCCCTGACCTGAATTACTTGTTAAGCATTGCAACTTACATAGGAAGAGTCCGAGTGCGGACACACAACAATATCTTCATTTAAAACCAAAACACATGTAAACAGTTTTCAGTTTTCAAAGATGACTGACATTTCATCAAACGTCAGGTCACTTTGCTAGAAGCTGAAGCAGCATATTCATGCTTTAACAGGAAACAGGGGTAGGTCTGTACAGTACTATGTACAGCGTATGTATTCACTGAATTCAGCTCGTCACCCCCATTTCATGTTTTATTGTTCTCCTCCAAGTGTAGCAAACCTGACCTAATAAAAAGTTTCATTTAATAAATACCTTTTTTAATCATTTGCATGGGGCAAATTTCGGTTGCCAAGTAAAACTTAATTTCTAAGCACCAAATTCTGTTCACAATTACACTCCTAGAGTTTTGCAGAGCCCGGAGGGCTGCTAGCATGTGGTGCTAGGGAGCAATTCTTCATTCTTCTGAAACTTGATGTGATGCCCCAGTTGAGCCAGAGAGCCACAGGACAGGTGAAACAGGCTCCTGGAATAAACAGATGATGAATGAAAGTGTTCCCTGCTAAGCATAAAGTCATTGCAATGGATCTAGGTCAGACAGCATCACTTGAAGTTTTGATGCTTCTCCACACACAGTTCTATGAGCTGGGCATGTGCAGAAGTCACAGGTCTGCAAGCCCAGCAGTCCAAGCTGCAGGACTGCAGGCATAGGACTCTGAGCAGAGAACTTCCAGCTCTCAGTGACAGACATGGCTATGTGCTTGGATGGAGGAGAGTGCAAGCAGTGGGGCAGGCAGAAGACTTAGAAAACAGAGGAGATGATAATTTTGGCTGAAACACATTATTCTCCAGCTATTCTCAAGATGTCTCAGTTATAATACATTAGACAGCAGCTTTAGCAAAGCCTGGGGTACCTCTCAGACTCTTCCAACTCACTCCTGGCATGGGTTACCATAAGGAAAGCGCAGCACAGTTGTATCAGGGAGAGAAATCCAGCAATGGAGGTTTGCTGCCAGTCCACTGAGCAAAATCTGGCCCCAGCCCTGGGACTCAGTATTGGCTATAGTGGACTTCAGCCCTGTTTGTTAACAGCAAGCTGCCTCTTTAGGTTGTTTCTCACTTTTATGTCACTGTAGCAAGAGCACGATCTGGAGTAATAGTCCTTCTTATGCTTACGCTCTGTGTTTGGGGAATGGGTAATTGGTTTTATAGCTTTTTATGAAGTCTCATTTATAATAGTAGCCAGCTGTTTTATCAGCCACTATACCCTCTTCCCCTCTATACACTGATAAATTTTACTCTTGACCCTGACTCGATCAGCGCTCATGAGACACATTCTCCTGTGAAAAAAGCACTCGAGGGAGATCTGACACATAGTCTACCATAGTGTGTGATGGTGTAAAAGAAGAAAGATCTAAGCCTCAGTAACAATCCACAATTTGTGTTTTCATATAATGACATCTAGGTTACTATAACTCATTCTTCACGGCTGTAGAACAAAAGCCTCTGAACTTTGTTATTTAAAAACAGCATCACCCAGCATTAAAACCTCCCCTTTGCAAGCTGGCTCCATGAACCACCACTGTGCTCACAGGTGCAGACCACCCACACATCTCCCACCTTGCATTGCTCCTTGCTTAGCTCTGAACTGCAGAACAGACTTGACAGCTGCATAAAGCCACGGGGTGACCTTAAGTACTTGAAATCAAAGCAGATAATTCAGACTACAAAACTAATGTCACCTGCAGACTGAGCTTATAACATTTGCCTCTGCTCCCTCTAGTCACCTTGCTCGCTTTGAATTCGAGGCATTCTTTTTCCCAGGAAGTTTAATGCAAACACTGAGATAAGGGTGGTGGTGGTTCCATTGTTTTCTTTTCTTGCTGGAGGAGAATGTTAGGAAAAGCTCCTGCTATTAATTTGATGAAAAAGGTCCTAGAAATTACAGGAAACAGCAACATAAATCCATATAAAAACTCTGCAGTGTTTTTATTCCAAACTCATGCAATTGGGCATGCATGTGTGTTTTTCATAGCCACTCTAAGCTCCTCAGTTATCTTCTGTCAGGTGTTAGTGGCACCTATTTCCCCTGTTCTTATTTCGGATGTTTCTCAAATTTGGTATTACTCTCCAAAGGACAGGTGGTAACCTCAAGTTTTACTAAGATGTCTATTTAAGTAATGAGTATAAAATATCTGTTTGCAAAAGTGGACCTGAATGTGTGACAAGTAAACCCAGCTGCATTCAAATTTGAAAATAAGCTGTTATCATGCTAATAATAAACAGAATTATCTACAAGGGAAGAACTTTCTTAAAACTGTTAAAGCAAGCTGCAATTCTCCTTGGTTTCTGTTTGGGAAGGATACATGTCTTTTGCCCAATTTTGTTTTTATGAGGCCAGAAGTCTCACTGCAAAGAAAAGCTAACTGTTTCAAGCTCAGAATATTCTGTAGAAGTATTGGAAAGAGAAATAGATTTTAAATGGCGTAAAACAAACAAAAAAATAAAAAAAAAGAGACAGAACAGGTAGTGAAAAATGGAAGGCAAATGAGGATGATTCATAATAACAGAGACACAAATGCAATGCAAGTAAAGAATGGTGAAATGAAGAGTTACTGTTACACCACCACACCGGTTTGGCTGGTTAAAGTATTGACCAAGTATGATATGCCTCCACACAGGCAATAAGATCACATACAAACCCCCAAAATTCCATATGGATTTCTGTAGAATTAAGACCTTGCACACACTTTTTATCTCCTAGTTAAATACTAACCTTTTGCTAAATCCCTGAACATCTGTAGTAAGTGCAAAGAGTTAACTCCTTGGTACACGCCTGGTATTGGCATTGCTAGAGGCAACATCCCTATAGAAAGGTCACCTGAGGATAAGCAGTCTGGTCAGTGAAATGTTTTGCTGATAGATCCACCAAACTCACTCATCACTAAGGGAGCAGGTAAACTGTTATTCATAGTAAAAAGCCTCTCAAGCAATTCAGCTTTTCAGCAACAAGATGCATGTGCACAGTAAGTCAGCACAGGCAAGACCCAGTTCTACACCATCAAAAGCCACAGACATACTGCAGCTGAGGTTTGCTGGGCACCAGGACTGCTCCCAAAGCAAGCACATGTAAAACTTCCCACCGTCCCTCTAAGTCTGGAGAAGAAGCTGTGATGGAAATGGACACATGGGAAGGTGATAATGTGAACATTCTATCTCAAGACTGCTGTATCTCCTCCCAGCCGGGGTGTTCATTTCTGTGCAGTTTTAAAAATTGTTTTTCAACCCCGAGAGGAATGATTTTAAACCTACAGTAGAGGAGCCTAGACTCCTCCAATGCACTTTATGAGACTCCAGTGCATGCTTCTATTTCCTGAGCCTAAGCAGACCCTGCAGACATCACCTTCAACATATCACAAAACCTAAACTGCAGCTTCAGAAAATTCTACAAACTTGCAGGAAAATGTATTTTCCAGCTGCTGCCATGAAGCCTGAATAAAGTACAGAAACCACCTGATAGTTTAACTCCCACAACCACTGCATCTGAAGATCTCTGCTCCCAAACACATTCTGATCGAACGATTTTAAATGCAGCTGAATTCTGCTTGCTAGTGTAAGGAGTACTGTCTGGACACTGAAGATGGATGAGGATTAAAGGATATTTTGATCATCAGTGAAAAAACACACGAGAACAACCAGAGATACAAAAGTCCCAAGAGTCTTGAGGGTATTGTGCCAGCTTGGGAGGGTACTACAAAAGGCAACAAAATAGAATAGCTCCTCACGGAGACTGCAGAGAAACTGTTTTTTGGGAGATAAGGTCACAGCAAGTTACAGATCACGGACCACTTACGATCCCATACGTCACAGTAGCCTCTGATAGAACCACTTCCATAGCATGTCATCGGTAGCGTTCACAGGGAAATCTACCCATGAGATGTTTCCTAGCTCAACCATGTTTTGGAACATAACTTTCAGCCCCTTCACAACAAAATAAGTTTCTCCAGTGACAACTGACTCTATAAGAACAAATCACAGGCAGGAATCCAGGCTGTAACCACAGTGTTGGTGCTCGTTGTCGATGTTATTCTCAGTATACAGCACTCAATGATTGTTCCCAAATTTATCCAACCTTCCCTTGACTGACCATTAACATCTTGGCCTTGCACAGGCTTGTTTATTTCAAGTCCTTCTATTTCCCATATAAAGCAATTAAAGTTTCATAAAGGCAAAAATTCCCAAAAATGATCTGCTTCCCATGCATACAATGCCTTATTCTTTTTATAAAAGCATGGCCTTTTGCATCGATAAAGCAGAGTGAATTCTCTGCCTGTTTAATGAAAGGGCAATGTATTAAATGTATTCTCCCATGTTAAAACACTTCTCCTTTTTGTCAGAATAGCTCCCTTCCCACTTGCTGCTTTAATAAAACATGTCAAGAAGCACTAAGAACAGTGAAGCTGCACACTATAATGCTGAGCTGTGTACAGAAATGAGTATTCCATCAACCCCTACTCCCAAAAGCAGGGAGACAAAGATCTATGATCAAAACCCCTACCCTGTTTGGCACACCAAAGGTCTCTGTCGCTCCCTTCTGCCACTTCAGGCCTCTGTTTTACAGCTCAGCTGGCAAGCAGCTCAGCAGCCCCTCACCATGGCATTTGGGCCTCAAGTCTCCCCGGAAGACCCCACCAGGCACACACGGAACTTCAGGTGAGACTGGACAGGGAACTGGTCAGGAGATAGGTGACAATCATGAGGCACTGATCCTCCCACCAGGTATTTTAGAGCCTCAGTTGCCCTGCAAGCACCACACTGCCTTACACCTCCTGAAACCCCACCGTGGCCTCACAGAAGACTTGCCGTTCACAGGGAATTTTTCTGCTTACTGAAGAGATTGTGACACATAAAAGGAGCTCCCACACTTATCCTCGCCTTACAAGCAACCCTTGTTTTAAGACTGCTGCCTGCGAAAAGGCTTAAAATTTGGGAGCAGAGTTTTGAAAGCTCATTGAGAAAAAAAAAAAAACAAAAAAACAAACGCAAGCTTGAAATGCAAGAACAGTTTTATCATAAAAAATGTCAATTTACTTAATCTGGCAGTAATATTTGCCAGTATTTAGTGGTACAGGGGGATATCTTTACAAAAATTCTTCCTGTGTGCTGAGAAAGAGGGTATTATCTGTTGTTGGAACTGATTAGTTGCATTTAAAACTTCACATTTGCTTAAAGACCTTAAATTTTATTTCCTTTTAATTGTGCTCTGACCTGAAATAAACATTGTTTGGTGCTTGGAAATGCATTTGCATATGTTGAGGCTAATACAACTCCAAGTAGGCCATCTTTCTTTATTATGCCATATTTACTTGTCATTGTAATTCCTTTCCCAGAACATGTAATCTCAGTTGCACAAACTTTATCCAAAGTCCTGCAATGTTTTAGGGCAGCTGTTGAAGCTTTGGTACCCAGACTGATGACGTTTCTTGAGAAATTCAGTTCCTTCCAAGTTTTTAGCCCTCAAGGATGCTAAGAAAAGGTTACAAATAAAACTTGCAATGCAAACTAAAATTTCAGAAGCAGAAAGGCTTATCTCAACCAGAAGAGCATTAATCATTGTCTGTAACAGCCCACACCCATAGATAGCTGTTCATTTGCAAAATATAAATTTGCTCCAAGCAGAAATGCAGAAAGCAGAGGTTCCTGAGCATTAGAAAGGATGCGGAACATCAATGTCGACATAGCAAAGAAGCTGATCGCAAATGAGTCTCAGAACTTGCTGGGCTGAAGACTCAGCTGCCCCTTCACTTTCTTTTTGAATCTAAAACTAACTCAAGACTTTGATGTTTTGACAAAGGTTAGGCCCTCTGGAAATCAACTGCTCTGCTGAAGCTGTCTCAACAATTGCTATGGTCCTGATAAGGACTGCTGGAAACTGCTGTTATTAAGACTGCCTGTAAGATATCTTCTGTGGTCTCCATCACAAGCAGCAGCCTTGCTCCTTTTCAAGTGTTCTGAGTGTTTGCTCCCTTGCCACATGCATTCCCTTTTCTTTACCTGGCAAAGCTGGTTTGCTCCCACCCCCATATTTCATTCTGCTACAGCCAATTGCACGTGTGTGTGGCTAGGACAGTTCCTCCAGCTGTCTTTAAGGAGATGCCCTTTCTAAATACTAGTCTGTATGACCACACTGAACTCACTTATGCAAGTCAGGTTATCTATGATGAAAGATCAACGTATTTTGCTCTTAGAGGGAATTTTTCTGTCAAAGAAATCTCAGAGGCTTTCAAACATTCTTTCATACTTCTGACCACTCAACCTTCTAGATTTCATTACACTATGTTTTTCACCTCTCAAGCAGAGACCTCACTTTTCAGTTAACTCTATGCAATGCTCTGAAACCAGTAACAAAATACTGTAAATGATCCTTAAAGTACCACCATGCTAAGAACTAATTACTCAGGAATCTTTTCCCCCATTTCTTTGAAAGTCACTGGGTGATCCTGGGAACCACAAAGAGCCACACTCCTTTATTATCAATTATAAGTTGAGATGGCAGTATTATCCCAAGTTTCCTTAGAAAAAAAACCCAACAAACAAATCTACTTGCAGTTTCCTACCTTCTATCCAGCAATCCTAATAATCAAAACACGTTCAACCATATTTTAGCTAAGTTTTCAGGCCAGTGATTGCTGGTAAATCTGTAGTTTTTCACTGCACGATACACCCAAAATATAAGCCAAACATAACAAGGGCTGGAAGCATCACTGCTTTCATCCAGGCAGTCCACAGTACCAGAATGGTTATTATTTTGGGACTGTGTTATATACTCAGTGAGCTGCAATGTTTTTGAAGAAAACTTCTAAAAAGTGTGACCTTCAAAGTACTCAGGTAAATGGTGTTGCAAGTGCCAGGTTTTCAGATCCAAACAGCATCTTCCTTGTAATTGTGTTGAGATCCACTTCTCTGCTTCAAAATCCAGATGCCTACGATTGTGCAATAACCTGAAGGCAGCAGATGCTGCTTTATCTTGCTGGGTAATTTTTCCCCCTTCTACATTAAAAACAGGATATGAATTTCTTACACTTTCTAGTACTATTTCATCCAAATAATTGTTAACATTTGGAATGCAGCTTCATGTGACAGCCTCATTAGTCTGATAGCAAAACAAGCAAGTTCAGACTAACACAGTGGAACATGTGTTGCTTTTCTCTGCAAATGCTCCAAAAATAAGCAAAAGCAGCCCAAATCCTGACCCCAGCATGCACCCCAAACTAGCTAATCTTTCTCCAGACCAGAAGCTGTTCCAGCACTGGGTCATAGCAGAAGATCAGTAATTTCCTCACTTTTTGTGTTTCTTTACAGAGGAGTCCAAGAACAAGTCCAGCAAAGACTCAGAACTGCTCCGCTGCTCCCAGGCTTGCCCCCTGGGAGTGGCTCCTGTGCCTTGTCCCTCCTGCTGTCACACAGCTCCTTAGGAGAAGGGCATTTCTGCATTTAAATTGTGGAACATGATGCCACAGAACTAGTGCTATCTTTTGTCTCCTAAAAAAATTACAATGTGAACGCCTGCAGCTGTCTGCTGATTTGACTTGGCCAGCACAGGAAGTGGTATAAAGATACGAGCTGGCTTGAAGACTATCTGAAAAGCATATGCAAAAAAGAATACTCTGGTAAAAAGGGATTAGACAGTGTCCTTATTAATTGCAATAAAATCAATTCAAGGAATCACTGGCAAGGCAGAAGCAGCATTTCAAACGATCAGATATACAGTTTACCCTTGAAAATGACAAATAACCATTAAACCTTTAGGCAGAGCAGGTTTTTATGCCTAGAAAAATGAGATAAAATTGCATGTTAACCAATCTTGCAGAGACACAAAGCTGTTAGAAACAATTAGCACCATGATAAATACTGTTTCTATCAGTGACGTAAGGCTGACTCATTTTAGCTGAACTATGACTCCAGAAATAACTTAGCAGCATTTTTCTGAATGTCCATCTAAACTTGTAATTAAACTGGAAATTGAGGTAAAGAGGCTTAAGAGAAATGAAAAACAAACATGCAAACTAACAGGCAAGTAGGCCAGATAGGAAATCAGAGTGGTTTTGGCAGAAAGTCTCTACTCTTCCTCCCTGGCCTGGACAGAGTTAAAAATGCCCAACATGATGAACTCAGGATTTTGAACTCCCCAGGTTTTCCCAGCTCCTCCCCAGATCCACAGGGAAAGGACTCACTAACAAGGCCTAATGATTACAACATTCTTACACAGACAAACCAACCAGTTTATTCCGCACCCCTCCTTCCAAATGAGGAAAAAAGTAAAAAAAAAAAAAAAAAAAAAGAGAAAAAAGCAGGGCAAAATAAATACCTGGTAAACTTGACTTGTCAGGAGAAACCAAGCACAATCCTTTTACTTCTCTGAATTTATTAACAAGCAAAGAAGTTCTGAATAACTGCTTGATTTGCTGAGTTACACATGTAAAAATACACAGGTTTCAAAACGCCTGAGGTCAAAGCAAGGGCTCTGGATGGTGGCTTTTGGCTCAGATTTTGAGGACAAACTGGTCTAAAGTGACACCAGTGTGAAAGCAGTACACAGAAAAAGAGAAAAAAAAAAACCCGCGAGATCCCAAAGCTCAAAAGTAATGCATTTTCTGGAAGACACTCTATTCAAAGAAGAAACCTGGACTTCTTCAGAACTTCAGCTTCTAAACTGATGAAAGAACAGCCCTTGGATACTGCAGGTACCACAGATGTACAGGAGAAATAGCTGCACTCTTTAACCCACAGGGTCATTGCATGCTAACACACACTGTCCTTCTGCAGCTGCTAGTAATAAGCTCTATCTGGAATATAAGTAATACAACTACATAAAAATTCTCACCTTTTGGTAGAAGGTGTTCTGAAACAAGGACTTTGCATAATACCATGCTGTGCACATGGAAATGTCTAATCCACATGAAAATGTCTAACCCACACATACTGGGCTTTTGATCTAGGATACAATAGAGAAAAACTCGGGTAAGAACAGAGTAAGCATTGTCTTGCTGCTAAAGCATTGATTCCAGTTGAAGAAAGGTAGATTCAGATGTCAGATTTCACATACGACCTTGAGCAGGGCTGAATCTTGGGATTGTGAATTCTGTCCTGGCAGCTGGGATGACAGGGCACAAAGGCAACTAATAAATTATTTGGAAACTACTCCAATGGGTGGGAGCAGTTTTCTAATGTGATCTACTGTAGCAATAAACGCAACGAACTTGCCATCAAGAAGAGGTCTCACAGGTCCAGCCTATATTCAACACAAAAATAATCAGAGTGATTTAGCTCCTGTGCTCACTAACCAGAGAGATCTATGGCTTCTTATACATTATCTTTAATACAAAACATACACTATTTATACACTATTTTCACTCTTACTGGCTTCCTGCACAAGGCACTCTATTTACAAGGTATTTTTAGATTTATAATTTAATCATATCAACAGCTTTTGCCAATTGATGTTCAAGTCCCATGATGATATACTTTTAGATTGGAGCTTTAAATAGCTCCAAGAAATGTTTATCTTGCCAATGAGGAGCTTAAGCAATGCACAATTTATTTTTATCCTCCTGGTGTAATGAGGGCAGGTAAAGGGGATGCAAACCATTTTCACATTCATTCTAAATGCTGCATTACAAACACAGGCTGCATCTTTAGCTCTTCAGAGTCCTTAAACCTCTCTTTGTTCCCATAACCCAGAAATTTTAGCTTGCTTTATGCTGCTTCAAGCCTACCTTATGAAACTAATCTCCCCTGCTTTCTTTTCTTATACAAGCTCCAATCACTCAAACAAAATTGTTTTCTTTTAGTTTCTTCTTCATCACTTACTGTATTCTGATAAAGCCTATTGGACTCCGGTTCTATAACTAGGATGCATTATCTAACCTTACAAGGCAAATTTTACCCAAGCCTTTTTCCTATTGGACAGAAAAATTGCATTTTAAACACTCATTTCAGTAAGCTAGAATACAGGTATATTACACAACAATAATAAAATATATCTTATCACCTTTATGTTGAACAAATACTCTGAAAGCACTTACTTTTGTTATAAACCTAGCATTTAGTATTTCTGACTGCACCAGCTTCTTCCAAACAGCCAAGACTGATACGCAATCAGCATGACTAAGGAGAACTTATGTTAGGGACTAGCACGACTTGCAAGACACTATTTTTAAAAATAACTACAAATTGCAGTTTCTTTCTACATTAATTTCCTTCAGTGACACACATTGAGTGACTGGAAAGAGACAGCCTAACTTGTAGCAGTTTCACTTAAAAAAAACAAAAAGCATATGAACAAAGGAGTGTGAGCACTGATTTATAGAAACTACATGGTCTATGTTGTGAAAACGTGTTCAGTAGTTTTAATGCTAATTCTTATCATCTTTGAGAAAATGCAAAATGGATTTAAAACATCCAGCACAATTCTCTGCAAATACATCTGTACAGCTCAAAATGAAGGCAAGACAAAAGCTGTTATTTTTTCATCCACTGGAAAAATACCTACTCTGTTTCTGAAGGGTTAACGTTGAACAAGCAGACTTCACCGGGACATCTAGAGCAGATATTCTAAGATACCCTGTACACCCTGGGTCTCCTGCAGGATCTGAACTTTATCTTGTTAGTCTCAAGACTTACTGCATTAAAATGGAACGTGCATTTTATTTCATATTTAAAGTTACTTTGGTGTTACTAAGATTCCACTTGAAAATTTAGAACTGGCTATTACTCTTCCAAAAACTGCTTCTTTACACATTACCTGGCCCTCACACCAGGTTTGAGTCCAACTCACGGGTGGAATCATGATGCAGAGCTATTAGAACACACTCTGAGCAGGCTGGGGAGAAGAGAAAGATTTATCTGTTTGAATATTCTTTGACCAAATGGAATAATCTGATGCTGCTTTACGCTCACAGGAATTAGCTCTGGCAACTCTCAGCTGCACAGTGCAAAACCACCATACTAACTGTAAGCCTGAAGGGGAGGTGAGGGCACTGTGCATTAGGGACTTGTGGTCCCTAATTGATTGTAGCAATCTCTCTAGTTCACGGGTGACTCTCCTTCTGCTCACAGAGTAACGTGCCTGGGCACAGAACCTTTGTCGTCCAAAAAGAGACATGTAATTTACTCCATTAAGTACAGGGAGGCACATGAAGCACGGATCAGACGTTAAGAGCAAGCAACTAAATGAAGTACAGTGATGACATACTTTTTAATTATCCATGTACAATACCTAAATAAAAGAGCAACATTTCCAATAACAGATCAACTAGATTAAGTATCTGAAACAAGGAAATGTATACTGGTGCTAACAAAATTAGAACAAAACCTAATTAATAGAAAACAAATGACTACCTAATGTAATTGTAGGTCCTTTGCTTGTACTTGATTAATAGAAAACAAATGACTACCTAATGTAATTGTAGGTCCTTTGCTTGTACTTGAGCATTTGAGGAAATATTAGCAGGTATAAAGACAATCTAGACCTGGCTAAAGTACACCACTAATTACCCCAAGGAATGCAGGACACTCACAAATTAAAACAACCATGAACAGGCTTTTATGGAAAACACTTGGAGGTAACTGTCCTTACAAAAACAGAAATCCTTTTCATATGTAATATTGTGTGGGGTTTTTTTGTGGATGGGATTAAAAAACTACTGCAAGTCAAAGGATCCACCAAAAATAACTGAATACTGGGAAGAAGGAGAAAGAAACTTTTTATAGGATCAATCTTATGAAGACGGGGCAGTATACATTCAACATCCCAAGTAAATCCCATCAGCTTACATGTGGTAAAACTGTGTATGTCTGAACTCTATTAGGATGTTAATGTGTACGTTACAGATAGAAAATTAACACATTTTTTTAAACTAAAGGTCTTTAATAGTTTTTAATAGCTATCTCTAATCTTTTGTTTTCAGAAGAAACAGTATTACAATTCAAAAAGAGCAAAAGGATTGACTAGTGTCCTAACAAATCGCTGCAGAGTAGACACCAGATACAGTCACGCCTAAATTTCAATGGCCTAAGGTACAAACACAGCATAAAAGAACTTCTCAGATGAGCCAAATGATTGCATTTCACTTGTAAAGGACAATAAAGCATACAAGCATTGATTTTTTTTCCTCAGAAACTCACATTTCTGCTTGTGAATGTGTAATCAGCAGTTTAGATTCCAGTTAATGCTTTTCATCTAAAGAAACACTCTGTACAGTTTAGAGCAAAACTGAAGTTTCATTGTGTTGGAGGAGATGAGAAAACGGTTTTGTTCGTATCAGTCATTCTCTCTGAAATTCAACTTTTAAGAATAAAATAAAATAAAATAAAATAGGCAGCAGCAAGCTGTGCTTTCCATTCTGGGCCTATCTATGGCAAACGGGGTTCTCAAATGGACACAGACGGAGGTGTTCCACTCCCAAGCAGGAATTCTGGTCTTACTTCAGTGGTTCCACAAAAGATATGGAAGATCCCTGAGGCTGAATAAAGGCTGCACTCGAGGCACATTTAAAAATACTGGTCTGGAGTCAGAACACCAACTGTAACTAACCCTAATACTTCCTTATGAGACCTCAATATACCAGAACCCTTTAGGTTGGCTGAGGGCCACCCGGCACTAGAGGGACAGGCCTATGCTCTCCAGGGATCCTCGGTGGGACGAAGCTCCTGCTGCAGACCACAGGCTGGTTTAACGTGGGTTTTACCCCACCTTCGCCATACCTCCACCTCACACATGTCGCCCTTGGCGGAGGTGCCCCGGTGCCTCCAGCTCCCTCAGCCCCAGCCCCATCCTGCCTCGCGCAGCGCCCCGCGTGCTCCTTCGAGTGTCCGCCGCGCTGACTGGCCGAAGAGCCAGGGACCCCGGGGAAAAGGAAAGGGAAAGGGACCAGCACACCCACGGGCAATGCTCGCCTGTCCCCACAAGATGGCGCCGCCGGGGCTGGGAGGCAATGGCCGCATGCCCCACATGATGGCGCCGCCGGGGCTATGGGGCAATGGCCACATGCCCCACAAGATAGCGCCGCCGGGGCTGGGAGGCAATGACCACATGCCCCACAAGATAGCGCCGCCGGGGCTGGGAGGCAATGGCCACATGCCCCACAAGATGGCACCGCCAGGGCTGGGAAGCAATGGCCGCATGCCCCACAAGATGGCGCCGCCGGGGCTCGGTGGCAATGGCCACATGCCCCACAAGATGGCGCCGCCGGGGCTGGGAGGCAATGGCCACATGCCCCACAAGATGGCGCCGCCGGGGCTCGGAGGCAATGGCCACATGCCCCACAAGATGGCGTCGCCCGGGCCGGGAGTGAGGCGCCGGCGGAGGCACACGGGAATGGAGAAATCGTTCACATTTGCTTCTTCCCCCTCGCTCCCCCCTTTATATTATTATTAAATATGAGACTTATTCCCTTTCTTTTTAGAACTCTTACTGCTGTTGTTTGCTTTTGGTGACTTACGGACAAGCGCAGCCTCGGACAGGTTTGCCTGGGATTGCACTCGGTGCTTAAAGCCCGAAGTCTCCAGCTATTAAAAACATACAGCCACAGCAGCTGTGTCTGCTCCAGGCACAGCTGGATACGCCAGCAGATTTTTAAACTTAGCAGTGAATATCCACTCATTCACAGAAACCAGGTCTGAAGGAAGCCTTCATTCAGAATGTTACACCACCAGAAAAAAATGTTTTTAAGACTCACAAAAAACCTCAACCCTATCATGAGGCAGAAATCATTATTCCCCTTTCCTCCTTCCACGAGTCATCTATCTCTCCTCACCATGCTGATGCTTCCAGTCACTACCGAGTGACTCCAGTGCCTGAGCAAGGGCCTCAGTTTAACTCCAAGAGAGCAAAAAAGGAGTATTAGCTGTTAAAATCTGTGGCATCTGCAACTGAACAGCGCACTGGAGGTGGGCTGAGCCACCAGCTGGGCCCCTGCAGGAGCAGAGTTAGGTTAGATTTTAAGAATCAAAGGCAATTATTGTACACAGTTTTACTGTCTCTGCAGGGCACCTGAGGAAGGTTCAGCAACCAGAGCCACCAAGCGACTAACAGGAGGGCAGGATCGGAGCAAGAAATCTCAGCCTGCTTGTCTGCATTGGACTGAGCCCTCCCGACCCGTTAAATCAAACACTGCACAGCCGGCCCACCTGCAGGCTGGGAAACACTCTTACAAAGGGCAAAGTAATGTATGCAAAGATCTCCACTCACGTGTCCCTTTTTGCTGTCACCTTTAATTGCTCCAGGATACCAAACAGGTCCCATAAAAAGGGCTCACGTCTGGTCCTGGAACTGACACCAAAGGATAGCTTTTTGGAAACACCATTTTGCAGAAATTTATGTGTCCCAGGCTAGGTTCAAAGAAAGAAAAGCTGGAGACTGCGCTGTCCTGTCTGAACGCAGCTTAGCCTTGGCACTTACACTCAGAGACAACAGGAGGTGTAGGGGAAGGCTGTGGCCTCCCGAGGCCAGCCTGAACAGTACAGCTGGTTACAAGCACTTCTGGGTCTCACAGGGCTTTAATCATGTCCTCTCCTTTCCCTGTTTCCACAGGAGTAATGCCACTTTCCACAGACACAACACCCCTCTTAGGGAGCCCGCCACTGCCAGGCGTCAGAGAAAAACTGGTGGTGTGGGAAGTCCTCCTGCTCTGGGAAGGCATGGAGAACATCGCACCCAGGCACACAGCACGTGAACCACTCTTCTGCATTTACCCCAGAAAGGTCTACTATAGGTGACTGCCCTTCAACCAGAGCCTGTGATTTATCCAACTTCAATGAAACCAGCCTGACTTCCCCCTACTGCAGCAGCAGCTCTCAGCCCGTCGCATTTCAGATGCAGACACAAAGTTTCTAGCACACTCAAAACTGTCCTAATGATTTTCCTCTTGCATCACTTTCCCTTCTGCCTCCACCAGTCCTGTCACAAGACACATACACTACAGCAACTGGCAAGAAGGAAATGAAAAATGAACAAGAATCAGCAAAAATGCTTACGTTCTTAGAATACCCAAAGTTGTTTATGTCTGTATCAGCTTCGAAGTTTACATTCACATTACTTCAGAAGACAGGTCTGGCTGTGGCGTAGTAAGTCAGGACACACTGGAAAATAAATAAATCCTAGGCTTAGTGCTGATACAAGAAGCAAGATTTGATAGTTGTGTTATTAATTTTCTAGTTCTCCTAAAGTTTAACTTGGACTATGGTTCTTATGACTTTTGCCCATATATATTTATATATATATACACATATATATACATACATAGAATCATAGAATAGTTAGGGTTGGAAAGGACCTCAAGATCATCTAGTTCCAACCCCCCTGCCATGGGCAGGGACACCTCACACTAAACCATCCCACCCAGGGCTTCATCCAACCTGGCTTGAACACCGCCAGGGATGGAGCACTCACACCTCCCTGGGCAACCGATTCCAGTGCCTCACCACCTTCACAGGAAAGAATTTCCTCCTTATATCTGTGTGTGTAGTTGAAGTATTGGCTTTGTAATTATATTCCACACCTTTCCACAGATCATTACATAGGTAACAAACGACTGTGGTAAAAAACACAAGTACTTTTTCTTGGGTTGTTTCAAAACCTTGATCAGAATGATTGTTTTCATTGTTTCTTAAATTCCAAGTCTATAAAATGGAGCCAGCGTTTGCCTGCTCCCCACATAAGTGACAGAGCTTTCTGTATTAACTCATCTAAGCCACTTTCAGGTTTCGTTAGCATCTTCTGGCAGAGAACTTCAGAACACTATTGTGGTTTTTTTTTCTTCTTCTGATGTCCCCTGTGATTCATGAGCAGGCTCATATTACTCATGGATCAACAGCAGTATTGGTGTATAACCTTGCTAGTTACCATGATCATCGTAAAATCCATTAACGTGTTTGTTGAGCTCCCATCTCCTGTTCCAACATTCTCTACCTATTTCTCAATTATTTTCTACACAATCTGTTCACCTGCTCCAAAAGAGCTACATCAAGCCATGGACCCTGCTTAAAGACCCTGATCCAGAAAGCCATTAGTATGTATTAAATGTAAATGTATGCTTTAATGCTTTGCCAGATGAAGGCTAAATCTCTGCAGTGCTAGGAGAAAATGGCAGGTTTCTAAAGAGCTGGTCCATCTCCGGTTCTACTTAACAACAGTGTAAATCAAGAATCTTGCAACACTCACATGCGTTGTAACAGGAGGAAGGGCAAGGGAGACGGGAATCAGGGTGAGTGTCATGAGCATCACTCAGATCCCACCAACAAAACTCCACAGCAGGAGTATGGGATGCAGGCTGCTTTATAAGCAACTGGAAAATTAGCTAATTGCCAGCTGCATACCAAAACTGATGTCACCCCTCATTGCCCAGTCCCAGCCATATTGAACACATCTGAACAGTCAGACCCTGAGGTGAGTCTCTGCAGCTCACAGAGGAAGAAAACCTTCAGACTTTCAATGTACATTGACCTGTGAGCTATTACTGTTGCTTGCATTATTTATTAATTTACTAGCAGTTAATTACTGCTGTTTCATGCTAAGGATTAATGCAAGGTGCTGTTAATACTAACGGCTGTTTCAGAGTTTTCCAGGTTGAAGCACTTGACAAATACTATCTGAGCCTCACATGAACAGTGTACTATGAAGACAACAGGAAATACTTTTATCTGCTTATGCCCCATGCTGGGAATCACATCAATGATTCCCACACACTGCGAAGACCCCAACGATTCCCTTTTTTCCTTTTATTCATCTAGTCAGCTGTCTAGATTCCTGTTGTGTTGGGTCCAATTCACCACACTGTCAGCACCCTGTGTTATCAAGTACAAGCATTCCTGAAGCTACTGCTGTCATACATGCATACATTCTTGCACTCACTTTATGTTCTTGTCATTCACTTGTCCAAACATGCTGGCTGATGCACAGCTCCTCCTCTGGAACTGATACTACACTCAGCCTTATGCCCGTTACGTTAGCAGAAACATTCAACTCTGCTGCTTTCAGTGCTTCCCTTGACAAGAAGACACCCCAGTTTCAACTCTCTGTTTTCCAAGCGCTGTCCATGAAAGACAGCTTCACAAGACTCCTATGTGTGTCTGGGGTTCCGCATTTAAAAAGACCCCTGTATTACACAGCCTGTGAAGCCTGTGAGCTGCATCACAGATGAGACTTTGGGGTCAAACCCTACCATCCTCTGAATTAAACAGTTTCTTTGATGAAACAGAAAGGAAAATGTGTCAGTCTTCCAGCAACTGTTTACTGAAGCTGGTCAAAAAAATGTTTTTTGTTGTTTCCATTCTTTTGTACCAAAGAAATCCATCTTCCGGTGGCTGGCTTTAACAACTATGAGCTCCTTCTCTTCAAAAGCACTAGAAAATACAACACATCACACACATTACATGCCGACCGCACCACATCCCCATCCACATCAGCTGCTTCATTGACTTTGGCACTGGGAATGCACAGTAATGACTTTAGAAGTAAAACCCCAAGGTTCTTTGGCATGTCATTCTCACTTACACCTTATCCAGCACGCTGGGAAACTCATCAGTGCACATTCATACCTGTGACTGCTACACACTGGAAGGGTTTGGCATTTGGGCAATTTCTTTAAACATTAATACAACCTCTTTTCTAAATCACACCCTCTGTAATTTAGTGTCCAAACTTTATCATCAGTGGATTGCTTTCACAGAGTTCTTGATGAAACTCTAAATGGTTCATGGCACAGTAATTTTTCCTTGTTAATATTCTATTCTCTTCTAGAAACCAGACAATGTTTTAAAAAGAAATTGGTAGACCAATTTATAAATTCATGAGTTAAAGCAAATCTTATTCTTTGGCATATGGAGAATAAAACCAGCCTGCTATATCAAAGCCTTCATTTCATATGATTCCTCACTGTGCAACTTCTGTCTGACGTTTGTAATTAATGTTTGTTTTTCAGCTATAACTACTCTAGCTGGCATGGCAAGGGCCTGTACAGCATCCATACAGTCTCCTCCAGGATTTAGGATATTTCCCCTCCTGTAAAACTGCAGCTACCTACAGAAGCATCCCAGATGCTGATTGAGGCAGCTGCCATTTTTTAGTCAATCTGTCCATGTTTCCATGCCAGATGTGAGTGCTGGCAAAAAACCCCAACTAATAAACCATTCAGTAAGTGGGCACCAAGTGGGATCCACCACTCAACTGCTTCTTGGTGTGGGAAATAGGGCAGACAGGCAAGTGGAAGAAAAGGATCACAAAAGAAACACACACATGAAGCTAGTGAGGAAGGGTAGAAGCCAACTTCTTCCTTCACTTCTGCTTCCCATCTGAATCATCTTTAACTGGATCCAGCTGTAAACCTGTAATAAAATAGGATTTAAGAGCAATTATGTAGCAAGATTTAGACATAAAAATGATTTGTGTTGAGCTTGAATCAGTTGGTTCCTGGAAACACCTCTGAGGGCTTTCCTTACTTTCTGTGCTTTAGTGGCAAACAGACTGCTCTGTACAAGCAAGAACAAGTAGCCTAAAGACAATATTCAACTACCACAAAAATAGAAAGACCACTCCCGCACAAACATGAGGTGGTGAGGAAGCCATCCTAAATGTGTGATGTGGGAGATAACTCACCAGTTTGTATCTATTATGCCTAATCCAATGGTCTCACATAAGAGGGAAGCATGTTCTGCTAACCTGCCTGCAAGGACTTTTAGAGAGAGAACCTACAGCACAGCACCCACCAAGGAAGTACAAACATGTCCACTTTTGAAGAGCTTGTGTTAATGTAGCCTCTGGTAAGCAAAGGTCAAAATGATTGATACAAGTACACTACAGTCTATAAAGGAAGGATACATCCTGCCAAGCTGGATTCAACAGCCCGTCTGTGAACTAGGATTGCTAATAGCAACAGAAGTCTTAGGCGTGCAGTTTCTGCAGTTACACTTTACTGATTGAATCAGAGGCCTCAGCAGCAGGAGTTCACCTGAAGAGGTGCCCTTCAACAGCAAACAGATCTCCAAAACAAAACAAAATAACCTGACAGCCTGGCACTGCAAATGCCATATGTCCAGTTCCAACAGGTCTCTGGCTTCCCAGAGCAAACACACAGCAGTGCTTTCTTCACAGTGATGAGTACCTGTGTAGGGTATTTGGATAATGCTGTTTTGAATGTCTTTCTACCTTAAAAATGAGCTTTTGCCTCGAAACCACATTTACTCATGTTCCTAAACAGAAATTTTTCCAAAGAGCATATACTGAATTATACTGGTGGAAGTATTGAAACAGGCTGCCCAGGGAAGTGGTGGAGTCACCATCCCTGGAGGTATTTGAATACATGTGTATATGTGAATATAGGTATTTGAATAGATGTGGCACTTGAGGACATGGTTTAGTGGTGAACTTAGCAGTGTTGGGCTAACAGTTGGACTCAATGAGCTTAAAGGTCTTTTCCAACCTAAAGTATTCCATGTTTCTGAGTAAATGCAAAAGTGATTGTATCCATACAGACACTAAAATCCTGAATAAGTAGATTAGAAGACAGATCTATTGTCATGGTGACAGTCTAGATTAAACTGAAATTTAAGTTTCTGAATAAAATAAATACAAGTTAAAAAGACACAAGCAGTGATTACCTCTGCCTGCTGCTGAAGTCTGCTACCAGTCATACCACTCCTTTACCTTCTGGTTTAACTGGAAACAGAAATTATCCAAAAAGGTATCAGAGATGACTGCAGGCAAACAATCCAATCCATCAATTCCTGTTTCCACTGTAAAATGGACTAAAACAATATAAAATAAATAAAAACTGGTCACAAGCTCAAGGAAACAGTAAAGCTATCTGACAGCCAAGTGGTTTGCCTGATTCACAGACTTCCCTCAGTTCTAGCACTGAAAAGCAGATCTTTCCATTTCCTTGGAAACAGAAAACTCAGAACAAATAATTATTTAATCAGAGTTTAAATAGTGTCTGTAGTAAAAAGACAGTTTAGGTAAGAAATATATTTCCTTTAATGTACACTGCTTTTTGGCCTTACCGAGGCAATGCTCTCTTGTTATAGACCCAGGTCAGAATAAGCTTGAAATGAAAATGGGATTACCTGCATTTAGCAGGATAGCAGCTATCGCTTCAGCGTAAGATGAAGTGAACACAGCACTTGACTGCCTATGGAAACTCCAGCATAACTGTCAGCCAGCCATTAGTAATTACTGGATGCTGACATCAATGATATGGATACGTGATAACGATATGTTAGATTTCACATAAAAAATAAGAGCAAAAGTCAACAGACTCTGTATTTCATCACCAAACTGTTATGACAGTGATACTGGGCAGTGGGGAGGATAATAGGGCAACCAGCCAACCAAAACAAGTTAACACACAGGGTAAGCAAGCTGTATTTTCTGAAATTACTGTTTTAGTGATAAAGCAAATACAAGCAGTAAAGGGGATCTGACCTAAAGAGAATGTAGCATCCAGTTTCACTAACAAAGCCTTTGTTTCCCTTACTTGGCAGCCCTGCATATAATTTCAGCTCCATTCTCCTTTTAAGATGAAGGCTGATACATAAGCAAAGTGAGCAAACAACAAATATATTCAGCAGCATTTCAGCCACTTAAAAACAGAATTTAGCCCCAGCTGTTTGCTTTCAGCAAATATTTATGAGCACTGTGTTTTGTTCAGACAACCGCTTGCTGAAAGCAAAGCCTAGGACTGTATGAGAGACCCATTTAAATGGCAAACTGAATTTGTTTGGGAAATTTAGGCAGAAGTAGTTTACAAAATATATATTGCAAACAGGGCTGCAAAACAGTGGCACTAGTTAGCATGTATGCCCAGAGGAACAAGGAGCTGAAGACCATATGAAATTGAAAGTGGTCCTGTGTAAGAGGTCACTGTGTGTCTTTTCTGAGACAGAACAATGAGTACCACAGATCTAATTCACTAGAACCAGCTCTAGAATTTGGAGAAGCGTGAGCAAAACCCTGGGGATGCTCTCCACTTCTCCAGAGGGATTTACCCAGGCTATGGTGCCAGGGAATTGCCCCCATGCTTGGGGCACAGCAGGATGGGGATATCTGCCATTTGCTGCTCCCCTGCATTCCTCAATTGCAGCAAGGAGAGCAATAATGAAGCCAGAAGGAGAGAGGTGCTGGGGACCTGTCTGCCCATCTGAAGGAAGTTTGTTGTTTTGGGCAACAACCTACTGTTCTTCTAGCTAAGTATCAGACTGTAGGTAATAAAATGCATTGTAGAACACAGGTGGGGTTAAATACTGAGTCAGCTATTTGCCACTCACCCACCTAGTCAACACTCAGGTTTGCACTCCTGAGTCACTGTACCCAAAAAGAAAATACCTTAAAATCTGGCTTATTTTCCCAGACATGTGAGTATTAGACACTGAGCAAGGATTTAGAAATTCATTTACAGTCAGGCCTCAAAATGGTAACATCTGAGCAGCCTTCAATAGGTCACAGCCACACACAACAGTGGTCGGAGCTGTTCCTTGCACCAGCCAAACAGCTAACAGCCCAGCAGTGCTCAGCCTCTTCCATTGTGTGGGCAAAAGTGATGGTGGAGAAACAGGATTTGCTGTGTGTCAGTTTGATGCTGACATTTTCATTTTTAATATCAAAAGCAGCGCACAAAGCAGCCATAGGTCATCTTTCCGTGACACTGGGCTGCAGCTGCTCTGAAATATATAGCTGGCTTGGCCCAGGGGAAGGACCTACAGGCTGAACTAATACAGGCTTTGGGTTTGTGACTCCTAATTCCTGCACAGCATATTGAAAAGCAATGGTCAGGAAAAATTGCTCCCTCTCATCTAACAAAAGCAAAAGCTGTGCAGGGAGAAACACAAATGGTTTCCACCACAGCCAGCTGTGCCAAAAGCTTTGCTCCATGGCATGGTTGCCAAGAGCCCCAGGAGCAGTCACTCTCCCTGCACACAAGCTCTGTGTTGGCACCTTGTCAGTTTTGGACACGATATCCACACTAATTTTTTATATATATTTTATCATGGAGCAAGAGTGAAGGAGCTTTTCAATATCATCATTAACAAATCATTGATCCAATTATCTGCCTTTCTATTGCATTTCAAATTTACAATCTCGTTACTGCTTCTGTGACAGGAATAGATTTTCAGATGATTTCAGAAGCAGTTAGGAAGCCATTATGAGTCAATGCATGTCATTAAATGTCTTACTGAATGATTCCGTTCGATTAATGAAACCATTTGATGAATTTAACTTGATATTCCAGCAAAGAGCATATGACAATATTTCAAATTGGAAAAGATTTCTTTCACATATTCTGGTGTTCTCAGTGTCTTTCTGTATTAGGGACATATTCCAATTATGAGAGGATTTGAAAGCTCAAACACAAGGCTTCTCTGATTGTCTGTGGGACTTGTGCCTTAAGGCCAGTTTCCCCAGGCACAGTTGAGAAGGCAAAGTTACAGTGCAGGTCAAACAACATGGCCTTAATCTACAAGTAAATCAGAGCCAACATATGGAGAAAAGCCAATAAACTTGGTAAGATATTCTATAAAAAGGAAGAAAAGATGCACAGTTTTACATCTTATTTGCAATTGCTCCCAGGAGCATCTCCTGGAACAGGGTGACTCTCAGCATAAGCTGTATCACAGTTGTAAGATTTGAACTGAGTCTTTGGCAGGGCTGGAGGCAGAGGAAGAGGGCAATCAGTGCCGGGTTTGAGAAGCATTCTTACCATTTCTTCACAACAATTTCTGTAGACATATGCTGACAAACATCTTTCAACTCAAAATACCTCTTTCTAGCTTTTACATTTCTTCCCAACGAAAGTGAAAAACAATTAGAAACTGGACTCTAACAAGAAAGGACCAGATCCCCATCTTAATGCTTACACAGTATAACAGTGACTATCTCCGGGAACAGCCAGATGCTGTATTGCAGGCACATTGCATAATCTTTCATTTACTTTCCTAGTATTCTTCCAAGACAGAGATATTACCCTAAGTGCTGGCCCCCTCAGATTCACTCTAGGTACAGCAGGAGGGATGTTTTACAGAAGTTTTCTTCCTCATGAAATTTAAGTGCCAGATCTGCACTGCCCAAATGGATTGACAATGCTATTTGCACTATCTGTCAAAGCATTTTGCTGCCACATGAAGTGTATTTCCAAAACAGAATTTGAGGTTATAACCCCCTCTGATGTCCTTACAACCATGGTGACAACTCCAAATGGCTGCCCAAGGGGCTCATTTTATACCTGGGTCAGATCTGAGCTGTGATCAGATAAGGTCCTGTAGGCCCCATGGGCTCAGGATACAACTTCCTGCCCCTGCACCCACTGACCACCATCGCGTGGGTGCGACAACAGCTCTGCATGTGGGGAGTGTTCCCGGGCTTCTGTTTATGTGGAAAAGCTTCTGTGGGCTTTTGTCAGGGTGGGTGAACCTGCCACAAAACCATACACGAATGCTGAGTAAAGAATGCACAGACAGATAACAAGTATCTGAGATCAAATGCACAAGATTCTGGAGCTTGTCCTGTTCTGCTTTGCCCTTGCTGAGAGTAAAAAATGGCAGTCTCTTAGCACCAAGGATCACTGGAGAGCCAGGACACAACACTTCTGTCTTGTTCATACAGCACTATCCCCAAACCAGAATGTAATCCCCAACAAATATTCTAGATACAGGAACAAAGTACTACAGAGCAATTAACATCCCTACTGCTCCTATCAGGAAACTCCTAGGCTCCTTCTGTTTCAAATGGTTGAAAGAATACTTGACTCACTAAGGATTTATGAGGGTTACAGAAACTTGATAGGAGAGACTGATACTTATATTGCTCTACCATATTCCTTCAAAACCACGTAATATCACACACTATTTCGGCCAAACTTAGGAAAACATACTTGTGAGCAAATCCTTACTTTACTTTAAAATTAATTAAATAAATACTTACCTTGAATACATTCATATAAACACTATAGGAATGCCTTGATAGTATGTACTCACCAATGTTCTCTTGCATTTCATAGGTGGATACAGTCGCTTCTGTAGATCAAATTACACAATAATCTAATTACCATTAATAGAAGATAAAAAATACTGCTATTGGCATCAAAACCAAAAAAACTTCTGAAGATCAGATTCACAATCTGTATTCCTTAGTATTCATTTAGACATTATATCTCTGCAATATTTAATTCCCCTGGACAAACCAAAAGACTTGTGAAAATGAACTATTCATCCAGAACAGAAAAGAGGTTGATCATCTGGCCATTATTTCCTGTCTAAACAATAACTAAGGATTCCAGCACAAATTATAAGCTAGGCAGATCCCCTGGGGAGAGATTTTCTGGGCAAAAGTGGGAGACAGACAGTGCCCTTCACTAACAACTGCTGGTTTAGCTTCCTGAAGCATTGCAAACCTTTGACAGATAGCATAGCAGATCAAGAACCAGAACTCATGAATGCATGAATGACCAACTCCCAAGTTAAATAGCATCTGTACTCCTTAACTCTACAAATATGAGGCCACATCCAACACAGACTGCAAACCTCCAAGCACGCATCTCTATACTACATGATGCAGGGCTTGATTTTAAAGTCTACAGAACACATGTTTGCATGTTCCAGAGAAACAACACAAATGTGAAGCTTTGTGATTAATTTTGCCCTGATTCATTCACAAATTCACCCATCCATCATGTGCTAAAGTTCAGTGTAAGCCCAGTCTACTTGAGCAATCTGGGAACCTGAACACTGCATCCCCAAGAAGAATTGATTCTTCAATTTCCTTCAATGATTTTGGAAATCTTACTCAGCACGTAGCTAACAACCACAGTCAGTAATTGGCAGTGAACAACACTATCTGGCTAACTCCAACATTAATCACCACAGGTGAGTGAAAAGTAAGGGCCTGATTCTGACCCTCAGATCAACTCCTCAATATTATATCAGACAAAATTCTTACTGTATACAGGAGATCAAATGATACTATTTTTAATTTATTTAACAAAAATCTTAGTTCTTTAAAGGTTTTGGAAAAAATTTCTTAGATTAATTTATCTGAGAAAATATTTTAGAAATTTCTCCCTTGATACACCTCAGCAGTAAAATGCTTAAATGTGTGTCAAGTTCCATTACAATTCAGAATGAGGACAAAATGCTGACCCACTCCCCATTCACATCGCTCAGGGATTTGCTAATATCTAGAGCATGTATGTAGAGAGCACACATTTACTTGGTCTGCAACTATTTTCTTATATATTGTTGTCTAAAGAAGAGTATATTTTTCTCCTCTGGAAGAGGCAAGCTAAGATGAACCAGCAAGGGTCCTTGCCTTTTAGTACATTAGCACTGCAATGGCTTGGACGTTCGATATTTTGGTTACAATTGCTGCAATGGTGATTATAACAATAATCACTGCATGGTGATTAAAACTTCCAACAGAAAATTACATACTAACATAAATCACAGGAAAACTCAGAGCTCTCTGTTATGTGGATGGTCATTTTGTGAATAGCATACTGAAGATATGACGTAAAACAGCATAAGCAGAGGAAATTATGAAAGGTGAAGTGCTTGTGCCTCCAGAACTGTTTGAACTATAAGACATCCATATCAACAGGGATTGAAGTCACCACCAATAAAAATGCCATCAGATTTATCGTACTTTTTTGCAGAGAAGAGAAGCAGCAAGCAGCAAGCAGCATGTTGTTTCAGTTGCATTATTGCCCTTTGGTTTTAATAGGATTTCACTTGCAATGTCAGATACAGAGGGTCTAGTTTCAAACCTATGTTTTGAATATCTTTGAGCTACCCATATCTTGGCTGTTCACACAGAAATCAGTGAATCCTACAAGTTACTTGAATGTGGAAGCTGAGGGTCAGATCCTCAGGTGAGGTAAACCAGTAAAATTAACTTCACTGAAATGTCCTAACACACTGACTCTGCAGTCAAGGGAGGAAACCGAGGGAGCCTTGCTGCTGGAGTAACTCTATCAGCATGCATTTCATTAACACACTATGGGCTACTAATACAAACTGGGCAACACAGAGAAACTGGGGATATGTAGAGAGATGCAGGAGTAATCTAGGTAGAGAGGCCCTAAGACTGCTGTAGCTAACAGCAACAAAACTCATCCAAGTAACATCCCAAAATTTAGAAAATGCAGAAATACAGCAATAAACCACTAAGGTTGGCATCAGAAGGATATAGCTGACAACAGAGATGAGGGATCTCAATGTTTGGTGCAATGAGAAGGGGAAATACCCCACATTTTCCCAGATTTCTATCTTTATACCTCCAAGTATACACACTATGAAGATCTGCTCAACTTTGCCCTCATGTTGGAAAGAATCCCAAACCAGAATGTGAAGCTTCAAGGCTGAAATTGGAAGAGACAGAATGACAAGATCAGAGAATTACTGGAGTAAAAACTGTATTTTGAAACTCAGGGCATACAATACAAAGCAAATCAAATGAGTCATTGACCTAGGTGCTACATCTTAATGGAAAAAGGTTTTGGAAGAGTTTGTATAGAAGATTTTTCCACAATGTAATTGAGTTAGCCTTTAACTCTTCTGTTACTGAGGCAATCTAACAGAGCAAGGACGACAATTTCCCATCTCTAAGGGAGACAAGCTTTTCTAGGTATACTTTCCTCTGAATTTTGTCTTCTTTGTAACACTGTCCAGAGACTGTCAAGGAAAAGTTTCATCAATCAAATCACTGACATCTCATGGTGATTTTTTTTTTTTTAACAGACTACAAACACTTCTAGAAATTCAATACATTGATTGTGTTCTTTAACTTCCTTTCCTCCCTGTTTTAGCATTTGAAGCACTGTTTTCTTTTGTGTCTGGGTATGTTAGACTAATCAATAAGAAATTATACTTTCACCTTTTTACATTCCAAGAAAGGCAAATGCAACATATTTCTCACTCATTCGTATTGACTGCAAAGCAAAACCAGAGAAAACTAATGGAAATTCTGTACAGTGCTCTTAATGCTGCCATCTAGTACTGGGGAACTGCACTGTCAATGCTAACTTAATTTGCAGAGAGTATTAGTTTTAACAGTGTGTACATCCATGTATGAAGCTTTTTTGTTATCAGTAAAATTAATTATCATAAGATTAATTTCACTTGAAGAGACTTACTCAATTAGAATTCAGCACCAGTGTGCTATCTGATTACCCTAAGGGAGGAGCCGAGCAGCTGGGACTGCATCTTCTCACTTTAAGTGACTGTTACTGGCTATAGTTTTGCGATAAAGATAATAAACGCTGACATCCCATTCTCCTTATATTTTGGGGTAAAAGAATCAAAAGTAAGGCCAAGAGCAGAGTGACCAGTGTATCTTCTTTCCCATCTTTCCATACCAGTGAATGCAATCCCAATGCTGTGGCTCAAGAGTGCCAAGGCACCCTCCCCCCAGTCCAAGGATCTCAAATAGGAAAAGGCTGAGAGAAGAAGAGAAAGCAATCCTCTGCATTTCTTCACAGCAAAAAGTAGGCTGCGTCTGGCACTTAAGACATCACCTCCTGAGCACACGAAGCTCTTTCTTTTTAAAACGAAACAAAACCTTTTGTAATGAAAATGTTCTAAGTTTTTCACAAGACAGTGGTACACTTCTAAAGCAAACCAGTATTGCTTCATCAGTTATATATACACTCAATGCACCTTTTGGATCTCCAGGTTTCTCAACTGTTCTGTCTCCACAAAACATTTATTTAGTACCAATTAAACAGTGCAGAGCTGATTGTCTTCTCCCTGCAACTATACATGTAGGGAGAAGACAGTGCACCTTTTGCTCTTGTAAAGCTACTTTTGCACTTTCAGTGAAGAACAGCACTCCCATCCCAGCTGGAGGCATGTCACCTTGATTTGAAGGGAGCTTCCAGCACCTGCTCTAAATATTTGCTGGAAAAAAGCAGAGTGACACTGTCAAATACTCTTCATTTTATCCCTTTCCCAAACTCTGTTTCTTCTAATCTGCTTTTTAGGGGAGGCACTTGCAAGTTAAGAAAAAGTTATGTCTCATTAAGCAACCAAGATATCAGCTAGATAAGTAGTGGCATTCCTCTTCAGAGTTGTTCTGAATAAGGGTTAGTAATATAACATTGGAAAAAAGATTGTCAATGAAGAGTGAAAGATGAGAGCGTGTGTGAAATGAGAGCCAAACACATATATTTTGGATTGCTTCCCCAGCAATTAATTCATCGTCAAGTTGAGACTCTATACCCCTGGAAGGATGCACCAAACTGGATAGTTAATATTTGAGCGGCTTCATTCACATTAGCATTAGAGAGCAGAACTGATCTTGGAGAAAAGGAGAAAGTCATGAAAGCCACTTTTTTTTTTTCCATCAACATCACTTCAGACTTTTTTATAAAAATAAATGCTTCAAAAATAAGCAGGAAAAAATAGCAACAGCAAATCAGCATCCCAGAGAAAAGTTAATGTTTCTACTTGGCTAATTCATCACTGAATATTGAAATGCTGACAACAGTGACAAAGTATTTAATAAGTTTAACTTGCAGATGCACTGGGCTGGATTTCCAATAGAGCTAAGAATACTGGATGCTTTTGGAAATCCTTTGTCCCTTATTTAGTGCTGATTTGGAGCACAGCTCTTAGAAATGCTGATGCAGTTGTAGACCATGAGCGAAGTCCAACATTGATGTCTTTTCCAAGCTTATTCCCACAGAGTAAAAAGATTAAAAACCAAAAGTATTAGGGTGGCATGGTTTAGTGGAAGGTGTCCCTGCCCCATGGCAGGGGGGTTGGAACTAGATGATCTTAAGGTCCTTTCCGACCCTAATTCTTCTATGATTCTATGATTCTATAATAAATGCACTGAGTAACAAATTCATCACCTTGCCATCTATGTTTCCTCCTAGCAGTGAAAATATCTCCTAAGATAAAACACTGAGGGAAATTGCCTAATAAATACAAGGAAAGTTTAAATCAACACAGTGAGAACAATATGGAAATCAGCACATCTTTCCATTGCCTTTACCCAGACAAGATATGAACAGCACAAAATCTATTTAAAACACAGTGCAACATGTCAGAAACAATTAATGCAGTCAGGGTATTTTCTGTAAAATTCAACAGTGATCTGGGAAGTTCCCCTGGAAGAACATAACTGCTATTAATAAGACAAAGTACATTTGGACAGAGCTTCGAATCACACAATAATGATTAGGTCTTGCAGGAAAAATGACAAATTGTTTTGAAATATTTTTTGCAAAAAGAGTAGGGAAAGAATAATTTACAATGAAAGTGTATGTTTCTCTATGGCGGGGGGGAAGCAGAGGAAGCATCCTCCAGAAACAACTGCACAGTTAAGATGCAGACAACTGGATGGGTCAGACTGGTAAGAACGATAAGACATTGGTTACAAATCAGGAAATATATCCTTTTTTTTTTTTTTTTTTATTCCTTTTCTGCACTGTCCTTGGAAGGCAAATTAAAAATCACTTTTAGGCATCTGAAAATACAGATGTTCACATACTAAGACTGTACGGGTGATGCAGGAGCTTCCATCAGCTTGGTGGCCATGAACCAGGCACAACAGCTCTTGACAGGCCTGATCTCTCATCCCTGTAAAGCCCAAATGACAGTGGAACTGTTGGCATCCATGCACCAAGAAAGACTTCCACACTTTTTGCTTCCCTGTTTATTACAGATTGGTGTTTAGGAGTCCTCTATCCCCCTCAGGCTGCTCAGCTCTCATTAACACATATTTCACTAAAAGCAGCTTCTACATTTGTCGTCAAATTTTTTTGACACTTCTGCTCCACCTTGGGGCTCCTTGGCTGAAGTCAAGTACTGTGCAGCAGATCCAAAGGGATATCACCATATTACTCAGGAGGTAAACAGGGACATGGAATCTTCCTTAGTGACCCAAGTGATTCTTAACCAGTACTCTACTACTTTATTTAAAGCTGCACTTGACTAAGTTCTGAAATCAGCATAGAAACACCTGAATAATTGCAATGACATGCAGTAATTGCAGACACGTTAATATTTCACAATAGCATTATTTTGTTCCACTAAGCAAAATGAAATTGTGGCAAGATGTTACAGAAAATCAAGAGAGCTCATATCTGTCTCTGATGAACAACTACTGTATTGTTCATCAGTAAGCAGTCCGGGACAGTGGTCATCACAGGGCCACCTTTCTTTGCTATGAAGAGCTTTACACACCTGTCTGTCCTGATAAACCTCTGTCTGTTGCTGAGAAGATTTATTTTAATATTATTAATGTACAAAGGGAAAAATATCTTCACTTGTGGAAACAGTCTCTAAGAGATGATGGACAGGAAAAGTAGAGTTCTTGTTCTGAATATTCAACAGCAACAGGCAGAACAGCATGCAACCAGCTAAAAATAACTCACACCCACTTTCCTCTTTTTTTCTTTTCTGCTTTGAAAAGAACAAACCTGAGAAAGGTGTCCTGTTCAACACAGTCTGAAGAAACCTGTCAGTTGATTGCCATGGAACTACTGCCAGTAAAATTCATGCCCACCCTTGTTTAGTGCATCAGGATTTGTGCATTCTCCTCCTGCTCTGTACTGAAAGCTACCAAATCACAGGTCTCACCCCAACATCCACCATTACTCTCTTGTGCTTTTGAGTCCCTCATGCTCCTCTTCGCAAGCTTCCCCACCAGTGGCAGAAGAAAGAATCAGCATGGTTGCTTGCCCTTCAGTGGAAGATGAGACCTTCCTCTGGCACAGCAGCTTCAGTGACAAGGTACTGGACTGCCAACATTTCACCAAGACAGCACCAATATGTACCACGTAGGGGACACTGAGCCAGAACACTACACCATCATATTACTGTAAGATTTCGGTTACAGCAGGGGAACCAGACTTAGCTGTGAATAGTGTTTTTAACTGACTGCTGCAATAGTATTCTGCAGCTCATTTGAGTCTGTTTAATATTAATTTACTCCACACATTTTTATGATTTTCCTGGTTAAGATTTCTCTTAGTAATAGTTTAAATTATTAGACTAAGATACTGGTATAAACACAGTTGAAGTCCACGTGAAAGTGATTATAATTAAGCCTGTAACCACAATTATTGTTGCAATAACTGTGTCTCATGACAACCAGTAACAGATTACTAATGCCAAGGCCTTTTGCAGTGATTCAAACATGGTGCCGTTTTCAGTTGAGCAAGTATTTTATATCAGCATAAAGCTTTTCTGGTTTTAACACTGTATTGCTAAGGAACATGTAATATTCTTATTAGCATCAACATTTACTAAAACATAGTAACTTTACAATTACTGCTGTTGCCTAAAAGTTTTACCTGCTTTATCTGTTTGCATTGGTTGAGCAAAAGATACAACTTCAGGGTGTGAGCATTAAATTTTTTCCATCCTTGGAGCACTGTGACTGCAATGCCATTGCAACTGATTTAAAACACTGCTAATGCAGTCATGAGCAGAATTCAGCCCAGCCTGGATCTCATTGTAGATGGTGCCATAAACCCACAGAAAATGACATTCCCTTCTTCAATTTCCTTTTATGATTAAAAATGGGCTTTAGTTTGGACCACTGGATTTGCAAAGCCACCCTAGACTGACAGATTCATTTTAAATAAGGCCTTGTCAACAGCTTAATATCTTTCCAACCAGGTGTGCTAGAACTTGAACCATCTTGAGACAAACATTATGTCATCACTTGAAAAAAACTAAATGGTCTTTCAGGCACTCAGCATCTAAACCATTTATGACTTGAAAACCCAGAATCATCCCTTTAAGTTCCACTGGTTTCTTCCAACTCATATTAAAAAGCATTTATGTAATGTGAGAAGACAAGAAAATTTTAGGAAAGAGTGTTCTACCATCTTCTGTAATGGCTCTCATATAGAGATTAGCACAATGAATGATTCACAGGACACTGAAGTCAAAGTGCCCATAAACTTTTACAAGAGTGGAATTAGACCAGAACTGTGCGTTATGGGAAATGTCACCCTGTCCACTTAATATTCTCTTGGGAGCCACACTATAATAAAAGCAGAAGAGAATGCAGCATACATGGCAATGTATGTACATCAAGTCTATTACATCCAAGGATCTCCTATCCTATTACAAAGATATTTCGGTATCATTACCTTTAGTAATGGGGAGATTATTGACAGCCACAGAAAAGGCTATAGACTTGCTGAAGGTCATACAGTAAGTCAGCAGCAAGGTGAGAGCAGAGCATATACTAAGTCCCCAGGTTAGCTTCCATACTGTGCTGACCCTCCTATTAATATGGCATGACTTCTGTAAATGGTATTATCACCCTTACCAAGTTATAGAGATAAATGAACCTTTAAAAGAATTAGAGCTGTTTAAATGGCCATACATCACACAGTAACAGAGTTCTCATCACTTTTACAGAGGCAGAATCTGATTCTTATGGAGAGAAATGCATAAATTCCTCACTAGAAAGTAGGAAAGCAAAGTTGAGTCCTTTTACATGCAAATACAGAGAAAACTTATCAGCTAGCATTTCCAAAGCTGTTGTTGCATATGCAAGAGCCATGATAATATTCTCAATTCTTACTCATCTCTCCCACCTTAATTCTAGGTTGTTAGAAACTCCATGCAGTGGGAGGAAAGAAAAAGCTGTGAAGAAGTACATTTTGCAAAATATCATCCCCAGAAATAGAGAGTGTTTTTCAAAATCTGTCTGCAAATGAAATATGTCTTTCAAGATCATAATCAATCACTGCAAGTACTTCATCTGGAAATCCTAGTGAATAGAACCATATTGCAAAATCTTCCTACAAACAACAACGTCTGCAACAAACCAGACCATGAAGATTAGTGAGGATGCAAAACAAGTCACAATATGTTTCCTGAAATGTTCTTTTCATCCATCTTTTGATGACATCTCGCTCCAAATAGGGGAGTCAGGACTTACACCACACCTTTACCACTGGCCTGAAAATTGTGCACAATGCAGCAATGCTGCACCAGCAGGTGCTTTTTTTCCCTTTTCCTCTGCAAAATCTGAAAGCAAAACAAAGAATAAAACCCAGCTTCCCCTAGCACTCTGCTAGAACATACCCTCCAATATAAGACTGTACATTTCAGGTCCAACACAGTTCCTAAAATTCAGTGGACAGCTCCATACTGAAGAAGCTGCATAAATATACACAACCTATTCTTATCAGAGTTATCATTCCTTGAAACCTAACAGTTATGTCTAGAGCTTTTTTTGGCAGGAGATTCAAGAATCCCTGGAGCATACCTTAAAGGCAGGAGGAAGCAATGTATTCAAGTGTATCTAGACAGTTAGTTGCATTGGAGCAAGCATTCCCAGATGGGCTGTGTGCTGTTGCTTCTACAGTTGTCCTGGCAGAAAACAGTTTCTCAGCTGGTAGAAAGTGCTTGGAGGCAGCTTAAACCCAGCAGCATGCTCATAGTTAAGAGCTGAATGGAAATGTTTCTCCAAAGCAAAATCACAATGAGAATATAGAGGAAAGCAACTGTAAGAGTATTTGATGAAGCACTCACTGTACAGACGACTCTAATGTTACCTTTGCCATGGTAATTCTGCCATGCTGGAACTCCTTTCTTGAACCTCCTTTCTTCCTACGAAAGAACATAGCATAACACCAGCAGGACTGGTAGGATTACACATTGTCTTTATGCTGTTATGTTGGGTATGAGACCTTTGTGTTGGTTAAATCTATATTACACTCTTTTGGCCATACATCATTAACTCAAATAACTTTTGGATTGGAGATGGCTTCTAGGAGTAAATGAACCAAAACCTTCTCTTTTATTGCTTGTTATAGCTCTTAGCAGATGAGAACTAAGAATTTTCTTTGCTGACAAGGTAATACATCATTTCAAGATGAAGTGTAACACTTATTAACCACCATTACTATTGCCACTTTACAGTAATCTCTTTGTTTTCCTATAATCTTATTTATTGATGTAATTTTATCTTAGTGTTGAATATTCTGCTTGCTTTTTCAAAGTTGGTTTCCTAGAGTAAGCATGATTTTTAATTCCTTATGCGAAATTAGGGGGGTTTAATACTGCCAATTAATAAAATGTGAGCGTTTTTTTCTGTAAAATTAAGAGCAACAATGAAGTCACTGGACCATATGTCTTTATCAGATGGATGTGCACATGTCCAGAATTACTCTACTGAACTCACAGGCAGATGCCTGATCCTCTAAATTAGCAAAATTCAAACACATGCTGAAATCATATTCTTCAGAACTTTTTAAAGTGACAGTTAAATCTTTGGCTACTGAGAGCATTTGATTAATAACTTGGACTAGATCGGACCAAAAGTATGTTTGGTAGCATTTTTATATTTACTAGCCCTTCATGGGTGTCACTTCATTCTTCATGGGGTGTAAGAAAAGATCTGGAAAGCATGAATCGGGACTTGAGATTTCAGACTAAATGCTGTAAATGAAGTGCCAGTACATTGTCTTTCAGGCAGAGTCTGATGAGACAGCCTGATCAAAACATTATGAACCCACTGTTCTACATTTCAGCTACTGGCTGTACGGAAAGAATGATGATATCTTTTGCATTTGCAGTGCACAGGTATTACACTTGCACAAGAGATACGTGTTTATGTTAAGCAACTGAGAATTAAATGCATTCATTCATGGACAAAGGAATTGTTTCTGTAATAAACTACACTATAAGGCAGATGGAAAAAGTAAATTCTGATAAATAGTTGAGACACTGGATTTTAAATTCAAGAAACGAGTCTTGCAATGCCACATATGAAGAGCAAATAAGAAACATCTGTGCAGAAGCTAATAAGGATTAAATAACCAATTGCTATCAGTAAATTGGAATGGTTTATTTGTTTTTTTATATGGTTTATATATTGTTTTGTCTTCAGCTTGATTAATCCCTTCAGGAAAGTGTGGAAGGACTTGTCCTATAGTTGAGAAGAGCGGTGTGGACCACAACCACTTGTACTGAGCTATAATTAATTACCTATCAGTTGACTGTCTTCAGCATGCAGCCTGGCAGGCATACACTTAATGAGCAGCTCACTGCCAAGTCGTGTTCTTTCAATTCCTTACTGAAGAATGCACGACTTTTCCAGCAAGCTGCTTGGTTATTTTGCAAGCACTTAGAATGTAATACTGTCTTTTATTTTCTTGTCCTCCAATAAGAAAAAGAATTTGAGATGAGGTTTGAGCACACACACACAAAGAAACTCAAAATAGAAACACTGGAATATTCTGACTCTTCCTTCTAAGAGACACTGAAGCAAAACTCCGTCTTGTCCCTCTGGGAGGGCAGCCTATCTGAGAACTCCAAGAATCATATTCTCAACCCAAATCATATTCTCAACCCAAATCATATTCTCAACAAGTCATGGCCAGCATCTTCAGACAGTCTGTGCACTACAAGTGGGACTGGAGCTGAGCACAATGCTTTCCTTGCAAACAGAGAGCCAGACTCAAGGATTCAGGAACCACATTAGTGAGTATCTCATTATTTACAGACTTCATGCAGAAGTCAGGTGCAACTGATGGCCATGAACCATTCAGCCTCAAATGCCAGCACTATGCCACCTATTTTCTAGAGGAGTTCAGTCTGGAAAGCAACAGAAACTAGCTTTTAACAAAAAAAAACCCAACAGCTATAGTTTAAATAGAGCACGTGCTCATCCTTCCTCCAGTCCCGCGGCAAGGTGAGGAAGACCTCCATACAGCTCTGGCCACTGCTGTGTTCAGGCTGTACTGTGGCACTTTGCAGGGGATAATTGATGATGGTCCAAATCAGACAACATGTAAAAGTGAACGCACTACACTGGCTGTAATTCATTAAGCACAGCACTTAGGGAATTCTCCAAGGTACACTCTGGTCCTGGAACCAAGGACATTCTTGTACATGAAATTACACCCTCCCTGGGGAAATGCCTTGGAACCAGCTCTCCCTTCACCTGGGCTAATTCTTCCTTTTTGACGCTGACTCAAGTCAATCCTGGGTTATATTCTGAACAAGGATTACTTCACCTGAATGGGTTACTCAGTCAAGGAACACCCAGAAAGCTTTGGAATTCACCTGTGTGAAATCCTGACCCTCCTAACCACTTAACTATTAGTCAGTTGTAGCTGGGGGACAAAGAAATTTCACATCCCATCATTCTAAATGTTTCAACAGCATTAACAGCCTCTTCTTGGGGACTTCTCATAAAAATACAGGCAAAGCACCTAACCACTAGAAGATTCAGAAATGTAAATCCCAGAAGGCTAAAAGCTTCTGTACAGAATCGTAGGTGATGAAGTCCTGCAGCAATGCAGGACTTGGGATATCCATCTCTCCAGGCATTTTGCTCTGCCTGTCTTGGCCTGCTTGCTTGAGAATCCTGACAAACATTCCTCTTTTTCCATATATTGCCTAAGCAGTAGCTCAGGGCAGTAGCCTGTGCCAAAGGCCAAGTGCTTATGTCCCTTTGTGGATGCTATTTTTGTTTTAGAATCCACTGATATTTTTCTCTTTTGCCTTTTGGCCATTACTCACCACCTATCCCAAAATCATACTTAGCTTAGAGGTTCCTCCTTGCACGGCTGGCAAAATACTTACTTCAAATGCTGAATAAACTAAGTACCAGTTTGCAAAGAGGTTTTAAGCCTAAAAAAATTGCCCAGCAATCAATGTTCTTTTCTCCTAAGACTTTTCCTTCTTTCACATAGAGGGTAGGTAGGAGGGAAGCAAAAGTACATGCTCTATACTCCTCTCAAGCAAGAAATGCCATTGATTTGTGGTAGGAAGCAGGGAGAATAAAATAAGGAAGTCACAGTTTGACACAAAAAGATGGTTACTGAAAAGATGCTTAAAACCCAACAGAATAAACAAACCAATATTGCCAAAAATAGAAAAATGCCTACCTTTGCCAGTGATGTTCCCCCTTAACTGCATAACTGAACATTGGTACAATAACGCCTTTCGTTCTCAGGCCTGCAACTCTGCTGGTGGCAAAATGTGATTGCTTGTGAAGTTTAATCGATTTTTCTAAAGGTCTCAAAGTCTGCTGTTCCTTTAAATTATTGATGGGTGCACTCAGATTACTGTGTGTGCACTGCTGTCCTTGGTACACACTGGGCTGCAAAATGTGGCTGATTATCTCTGCATCAAAATGACTCCACTCGATTAGGTCCTGACAGTGCCTTTCGGCACCTTGCAGGAGCTTCAGGTTTCTTCCCCCTCCACTCCTGAGCTCCAGCTCCTCTAATGACATTCTGGCTTCCTAAATTGTATCCCCACCCCCCACCCCACCCCAGTTTACAACAGAGAAGGTCTAACTGCAGCCTGCCACCAAGACTGATGAAAAGTGCTCACTCTCCTGCCTCACTCCAGAGGAACCCAAGCTGGGATGGCATTCCTGTGCACCTCTTAAGTGCACCTCAACTTGTTCTGTGTGGAAGCAAGCTGAGGTGTCTCCATTTCAGACACTCTGATGTGAATCGCTGCTGTTATTTTTTTTTCCATGAGCATCTCTGTATGAAACAATTTTACTCTTTTACCCTCATGCAGATAGGTAGCTAGCAAACTGAGAAAATGTGTCCCAAAGGAAATCTGGTGTCCAAGTGCCCATTGAAACCAATGGACTGTCCTGTCTCTTCCCAGCAAAGATACTTATGTATAAAACTTGTAATTCATATTCATAGGAGTAACCAAATGGAAGTTTGAAAAGATGGCCAGATAAGGGGAAGCTGGTCAGGCAGGCAAGGCTATGAAACATAAATACACCAGAGGAAGAGAGAAAATTAAGTCACAGTAGGCTTTGCCTGGGAGATAGGGGAAATAAAGGGGGGGGGGGGGGTGTGTGAAACATGATTCTTAATTGTTCTGTGAAGTTTTAACAACTCTCTAGTCCCTCCTGAAAAACAAAGCAATATGTAGTGATAGGACAAGGGGTGACAGGTTAAAACTTAAACAGAGGAAGTTTAGATCAGATATAAGGAAGAAGTTCTTTCCTGTTAGGGTGGTGAGGCACTGGAATGGGTTGCCCAGGGAGGTTGTGAATGCTCCATCCCTGGCAATGCTCAAGGCCAGGTTGGACAGAGCATTGGGTGACATGGTTTAGCGGGAGGTGTCCCTGCCCATGGCAGGGGGTTGGAACTGGGGGATCTTAAAGTCCTTTCCAACCCTAACTATTCTATGATTCTATGTTTCCTTACAGGAGAGCTGACCAGCCTGGGGTCTTGGTCTGCGGAGTCTCATTGAAATCTGATTCAAATTTGAACTTTTTGTCTTCTGGTTTGGACAGACAGCAAGACTAGTGCCTGCTAAAGATTAAACAACCCAGAGGACTAACTGCACCTCCTTCACCAGGGATCTCTGTGGGTACCCCTGTGACACGGAGCAATCTGTTCATTTACAACCTATTCATTTTCTTTACTTTTTTATTTTACCCTGTTTTTCAGATTTACCTCAAAACATATTAAAGTAGGATCTTTTATTCAAGAAGAAAACATTTGACGCAAAACCTATGTAGCTGATAATTTCTATTTGCAAATTATTTAATAGCATTGATCATCCAATACTTCTCCATATCTCACTCTCACAAGGCTGGGTAGCACCATTCTGCTAACACATGAGGAACTGGGGGAGGATGCTGAGGAAACAACTTCTCCTAGGCTTCATGCTACCCCCCATCTTCAGTCTCATGGTTAGGACAGATCTAACAGACTGACAGTCTCCCTAATTGTGTGACTGCTCCATTCTGGAGGTGGATGGTTGATCCTGAAAATAAGATGTATCCAATTATTCACGTGTTGACTGTTCACACTCCTCTGTCCTGATGGTGATACAGTCTGCCACACCTCAGTGCTTTGCTTGAAGTTCACCAGGAGGTAACTTCCCTGGCACTCAGTATCACACTATGCTGGGAGAGGTTTAGAGCCAAAATGGTGAGCTTACTGCAGGAAGGCTGTGACACGTAAGCCTGACTATAGAACTTGCACCACTAGAAATCAGTTCAAAGGAGGCATGGTGTGTAGCTACAGTGTTAAACTGCTATTAAGTCTTCTATTTCTCTTAATAAGCATAAGATCCTGTCATAATTTTCTTTCCACATGTTGGCATTTCAAATGCGTTGATTACAAAGGTCAGCTATGTTTGCTGAAAAGATAGTTTAATTGATTTTATTATTGCAGAAAAAATAGAATAAACAATGGCATTTTTGTTTGGGTATAGAAAACAAAATTATTGGTTGAATACAGCTGAATTAAGCACTTAAAGATCAGTCTCTACAGAATGCTGACACTGTTAGCTTAGATCAATACAGAAACAATTTGCACTTTAGGAGCATTGGCTCTGGCTATTACCTAGTAATTATACCAAGTTTGCTCTTAAATTGCTTCAACTGTTTCCAAAGTGTAACTGAATTATGGCAAAACCTGTTAACACTGTCTGAGTGGGAACTCCCATCACTGCCCTGAGCATTTAATACATTCTACAGTCTCAGCTTTGACTCATCACAACTGTTCTTCCCGGTTAATCTTCTACACCACTGACCTACTGGTCTACTGCAGACTTTCTTCCATTTCAGGTTCTGGATCATCTATGCACTGGAAGTTATCCAGCAGGGTTAAGAGGGAAGAGGCTGTAGCCAGCACTAGCCACTACTTAGGCCCTGAACTTACTGGCCCTGAAATAGCGCAGAAAATGGTAACACTTCTTTGACTTTTTCACAAGTTGTAAGGAATGGTAACTAAACCTTGGATTCGGTTTCCAGATTGGAATCACTATCCCTTCCAGAAAACAAAGCCTAGAGCTTGGATTTGTCTCACTGTAGAGAAAAAAATGTATTGTTTTCCTCAGTTAGCAAATAAAGTTCGCAAACAATAATGTGAAGACACAAACATTACAAGTTTGTTTATAAGCAAAAGCAATGTTTAAACCACCTCCACTTTGTGAGTTCCATTTGTATCCTGAATTTCTCCTGCAACAGCTGCCAAAACTGTTGAAATTAATCCACTTTATTATGGAAGAACCAGTTCCTCCTTCACATAGTACCCATATGTTGATGGAAAATGAAAAAAGTTATGCCAGTGAAAGACAACAGCAGAGGAATGTGTGAGGAAATCTGTTGTTAATCAAATTGGACCAGCAAGACTAGAAAGAAAACTAATTGCCTGTCACAGAATATGCTCTCTGTCCCCAGAGTCTGGCTTTAACAAAAATACATTGTCACACTCACTAGTTTTCAATACTGAGGGTACCAGAAAGTAACTGATTAGTTTGTTTCAATATCGTACAAATCAATGCATACCAAAGACTTACCTGTGTGTACTACTGCATGTTCACACTATCATCTCTAATTAATGCCTTGTGGCATTAACGCTAAGGACTTCACCTTCCTCTTCTTTCCACAATATTCCAACCCAAAAAGCAGCCAACACTTTATCAACAGAACATGCACATTCAAAAGTAAAGAAGCATCTTATTTTATATATTTGCTGATTATCTGCATAGCTATATAATTGGCTTGCTGATATAAAAAGCAACAGCTGATGAGAAGAAACAACCTCAACACTTAAAAGATCAGCTTCGTCATCTACATTTTCCTTCAGCTGATGTGTCAACATCACCCACCACTGCACCCAGCTTTTTGACAGCTTATTAAGACCAGCTTTAAACAGATAGAGGCACCATAAACCAAATTGATTGGGTGACTGTGGCTGAATTAGGCACTACAAAATTTCATCTGCAGAGTAATTTAAGCCATGTAAAAAGCCTTGGTCATTTGTTTGCTGAAAAAGGAAGAGAACTTTAGCCCAGCTGCTTTTTTTAATCAGCCTGGTTTGTTGCCAAACATTATTTGGAGATGGTTTTGAAAAGAAGACATCACAAGGTGAGCTCTCACAGCGCAGCATAACTCAGGTAGTATTGTGCTGACAGTTTTAAGAGTGAGATGGTTCTTTAGATATGGGAAACATGATTTTTGAGGATAAACACATTACTCAGCTGGGTAACTCAACTTAGGAGACTTTTCCTATACTATCAACAGCAGGAGGGCATCACAAACTATGAAAGAGACTTAAGTATTTCTTTGTCAGCCTCTTGTGTGGCCTGTCTCCACTGACCACTGGGAAACAAAGCATTAAACATAGCTTTCTATGTTAGCGAGCATGAAATTAGTTGAGATCATACTGTAGTTCTTTTAATTCTTCCTTTTGGTTTCTCCTGCTCAGTCTCTTGCTTTCCCATCATCTGCTACATTCATCTCATCACTCCATTTTTATTTGCTTCAAAAGGCCCCCCTGCCTTCGACAACTGCTATGCACATTAGCTGCTTCTCCCACTTCTGCACAGCAAACTGTATACTCCTAATGCCTCAGAGTCATCCACCACTTACGCTCAAAGAGGTCACACCAGCCATTCTTTGATGCCAGTTCAGAAAGCATGCAATTCTTCCCATACATGGCACTTTTCCTAAGATAGTGCCTTCAGCATTGCTCAGCCCTCCCAGTCTCAAAGCTGTGATTTCCCCAGGGGTGTTCTTCCCAGAGGACAGCCAGGACAGTTCCCTCTCCACTGTGTATCTCTTAGTATCCAAAACCAGAGAAGCATATCTCTTTTCTGTGGAAAGCACTGTAAGCACAGCACTCTGATTGTAAGTAAAGGTAGTTCAAAGGAATATAACATTATTTCACCCTCACCTGCCGTCTGCTGCAGACTCCAGATTCCTGGGAGATTTGTGCACGTGTGTAACTTCAGTCCTTCAAAATAACAAACTCCTCTCTCTTCAAGTGGAGATGTTTCTGATGGCAACATCTTTTCCACACCAAGCCAGACAGAATTGATACATTCACTTTCTACTACAAATAAATGCTCTGGCTATTACAACCATATATGACCATTTCAGATTTTATTGTCTGGAAATATTCATTTCCCTCAAGTATTGCATACATGTCCATGAGTCCCTGTGCTATAATGCTAATGATTCTGAGAAAGCACTTTCATTACCATGCAAATAGTATCAGCATGGGTTAGCACCCTCCATGAGCACTCATGCACGCACATACAGTACAAGCATCCTTAGCTATACAGAAGCTAAAATCAGAGGGAAAAACCTAGCTGTGGAAATCAACATCTAAATCCAACACTCCCCCTTTCTGTGAAGCAGCTACATTCATATCTACAGCTTCCAGTTTGATTTATTATAGAAACATATCTCTATGTTTCTGCAAAATATCTCTAGATTCAGCCACTACACTGCTTAAGAGAGGAGAGGAAGACAAAAGAAAAAGAATTTCAGATGCAGGGGTTCAGGCCAGAGTAGTATTGAATTCATGCTTGGGATGGTCACCACAGCCTCTCCTGCTCACACATTAACCAGCTCTCTCACAGCTTTCCTTGTTTGGGCTCAATTTTTTTGGGGGGGAGTGAGGAAGGGGCTCGTAGAGAACCCAGACATGCAGAAGACAGTGACAGTCCTGCAGTGCCATTCCTGAGCTTGCACCTGAGGAACATGGTTTCCCTTCATTTGCTGCTAGTGCTGACATTATGCTTCTCATCAGGAAATAGACTTCTGACACTGCCCAACTTGCATCAGTAACAGGCAACCACTTGTATAACGTAACTCATGTTTTTTAAATGAGCATTCATAGCAGGTAAGAGTATGCCTGCCCTGTCATGCCATGCGAAGACTCACCAGAGAGCTCTGTGCAGACTAGCTCTGGCTCCAGCAGCCTGTACACAATGCTATACTCATATAGCTCAGGATAAATTTACATACTCACATTAGAAGGCTGAACTACGCAGTATGCCGCTCCCAGTTCCCCTTCTAGTTGAGAAGTCACTTAAAAATCATTGTATTACACTAGATTTTGCACTTAGATCAATCCCACAAGCTGTACTCTTATATACCACAGCAAACATTTTGCTTCTCAGCCCTTCCCTTTGCAGAGCATCTAACACCCTCTGCAAATGACTAGTACAACCATACAGTGGCATCTTCCATACTTCCTCAGTGATGCCAGCCTCCTCCTGAAAGAAAGAAAAGGGAGGAGGACACAGACTGTTACCAATCCCCACTGAAGTCCTTTGATCCAAAGAGGGAGAAAAGATTTTAAATGCCTGTTTGTAATCTGCTGTAGGAATGGGTAGTGAGTGCCACACTTTTCTTAGAAACTGCAGTGCCAGGCAGGTTTATATGTTATTTTTATGTCATATAATCCTTAGGTAGGCAGGTAATCTGTTGCCAGTAAATATATAACAAGAATCTAATAGTCACAAGCACCGTTAAGAAAATACCAGTCATCAATGCCATTTATATTTTTAAGAAGTTTCATTGCTAATTTTTCCTATTGTGGCTAAAATTTGATGACTGGGAAATGTGAAACCACAGCCTTTGAATATGATTCAGAAACTATTTCTGCAAATTAGTTGGGGTTTTTTTTTTAGGCTTGTATTTTTAGGTTTCAACCTAAAAATACTTTACGCTATGTAAAATTTTATGATGCACAATCATTCCCAAGATTGCACAACCATAATGATGGAGTGCAGGTTAGAAGGGAAGGGTGGTACTTTTCTTAATTAAAGCCAATAGGACACTTAGTAGAAAGTATATAAACTTTTGGTAAATAAACCCTTCATGTCTTCAGTATGTCTGTTGCTTCCAAACCTCCCACTTTGCTTAATAAAAATTTTACCTCTTTTTCTAGCCCAGGTTACAACACTAAATTAAAACTACCATGCCACTAAAATAAAATAGTGATGGGCACTTTGTTTTAAGGTACATGCTTTAACTTTATTGACTCATCAGTGATCAATGCTCAGTAACACAACTGATAGTAATTACTCCAGGAGTATGTTTAAGTTTACATTCAAGGACAGTCAGCTTCACAAAGGTCAAAAATGTGATCATAGCTACCCATGAATATAGCCCATGTTTCTGATTTGCAACCCAATATTTGGCTCATTTGAAAATGTTAATTCTGGAGAACAGTTTGGCACAGCTGAAATTCGGAAGAACACTGACCTTCCCTGACGGATTGAAGTGGGATAAGTTCTTTCAAGTCCACTAAGAGCTCAAATAAATCCAACAGGACAGACCTGATAATTTTCAAAGGAGCTCTGACCTGACAGTGGATTTCCCCTCTTGCTTTAATGAAAGTACTGTAAAGTCAGCTTCACTGTTCACATCAAACCCTATCAAATCCAAAAAAAACAGACCTAGGTTAGTTATCTGACCTTGAAGGGACTATGGACCAAGGGAGCAAAGGAGTTGCAAGTCAGAACTGTGACTGGTAGGGCTATGTAGGAAAATCTGCTGTTTGGAAAATAAAGAGGCTTAGAAAGAATAAAATAAAACTGTGTCTGCAGACAGGCTACAAAACAGCCTAGTTTTAACAGCCATTTAAGATAGGCAGGGTTTTATCCAACCGTTTCCACAGATAAATATAATTGTATCCAGAAACAGACAAACAGGACCTACTTGCCAGCATCTGTAGACATTTATTTCCTGAGTGCCACATTCAAACATAATGGATATAATTGAGAGTCCTTACACAAATCCCTACACAACTTCTACCAGTCAATCTCTGAGCCAGATGAAGGCAAAACAAGACAAAGCCATGATGTCACTAATACCCAGTTTGAAAAATAAAGCCATATCTGGTGCCACAAAATATTCCTACCATTTTAGTCAAGTCCTTATAGGATGGACTGACTCATAACCACAGAGACAAGCCCCAGCAGACATCCATCAGCTCAGCCTTGGCAGTGAGAAAAAGGCTCCTTACTATTTCTTTATGAAATGGAAGTAGAGCTGAGGGCACAGTTTTCATATGCTAAGACAGATCCTTTGCTATTTCCAGGTCTGACTGACTAGAAAATCTGTATTTGGGCAGATTTTCTCAGGGTGACAGAGATGATTCACACAAGCTGTAGAGTAAGTGAGAAGGACACAGTCAGGCAAGCTAGCATAACTGCAGAGCTCAAAATCAGAGGTTGCTGCTCCCCAGTCCTCAAGTAGGCCAAGAGATGAGAAAAATCCTATTAGAGACAAACTCTACCAGGTAGAAGCCAGCAGGTGAAGTCACTGTGCTATTTCGGTACTCCAGGATGCTCGACATGTCTGTGCAGCCCCTACACTACAGGGCCCTCCCCCAGACCATGTACCAAGTGCTGCAGGGCTATAACCAGTACCACAATATTGAACATTAGCTTGAGCTGCGTGTTGTGGAATGCATTATATTATCTTTATGTCTGGGATCTGAAGAAGTTACAAACTAGATCAACCGTGTATCTCTTTTAACCTTAATCTATTCTGGAGGCTGTCTTCCAAGCATATTCATGGGCATTTTCCCCAGCAGGGTGGATGAACTGCATGCAGCACAATCTCCAGACTGACAGGCTGATTCTCCTCACTTACACCAGCGCAGGCTGAAGTGAATAATTTTACAGAAGCCAGAAAAATTCAATGGGGTAAAGTCAGTATGGGAGAAGAACTGAGCCAGAGATCCAACAGGCAGGAGTATGCACCAGCATACTGATAGGGTTCCTTAGCCACATGCTGGTGTGTGGTAAGCTCAAGTGTGGCCACAGGCATGTTTCTGTAATTGTACAGAGGAAGAGCATCAATCTTAACGCTGACAGACATTTTAACACCGTGCTTTGGCCACGATGAGAGGGCTCTACCACTGCATGTACACCAGCTGGTAGGGAGGACAGACTGCCTCCTCCTGCTCCTCCTGCCCCTGGCACCCTGGGCTGCCCCAGCACACAGCTCCCTGCACTCATAAATGCAGGTATTAACTCATCCAAAAAAGCTAAAGGGACAGCAATAAATTCCTGAAGTCAGAGTGTCACAAAAGACTACAGGTGGCACCCCATTCTTGAAGCAGTTCCTGTCATTTGCTATAATATGTAATTGCCTGAGTAATACCTGAAACATTTGGGAAGGGAAGGCAGAACATGAACAAGTCCACGACAGAAGTGAAACACCATGATCCTCCCCTGGCTGTTACTCACAGTAAATCTGTTTCAGGTAAAAAAAAACAACTGCTGGTTATTTTGTGTCCACTGAGGCAAGATACAAATTCATTCCATACTATCATCATGACACAGGTGAACGCTCTGATGCTTTGGGGCTCAGCCCAGGTCCCAGGAGAGGTACAGACAACATAGTCTCTATATGTCACGTGCAATATTTGTCTAGGCTTCAGCTCCCCAGCTGCAGCACTCGACCCTTCATATGCTACTAGCATCTGCAGTGTGCAGCTGCTCGAGACACATGTGCCTTTGTGAGCAGTTCCTGGCACTGCAAGGGCCTCAGTTGTGAATGCTACCATAAACAAGTAACACCTCATAACACCAGGCAATAGCTGAAATAGCAGGTATTTAAACACCTCAACAGTAACTGTAATGATTGCCCTGGAAACAATATTTTAATTATTTATATATTTTTTTTACAGAGGGACAGTTCATTAACTGCTCACTCACCCAGGCAGTGGCATTGTCTTCTTTGCAACTGTTCTTGAGAACAGCAGCTCACTAAGGCAGGAGATGGTTCACTTGTACCAACGGGATCATGAAAATTTACTACCCAGACTAATTTCATCCCTGTCTTTATGTACTGCACTATTTCATTTTGCTGTACCAAAATACTTAGGAAGGTGAGGACATTTGGGTGATGAAGATGTGACTGACCTTGACCTTGCTCTACTGAAGCCTGGAGGGCTTCAGCAAGTGCTCAGCACCTTGGGAAGTGGGGATGTTTTGCCCATCAGATTCAGAATCTCAAGACAAAAACAACAGAAATAATTACAAGTGAAAACTTGCTGGCATGTCTCAAAATGAAACCCACAACTCTGATTAAATCCTTTCCGCTTGTGCCACTGATTTTTACTCCCAATAAATTTGGTATCTCTTGGCTCTTGTGGAATATTTTGACTGACAACACTGAAGTGAGAGAAGTAAGAAAATTCCCTCACTTAGGGCTTTTACAGTCATTTACTCTGAGGAAAAATTCAGAGTACAGTTATAACCTTCTGATAATTGTAATTTCCAAGCAGAAATGTTTCAGGTATTCAAGAAAAATAAAAGCAAATACACTGTCAAAAATGTCAGTTCCTTGAGCTGATTTTTTTTCCTTAGAAACGTGACCAGAAAGACCAAAACCAAGATTGCTAAATCGATAAGAATCCCAAATCCTATCTACTAAATAATATGAATTGGACACTTACTTGGGCTTCAAAGATAAAAAATGAGGGTTTAGACAAGGCAGATTAGCTTCGCAAACTAAAATCCTTCCTTTACATAAAATAATTTGATAAAAGATTAGGTTGTTTACCAAGAAGTAAGCACTTGCCTTCAGCATGCTGTCATCTGCTGAGCGCTGCAGCAGTGGTGCAGAGCCAGCCAGTTCAGCGGACATGGGCCCTGGCTGCCCCAAGAACTGGGCACATTTCTCATGCCGAGATTGCTGTGCTGGTGCCTCAGGGTCCCTGCTCTCAACATATCATGGCTGTAGCTCTCCGAGTACCAGGAGTAACACAGGGAACGTGACTACTTTCCATTTAGAAAGACCTCTGTGTTCTCTTTGTTGTTATAAAATGCAGAGGGGCAGCCACCCACATAATTATGTTGCTTTTCAGCAGCAAACCACCCCTTGCCCCACTCTTGCATGGCATTGCTCTGTCACTGGATACTGTCTTCCCCTTGCTGCTTCTTTTAATCCACGCAGCACCTGATGACTGAAAAGCAGTTCATGACTATCTGCTAGGGACAGGTGGAAGGAGCTGAGTGCAATATTGCCAGCTCCCACCATTTTATCTCAGCTTCCCAAAGGGTTGGCAGTCCCTGCAATGTCCCAAACTCTGGAACCATGTGACTGAGTCACACATTTATAAAAACAAAAAGTAAATTTCTAATTATAGCAAGACACTTGCAAACAGAACTGAGCTTCAAATACTACAGGGGAAATAACAAGTGCTTTTAAGGATGTGCAGGGGAACTTCATTCATGACCTTCTATTGTTGGAACTGGCAGGGATGAAATTACTTTTTTTCTGGCTGTGAACCTCATTACAATGAGCAGGTAATAGGTGCATTTTGCTTGTTTTGCTCTACAAACGTCTATTTTGCCTGGAGTAACTATTTGTCCAGCTTGGTGCTGTTTTCCTTCCACTTTTCATTATCCTTTTTCCTACTCTTTCTTCATACTATTTTCCATTTATCTTACAGTAACTAGACAGAGGCAGTTCCGTGTCTGCATATAAGTACCACATAACTGCACGTCAGGGAAAAAACATCTCTAGGCAGAGATGCTCCGTAAGGGCCCAGCATGAATAAATCTCCAGGATGGGCAGATATTTTTAGGTGATATTTAGGATCTTGCCTACATGCTGCAGATTCATAAAATCAGCAAGGCAAGCACAGGAGGAGGAAGATTATGCCTGGATCCCCTAGAGGGAATAAACTTGTGGAGACAGAATAATTCATTCACACCTCTTCCCCACTTCCTAGTGTTAACAACTTGCCAAAATCACAAATCCCAGGGAGCTGCTGCCAAGTTGCTCTTTCCTGGGAACGATTTTTGTGGTGACTGTGGGACAAGCAGCCCTCCTTCCCTGGTGCCAGCCAGCCTAGCTGCTTGGAGAGAATGAAATACATGAGAGGCCTAAATAGGGTGCCATAGACCATGTTTCAACTAGAGAGCCATGAGAGTAGATCTGTAAGACAGACTGTTTCCCCTGGGCTTTCTCCAAGGAGTCCCTGGCTCTGTATCATGCGCCTCTGCAGAACATGGTTGTCGCCTGTCAGCTGTGACATCAGCACAGATGTTGGTCTGCTTCCTGCTTGCAGCATGCCATGCTCTCTGTCTGCTCCAGTGTGATAGGAGCCTTTCTTTTCTGAAAGCCCAAGAAGGCTGGAGCATGATGTTCAGTGTCAGCCTGTGGTTCCTATACGGGTTGTGCTCCAGCTCACTAGAGCATGCAAGAGCCACAGGCGCCACAGCTTCTCCCTGCTCCAGCAGCTCCATTTATGTGCTCCAACTCCCAGCTATTCTTCCTAAAATTTCTTTCATTCAGCTGAGCCACTCAACAATATCAAATCCCTCAGAAACGCCATGGGGGCCCATCTGTAATACCACTTCTGGAGGGAACCATGACTCCAGTCAAAGGTCTCTGGAAAGAGACACAGGCAATGACACGAGCTTTGTGCTTGAGCTGCACTGGAGACCCTGTCTGTCTCCTGGACAGGAGTGAGTGTGGGCAGTAAAAGCAAACTGGAGCACTTAAGAGGCGTGCAAGCAGATGCACTGTTGATGTATTCTGGGGAGCTCTCACAGTTGCCATGTTATAAACAAAGTTCACAAGCCATGTGGTACCCCAAAGGCAAGGGCGAGACTCACAATGGGACAGGGCTTCCTAGAAATGCCACAGACTGCACTGGGTTGTTGCATATCACAACACACTTTGGAGTTACTGAGCTAAAATGTGATGCCACAGGAGTCTGACACTGAATAAACAATTTCACAGAGCACCACACTCAAACAACTTTTTCCATGACTCATGCCAATGTTGTAGCAAATTCCTTACAGAGAAGAGTCTATGGAGTCCCTTCCTGGAAATGAGATTATTCCAGCTAGGAATATATCAGGCTTTTCCAATTGTTTCTTCAGTCTGTCCACTGCATGAGATGCCTTCTGAAGCCCAAGATAAAATCTGATGCTAAAGAAATGAAGCCAGAACTTTGCTTTTAACATACAGAACCTCTGGATTTTTTTACCAGAGAAAAGGAAATATTTACATAACTGTATAGTCTGGTTTTGTGTTCTGATGGCAGCAGAGTGTACTTTCACTGCAGTTTAGGGACTGGGAATTGCACATTCACAAGAGTAAGAACTCACAGCCCACAAATGCAGATCCCTTCATTTGTGCAAGTCCCAGCTGCCTAATGAGGGAAACCAGTGTGCACCACATCTCAGCACCAGTTTGCTCATCCTCCCTTGTGAAGCAGACACATTGGGAAGCACAAGATACTCAAGCAGAACTCAGCTCTTACAATTTGGCTGTTTTGCACTAATGCAGGTAAATGAGCTGCTCCCAGACACAAAGATACGTAGAAATTAAAGCAAATTTGATGGCTGGGTACCGAGATGGCTGGGCCAGAGAACAGCAGCATTTCAGCCTATGCTCCCGCCAGCTCATCCATCTGGCCAGAACTCTGGCTTCATCTGCCAGCCCATTACCTTCCATGCATTTTCTATCCAAATCAGAAGACTAATCAAGTGCAAAAGCCTCCAAGATCTCTTCTTACTGTGAAAAATCACTATTTGAGTGGTTAGACTTGTTGAAAGTTGGCTGAGAGGAAAAAAGCTGATCCTGGAAACCTCAGGCAGAGATACAAAAGAGCGTGATCAGAAAAATCATGAAAGGAGGGGTCAGAGACAGTGCCCTGAATATGCTGAGGTGATCATCTACAGATACATTAACTATGTAACTTAGGAAGTCAAGCCTGTGATCAACACAGCATGATGGACAGGCAAGTCAGCTCCTGCACAAATGTGTCAAATAGCCAAAGACTTATTTTTTGTTATTTAGCATAAAGGAGGGTTAGCTCTGGAGGATTAGATGCAGTTCATGATGTTGCAGTGGAATGAAGCCTATGTCTAATACGCATAGAAACCCTCAAAATTGAAAAAGAAAAAAACCCTTGAGTCGCACGTGTGTATTTCTCCACTGCTTTCCCTATGTGTTAATAGACAGGGATTGACTTTGTGAAATCACTGCAGCAAGCTGAGAATGATGTACAAAGTGAGAAATTCTGCCCAATGCACAGAGAATATGGATGTGCTGTTACTTGCTGTGCACTGCACAGGTATGCAATATTCATCTCAGTCAGAGCAGCAGCCAGTGAAGCCTTCAAAGCCCAGAGACTTGTGCACACCTGGTGCAAAAGCCCAGTAAAGCTGCTGGTTACCTCCCCATGGTGTCCTCTGACAGCAAAAGGAGGAGGTGGACAAAAATACGCAAGTAAACAGGAAGGGAGTGAAGGCAGAGGATAGCAGAGGGCAGAAGGGAGGATCAAAAAAAAGAAGCAAGGGTGTAAATATTTCTGTAAAGGGCATGTATTAACATTTCTGGTGGATTTAAAACATACTTATTTCCATGATTATGTTTCTGCCTATCTTTCCTAAGCCACTACGTTGCTACTTGCTGCCCTTAGATGGTGACCATCTATTTGGCAGTATACAAGAGAGAACAGGAAAGACACGAGGAAGGTAACATCTGCATCCTGTGCTTCATCTAAACAGTTAATCCATTTCCCCAAAGCTCCTTATGTAGCTGCCTGAAAAAAACACAACCACCTCTGTGGGAACAACCTCCTCTTCCAAACGAGTGCTACTGCAAGTGAGCCTCCTTATCAGCACCCCACATTTCTCTTTTCCAACACAAGAGTGCAGGCCACTAAGCTGCTGAGGCAGGAAATCTCCCCCACTTTCCCACTGGCTCCTTCTGCCCATGATCAGGCCCTGGGTCCACCTGCTCAGGATCAGGAGCCAGCAAGGCATTTATTTGCCTTCTAAAGCACAGCTAAGAGCTGTCTGGAAAGGAAGAGTTTCTCTCCTCTATTTCTCACCTCCCCACACTTCACTAGATTTCAGTCCTAGCCAGCTCTGCTCTGCCTAACTCATGGCAGGAAGACCTGTGCCATCCTCATGCTGGAAGAGTGTCCACTCCCAGGGTAGTGACTACGTCGAACTACTCTTCCCACCCATGCTTAGCTTCACCCTGGATCTTAAAACTTCTCTGACAAAGTCTTCATTCAAACAGACAAATTGTGTGAGTTCAACCAATCAGCATTTTCACACATTTTTACCTCTACTCTTGAAAGCCTTCCAACCAGCTCTGCCCTTACATGAGGTGTATAAGGGAGATATCATTCCTATAGGCAGTTAGAGAGCAATAGTAGCAGGGCTTCTTCCAGTAGCTGTCAGGAGACAGCAGCACTGCCCACGAGTTCTCAAAAATATATCATCTAGTAATGAGCAGATATACATTCAGGTTCAGATAGCCACAGTCACAGCAAACCCAGAGCTACCCCTGCTGAGGCTTTTAGTCTCCAAAGAGGACACCAGCTTATTTTACATCAGGAATGTATTCTGTGAATGTATGCATCTGCTGGATGCCAGAAGCAGCTTTGTACGGGAATGGAGGTGTGAAAGAGGAACTGCAGAAAAATAACAGCGTAGAACAAAGTCCATCCTGACCTACAGCTGACCTTGCCTCAGTCACAGGAGTGGGAAGTCCCATTGCAAATCCATGCTAAAGTACCTCCTTTTCCAGGACCCCCCCAAAATATCAAGACATTTTAAAAAACCCCAAACAACACATTCTTTTTTGTTCCTTCATATGCAGGACATACCCTTTGTGTCTTTGTGCGTATGTGTAAATGAATCTTCGTGTGACCCTGGAAGCATGCTGAGCACATCAGTGATTCTGTGCTCAGTGCCATAGCCTACCTGACCTGCATTTTGAAGCAACAAAATAGTTTCGGTATTCCAGAAACTCAACTCATTGTATAGCACTGCACTAATAGTGATCTGTGTGTCTCCTAGGACAGAAAGTTAGTGGTGTTATACAACTGATATGCTGCTTGCTGGTGATGCTACAATTCTTGTGGAAAACTAAATAACAAGACATTTTCAATAGGAAAAACCAAAAAACCCACCTGATGAAAATCCTGAGTCTCTGCTTTAAATAATGCTAAAAAAAAAAAAAAAGCTAAAAGTATGGAGATTTTTTAATGGTCATTTTGCCAAGAAATTACACTTTGAATCCTCCCTTCCAAAAATAGTCCATACCATCCATCATCTTCTAATGAGGATTCCCAGTTCTCCAGCCTTTCTCATAAAAACCTGGCAAGACCTTTGCAAGTATTAGTGTGCAATATGGACCCTTTGGGTACCTCCTTTCTTCCAGCAGCTTCTTCCTTCCCTCTCCATCCATGCTAGCTGGTGTCTCAGAATGGCATCATGTCCACCTGAATAATCTGCCCCATATTCCTGGCATTGCTGAGCACATTCAGACACTACAGAAACCCCACATCTCCTGCCCAGCCTCTCTCTGTGGAGAGTGACTGTTGATATGGCGTGACTGCTTAACTCCTCCAAAAAACCCTCAAACTGCCAATGCAAACTTCATATGAATACTCCTCTAAAGCCATTTAAATATACATTTATTCATATTTTTTAAGGAAAGGAATGTGTCCAAAATTTTTTGCACATTCTCTGCAACATCCCTTTCCCTTGCAGTCCCACCAATGCAATAAACATTCTATATGAAAATTAATCCCACTTTGGTTTTCAGAGAAGAAATCATTCTGACCTTTTTGTTTGTTTGTTTGTTTTTAATAGTTTAAGTTATCACGTAAAATAATGCTTTAACATTTTCAGGAGAAAAGGAACACAAGTTAAAACCCATTTGCTTTCTATTTCTGCATTGTGCACATTCTCACAGTTCTGTATGACTTTGCATACTGGTTGTAACAAACTTTTTTGGAGGAAGAACACATCCAAGTGATCTCCTTGGTTATAGATTTACCATTAATTTTGCAGGTGTGTTTATTCTGGGATTTGAAGATAGACTTAAAAATCTCTGGTCCAAAGGCAAAACTGAAAATGGGGGTTTAAAATATGAATCTTGGTATTAGGCAATTACTTTTCCTTTAGATTTTAAAACATTATATAACTTGTAAATAACCCCACACTGAGGAAATAATTTCATCACATATGACTAGCTGTTGCCTGATAGAAACAACAGAGTGTAAACTACAAAGTGACAAAATTCATCCATTTTTCTTCTCTAGACTTTCAGAGCAACACATTCATCTCATCCTCTTCCCCCTCCAATTACTGTGCAATGGTAGCGTGTCCTAAAGCAATGCCAGAGAAATGATACATGCATTTCTATGGCAAGTTAAACAATCCTCTGACATCTAACTACAACATACTTGGGGATCCATTAAGAACGAAAAGATACTCAATAAAAAATTGAGACAGCAGCAGTTCTTCATACCGACAGAGCCTAAAATTAAAAATGGAAAGTTTCGATTAACTGCACAGAACTTACACATAGATATGAATAGTTAAAGAGGGCATGGCATCATCTTGGGTTTAGAGAACGGTTTCTGCGATCCATTCACTAGCACCAGTGGCAGCCATAGCCATGCATTTTAAAACAGAATTTACTCATTTTGGAATCTTCTTAATCACTTTGCAGGGCTCAAGGAAGAAGGGCAATTCAACAGGTTACAGCAAACTGGCCACATCTTGAATTAAACCATGCAAATGCCTATTTAATTAACAACACATATTGTTGCCTCTGCTCATCTAACTTTTCACAGCCTGCTACCAGCTTTGACAGGCTTTCATAATAATAAAATGCAATAAATGAATTGAAGTCCTGAAGGACTTTAAACTGCAATATAGAAAAGCTGCAAAAGATAAATGATGTCTTAACTAATTTTGTGATTTAATTCCCCCAATTTTGCTCATCCTGTGATGCAGGAGAACTCATTTTTCTATTTGGCAGAGAGCTATGTCAACCCTGTTAATAGGTACTATTACCAACACATAAATGTTTGTGAAAACAAGTGTGGCTTCACTCTGATGCTGACCTCAGCACTTCAGTTTTATTACAAGCACAAGAACTGTCAGTAGCAAAAATTGATGCACTTACCCAGAGATTCTGCTTGTCTGCCACTAGCATTTTGCTCATTTTTCTTCCACAAAAGTTCATCCTTAAGCAAGTGGAGATTCATGGTTTAAATTACTGTCTTGACACGTCATCTGTTCCTTTCTAAATTCTTACAGAGAACATAATTTCCACAGTGTTTAGGAGATAAAGGATCAGTGTTAACCATCCCTGGGAGCACTGTACTGATCTGAATTTAACATGGGCTGTGTAAACCTGGAGGGACTTAAAACTTGCTATTTGTTTCCCTCAGCAAACATTCAGGCTAAGAATAATCTTAATTGAATAACTCCATTTAATACTAATAAGACAATTTTTGGTGTCAGATTTCAACAGCTGAATTTTAGGGTGAGACTTTCCAAACATCAACTGTTTTGTTTTAAATTAAGAACTTTTAGTATTTGCTGGGAGTAGATTTATGCCAGTGCTTAGCAAATACTGAAGTTCTGTCCACACTGTCTAGACTTGTTTCAGGAAAAATACAGGATAATGCGTAATTCAGCATTGATTCAGGCTGATTTTATCTCCAGTGCTGGTACATCCCCTGGACAGTCAGCTTACAGATCCCTGAGACCATAAGTTTGTACCAATCCTTGAAGATCTTAGAACAACTTGAGACTATTTTAATCTCAGCATACAAGTACTGGTTCCCAAATGGCTACCTGAAAAAGTGAGGTAGATGGTCCAGATTTCTTTCCTGTCCTCACACTCAACAGTGGATGCACATGCTTTCAAAACTTCTGGTCAGGTGTTCTAGCAGTATGATGCTTTCTCGTCTGGTTATATCAGATCTTAAGGTAACGGTAAAAACCCAACCACTCTCAGACTTGCAGAGCAAATGCAGCAGTAAAATTGATTAGGAAGTACTCTGACATTTGAAGTGTCTACACTTAATGTATTATTTCTGAACACGATTCTCATTCTAGATGCCTTTGATTTGATGCTCCTAACACATATATAGGCACACCGAGAATTTTACACCTGCTTGATATCTTTCAACATGATTGGCTTCTCACATACCAAAATACAGCTATTTGTGGGGGATCTTGGTGATTATCCTTTCTTGCCAAGATATTTGCTTCTTGAAGAAGTCTAAAGATGAAGTCCGGCAGAGACCACTAAGTCCTCTAGTGGACATCTGGATTCAGCGACCACTTATTCTATGATTTATACATAAATCATAGATTTAGAAATGACTAAACACTATGATTTATAAATAACATCTGCAATTTAGACATCCAGATTCAAAATTCTTTCTAACTTAACACTAAGATATCAGAAATTCTGGCAACCATTTCTGCAAGTAAGGAGACAAAGACAAGAAGGAAATGAGCACTTTGTGCACTGCCATTTGCTTTTCACTTGAGACTTAGACATCATTTACCCTAGGAGATCCATCAGCACAATGTGTGCTATGGTCACAGTCTTTTTCAGCAGTTAGGCAATATTTTTAGACTCTCAGCTGCTAGAATAGCCTTTGAACTGCAGAAGAAATAATCCTGGTTAATATCATCATGCAGAGAAACCAAACCAGCCCAAAGCTACCTTCCCTTCCTATACCACCTTGTTCAAACTGTACTTAGAGCTTTGGGCTTTCATTATGCATGAGAGAAAATAAAACTCATTTACTATTATGCCTTCAAGGTTCCTTAAATGACACAAAGTGTTCCTGGATCCCCACAGTCTCAGTGTTTTCTAAGGAACCTCTGTTGTTCCTAAAGGGTTTTGATGCAACACAGTCAGAGCAGAGCTTCACTGTAGAACAGCAATCTCCTCTTGGAAGATACCAGTCATTCTACCTCAACCCAATCCATTTCAGCTTCCCAGAGTTGTTAGGAAAAACTTGCAGTAAATCAGGTCAGTTGTTTTCTCAAGAAGCAATATGTGTTTTGAAAAGCCAGTAAGCTTTATCATGCAGCGGCATGGAAGATTCAGTACACCTTTTCTAGTTAAACGAATATAACCAAAATAGCAAACAATACATTGTTTTGCTTAAAAAAATTTGCTGTTTTACGAGCTGCACTTCACCTAGGTTGTATTTTCAAGATATAGCTATGTTAACAACTTGTTTTCTTTTTCAAAACGATTTTAAAGCCTTTCTACTCTTCCATCTCCCTCAGAAGTTGGTGTGAGCTGCCTACCAACAAGAGAGACATCAGAGACTAAAGAATGCAACAGGACAGCCAAAAGGCTCATATTCACTAGCATCACTTTATGACAGTCTCTAAACTTGAAGGAAGCAGCTACTGAAAACCCTGCTACTACGTTGTTTTTTCTCTTTACACAAAGGTGTATTAAATTCACCATATGCAGATGCAAGCCACTCTAGTGAGTGGGTCATTAACTGCTTTATGTTAGATTGTGAAGGTCATACAAAGAATTTTGCCTTCCCAGTTGCTTTGCAATCTATCCTGTTTCGTTCTGTCATAAACACCTGCTGTTCCGACAGTTGTATTTAAGATGGACTAAAGCATCAAAACATCAGTCTTACTCTGAAGGCTGAGCTGGATGTAGGGAAAATGACTTACCAAAATTCTTCACTGGAAGGAGAAGAGTTGAGATAGGAGATAGGGACAGAAGTTAGCAAACAGAACTCTGAACTTGGGCTTTTCATTCAGATGCAGGTTGGAATGCACATCCCCTGAGTGTCTGGAGAGAGAGACAGGACTGCAGACACCTTCAGGCTGAGCCTACTCCCAGGTTGCTGTCTGGAGAAGCTACTCTGCAGTGCAGAGAACCTCAGGAGATGAAGCTCTCAGCACAGGGCAACAAAATAATGCCTGAAGTTATGCGTTTGCATACGTGTGGATATTTACACAGGTACCTAGAGGAAAACCAGTAGGTAAATTAGGGTGACAAGCATAACCAGTCCATATGGCAATGAATTGCAGAAGTCCTTTTAGCCTCCAGGACTTGGGATCCATAGAGCCAATGGACAGGTTAGCTCTAGTTAGGCAGGGACATCTTCTCTACATTAGCCCTCTTGCAGACCCACTCAAGGATCATGGTGGACAGATGATGCCAAGTGCCCAATGCAACAACTTCTCCTCAGAAAGAAAGTCACTCTCTCACCTGCTAGGCTCCACAGGGGTTAGTTGTAGCAGGTTTGCAATCTCCAATCGCTGTACCACCACTTAGCTTGGACCAAGTAGCACATCTGTTTTGTTTAATAGCTGTTCTCTGTTATAAAAGATCTTCTGTATACTTGCACAGCAGAGATCATGTTAAGCCTATACTGACTTTTATGGCAACAGCATCTTCCTGGATAAAAAGCCTTTTATCATGTATTGTATTAAAAATAGCATTAACATCCATTGCAGAAACATGGGGCTGGTTGACACCTCCTATGTGAAGTTGATTCATGCTTCTGCTAAACCTGGGTACGGTCCAGCTGACACAGTCTGCTAAGTTATTGCACTGCCAGTTTAATATTTTGCCATCTGCTAACTGAAAGCTCTGCTGCCTGCTGGGTCCCATAAAGACTTTTATTTATTACATTACACATGGCAACATCTGCCACAGGATTCAGCTCAGCTCAGCTTCCTAATTAAACAAACAAACACTACATCTCCAGTACACGACTGGGTCTAACTATTATTTATAAAATCTGAGATAGGTATTTAAAAGATATACATTGTTTGTTCCAGATGAACAAATACCCCTCCTGCCATTTGGGGCAGCAGGGGAGGGATTGTTAGAACAGGCTTAAGATTCTCAAATGCTCCATTTTACCATCATAAAGCAACCAGACGTTGCTGCATTTGTTATTGTTTTGCTCTGGTTTTTTTCCCTTAAATTATTCAATTTATGCTAATTAGAAATATCAGATTATTTCAAACCCCTATTAGTTCCTCCCCTGAGTAGTGCCTGTCTGTAAAAGCAGGGGAGAACACAACAGTCTCCCATCATGCTTGATATTAGAGAAGAAAGTGGCACTTGATGAAGAGAGACACCTGACCTGAGCAACACTGTGCTGTTCAGCTGTCACAAAATGCACCACGAATACACTGCCCAAGTCCATTTCAGACCTCAACATAATGAGAGAAATCACTGGTTATGCACCTACATCAAGGCTCTCCCATCTGTGCTAGTCACCTGTAGTTAAATCAGCCTGGAGAAAAATGGGGTGAAATCCAGGCCTAAAGAATTCAATAGGAATGTCACGAGTTCTTCATGAGTTTTACAATCAGCCCCAAACAAAAATTAATTTTATTTAAACTTTAACCCTTCTTCTGCCAATTTCTTTTAACCCATCTCTTCTTCTAAACATTAAAGGAAGGCCATTCACAATTCTAAACATGCCACTTCCACCTCCCCAAAAAAATACTAGTTTCCCAAGTTTAATTTTAAAAAAACTCAAAGGGGCAAAAGAGCAGAACTAGAGTTACATTCCCCACTTTGTCATTCTTTCATCTGCTTCTCACCTACTGCTTTCGGTTGCAAAAAAAAAAAAAAAAAAAGAAAAAAGGCAAAGCAAAATTAACTATCTGTAGGGGAAAAAAAATCTAATCCCCCTTGTTGACTCTAATTCTGTAAAGTAAAAATTACTTCCTTAACCAGGTATTTTGGTTTCATTTTTAACCAGCTCCAGTTGCCCCTGCTGTTGTGTCACACCTAGGCAGCCCTTTCATTCTCTTTAAAAATTGGCTTCATTCCTCTTTTAATTAAGAATCAGAAATCGTTTAATTTACACCACAATGATAAGTGTGTGCTGACTGCCAACATCCCCCATCCCTTGGGGTAGAAAGTCATCCCAGTCAAGAAGAAAAATATTGTTGTATTTATGAAAGTATCATTGATTTTTCAGTTAAAATCATTGCCCTTGAAATATTTTTTTAAAATCACTGATACCCTGAAGATTTTTCATCCCCACATTTGGTGTTGAGGGTGGTGGCCACTCTCCTGCATCTCTGCAAGGCTGGGGTGATGGGAATCCACAGGCTTCACCCAACAGTGCAGCTCCCTGCAGAGCCCAATTCAAGACATCAGCTTCACTCTGACACGCCAAAATACGAACCTCTACAGCTATGTTATTGCCATAGAAATGAATCAATATAACACAGGCTGCCAAATCCTCTGCCATTTAAAAACTCCAGACATTGAGCTACTGAGGAGTGACTTAACAGACTCCTTGCCCACCTTCATCATTTGGCATTAGAAAAACTCCCTATATAGAGCCTTAATGTACAAGTCTTTTGTCACAGCATCAAAAGACAAGACAAGACCATATTAAAAACCTTCTCTTCTCCATGATCCACAGCACCTATATTTGGAACATTCCTAAAAATCCTTATATTTCTAAGGTGAAACACAAGCCTTGGAAAACTGGCAGCTCTACAAATTCACATTAAGTAAGATATTCTACAGGATATGTTTGATGTTAACTGCTTTTAATTAATTTTGGAGTGTAACATTTGGATATTTACAGGCTCAAAGAAATGATCGATCTTTTTGTATATCACCGGTACCTGCACAATGAATTATTTATGACTAAATCATCACAGACAACCCCCCAATAACACCTAATCTTTATTATCTTTATTATCTTTCTTCTCTAGTTCAAATATTAAGTCTGCCATCACTTTTCTGAAGACCCCGTAGTTTGGCACAAAAGGAGGTGGTAATAAAGAAACAGAAAACTAATTACTTGTACATAAAAATATTAACATCTCTGCAAGGTACTGTCAGCAGATATGTTCAAATAGCTAGAAGTTGTCTTTTAAAGCTAACAATTCCATGTGCCCCAAGCTTATGGGCTCACTGGGTACTTTCTCAGGTAGGGTTTTAAATTAGTGATGCTTTCCTACTTACCCAGTTCTATCTGGCCCTGTCTTGTTCTGGCCTTAGCCCTGTTTTTAAGAGAATTTCAGAAGTTCATTCCATTTGGGTGCCTGCTTTCAGTGAGAGATCTCCCTGCCCCGTTCCCCAGGCACTGCAAGCGTAGTCAGGCAGCAAGCCCTTCACAACAACTTTCATAGCAAAACCCTCAATTTGCATCATTAGCTTCTCTTTCTCTTATTAGCATGTGATTTTTGGGGAAGAGGCAGATAACAGAACAGCCTCCCAATGATTCCCTTCTCCCTGCCCCCGGCAGGTGCATTTATCAATCTGTGTCTGGGGACTCAGCACACTGAGCCAGGCAAATTTATGCTGGAGGAATTTGGGGCAGGGAATGAATGCCAGTAAGTCTGTTGTGCTCTAATATCTCATTATGCTTGGACGCAAAGCACCTCTCTTTGCAGCACTGCAGGAATACAGCTTAGTATTTGGAGCCAGTTTACACCTTTATTCATTCACCAACTGAAGCAGAAGACTCCATACTTTCCATGGATTCAGGACACAAAACTGCCTTACACTTCAGGCTGAGCCATATCTTTTGTTCTTCGTATTCACAGATTACAAATATGGACAACCTCTCTGATTACTATACAAATAAACAGGTTAGCAATCCTGTCCTGTTCACGAACATTCTTCTCTCCCTGATGAAAAGCTGTCTCAAGAACAGCTGGACAAAAGCAGACACTTTATAACATCGTGTGCCACTGTGATTTTCAGTATTCCAGTTTAAATATTCCTAATGCAATACATTACTTTCTCTTGATCTAGCAGTCTGTGTATCAGGTCCTGAAAATTATACCTAATAGAACTGGTGTTTCTTCACACATTCTTACAGATTTGTAGATGAGCAGGAAACTACAAATACTTGAGACAGGAACAGAATCTGGCAATTTGCATCACCTAGAATATGTCCAGTTCTCAGAAGAGTCCTGGAAAAATGTTGCAACAACTCATACCAGTGCCTGCAGAGAGAGCCTCAACCAGGAGGGGGAATTATCTCGAGGTCTTGCCAATCAGACACGCCCTTCACCACAGGGAATTGCTGCTTCTGAGTGACATGAGCTGCCACAGGTTTCCACTTCTGCGTAGCTGCCTTTTCTGCATGCTCCAGTGGTGGCTCCTGCAGCTATGTTGTTCAGCTGAACCTAATCCCAGCCTTCATATAAGAATCAAAAGGTTTCACCACTGACACAGCAAATCATTCTTTATGCCACATAATTCCTTGTGCTCCTGAGTCAGTTCACAATTCAATTGGGAGCATGTCCCAGATGTTTCCTAACATTGTTTAAGGCAGCAGTTCATTTCTGTTCAGAATCACTGCTAGGAAATTTCCTGTTGACAAGATTATCCTCTATTCACAGAAAGACCATTCCAAGGAAGACAAGCACAATTGATCCTAATTATCTCCTACACAAAGCATGAGAGCTCAGGAGCTGGTCTAAGGGTAAAAAATTTCCTTCCACAGGCTCACATTTCATCTATTCTGTGCCACCCAGTGATCTGGGAATTGTAGTGGAAAGGCTCAAGTCCACACAGCTGTTAACTTGTCAACAGAATATAGAAAAATGTCTAGCTGTTCAGGTGTATCTCCTCCTAATAAAACCCAACAGAACTTACCAAAACCACATCAGTTCTATACCTAGAGCTAAAATAAAGTTGCTGTTGATGGAAGAATAACCAGCAATTAAAAGGCATCATCGTCACATAAATAATTTTGTCCATTTTGAACAGATTCCTACTGTCTGGGGGGGAAGGACACACATTCTACACACTGTAGAACTTTTCCACATAAATCCCCTCAACTGCTGCAATACTAAATTCCTTTTAGTTCAAATAATAGAACATGATTCCCAATCCCTTCTCTGACCCAAGGAGCCCCAAATCTGTAGCATTCTGCACTTTTCATCTGAGGTTTTCTTTGAAAGCACTGACCCAGGTTTTTCTTGCCCAAATACTTTTTAGAGTGAAAATAAAAGAAACAATCCTATCAAACGGACAGTCACTTTTGAAGATGTACAGAATATGACTCCAAAAAAATGACAAGTGAAACTTCAGCTTAATTGAAGAGAAAACTGGAGAGAATATCAAAGTTCTCCATGAAACGCCTGATTCAATATGCACTGAGAATCTAGATAAACATCGCATGATCTCCCTGGACCCTCTGAGACATAAACAATGCAATTAAAAGGAAACATTTACTTCCACTCTTGATGGTATTACCTGAGGGATAGCAGACGCCAGATAGTTCAGTGTTTATTAGAAGCAAGTAGCAAGTTTGGCAATTGGAATTGGCTCAACCCTCTCACACATTTTTGTAATTTTATAACACCATATGGTCACAGCAGATTTCTCTATCTTCCGGTTGAAGTTCAGCTGTTCCACAGAACATTTCAAGTGAAGTTAAACATATTGAAGATATTATGATAAGCAACAAAGATATTTCAGCAGGGGCTGTAAAATTGCAAAGAAATGCAGACTGCCATTTGAATGAGTTAATATTTGTTAATAAAGCGTTTAGCACCTTCGGTCTTTGGGGTCTGGCCAACCCGATGAGGTGTACACTGATCCCCAGACCTCACAAGACCACAAGCCTGCTGGGCTGAACTGAAGCATGACCCTGAGAGCATGATGAACCCCTGAAGCATAGTGACACACCATGGCTGCTGACAGCCTCAAACATGGGCATAGAGGTGAAGCATATTTAAAGCTTTATAGAACTTAACAGCATCCCGTGCTGCCTTCAGAAGTGAAGAGCAGACTAGTGTTATGTGCCCAGAATCATTCACCTAGGTGAAAAGTAATGGCATTTTGCTAAAGTTGGAAGGATAAAGAAAAGGCAGTATTATGAGGGAATCATGATACTGGCATTATCGCGTATATGAGTTTTGTACCTCACATTCTGTTACATGATGCAAACTAACACAAGTCTTCCCATTCCTCTGTCTTCCTCCACTATTCCCTCTCTCAGGGGCCAGGACAGTGCTAGCTACAGTCTTTATGTTCCAGCAACATAGAAGTGAAAAGCTAAACGGATTCTAACGGTCCTTCCACTCCATAGCAAAGTGCCACAATTTAGCTGCTGCAAATGTGGGGTCAACATCTCCAGCCAGGAGAGGAGTGGAGCAGGAAGGGTATTCACAACGTATTTTAAGTTACCGCTTCATAGTGGTTTATAGTCCTTCCTTGGGACACCCAAGCCAACTCAGATCACTTGGGAATTAGGAATTTAACAAGCAATTCTGCTCCTACCCTCTTCTCCCTCTGAAGTTCCCTTTAACCACAGCTCTATGTAATTTAATTACATTGTGATTTTAAATGATGCTGAAATATTTTGGAATCAGGGTCATGAAAGACTGCTGCCCCTTACAGCTTGTCCTACAATTACCAAGGTAGAAAAAAAAATCTCAAGAAAGGCAACAGCCATGGAAATCTTAGTGCTCTGCAACAACAGAGTACTCAGAAATTGGCAAAATAACTTCTTAGACCCTTTCCTAAATGACTTTCAGATTCTTGAGGTTCATAAGTTTGGCACTAGTCATGCCAGAAACATTTCACATAAAGAGCACAGCTCCCAGAACAGCCTCTGTTAGGAATGCTTACATTCAGCTCTTTGTTCATCTTAGAATACATGTAAGACTTTTTAACCCTCCTGTCAGCCTGGGCCCTGCAATCCTCCTTGACTGTTAAACAACAGAGGAATGAGTATAGTTATGCAGAAGGGCTGCTGTTCCAGGATTTTTTGCAACTAAAATGTAATTGTGAGTCTTGCTTTTCCAATAGCTCATGTCTTCTCCTCCTTTATTTATTTTTTAAACAGATTTCCATGCTGATTTTATGGACTAGATTTTTTAAAGAAAACCCCAACCCAAAATCTTAAGAACTTTTCCTTCTAAACCTCTCCTCTCCCCATGTAAATATGCACCTCCTTGCACCAGGGAAAATCATAAATTTACAAAACAACTCATTCTTTGCAAGTATTTAAACAAATATCTGAGGAATTCAGAACTCAGCTTCAGTTAACAGCTTCAGTCACAGTGACAGAAATCAGCCTGACCTCTGCTGACAGCATTTACATTGTCTTTCAGTTGCTGCATCCAGTGAACTTACCCACACAGTTATGCTTAGACAGATTGGGCTTCTCATAGCGGAGCCATGCTCCTAAAACAAACTGTGAACACTGATGCTGGCAAGACGGCAGGCAACTCAAGTCACAATCGACTGGCATATTAGGTGCCAATCAAATGCCACTGACTTCCCAGGGAACTGAGAGCAATGAAAGCTCCCGTTAATTAAGTCTTACATGGATTATCAGCAAAATGTGTTTTCTAAATATTCACCACAGAAAAATCAGTATGACTTGGAAATATTTTTTGTTAACAGCTTATTTAACCATGTAATTTATTGCTGGTATCTATAGCAAGGCAAGGTATTCATAAGTACTTGCTATTTCATGGCAGAGAGCAAAAATATATATAAGTCATATAAAATAGATAAACCCAAGAGGGTATATAAAGCCTGCTCTTATTTTAGCTCCACAGATTTAAACGACAAGTTCAAGCCTGACACTATGGCAATGCAATGGGTCTGGGCCTCATTAATTTTTAAACAACCTTTATCCACCATAGCTTTTGAAATGAACTGTTACTAATGACTAGTCATATGTCAATCTAATGAATGGGATACAGACTTCCGTTAAAATAATGAAATTAGCTTGTTTGGACTTTCGTTCCAGTTTCATGGCACACAGCGCCAGGTAATTACAATGAGCACTAACTTGCCCATATTAAAGTCTGTTTACTTAAGGTCTTTAGTCAGGACATCCCAATTTAGCATGTCAGCTGGTTTTATGATTCTAGGAGTACTTGTCTTATTAACAAAGAGATAAATACAAGCAGGCAGGGCAAAGTGCTAAAACATCAATTATGTACACACAAACACACAAAAACAGAAGCTTTGTGAAAAACCAGAAGCAGCGCACAACCCCTAGTGTATAAATACATCTCAGTGCTTCCCCCTGGCAGCAGTAGTTACTTTTGGGGAACAGAACAAGGTCTGAAAGGCATCTTTGCCAAGTATAATTTGGCCCCTTCAAGCAATGCCTGTCCTTTAAGATACCGAGTATACCCTAAAATAAACTAAGCCAAATTGTCAAATATTATTGTGCTTTAGAGTGCTCAAGTCACGACGAATTGTGGTGACCTGATTTTTAGAAGCGTATCAGTCTGGCGCCTCAGCGTGCCCCTAAGAATGCAAACACCTTCAGCTTAGTAGCAGTAAGAAGCTGTTATTAATGTGTTATTACAAATATGTTGTTACAACAATAATGTTGCGAATAGATCATACTCAAGACTTCATAACAGTGTCTTCCAAAAGTACTCTGGCAAGCCCCTAGGTCCCATTATCATAGATAACATCTACAAGAGATGTAGATCAGCCCTATAGGGATGACTTCTGGAGCAGCTGGAGGTCTTGGTGTGAACGTGCAGGTCAGGCCAGGTAAGAAGTTGCTATGCACAGTGAATCTGACTGCTAACAGAGCACTGTCTAAATAGTGGCTTCTGTTTCATAAGACTAAAAGAAAAAACTCTGCAATAAATAAACTCAAGTGCCAAAGCAAGATGTGTTAAACAAGGAACAACTTAACAACACCACTAAAGCTACCTGGCAAATGAACACAAGTCTCTGTCGCCTCAGAGAATGCACTGTATTCATTTTTTATAGTTTTAATGTCTTACAGGTTTTCAGAGAACTATTTTGAGTTGTCCTGAGGCTGAAAATAAATTCCTGTAGTACAAGTCTTCAGGGAGACAGAGGCCACTCCTGCTTGTGCCCCACAGAGCAAGACAGGAATCAGCAAACCCTCTGCAGACACAAGACCTGCCCTGCCAAAGGGTCAAAAGCTTTCTCACTCACATGGGTCAGAAGCAGAGCAAGGAAAAGCCACAACTGTTTCTACCAGCCCCAGAGTATTTTACCTGAAGTAGAAGGCACTATGCAACAGAGGATATCTTTCTCAAAGAACACCAATATGACCCAAAAGTTTTCCCAACACTTCGTTCTTTCCCCAGAAGTGTACTAAATACTGACACAGAACCTCTCCCCAGCACCAGGTTCAACTCTATTCTATGAAAGCCCAGGGGAGATGGGGCTGCCAGTATGGGATGACAACTGGGCAGAGCAGAAACGTCAATTTGTTGCTCTTTGCCCTGACCCCCCTTTTTCATACCCCTCCAGAAATCTCTGAAAGATCTTTAGTCTCATTGCTCATTGATAACTACACAGCTTTCTAACAAATGTCATGACGTGGGGAGAAAAAAAAACCCTCCCTGCTTTTCACATGTTTGTGAAATAGACTGCAATAGACTGTTTATGAACACAAAAATCCATCATTAATTATACAGCAATTCCCACTTTCTGAATTCAGTTTCCAGTCTCAAGTTGAACAGAACAGTTTCACAGCCACAATATGAATCTCTGTGACATGGAAATATTTCTTTTTTTTGTTTCCTCAGACACATTCAGCCACCCTGTAAACAGATGTATCTGGAGCAAATGCAAGCTAGGACAGAGCCCATGATTTAACGGGATTTAGCGGGAAAGACTCAGAATTACTCCAGCTGACAGCTGTAACTGATGCCACATTTCCAAAGTGACTAGAGAAATGGAGGGCAAGTGCTACATCCAGTTATAGTTACCATGTCAGAGCTGACATCCAAAGCTGGATTCTCCCAGCTCAAAGTCTGACACTTCAGATTGGCAGTGCAAACGGCAGTATAAAAACGTATAAAAGCCTACAATGTGAGGGACGTTTGGGTTTACAGAAGACTATCTAATGCAGGAGAGCTCAAGGACCTCCCTTCCTTGCCTGTTGAAAGCACATGAGACTTGACAACTGTTTGACTGACATACACCTCTGTTGATAATGTATTTTATTTTTTTCTGAACCTCCAGACTATGCAAGCATTAAAAGATCTGTGAAGATGTTTAAATGAAACAAAGAGAAAATGACATCAGGTGTGCTTTGCTCTCTATTGCTAGCTTCACCCTGAAAAATAAAAAGCATTATGTTTACCAGATATTCTTTCTGGGACAGCCAGACACAAAAACAAAGCAAGTTCATGTTACTGCTTTGTCGTCGTCCCCCCCCCCCAAGCCAGAGGACACATTGATCTCAGCTAAGTCGATTTAGCTCAATCTACAGTCTTTCTCCTTTTATATTACATTAGGCCCTTATCCATCTTTCAAATTACCTTTGGCAATTAACTGAGGTGGCTAATTCAGGAGCTTAATTGCTCGCTGTTACTCATGCAATCAATATAGACAAACCACTGCATTAGCATACTAGTAACTCAAGTATAATAGTTTAAAGTTTCACTGGTTAATCCAAGCCTTAGAGCTCAACTGTCCCTACTAGAAATAAGTCTGAATGAGTTTCCCACATTAATGCAGGAAAAGCACAGTACAGCCAAGGAAAAAGCTCAGGTACTCAAGGACCTACACCATCACTTATTCCTAAAGATTGCTTCCTGTTTCAACAAGGCCTTTTACAGAAGGCCATACAAGTGATTCCTGATCAATCCCTGACCAGGTCCTGTAGTGCACCATGTCAGGCAGGGTGCTCCTATGGCTGAGCTCTACATGATGCTTGAAGGACGATTTAGAAACAAATAATCAGGTCTACAAGAGATCAGTTCCCCACTCTCACTAGGTAAAAATGAGCTTCAACTCGGCATCACAAGTTTTTTATTTTGTCCAAAGACTTTGGTAAATGAAAGTTCTGTTACTTATTTCCAATCTGAATTTTTGGATTCCAGTTAAACCTCATGGCAACAAGTTCTGTGGCGTGAATGAGAATGACACAAGTTTTAGAACACCTGGATAAATGTATTCAGTAATATTAAAAGGTAAAAACGAAATTGTTTTTGAACAAACAAATAGAAAAAAAAAGCAAACAAACCCACCTGAATAAATTAAAAATTGCCATAATAGAATCAGCTTTTTAAATGTCTCTTTCTGTAACAGTTCCCTTCTCCCCAAGCCTTCTCCAATTTTACAAGTTTAGAGAGAGGGAAACACCTGCAGCTCACTGTACAGACTGGGCAGGATGGCTTGGCCAAGCCCCAGACCAGCTTCCCACCTAGATCACTATTTGCCAGATTTCTCATGCATGGGAGAATTGCACTTGTGGTTTTGATTGCAGCTGCACACTGAGTGGCCCACAGTGACACCTCAGTTTCTGTCCTGCACTGACACAGATTATTTACCTCTCATTATGGTGTGTTGAGTAATGTAATCTTTTTCCTCTGGTATGTACCAGCAACAGCTGCATGTAACAGTCTTTCACTTTTCACTGTTACAAGTCCCTTTGCTGAAATCCCCAATTCAAATTAGGCTCTGATTAAAAAATTTAGAAGTTATATTTGCAAAAATGTCATAATTTTCAAAATAACATAAAACTTATAAAGAATAATGACTGCAAAAACAAATAGTTAAAATACGGGATTTAGGGAATGTATTTGCAAAGTTTTACCAGATCTTCTGTAGAAACATGCTAGCAGTTAAGAGTTATAAAAACTCAGACGAAATAGGAAGAACATTTCCTCTCTTCTGGCAATGTATAAATTGCCTGTATTTAGAATTACTGCCATAAATTTTCAGCACTTGTCTAGCAAGCCTGTACTGTTAACAGCATTCAGTGATTACTGCGAAGAGTAAGACACATTTATAACATACCATAAATACACCAGGAAAATGAATTTTTAAATGTCATTAAGCTGTATCCCACAGCTATCTAGAAAAAAAATCACATATTTTCCTTTAAAGTTTTTTGTAACATTTGCATTTTGATAGTTCAGATCTAAAGACCCAGATCTGCTTATCTGAAGTCAGCAATATGACTAAAAAGGGCTTCACACCAGGCTCAAGCTTTCAAAATCCTGGATTCAAACATCTCTGGAGTATCAATGCTGCCCTCAGTTCAAGGACTATTAGTAGCACAACTGGCTTAATTGGAGGATTTTCCAGTTATGCCCATCAGCTCTACAGTCCTCACTCTCTCAGCTCTGCCACACTGGCAGACGACTTAACCACTGCCATGTTGCACAGAGCCAGATGCAGGCTGACCTGGATGCAGTATGGCAGGACCACTAAAAAACAAACAAACAAACAAACAAAACAAAAAAACAAACAACCCCACATTTAAGCTTTTCATTTTAAAGTAAAATTGATGTGCATTGCAAGTAGTCTTGCAGTCTTATTTTCTTGTGACACCAAAACCTGCTGTCAGGTGGTTCATGCTGACACATCTACTCACATGTCATCATGTCCACACACAGAGCTAAACCTTTACGATCCCCCTGCAGCTATGGGCAGCAGACAGGGTCTTCGCTCCTGTATGTTCCCTGCTTTCTTTCATCAGTTGGGGGTGAAGTTTTACACAACTTGTCTGGGAGGGAAGGTCAGGCTGCTGCTGGGCATTTGCATCCCTGACTGTATGATTAGCTTTCTGTGAGGCACTGCAACCCCAGAGATGGGGATTGAGAAATAATGCCTGTGTAAGCACACAAGCACATGTGCATATATTTAACCTCTTTCCATCTTTATGTAATTACTACAGGTAATTACTCAGTTATTTTTCTTTTAATCGACAGTGGCTCAACACTAAAATTAACTGCAAACTCAACACAATATGTAACCGATTTAACCATATATTTGTGTTTTGTGACACTTCCTGGACACAGCTATTTCAGAGGTAACTCTTATCTCAGAAGCTTTTTATCTTTCCATTCTTTTAAAGAGAAAAACCATAACCAGGAACAGCCTTCTATAATATAGCAATGGGATTTTACAGAAATCAAGTGACCCTACACTTGTAACTTTCAGCATTTAATTCAGCCAGTGTGATGAGCTTAGTAGACAGATAAACTGCAGATTGCCTCAATAAATCTACAGAAAGATAAATTTTCTGTCAAAAGTCGTTTGGTTTAGGTTTTTTTCCCCTCAGGTAGAAACCAATAATATATTTATATATGCCCCTACTGTATAATTACATAGTGCCCCATGTCAGTTTTAGGAGTTCATCAGAGCAGTAGGCTAACCCATGGGTGCAATGTCCTACCTATCCCACACTCAGCATGCATCTCCCCACTGAACTGAGAGGGAGCCCACCTTCCCAGATGAGCTGTGACTGCCATCAGTTTCAGGGCTGGAGTAGGCCTACCTGGGGGTTTCTACCTCAAATTTCTTGACATCACTATCTCCCCAGCTGCAAACCATCAATTTGCTTAACAGGTTACAGATGTCATCCATGTATTTGCTGACTCTTCCAGAAGTTCCTGGGAATACAGACAGCATTATTATTGCTGCAACAAATAACAATGAATTTTCATTGTTCCAAGAGTCTGACTGCAACTGCTCCAGCCATGTAGGCAGGTGTGTGTTCCACAGGCAGCCATCCTAAAGCTCTTACAGCTTTTCTCAGCTGCTGTCATCCCAGTCACTAATTCCAAAAGGTATTAGAATATTCATAGCCACTTCCAAACAGATTAGGCGTAGGCAGTAAATCATATGAGATTAACCTGGCAAAACATTTTTATCCTTTCATGTGCAGCTGTTCAAATTTCTGTAGCAAAGGAGGTTGTTTCCTTTGGCTGTAATATTTTATTTACCTTTGCAAGACAGAGATGTGGAAGGTACGAAGAGAGATCAAGAGCTCAGTTTTACCCAGTAAGCAAAGACAGCTTTTTTTTCCCTCTCTTTTTTTTTTTTTTCGCCTCCACTGAAGCATACTGAGATATGCCTGCAGTCAGACATCCTCCCTGAGAAGGCAATGGGAAACTTTCCCACAAACTCCAGAAGAGCAAATCAATTAACACAACACCAAAAAGCAGGAGCAAGAAACAAAAAAGTACCCTTACTGGTTTTTTTCTTATTTATTTACAAACTACACCAACATAAGAAAGGAAAGATGTTCATAAGCAGGAATGGACTCCATGCACCACATACACACCAAACAAACAAAGAGCAACAGCCAAACACACTTAAAACTTGGATTCTTCAGATATTTACTCACCTGATTTTAACTGAAGCAAATGCAACTCAGATTCAAAGTAACATTTTTGTGAAACTATTTTTTTCTTAATTGAATTAGGGATTCACTCTTCAATCTTTAAAAATTTTAATAAGATCTTCTTCGAGCATGTGATGCTACCTCTACAGCTGTACTGGCTTACACTGGTGCAGTGTTCAAAGCCAAGTTGGACAGAGCATTGCGTGGCACGGTTTAGGTTGAGGTGTCTACCCCCATGATAGGGGCATTGGAACTAGATGATTTTCAGGTCCTTTCCAACCTTAACCATTCTATGATTCTATGATGTACTACTATATAAGCCAATGAATATCATATTAGGCATCAACAGAAATATGGATAATTTTCTCTAATCTCTCATCCTAGGCTTCCCATTGCATCCAACATTAAATGTACCTCTAGTAATACATCTCTTGATTGAGATTAACAAAATCAAATAAACTCTACTAAGCTGCTCTGGTAATGAACTTTGATGATACTGCCTGCTCTTCCATGGCATCTACACATACTGACTACGCATTGCAATGCTGACAAAATGTACTTGCTGTCAAGCTTCTCAAATGTGGAATTCTTGCACAAGCCAAAACCAATCTGCATGAGATTTTGCAAAGGTATTTCCTGTCCTTCTCACATTTAATAACGTGAAGAGAGTAATGAAGGGACATTCAGGCAACACAACGCCAGACGCCAATTCATTTCAAAGAAAGAACAAAATATACTTTAAGGTTGCACAATGCCACACAATACTTTCAGTTTAGCTGCCTCAGTTCCCTGAAACGTCTTGTGTCTGTGCATGAAGTGATCTCTGTTTGAAGCTTTTCAAGTGTTCCATAGTTTATTTTGGGATTCTCTGACAGATTATATTCCTTTAGAGTTCCTGGGCTTGATTCTCCTTGATTTCTCAAATATAATTACCCGGCTTTGTATGCACAAATAGGATTTGTACCAATGAACAGCTCTTGAAGTCTGCTTCAGAGTAGAAATGAAAATCTACCAAGGTTAATGAACTTGAACTTCGAAACAAACCAACATAAAATACAGATGAAGAGCAGCTTGTCTAGTAACACCTCTGTGTACATCTGACTGAACAAATTAATACTGTCCTTTTCTCCCACTCCAGCACAGACAACAACAACACAAGGTCCCTTCTTCAACTATTCTGGGAAAAATGGAGCATTACAGTCCCAGCTCCCCACACACATGAGCAACGCTTGGAATTTTGGGTGCAGACTGCTGCTGCATTATCAGTACCATTCAGTGGGAGCATGTATACAAGTTGCGTGTTCAGTCTTTGTTAGCCTGGCTATTGAATTTATTCAAGGAAAGGAGCTGCTTCCACTTTGTTTCCATGACAACAGTACTAAGGATTTTGTCTTCATATAAGCGAGTTACTGCTTTTTGTGCTTCCATAGTCTAGGCAGAAAAATTAACATAATATGGTCTCAGGACAGACAATCAAATCTTCCTATCCTCCCAACATTCCTATAAGGCAGCAAATTCTTAGATTTCATTACCAGAGGTATAAATAGGTTGAAAAGTAATCCTCATTCCTACAAGTATTAACACCGGAGAGATTTAATTTCAAACCAACTTCAATTAAAAAAGATTCTTTTGATGTCCGTCTTTCTGTACACACTGACCAAGGAGAACAGCCTAGCTTATTATTGCCTGTCTTTCAATTTTAACCTTTTGAAAGCATTTTTGAGATGTTTATCCATAAATCATGGTCACTGTTCTCTTCTATATATAATTTCAACTCATACTGGTGATGTATTCAGAATATTTGTAATGCTATAAAAAAGAAAGTTTCCCCAGAATGTAAAGATCAGAATCTACACAGGTTTTAAAGAAGAAAAGAATGATTAAGATATGAACACTATTGACTTAGCCATTAAATTAGGTGGGCTAAAACTGTAGTGGTTGCACCAAAAACCCCACAGAATAAGCAGAAGGCTAGAAGTATAATTTCCATTGAAAGAGCAGTGATGCTGCTCTCCTGTGAAAAGTGAATCTGAATCAAAAGGTTCTCATCACAAAAGGAGGAGACTTCAGAGGAGTCTCAAGTTCAACAAGTTGGTGACTAACTTTACTGAGAAAGAATTTTTAAGGTAAGCAGGGAGTGGTACAACAAGCAAGACATTCAGTGTGTATGCCTTGTACCACATCACGCAGCCCATAAATTCACATTGTACCACATAAATTCAGCCCATCTCTTAAATACTTAAGAGATGATAAATGAGCACTGAGAACTGCTTTTGCAGGTAAAGAAAATTAAAGCAAGAGCATTCCCTTCCAAGTCTTGTCTCCTGAACTACAAGAAGAAGAATGAGATCCCCACATCTATAGTGATCTTAAAAAAGGATATGGATTATGCCATGAATTGTACAAACACTACAGCTGTTCCACATCACAGAACAACTGGGACATTTTCATCTCAAAAACACGGGACATGGTGAGACAGATCTCATTGTGTGCTACAAATTGTTGCAATTCCACTGACTTAGCTGGAAGGCTTTTTACACCAGCTGAAAATGTGGACCCACTAACAGACTTATTTATAATTGCGACTCTCCTGGAGTTGACTCACAACGAGTAGCTGCCAGCTCTGATGGATTTTGGATTCCTTTCAGTACTTCAAGATAGATGGGTTCATAAGCATGACATTCATCCTGTTATCATGCACGTAAGTGAGCATATTAAATCAGCCACAGAACAATGAATGTTTGAAGGTAGGTTGAGCAGGAAAATCCAATTCCTGTAAACAAGAAAGGTACAAAGGTTTTTCTTCAATGAGGAAAAAAAGGGGGGAAAAAAAAAAAAAAAACAGGGAGGGGAGGAAAAAAATGCCCATTGAATGAAGCATGGTCCAAATACTGAAAACTCAAGAGAGGACACAAAAGGAGAGAAGCCCTGCCAGGTCCAGCACTTGCAGTAACTGTTCGGTATAGCACACTCCTACTTGCATGGCTGGGCTGGCAGCCAGGAAGCTGATTTGGAACTGTCCTGGGTGCAGCAGTAGCAGTCATTTTTCTCCTTCTTAGTAGCTGGTGCAGTGCTGTGGTTTTGACTTTCAGCCTGGGAACAGCGTTGATAACACCAATAGTTTTAGTTGTCGCTCGGTAATTTTTACACCAACCAAGGACTTTCTCAGTTTCATGCTCTGTCAGGGAGGAGGGGAAGCCAGGAGGAAGCAGAGACAGGACACCTGACCCAAACTAGCCAAAGGGGTATTCCATACCACAGCACATCATGCCCAGTATATAAACTGGGGGGAGTTACCCGGAAGTGCTAGATAGCTGATCAGGTTGGGCTGGGTATTGGTCAGCGAGCGGTGAGTGGTTGTATTCTCTTCCCTTGTTATTTCCCTTATCATTATTATTATTGGTGGTAGCAGCAGTGGTTTGGGTTATACCTTGGTTACTGGACTGTTCTTATCTCAACCCATGGGAGTTACATTCTTTCAGTTCTCCTCCCCATCCCTTCAGGAGCTGGGGAAGGAAGAAGGAGAGGAGTGAGTGAGCTGCTACATGGTTCTGGGTTACCGGCTGGGCTTAAACCACGACAGGGATGAACCCCAAACCTGGCAGACCCGTAAGACTGCACTAAAAGACGTGTCTTCATTATGGTGTCAGTATATTTAGGACTTTGTGAAACATCTTCACTGATGTATTTATGTACAACTAATTGGAGGGGTTACTTTGATCTTTATCATCACCAACAAGATTCCATAAATATAAAACTGGAATAAAGTTAACCAAACTTGCCTATAAATTACAAAATACTAAAACTTTGCTTTTCTAGTACTTCCCTGCAATCTTGTGGAACTACTTTTACATAAAAAACAAAGCCTCCTATATAGCAGAGATCTCATGGAGAGGGGGAGACAGGACAGGGAGAAGGCAAAGCTTGGAGGTTTTATATTGCAAGCTGTGTTTTCCAAACCATATTTCACAGATGGATGCCTTTAAGATATAATATCCCGGTCCCAGAGTACATCAGCTACAGCTGAGCTCTCTATACACAATTTCAGGTCCACAGCCACAGAAATGAAGAGTTAGGAATGATCTAAAAGAGAGTTAAAACCAGCTTGTTTACATGTTTGCCTGCTTCAACCTTGAAAGATATCAACTCTTCTGACTTCATTTTCACCACTTGTTTTTCATCTGTCTTTTTGTTTCTTGTGGTTTTCTTTTTCATTTTGATAGGTAGGAGTTCCTGAACAGATACAAAAGTCCATCTTTGACATGGGACTCACAGGCATTTCAGACACAAGACAAATCCTGGACAAGTTATAAACACTGACTTCTATGTTCAGAATATACCTGAAAGGAATAGTGTGGAAGGTTGGTTAATCAGAATAACAGCAATTTGTAGAAAACAGAGCCTTCCAGTAATGAAAGTAACCATTTCAGCTGCATAGCAGTAGTGCTAGAGGTCAAAAGTTCCCTTCCCCTGACAGAGACTCCAGTCTTTTACGAAGAGCAGGCTGGTGGCCAACAATAAGTGATTATTAAGACATTTTCTCACTTACATAAAAAACCTTAATAAAATAGTGATTAGAACTGGATATTCATCTTTTGGTGCACTGCAGTCATGGAGAAGATTTCCTTGACAGTCTGAAAGCTCAATCTAGAATTACAAAATCCTAATGATGCCAGGCTACAACATTGTTTAAAAACACAGTTTTAGTTCAGGAGACAAGGAAGGTCTCAAGTTAATTTTTGTTCCAAATCTGTCAGTCTTGTTAATTAGACACAAAAATGTGAGACATCTTATAACTCCACTTGAGCAATCGAAGAGCACAGCAGATAACACTAGTTAATCTTTAGAATAACTGTGAAACAATCAGGAACCATCAGTCTTGCATAAGAAATATGTAATTACTGCTCCTGGCATAGAGTAAGTCACAAGAAAAGAGTAAACGAGGTTCAAATAAAGAATTTGAGTCATTTACACAGCTGAGCCATCAGATCCCACAAGGTCTTTGCCACTGACATATAATTAATATTGCATGTAAAGATAGAAGAAGTATTTGCTATAAAACAAGGCATCATTCAGAATACTGAGGAGGAAAAACTTGGCAATTACTGCAGAAAAGGAACTGAAATCATCAGCAAATTAATGAGAAAATACAGTAGTTCATACTGAGAGAGGTCTATTCTGTTCACATATAAAGATTTCAAACAATACTCAGCACTGGCATAACTCCACAGACTTCAGTGGGCTGCTTCTGTGCACGTAGGACCTCTGCTAAGCCAGCCAAGAAGTACCTGCAATCAGTAAGGCAGGAATTAATTAGTAATTCTATACCAATATTTTCAGCCATTTTCATGCACTTAATAGAAAATAGTGACTGTGAGCAAACAGTATTTAATTTTTGAGAACATGTGATTCTAACTTCCTGAAGAGTGAGAGTAATCTAATGCTTAAAGCCCCCTTTGCTATGCAAAAGCATAATCACAAGACATTATATTTGGCAATATCAGTCTGCATGCTTTGGTCTTGCTCCTCAGATAATCAAAATATCACTTTCTGGCTATCAGAGCAAGACACCAGGGGCATGACTGAGGTGGTTATGCAGGTTAGACTCGCTGTGTAAACCTTTAATTTCAAACCCAATGTCTAAGTACTCCTCGTTAGCATGGGGAGAAGAGTCTTGTTTCCATTTAACCCTTAATCAAGCACGTAGAGTCAAACTTAATCTAGTTTTAAAATATTGATATCTTGGATAAGACCAGTAAATTCAAAAGATGGGCAGCATGGTCATAAAAGGAATAGGAGAATACTACGAATTAACTGGTAATTTGCACAGGAAAAATAAACACTGAAGTCACAAACAGCATCTTCATTAGAGCTCATCCTAGTCAGAAGGGTAGGTCAGCAAATCCATGCAAACTATAATTCTGAAGCACAAGAACTGAGGTATGTGGGGATAAAAAAAAATCATATTAGAAAGCCATAAAGTGTCAGGAACAGATTGGCTATTTTTGAACTGAACTTCACTTGGTTATAATCTGTCTAATTCCCATTATGACTTTTAGGGAGAAGAAAGTTTCATTTTCAGAACATAATTGCCTTGCTATTTTCTATGGTATTGCAAGTCTCACTTTGTATTCTTCATGTATTATTTTTGCTCCTATGCTATTTTCTTTTTTATATAATTTACAAAGTCTGGTTCTTCTTTTTAATCCCTTTGCAGTCTTCTATTTCACTGCTACAATGTTGCCTTGAGATGACTGATGACATGTTTGACATTTACATTTTATTGGAAAGAATGTAGATTGCATCTTTCTTATCTGTTCCTAAAAACATTTCCTCCATTCTCCTATAACAGTTTTGGGGACAATAGTTGCATCCACATCAATTTTCTTCTATTCATTACACACTTCTTCGAATACTGACTTTTCAAAGTTTAATATTTTTGTGCCACTACTCTTTGTACATATTGTAGCCTCATGAATATTTCAAATCCAACAGCATTATGATCACTCAACCTTATAAAAGCTCACCAGCCTCTATCTTATTTATCATACAGGTCCTGCTTCATTTTCTGGGACTATGTTCAAAATATCCTCTCAGATATTCTTTTGTTTTGACTTGCTTATATAAATTAAAAGAGAAAACAATCTTACACTACAACATGTGTCTTTTCTCAGGCATTAAACAATTCTTATTCTAGTCAAACTTGAAGTAATTGAAATCCTCTGTGATCAGTGCTCCATCCTTTTAATGAGTCTCCACAAGAGCATAAATATTTTTTGATTTTCCTGCTTACCCTCTCATGAATAACATGTTTATGATCATACCTTTAATCATTTCCAGACTGTATTTTGACTCCAATATCTCATTTTTTTCCAAGCACCATGCAGCCCCTTACCCATTTTTCCAGTTTCTCCTTCTGTGTACCCTACTGCTGAGCTCCAGCTGTAAAATCCTGCAACATTTCATTAACTAACATTCCTTAGAAATTTCTCAGACATCCAATTTACCTGTGATTTTACCTCTGGCAACTTGCAAACAAGGGCAAAGATTCACAGGGCTCTCCTTTTATTGAAGAATGCATTTAAGATCCCACTCTGAATGCCCTGGAAGTTCTTTAAAGCATCAAAAGGTAGAAGCTCTTACTGTAGCTCTTGCTCACAGCAGGCTGGAATAGCTGCTGTTTATCAGTGATTTCACTCACTAGGGTGACTTGCAGAGCATGGGTTGTTGGTCTAGCTCACAAAACTGTCTTTGAAACAGTCATGAATGCAAAGGGTTCTAGAAGGAGTCAAGGTTGCTGCATCCTGGCTTTTCACTTATTCCTCACTTCCAGGTACACAGGTTCCTTCCAGCAGCAGAACTCGGCTGGGATTCTTGCCATATCTAATACCTGGCTGGTGATGTGAAACAGGAACACAACTGCTCCATACACATGCAGTGGAGGGAGCTAAAAAACCCATCCAGCAGGCTGAGAAGCTGGCTACAGCAATCAAGTTTATACATTAATAAATACGCCTACAGCAAGATCAAGTAGTGCATCAGTTATTTCCAGATAATGACATTATCGTATCCATTTGCCAAAAATCCGTGTCTGTTAGGCAGAGAGTGCTGGCAAGAATGGATGAAGGACAGGCCAATTAATGAACTTCTCTGCACACACTGGTGGAAAAATACTGAGTATTTTACCACCTGCATAGGAAAGAAGCAGCTCCACTGGGGAGCCAAATTCAGCCACGTGAGCAGCAGTTCCCAGCAGAGACCACTTAAAGGATAGGTTTCAAAGCCCCTCTTGGCTTGAAAACACTGTTCATAAATTTATTTCTCATAAAACTCAGTGTCTTTACATAAGATCTATAAGCTGTCGTAGGTTAAAGTCTAATTGTATTTAACCTGGGTCTGTACTTGCTTAAAAAAGCTGCTCTGAAGACAAAAGAGACAGAAAGCAATACAGCATTTCAGCATCTGTTGCTCTTCTATAGCTATCTGAAGAAATAACTCAATGCACTATTACAGGACAAGGAGTTGCTGACTTCCAGAGGAACAAGGCAGTGAAAACTATGGAACATTCCATTGCATGGTGTGGCATGGAGGAAGCTAATGAGACAGGGCAGGAAACTCTCTCTACTTTTTTACATTCTTTAAGAGAAAGAAGATGCTTTATTCTGAATTGACACACAGTAAAAACCTCCAAAACAACTGTGATCCAAGTAATAATGTCAGTTCCTGAACAGTACAAACTGAGGGCAAATAAAACTATTTGCTTAGACAACTTCAATAGCTTTCAATAGCTTAATTTGCAATTTTAATCCCACTTGGCTTCTCTAATTAAAATCAGATGAATTTTCAAATGATGCTAACATCCTCAATAGCTCATTTTCACTGGGGGTCTCCATCATTTCCACACAGTACCCAGTCTGCCTGTCAGCTCTCAGTATCAGTCATTAGAAAGTATTCATCGAGATCCATCTCTTCAGGTTCACCTACAAAAATTAAGGTCATTTACTCTCAAAGCTCTTGGCTGCTAATCACAATTCTAGTCTGAAGTTTCTCTTCCCCAGTGCTTCTCTGTTCTGGGAATGGAGGGAAGTAGAATCAGGGAGCAATATGGAACTGTTTGTAAGTTTTTCATTTTTACACCACAACCTTTTCCAATCTAGGCTAAGGGTTTTCCCATGCCCCACCTGGATATGCTGAAATCTACATAAAGCTCAAGGAAATAATCACCCAGATGACCACTTTCAGTTATCACACCCCCCACAGTTCAAGATTTCCCTCTAAGCAGAGAAATTGCTTTTCATTTTGTTTCTTTTCTTAAAAGGCTACCCCAGCCTTTCTGATACTCTTCTGCATTTCCTTACGGAGACAGCTTCATTTCAGCAGGATCTAAGTCATCACTGCACATAGTCTGTAAAGTGCTTTTTGATCTTCTAGGATGAAAGTCTCTTAATGGCAAACTATTAATAACAACAATGGGGTGGCTACTGTAATTGTAAATTAAATACCACTCTCCCGCACTCTTCTTTAAATAAAAAAATAAAATAAAAAAAAAGATTAAATCATTTAAGTTATTCAGTCAAGATAAAAACAAAAAATTATGTTTGGAAAAAGACAACATTAGGTACAACAGTCTCACAGGCTGGTATTTTCTGTGCATTAAAAGGAAAGCACAGCACAACTCTGGGAATTCACATTTAACTGAATCAGGGTTGAGCAGCCACAAGGCTTTGAGCATGATTTGAACTCCAGCCCTATGAAGAGCATCACGAGAATACACAGCATGCAAGCATCTGTACCCCAGGGTCACCTGCAGCACGCCTTACAAGGTAAAAACGATGGTGGTGCAGAAGAGGCAGTACAAAGATGATGTTTTCTTTAATATAATTTTAAAATAATAACAAAAATACTTTAAAAATTAAAGAAAATGGTAGTAGGCAAGATTTCTGTGTTTGAGGGTCTTCGGCTTGCTCTGCACAGGAGTTCGTTTCTCTATAAGAAAGAAAATAGCATTGAAAAAAGGCAGCTAGACAGAAAAAAGGTATTTGCTGGCTTGCATCCAGCTGAAACTAGACTCTGCTTTAGCACATAGCATTCATTTACTGAAGACAACTCAGATAAGCAATTACCTTACTCATCTATTCCAGTTCAAGTATCTGCTCTGTGTATATTTGGTCTAGAGGCTCCATGAAGAAAGTTATTGATCCTCTTAATTGGTGAGGACATTGCTAAGTGACAAAACTGTCCACCCACTTTCCCTAATTAAGAAAAATCCAATTACCACACACAAGTATAAATTGTGAGACTGTAAATACCACCCATCAGTCTTCAGGAACTGGCACAACTGGCAATATGTTCCCAAACCATCTGTACTGCAAAGGATTAATTAAAAATGGCTTTTCAACTTCTGTACTAGTTTGTAGGACAGTAGCTTGCCAAAAAGTATATGCATTTGGAAATGGTTAAACCAAGTCAGAATTACCTACTTTCTGATTGGGTGAGTGATTGTGGTTACAAAGTGATACAAGTCTGAAGCAGACAGTTCTGCTCTAAATTCAGGGGAGCAGCCTTGCAGATCAATTCTCTCTCCACAACCCTCAAAGAAGATGAAGTGGAAAAGCTCATGGGGAGGTGGAAATGTAGATCAGTGCTGCAGAACATGTAGAATCAATCACAGCTGCTAGAAGGGGAACAGAGCAAACAAGTGCTCTGCCTGGCACTGGAGATGACATGGAATCACACCTCAGAAACCATGCCTCTAAAATTGCATTCAGTGGAACAGAAGACATAGGAAGGAATATATCTGCAATACAAAAATCAAGGTTTTGAGGAAGAGACAGAGATTGCCAGTGTAATGAAGAATATACTAAAGTCTTTAAAGAGGATGTAATGTAACAGTGGAAGAAAAGATCCTCTTAAATATTTAAAGCAAGCCCTCCACTCTCCACTACAATGCAAAGCAAATTCAGTGCTCAGAGCAGAACAGGGCTTTCTTTCTTCTCTTACTCCAATGCCCAAAGCTCAAGAGCACTGATTCTGACTGGACAAAAGAATCCCCTGAGGAAGGACTACAGAAATCTAGATCTTACTCAGGACGCAGTTAACAAGTGCTGCCATACCTGTCACAGATCACTAAGAAAAATAAGAAAATAATTAAACTCTGAAATAAGCAGGCTTAAACTTCTTTGCAAATTTGTCTTTAAACACAAGGAACAGCATAAAGGAGAAAAATTACATTGAAAGGAAAAATATCCAGTCAGGCAGACTGAGAAGACAGTGATAACGAGACCAACAAGCAAATGGTTAAATGTGAAGGAGGATGTCAAAGGGTCTATAGGAGTTTTAGGTAATAAAAAAAGATTCAGAAGACTGTATAGTAACAGAAAAAAGGGCAAAAGTGACATATGATGAAAATGGAAAACTGACTAAAATGCTAGGTCTAAAAGCAATGGGTAGAGAAAAAGGATAACATCATAGCCGAATTACAGGTAAAGCTGGAATATGGGCTCTGATATGGCCTTCACAGAACTGTTGTATTTGTACCAAAGTAGGAAAACAGATTGCCAATAGGGAGATCAGGCCTTAGTAAATGAGAACTCCACAAGACAGTGTCAGTATGAACTTGCTACTAAAATGAAAAATACCATAAACGGGTGTTCAGTCTCACTCAATGTAGGGATTGCTACAGAGCAGGAACGGTCTGGACAAAGGTGTACAAAAGAAAGGTAAAACACATTTACCCCTTTTTAGTGGCCAGCTGAAGATATTGATGAAAGAAGTGAGAGCTATCAACTTCATACAGATTTTACATGATAAATGCTTTTTTGAATGTAAATGCTACAAGCTATACCTCAACCCTGTTTTCCGATGATGTGTGGATACACCATACAGGGGGTCAGACCTTCTGGAAGCTCATGGCACCAAGAGGCAGGATCCTTTCAGAACACAGCCTTAACTGCTGTGTGATCCTCCTAAAAACATTCATGTGATGCCAAATGCAAATGTGCTCTCCTTGGTGTTAATCTGAGAGACCAGGAGTCTCCAAAAATAAAGTATGCTATATGCAGGGTGGGACTCACAAAGGAGTGAGACGTCCAGAAAGTGAAAACACAAAATAAAGAGAGAAGAGGAAGATGTTTCAAACACCGAAATGCCATTTCTTGATTTATGTAGCGGACAAAAAGTGATTCACAAATAAACTTGAGTTCCTTGTCTGCATAACTCAGTACAAGCCAATATTACCAACTGAGGTGATTTGTTAAGATGATACATATCTTTATCTTGTGACATTGATGGCATATACCATGATTATTTTACAAGCATCAGCTTAATTTCTTTTGTAGCTTTTCAAATGTGAATTTGAAACCTGCGAGTCTGTTTCATTGAAAAACCTGCGAGTCTTGTTTCCTTTGAAACCTGCGAGTCTGTTTCATTGAATAGCTGCATTTTTTTAACTGACTGAATACTTATTGAAAACCAACTTGTCCCACACCCAGGATGCAGTCCCCCGTCACCTCAGGCAGCCTGTAAGAGAACAGGGCTGAAGTCCACAGACACGAAGAGGAGTCTGCGTGGAGTATAAGCAATTCATCAGGCCCTACGTGCCCTATCCGTCTGTTATTTACACTCCTTAGAATGCATATAATAATTAATCAGCATTCCCTACCTGTGTGCTGCCTTTCAGGGATGATCTCAGGACAGTGAGACTGGAGTTCAGCTAGACAGAGGACTCTGAATTGATGGCTGCACCAGGCAGCCAGCATCATATATTATTTCCTTTGCTGGCAGGCACTAACTGTTCCTTCCGCTGAAGAAAACAGTCAGTAATGAAAATCCTGCCATCGCCTTAATTATAACATCTCCAGTTTGATGCCAGGTTAATGAGTAGCAGTAGAGTAACATTTTTAAAGTTTGACTAACAATGACGTAGGTAATGACTGAAGCATGAAGGCACCTGCACCCAGAAATGTGCCGCGTTTCATAGAATCATAGAATAGTTAGGGTTGGAAAGGACCTCATGATCATCCAGTTCCAACCCTCCTGCCATGGGCAGGGACACCTCACACTTAACCAACCCACACAAGGCTTCATCCAGCCTGGCCTTGAACACTGACCCAGGGATGGAGCATTCACAACTTCCCTGCGCAACCCATTCCAGTGCCTCACCACCTTTACAGTAAAGAACTTCTTCCTTATATCCAATCTAAACTTCCCCTCTTTAAGTTTAAACCCGTTACCCCTTGTCCTGTCACTACAGTCCCTAATGAAGAGTGCCTCCCCAGCATCCCTATAGCCCCCCCTCAGATACTGGAAGACTGCTATGAGGTCTTCACGCAGCCTTCTCTTCTCCAGGCTGAACAGCCCCAACTTTCTCAACCTATCTTCATATGGGAGGTGCTCCAGTCCCCTGATCATCCTCGTGGCCCTCCTCTGGACTTGTTCCAACAGTTCCATGCCCTTTTTATGTTGAGGACACCAGAACTGTACATAATACTCCAAGTGAGGTCTCACAAGAGCAGAGTAGAGGGGCAGGATCACCTCTTTCGACCTGCTGGTCATGCTCCTTTTGATGCAGCCCAGGATACGGTTGGCTTTCTGGGCTGCGAGCGCACACTGAAGCTGGCTCATATTCATTTTCTATCAACCAACACCCCCCAGTCCTTCTCTGCAGGGCTGCTCTGAATCTCATCTTTGCCCAACCTGCAGCTGTGCCTGGTATGGACCAATTTGTCCTATTACATCTAACAACAGGACACTAACTAACTAACTAACTAAATAAATAAATAAATAAATAAAAGGAAAGAAAAAATATGTGAGTAGAGAATTGGAAAACTGTTATTTCATTTCCTTATGATGACAAGGTATGAGAAACACCAACATGTAAAAGAGAATATTTTTAACTGAAGAAATGCTGATTATCACATCTTACTAAGAAAATGCAAATAGAGGATTTAGGACACCAGCAACCATAGATACTATTCTCTACTTCTGTGTAGAAGGAGAAAGTTTTAGACACTATAATTGTTTTGCTTGTTTTACCAGTACCAGCTTCTGCCAAAGAATGAAAACTGCTCAGAAAAAAGGCTTATACAGTAAAATGAAGATACATACACACCCCTCTCCTTGAAGTAAAATTAGACAAAGAGGACATTAAAAAGCTTCAAAAGACAAGTCCAGCAAAACTAAGGAAGATTAACTGCTCCAAATATAACTATAGTCAAGAAGCAGGAAAAGAATAAACAAACCCTTCCAGCTCATCTTTATGCATCATAAAACAAATTAAATTAGGTTTTCGTTCACTGTTGTGCAAAAGGTAATTTTGGCAGAGTCAATGTGAAAAAGTCAGGCTGCTTCTCAATCACTGCACGAACAACTTTTTCCTCAAAGGTTATCATCCAAGGAGATTTTAAATACAAATACATTTATAGAGTTTATGCCTTTCATACCTTGCATGTTTACTTCAAATGTGGGCTGGGATGCTAAATATACTGATGTTGTTGATGTTCTGGTTTAAGCATTTTACTAAAATTAAAGCTGCAGAAATTTTCTCACTGATGTACAACAAGGAAAAGTACACCTTTTATGACTACTTACCAGCAAGATAAAAAGATGTCTTGGAAAAAAACCCCAACTAATAAATCTATGTGCATAAAACCGAATTGTATGCATTAGCCCACAGTTTCATCAATATAATGGAATAGCAGATAAAGGGGATATTTACATCTCTTCAACAGAATAAGAATACTAGAGGTGAAGGTACTCTGACAGTGTTTTAAAAACTTCAATTACAAGTTTTGCCATAGTGACAGTCTCTTCAAGAACTTTTCCCATTTTACATAAGAACCTTGCAAAGTTATACCTTTTATCCAGAGAATAACATTTTCCAGAGTTTGCTTTACTCTTTATGCAGATACATTTCATATTTATAAAATACACACCTTACCCTGACAAGCTCTAATTGCCATTTTAGCCATAGTAAAAGTGTTTAAATAGTTGCCAGGTATCCAACAGAAATGCAACAATAAGTGCAGACATATAGGACCAATTTCCTAGACTAAAGCTCTACTGGTGGAAATGAGTTGGCCTGCATACATATATACAACTGTAGACAAGTAAGACTGATAGATCTATATTAAGCCATTGCATTTTGACAGTAGAATAGAAATATGCCAAACGATTTAGAGATTACTGGGAAAACCTATTGGTAGGAGAAGCTTGCAACAGGAACTTCTCTCTAAGAGAAAATCCTACCATGTAAAAACATCTGGGAAAACTTTAAATTACGAAGTTGAGGAAGCAAAATAAAATAAAAAATTAATTGGTTTATCAACTTCAGCATAGGCAATGAAGTAAGTGAAAGCAAGCTTTCCACCTAGATCAAACTTCTCTCTTTCAAAAGGATATTCTAGTCCTATGTCCTATAAAAAAATATTTTTTTAACCAAAGTTGTTGCTGGGTTAACAATAGATGTTCTTTGATATGCTGAAATTTAACACTGTACTTTACAGTGACTCTTATTTTGAACAAAGTAATTGGAGAACCGGGGCATAAAGCAGGAAAGAACAGCAGCCTCTCCCCAGCTGAAACACTAACAAAGCTCAGAAGAGTCACATCAAGGATGCAGGCTGCCCAAGCAGTGCCTGTTCAGTCTCTCATCTATTAGCTGAGTCCCTGTGGATCTTTTCCTAGGCTAGATGGCAGTTAACTTACTACAGAAATAGAAATTAATTATGTTGTTACCTTACTTCTTCACCTGCAAATAGACTCATAGAATCATAGAATAGATAGGGTTGGAAAGGACCTCAAGATCATCCAGTTCCAACCCTCCTGCCATGGGCAGGGACACCTCACACTTAACCAACCCACACAAGGCTTCATCCAACCTGGCCTTGAACACTGAGCCAGGGATGGAGCATTCACAACTTCCCTGCGCAACCCATTCCAGTGCCTCACCACCTTTACAGTAAAGAACTTCTTCCTTATATCCAATCTAAACTTCCCCTCTTTAAGTTTAAACCCGTTACCCCTTGTCCTGTCACTACAGTCCCTGATGAAGAGTCCCTCCCCAGCATCCCTATAGCCCCCCCTCAGATACTGGAAGGCTGCTATTAGGTCCCCACACAGCCTTCTCTTCTCCAGGCTGAACAGCCCCAACTTCCTCAGCATATCTTCATACAGGAGGTGCTCCAGTCCCCTGATCATCCTCGTGGCCCTCCTCTGGACTTGTTCCAGCAGTTCCATGTCCTTTTTATGTTGAGGACACCAGAACTGCACACAATACTCCAGGTGAGGTCTCACAAGAGCAGAGTAGAGGGGCAGGATCACCTCCTTCAACCTGCTGGTCACGCTCCTTTTGATGCAGCCCAGGATACGGTTGGCTTTCTGGGCTGTGAGCGCACACTGCCGGCTCATGTTCATTTTGTCATCGACCAGCACCCCCCAGTCCTTCTCTGCAGGGCCGCTCTGAATCTCTTCTTTGCCCAACCTGTAGCTGTGCCTGGGATTGCTCCGACCCAGGTGTAGGACCTTGCACTTGGCATGGTTGAACTTCATAAGGTTGGCATCAGCCCACCTCACAAGCGTGTCAAGGTCCCTCTGGATGGCATCCCTTCCCTCCAGCATATCAACCAAACCACACAGCTTGGTGTCATCGGCAAACTTGCTGAGGGCGCACTCAATCCCACTGTCCATGTCAGCGATGAAGATGTTAAACAAGACCGGTCCCAACACCGATCCCTCAGGGACATCACTCATTACTGGTCTCCAGCCGGACATCAAGCCATTGACCACAACTCTTTGTGTGCGGCCGTCCAGCCAGTTCTTTATCCACCGAGTGGTCCATCCATCAAATTGATATCTCTCTAATTTAGAGAGAAGGATGTCGTGTGGGACAGTGTCAAACGCTTTGCACAAGTCCAGGTAGATGATATCAACTGCTTTACCCTTGTCCATCAGTTCTGTAGTCCCATCATAGAAGGCCACCAAATTGGTCAGGCAGGATTTCCCCTTAGTGAAGCCATGCTGGCTGTCACCAAGCACCTTGTTGTTTTTCATGTGCCTTAGCATGCTGTCCAGGAGAATGTGCTCCAACATTTTACCAGGCACAGAGGTGAGACTGACTGAAATGCTTTTCTCACTGGCATTAAGAAACACTTCCTGGCACTGAAGACCTGTTGTGCCAGCTCAGGCTAATGATCTCCCTCTTCTGATCCTATCAACTTGTAAAGGCTAGCGTAGGTATCGCACACCACTGTACCTGTAACTTAGGATATTGCTGGACAAAATGTATGGAAAACAAAAACTTCATCAACATTCTAGAAATACTGATAACAGAGAATAAATTTGCCCTGTGAGAAGACACATGTTGTCAGTTGAGCAGGATTCAGAACCATTACAAAGTACAAATCAAAACATACAGTGTATCTAGTGCAACAACTGGAAAATTTTCCGAATGGGCCTAACAACCTAAAAGCATTTGGAAAGTGTTAGCTGTAGAGTAAAAGACCATTTACTGAATACACTGTAGCCTTTACAAACTCAGTATCAATTCCTGGAAATGTTTCAAACAGATACTTCAAGACAAAATTCTGAGGTGCACTTTATTATTTTCTATCTTATTGGAAGGCAGAGATTTAGCCAAGATAGCACAAAGACCTAATAAGTATATAAAATTATACTATGCAAGTACAACAAACATTTCTGTCAAATTCTGTTATTGAAATTATCACTGGAATACAATGGAATTCCTTGAGAACATAACAGGCTTACCCTAATGAGAGAAAAATGGACCAAAATCCCTTTATGTCAGCTGAAGCCAGAGCTGACTTTACTTGAACTGCACCAATTTACGCAAGATAAAGCTCTCATCCATTCTGTGCAAACCTTGGCTATGGTTCTCTGTGCTTCCTCTAGATGAACACTGTGGGTAAAGACAAAACTTCCCCTCCTTCCACGGAGATCTCAACGAGCAGCCATTTCAGGGGTTCCCATTTCCAAGGTCTGCACACCATTACCTTTACACTTCTGCTTTCCACTTCTACATGTAACTAGGTTGCAAACACATCTTTTTCCCCACATCCAAGTTTGGTGGGAGAGGATTAACATCTTCCATGAAAACACTTCCATGAAAACACCATGAAATACAGTATCACACAAAACCTCAGCACATATATATTTGCTCATCACTAATGGCCATTCTTGCTATAGAACAGTCACAAAACAGTAAGTTTAAAATCACCTGATTGTAAAAACAAACAAATGCACAAACAAAAATAACCCCCCAATCTCTAAAGCCTGAAAATTCAGCACCTAAGAGCAAAGATTTCAAAGCTCAGGCAGCAATCGCACAGTATCTCAGAGAAATGGGATGCACATCGTCTTTCTGATTCTTTCCTCAGGCACTCTGAAAGCAGGAGCTCTGCCTCCAATGCCAAAGCATCTCTTTGTGACAGCTGAAGCTGGTGACTCCTCTGGGTAAGATTCACCCTGAGTAAAATCAAGTGTCACAGGCTTTGACCTTCCACAATGCCTCTTCTCTAATTAAGAAGACATCATACCGGGAAGTGCAAAGTATTGCTTTGTTTGCAAGAAAAAGACAATTTTGGCTCTCTTTCCTGAAGGAGTAGTATTTTTGCACATTTCTACATCTGGCAGAATAAGCTGAACAAAGAGCAGTGTTTGTAAGATAATTGGAATTTATGGTTATAAGCAGAGACAGACAAGGGTTGAAGGTATTGTTTTAAAAATACATTCTACTTCACATACCAAACCAAATGTGACACTGTGTCGTCTATTCACAGCAATCTACGCCTGCTCCCAGACTGAACAACCAACCATGCAGTATATGTACCCCACAAATGTATTGCTGTTAGAAACACAGGACAGAACAAAGACAACCCAGTACTCCCATCAGTTAATCACACATTTGCTCTGGGATGACACATCTGCAAATCAATATTCACTTGGAATAAGCAGGAGAGCATTTTAGTTACAGACTGCTAATAAAAAAGTTGAATGGAAATTTGAGTTTCTAATTAAAAAATTCTGCAAACTTTGTTTTAAAAATGTCTTGTGTTAACATTATTTGTTTTTCTGCCAATCAAGAGAATTAATACTTAGTCCAAGATATTTTGGCCTACAACTGACATTCAATTCCAAAAGACTTCTTTCTCCAACAGTCCATTTTCACTGTAACACCCCTGCCATTATGTCTGCTTTTGCCGCAACAACAGCAAAGAGTACAATGCAATATGGATGATGTAATCTAGAGGTTAATAGCAAGATTTTCATAAGGAAACTATAATGCTTGAGATCTTTCTTATAAGGTTCTGCAATTGCATTTTCAAATTAGAACATTTAATCTAGCAATTGTTTGCTGTAGGATCAATAATATTGGAAGAAATGATGCACATATGTAATTTATTTCTTTTAATGTTTGCTTCTATTACTCTACTGTAGAAAGCTTAACAGTGGAGAGATTAAGAGATACAGTAGGTGAACTGCAGAGAAAAGGAGCTGTATCATTCATGAGGGCCTGATTTCATGAAATGAGCTCCGAAATCCCTCCTCTGTTTGCATGAAACAGTCATTACCCAGCTGAATGTTCACAAACACACAAAATGTGCAAGCACCAGTTACAGGCTCACTTTAAAACAATCGAAAAAGGTCTAACATTGTCTAGAAGTTTTAGTGCTGCATCCCCTTAAAATTTGAGGACAGTGCCTTTTAAGTTGTTGCAGAATTATTACACTTTCATGTATTCAGTCAATGCTGGAATTCACCAGATGATGGGAGTGCTGTCTAAATATTCCCAACTAAACACAAGTGATAGCAAGAAGCTGCCTTCAAAGATTACAAATAACTATTTCAATAGTGATGATATTTAAAATTGGTAACCACTGAAAAAACCACCACCAACAAAACAAAACACCAATCTAGGTACCAAGACTAAGAGCTCATCCTCATGATCTTTCTTCTCTCCCTTTTCTTCTCCCTCACCCCACAGTACCACAGTAAATAGAAGGAATGTGCCCTTCCCCTGAACTAATAATAATTTGCTTAATATCAGGAGCAGAACAGGAGAGCAAATTTTTCTCCTTTTCCTTTTACCTCTTTTCACTTCAGGGTTTTGTAAGACTAGACTTCAAAAATTATTCTGGTATCAAACTCCATGAGCCTTTATTACAAATGGCAGACAACTCTGTTCCCAAACTACAACCATACAGACCTTTTGATAAGCATGCAGTTTTAGCTTGGCATTATATTACATATGAAGCAGCTGACAGGTACAACTCTTTATAGTTTTCCTGTATAGTTAAGTCAGAACTGAAGCTGGAATACAAAGACATGCACAAGTGCAAATAAAACAGGAAAGATTGGCTCCTACAAGGTCATACCAGTTCAACTACAGTTGTCAGCATCAGTAACAGGCTGAAGATTAGGACTTGAATCAGGCTAAAACATGTTAACACTCTCATCATGTTATAGCATCTATGAAAGCAGTACACCATCAATATTTCCAACCTTCCATTCAGTCACCTTTTGCCAATTTCTTCTTCTCTCTTACAAGTATAAATACCATAGAATTGAAACTAGTAGATGCTGATAAAAGAAAATCGAAGTGTACTTCTCTTTTGTCTGTATTGGGCTTAAAACTTTGGAGAGCAATAGGAGAGATGGGAAGATCAAAAGATAAACAGTTGGTATGAAGCAGTTTGCAAATTTGGAGAAGGGTAATTTTGTAGCTCTGTAATGGACTGTGATAGGACAGGGGGGAAAAAAGCAGGGAGAGTAATTCAGTTCAATTTGAAAGAGGAAGAGAGCATGAAATGAAAAACGAGTTTGCTGAAACAGCATGACATGAATAACAAATACTTTGTATTTTTCTAATAATAAATAAATAAATAACTCTCCAGTTCAAGCGTGTGAGCAATTCACACGCAGTCACCACTGAGGAGAAAGTGGAGGCCCTTCATCCACATACATGTGATACTGAAGAATACAAGTGGCAAGATTACTTCTAAAACCCCACGAGCCACACTGGAGGAATGGACAGGCAATCCTCCGGAGCTCACCAGGCATCCTTCCATAAAATAATTGATTTATGTTTTCGCTAGGGGGGCAAAATCTGTGACTTGCAATTGATAGCAATGTTTGCCAGATCCTCCTGTAAGTGCCACCATATGTCACAATGCAGCAAAAGCTATTGTTTGTATAAACAAACTGAAACAAATAAGTGCCAGCAGACAGAAACAAGCTGGTTCCTCAGATACATTTTTAGCTTAAAATTGACACTACCGTGTTGCTCTGCACATTAATACGTAATCATTGTGGTGATTATATTCCTTCAAAGGCCTAAAATAAAAAGCAAACACTACCAAATGCTGTTTTTTACACAGGGCTGTTACTCTGCCTCCTCTGTTTATCTTCCTATAGTGAGATTTTAAAATCTTCTCAAACACCACAGCAGAAATCCCAGAAGGACTTTTGGAGCACAAGAAATACAGAACAGAATATGTAATGTACTGAAGCAGGTTTTCTAGAGCCCCTTGTCTCCCTTGATCGACAAGCTGGTGAAAAGTATACCACAAGCACACTTACCTTCAAATCAAAATTGTCTGCTCAAGCAGAAACAACATTGGCTTTGATCATTATGAGCCTCTGTCAGCTTGTGTTTCCATATTTCCTTGATGCTGTTAGAACCTACACCATTAGTATAAATAGTTTCAATATACCCCTTGATTTTTAGTGACACATGCTGTATCTTCACCGTCTCTAGGCCCTTTAGGCCAAAACTAAGGAAACAAACCGCTAACATTCACTTCAGTTTGGTGGGGGTCTTCTTTCTTCGTTTTGATTTGATTTTAACAAAACTTTCACTTTGCCTTTGCCACAAAGTCAGGAAGAAAGAAAAAACATTCCAGCTAGCAAAATCAGGAACAGAAGCTCTGCTGTTTAGAGCCTGTAATAACCATTTTTAATATTTTCAAGAGTCTGAAGTTCATCTTTTGCATAAATAACCATTCCACATGCAAGAGGGGTATCCAGCAAACTGGATGATTTCAGTATTTCAAAATAACTGTTACAGACTACTTTAGATATGAATGTTGACCCATTTGCAGAGCAGCTTTTTTCTAGAGGGTTGTTTCCCCTTCCCTCACATATAGGGATGCTCATAGCTGATTCCTAGAATTTTGTATAGGGCAATCCCTGCTGTCTCTGTATGAATTATGGAAAGGAGAGAAAAATTCTTACACCAGCCCAGTCATAGTTTACAAAACACATTTTCTGTTGTATAAGAGTGCAGGCCAGCTCCTAGACCCACTGCTTCTAGACTTCTGTCTGCTTACTATTTTTAGAAGTGCCAGTATTTATACTGCTTTACCACTTACAGGTCCAAATTACATACCAGTGTTGAGTGCGACACAAACCCAGTCTCCTACATGAGTAAAAAACAACCTGAGCTAGAAAGAATTTACACTCAGAGAAAACAAGAGCAGAGGCAAAGAAGCACCTTTCCCATGCAGTTCTAACTTTACAAGTTTCTAGTGCATTTTTCTCTCCAGGTGCTCTGACCTTTTCTGCCTTTTCCATTGCAGGAGGTTTATGCACCTGCAGTTCAATGTCAAATGGCACCAGTAAAAGTCTCTTCTTTCACTTTGGAGGAAAAAAAGGGGAAAATTGTTATTACACTGGTACCTACTGGACTGACCCTCTGCATCAATCTACCACAACCTGTGGGGAGAAATAATTTAGATCTCCTCCTTGTCAGGACAACCACCAGTGCAATGGTCTTGTCCAATCCCACTTGCATTCATTTTGGATACTGTGCTACTCAAGTATGCTAGGAAATTAATGGAAGAATGAGTGAAGTTACTGGAAAAAAATTAGGACAAACAGAAGAAACCTATGGGTAATTATATCTCATATAGGCAATGAAATTGAGAGGTGGAACAGCAAAGCAGGGAAAGTGGTTTAGCTCCTTTTTTTTTTTTTTTTTTGTCAGGCAGCCTGTAGGTAAAAAGCTCTCTATTGCTCATCCCCTCCTCAAAGTAGGTAGCTTGGAACAGTCTCACGTGGGCAGAAGATCACAGAATCATAAAATCATAGAAATAGTTAGGGTTGGAAAGGACCTTAAGATCATTAGTTTGCCCTGTCTTACTTTTGCAATGCTGTTACCCAGCATCTTCCCAGACTTCCTTTACCCAGAGATCATCAGCTCACAGCCATCACTGAAGTTTATTCTCAGTTGAATTAAGAGCTGCAGAGTCCAGTTCTGGCCCCACTTTATGTAAAGGAAATCAAAAACATTCCTCTTGAAATGCAGAGGAGATGCAGTGGAATAACAGCAGAGCCTTTTGTCTTCAGATTCCTAGCAACAAACCCATAAATTACTCTTTTCCATATAGTTTTCTCTCTTTTTGGCTCTTGTCAGCATAAAACTACTTAAAAGTATAGTCTGAGTTGCGGTAAAAATCACTAACCCTGTGAACAAAATACTCAATTAAAATGAAAATAATGCAAATGTTAAGAGCTTGAGCTAAATTAATTAGTCACTTCTTCCATTTCAAATCTGCATTTAAATACGTAAACATTGCAGCACTCAAAGATTTATCTGATATAAAATGAGAACATCAGCAATTTCCTTCTAGAGGGCAGATGTTAAAGTCTTTCTTGTGATTTTTGAAATATGTTCCCCTCCCCGTATATTTAAAACGGGATTTCTCTCTCCATTTTGAAAATTCATGTTCGCATACTAAAATGCAGGCAGCTGATACAGGCTATGAGCACATCGCATGATACCTGCACAAACAGCCAGGAGTAAAAGAGAAAAGGACTTTTACATTCACATATATCCACAGCAGGTTCCTAGCGTGCTGTAGAGTGAGATATACTATGATGCACTTTTTGATGTAACTAACTGATCATCTCCATACAGACTGAAAATTCTGGGGTTTCATTACCCATATTACAAAAATGCCATGAGGTTTCAAAGCACAGGGTCTCCTTCCTCTGAATATTGCACAATCTTTTGCTCAGAGCTTGCACCTGCCTCAGGGAGAACCAGCATAAAGAGACAAGAAGGTGAAAGGCTGGCAGTGTCCCTGCCAGTGACCCCAGACTGTCAAAGGGGAAAGGGACACCAGATTGCTAACAAACACACTTAATGCTGTTATTAGAGTCATTGCTATGTAACAATGCAACCATGGCAGCAGCGTGCTGCCCATCACTCACTGCTCTTACAGTCTAAACAAGAGAAAACAATAACATTCTGAAATATGATAGAATGGGGGGGAGGGGGGTAGGTGGGGAGTATTCTTCCTGAGAGTCCAAACTCAAGGATAGGAGAACAAGGGAGAATGTGAAATTCTCCAAACCTCATCATAAAATAAAAATCAGCTTGAAGCAGAGCACTGAAAAACTCAAATGGCAGCCTCATAGCTTCTCCTCAACCCGCTCCATCACAGGTGAGAGGCAAGATCAGAGGGACACCACACTCTTCAAAAGTCCAGTTTATCCTGCAGGGCATCAGTCAATCATACAGCCTTCCTGAAGCCACAGACATTCCCCCTTCCAGGCAGGTCAAAAGAATTGAGCCAAACCAAGCCAAGCCAAGTAGCTGGAGTGTCCTAAGCAAAACAAACAGCACTTGAAAAGATCTGCTTCTCAGCAGTTGTAGAGTCTGATTCACCTGCAGTGATACTAATAAGGAATACTGTTATTTACAGTTAATGGCAGGCAGTGAGCAGAGAGCAGGCAGTACAGCTTCCAGAGAAGAGAATCCAAAAGATCATTTTGCTGGCTTCTTTGCCTTACCAGCTCCCAGGCACTGCAGCACTCAGAATAGAAACTAGGTTGGACATCAAGACTGAAACATGGGCAGGAAAAGCTACTACAAATCTGAGAGAAATAAGAATGTGTGTTTCCTAAGGGGAAGCTCAGGAATGAAAAATGGGTGTCTGTTGTAGTGCAAATCAGATTTTCTGTAACCTCTTATGCAGCTAGAATCAAAGTAGCCTGGAGCAGACTGTCCCATTTTGTCTCCTGCAGGTGTCTGAGCCAAGCAGATAAGGGACAGAAATGAGACTAGATGCAGATTGGGGAAAGGCATGTTACAAAATGACACCTTCCCTCTCCTTGTCTTTGCATAAAATGCTCATGCCAAGCTGACTAACAAAAGCACTGGTACCGAAGGGAAAAGAAAAAATACAGCTTTCCTATAGCCACAGAAAGACCAGTCTCTTGCTTGCAAAATCCAAAACTCTGGCATTGTGTGACCAGTGTGGCATTTTACAGACATGCAACACATGTTCTGTAGAAAACAGCAGTAAATTTGTTTAAAAAAAATTAAATGAAAATACAGAATGATGCAAAGTATGGACAACTTCATAATCACATTTCTTTTCATCCTAAGGCTTTCCTTGTACAGCATTAAGAACAGTGGATAAGTTTGAGACAAGGTAAGGGCGAAGAGGCGATAGGAATGCTATAAGGGACTCTATGAGATACAGACTAAATGTTTTAGTATCTAGAACTACATGCCTGTAAAACCCAGTGCACGTTTATCTCAGTTGGTAATCAGAGGCAGAGCAGCTGTACACAGAGAGGCATTGTAAGCATTTTACAATTTGTCTTACAGCCAAAAGTGCAAGGACATGGACATCTAAACCTTGGATAAGAAGAGGAGGGGGCATTTATTTTTTCAGTTATTTAGTCAAAAAGCCATCATGATATCTATTTTCATCACTACCCATTTACAACAGCATTTAAGTGCTCAGGGCATGCTTGATGTATCAGCTCACAGCCACCACCTTTTCCTGACCAGCAAACTGAAGTCCTATTGGAAGTCAGTTCTTCGGTGAAGAGGAATGACATACAGCTTTTTTATTTCTTCTTACTAATGCAGCTAGCACAGCTCTTCCAAATAAGCTCTTTAGCCTGGAGAATATCTTTGTGTAATGGACAACCATTAAAAACTTTTTTCCAGTTGAAGAAATAAAAAGGGAAAAGGTTTGTGGACTCTCACAAGCTCTGCATGGCCTCTCCCTTCACAGAGCTCCCCTCAGGAGGTGATTCCCCTCCTGTTTCTGCTCATTAGCACCACTGTTGGCATTTAAAAAAAAAAAAAAAAAAAAGGAAAAAAAGAAAAAAATGTTTTCCTCTCTCTCTAATCTCTGATCTCATTTATCATGGGACTGAAGTTTTAACACAGAATTTATCACATCAGAAGCCTTATTTCCCTGACAACACACTGATATAGCTACAAATATCAAGCAAGAGACAATAAGCTATGACTGGAAAACAGAACTGTATTTAGAGAGAAGCATTGTCCTGTGTTACAATTCCCCATCTGACACACAATCGCTCTCACTCCAGCTCTAAAAAATGTTCTTAGAACAAAACTTCCTGCCTGTGTTTTCTTTCCCTCTGCTTGGAATGCAGCAGATACAGTGTAATTTGGAAACTGGCAGCCTGGAACCATTTTCTCAGGAATCCTCTGGCCAGTCTACAAGGCTAGTCCTTCACCATAACTGCAGGGCTTTGGGTGAACTCCCTGTCAGCAGTACCTGGAAGCATTTGACGGTGAACAGGAAGGTGCAACATCCCTCCTTCATCTGCCTGCTCCCCTTTTCAGTCTGTCAGTTGATCCAGCCCTTTATCAGGGCATGAGTAATAATAAGTGGATCTGCCACATAGACTCCTGGCTAAGAACTCTCTATGACACCTTGTGGACCATAGTGAGGTAGTGTGTGCATCTACATGACAACCATCCTGTGGCAAGAATTGTTTAAAATGCCTATTCTACTGGAAACTTTGATATTCTAGTTTTCCCAGGCTTAGATGTTTATGAGAAGCACAAGCAGGGGTAGGAGGTGTTTGGGAAGAGAGCTAGGTGCCCAGCTCCCATAGGGCTCAGGCAGTCCCAGTCAAGTCTTCCATGGGTAGTCAATTCAAGTGGAGAAATACATGAGAACTAAGACTGCAGGAGTTTCTTCTCTAGAGTTATACAAAATAATTCAGTTGTAATTGGAGGAACTGGGACTCATGGAACATTTTCCTTCCCACCAGGCAGATGAATCTATGATTTGTATTTTCTGATTTTAAATGAGATTCACACCCATCTTCGGTGGATTTGATTGATACTGCACATGAGGCCACTCAGTAAAATGATACAGTGTAGATCAAAGCATGAAAGATAATTTTCCCTGAAATGTACGTAGCTAAGGGTAAGTTACGACTCTTTGTTTCACAGTTTTTGGAACACAATTTCATTTAAAGCCTAAATCTGTCACTTCAGCATTGTTTATCAAACTGCACGCAATACCCTCTCCCACTAGAAGAACAGTGTCAAGTCAAAGGTAGAAAATCAAACCAGTATGAAGACATGATTTCAAATATCTAACCATAAAATAAGTTCATGAAGAATAGCTTGTGATTTGCATAAATATTACCCACATGTGATGCATCTGATGCAAGAAAAAGTGATTCATCTGCAAGTTAAATACCCAGAGTGGCACAAGGTGCTGTAAAATTTATGGCACGAAGACTGGTTGATGTATACCTAAAGATGCTGTGAACTGCCTTCACCTGCTTGTATATCTATATTTCATAACTTTGTTTTATTCATGCAGGAGCTGGAAGATATTCCCAACAATGATAATTTTTAATGTTCTTTCTTCATCACCTGGCTTTTGGCTCACTGGCACTTTGGGAGTAGATTTTTCCTCAAAATAATTTCACTGACAAATTACTATGTGCAACATAATTACAGCCACTCCGTGGTTTGGGTTTTTTTTCATCAGCAACACCAGGTTGGTTGGCTGGTTCAAAGCAACCTTACAAACACCCCTGGCACTTCTTCCCCATAAAATGGCATCATCACTTGGAGTTAATGTTTACAAACTTAATAGGCTAAAGTGAATTTGGGAGAGATCTGAGAAAGAAAAGCAGAACAGTCATGAGAAAATATGTGGGAAGAGGAAGGGAAGGAGAGGAGACAAAGACAAAACAAAATTTGAACTATTCTATGCTTATATTTTAAATTTCTTTCTGAAAAACTTCCCTAGTAAATTTAGTTAGGGACACCCTTCTGACGAGCAATAAGCTGTTATGTCAATTAACTCGGCCCTGATGGCACTGAAATGGAAATCACATGCCAAACCCTGTCCTCCTGTTTTACATGCGGACCCTTGGACCACTCAGAATTAATTTTGTGCTCAGCCTAAAGCTGTTCCATTAAAGCATACACAGGTCATGGATTGAGCATGAATGTAGCCATTCATGTTGTGCTTTTTCCTAAAAGCAAGGGCCTCAACCACAGGGGATGCCTGCATGATTTCACTGTGTTCAGAATGTTTCCATGGCTGTTTGATTTGGTTTGCTTTGGTGGCTGGCAGAATCATATCTGTACTGGTATGATAACATACAATATCATCACATCTATTACAGCAACATGATATGATAACACAATATTATCGAAGATGTGGCAACACATCATCTGATTCCGTCCTACCACCATACAGCTGGGTCAGCCAGCTCCGATACAGACAATGGAACAGGATCTGGCAGCCTTTTTCTTTGTGGAACATTCATGCTTTCACAATCCGTCTACACTCACATATTCAGTTAAAACACCTGCTCAGGTTTTCAAGCTCAAGAGCTAAACATTGAAGATGACATAAAGCAATTAAGTTATCATGCAGAAGCAGCATTCAGAATGTAATGGGACACAGAAGACAGATGCTGTAAAGAAGTGCAAAACAGTTCAGTACACACATATTGTTAAGGCTCACAGAAATTAATGGAGTGTACATTACATTCTTGAAACATTGTCTAGCTGCCAGCCTTGTGGGTAACAGCAAGCAAAGGCTCATGAGATTCCAAACCAGGTCACTGCATCTCCTTATGCAGAAGGCTGCACAGATCTGGGGTGGCTCTCCCTCAGACATGGCTGTCTCATATGCGAACCCCTCCTGCACTATCACCTTCACTACTGTTTCCGTTCATCCTAAAGACTGTTCTGTGAAATTTCCATGAAAAGAGAGGCATTTCAGAATGTGTAGGCTGAGGTGCCTGAAGAGAGGGACTGCAGAAAGAAGTACTGACAGATCCTTACTTCTTCCCACTGAAGGGAAGAGTTTTTAGAATGGCTTTGGGTTAGGGATGAGATGAAGTCCCTATCCAGTCAACCATTAACAGCTGCTGTGGTTGTCCCCAGTAAAGAATCAGACCACAGAACACCTCACCCATGAACATTACTGACATTGTACAGCCTGTGCACTCAGTAGCTGCCCTGCCTGCTTCCTACAACCCCAAAGGAAATCCATGCTGAAATATCTCTGAGTTTGGACATGTGTCATTGAAGGATGTCAGGAAAATAACCAGTAGAGAACACTAAAGCATTCCTTGACTTACCAGCCATATGGGAAAAGGGAATTCTTGCTATGAAAGGATTACCAGTTAACAACTAAGGATTGACATTATCAGTGGGTTTAAAAACACTGTGGGGAAGCAACTTGAATGACCAGTTTCGAAACAAGTCTTCTTGTTTAAAAACAGCATAGTCAGTCTTGTTCTGAAAAAAACTCAGCTTTAACCTCTACATTTTACAGTTTTGTAAAATACACATTATTTTCTGTTTGTTTGGTTTTTTTTTTTCTTTTACTAGGTCCTTGGGAAAACACAAACATCAATTACTTGCAAACAAGAACCTGCTCCATGAAACAGTGTCAAAGGTTTAGCATAAAAATGCCCAAAGATCTTTCTCTCTACTTTATCTGAGTGAACTACAGCAAAATCTAAAATAACTCTAATCTTATAAATCAGAGATACTAACATAACCATTAACTACCTAGAGGTAAAGCAGATTTAATTGGAAATTTTGTGGTTCAGAAGTTACAGCCATACAATATCAAGTGAGCTCTCACTGGCAGTAGTGAAAGAAGGTAGTGTGATTCCAGTTCAGATTCCCCAGCTATCTACAGCTCCACTCATTTCAGTACCAATACCTTAGAAACAGCAGCACAAGCTCACCTGGAGCAAGCCTACTTTGTTTCTGCTATTCCCTCTATGCAAGTAGCATAAACACAGTCTGACCCACTCCACCTCTTTCTGGAAAGGCCTCCTTGCCTGGAAGCATTCTGTAGTCCTTTCGTACAGGAAGATTCAGTCCAGCTAAATTTCTTACCTTTAACATCTCTATCTCTACAGAAACAGGTCTGTTCTCAGAAGAAGGTCCAGCTACATTTACCAGAATCTATGTGCCAGTCAGACAGGCAAAAAGGCTCTTAGCTGGGACACTTGGTGTTCAATTTAATTAAGCTTCAGGATGGGTCTAAATAAACAGAGGAACTCAGTCAGTTGCTTGTATTATCTTCCTCTTCTTCAGCTCCATAGCTCTTTCTCCTCCTATGGAAAATAAGCAGCTCCCTGGCCGAAAAAGAAGAGTAAACAACCCCCACACTGAGACACATAAAATACAAATACTGCCTTTGCAAGACACTTTCAGGAGGAAAAACAAAAGAATAAAACAAAAAATATTTTTAGATTCACCAAAATACTGTGATTACTATTATTTGCAAACAGATTCTCTCCCCCCACAGGGCAGCCTGCGGGGCAGTCAGCAAGCCAATGTATTTAGGTGAGATATACCAGAAAACACTTTTTTTTCCAAACATAGTTCCTCAATGGAAACAAATTCAGATTTTTACCAAGCATAAAACCTTGCATGAAGCTATAAAAGCAGGGCTTTTGTCCTGCTGCACAGGAGGAGAAACAGGGTTATTTATTGCCCTTTGAGAAATGCCTACAGGAATCCTGAAGCAGGTTTCGGTAATGGCACACTGTTCCAACTGTCAGCAACAGAGAAACTTAATTTTAAATTTATACCTGGTATCCTAGAATCACAGAATAGCAGGTTGGAAGGGACCTCAAGGATCACACGGTCCAATCTTTCTTGGCAAAAGTACAGTCTGGACCAGATGGCCCAGCATCCTGTCCAGCCAAGTCTTTAAAGTGTCCAACACTGGGGAGTCCACCACTTCCCTGGGGAGTTTATTCCAAACCTGATTGTTCTTGTGAAAAATTTTCCTCTGTATCCAGTCAGCATCTCCCCAGGAGTAACTTGAACCCATCACTCATCTTTTCCATTTGACTCCTTGTAAAAAGGGTGTCTCAGTCTTCTTTGTAGACACCCTTAAATAATTGTACATGGTCATAAGGTCTCGAGGTGTGTGATAAGTGCAGCGATCCCCCATACACCCAGCACCACACTAAAGTAATGTCAGCTCTATCCTGTCGTTTGCCACCATCTTCTGGGTGCAGCCTGTCAGCCGCTTCTCCACCCACTGCACACCACTTGTCTAGACCATAACATACCAGTTTCTCTAGGAACAGGCTGTGGGAAACTGTTGAAAACCTTGGAGAAATCCAGAGAGACAATGTCCATCACTGATTGCTTCAAATATTGCTTCATTGGCTTTATTGTCTTGTTTTGGAGCAAGATCCAAAAATCTGTTGGTAGCAGATACCTACTGTAAGAATCCCCTTGGAGACAACTCCTCTGATCTTAACCTAGAGACATTCAATAGGGTTTCCACAATTCATGTGGAAGTTAGCCTCAGCTGACTTCTATACATTCAAGGTTCTCCTTAACCAAACCATGACTCCTCCCTCCTCTTCTACCCTGCCTGTCTTTACGAAACAGCCTATAGCCAGCCATTGTTATACTCCAGCTATGTGCATTTTCCCACCATGTTTCACTTATTCCTATGATACTGAAACTTTCTGACTGGGTATGTTTGATCTCCAGGCTGTGTACATTGGTATATGTTCACTTGATGTTGTTGGTCTTCTGGTTCTCATCTTAGGAGGCAGCTAAGGAACATTTGTCATTGCTCTGGGTGGCATGATTTATTCCCCAGTTGGTTGCAGTGGTGTGATGCCACTTTGGACCTCACTCCCCATGTGACCTGGAGATTCCACATACATTTGGTCTAAACTCTCTGCTCTGTTTCACATATTACACCATACAAAGGTACAGCTCCATGCCAAGCATCAATTTATGAAATCTTGATTATCTACCACATAGTATCCCGTGCCTATAGATGTTCAAGCAACACTAATTACCCTTTCTTCTTAAAGCATCAGGCTGTTCTTGCCAGCATGAGCATCTACATCACACCTGACAGTATATGGGAGCCACTCCTGGGAAATCCAGTGATCTAATTGAAACAAGCAGGCTGTCTTGGAAAGCATTTATTATTCATTGTCACTCCATTAATATTGTATGGCATAGAAGTGATTGCATTGAAAAGGTTACTGTCAAATGAGTAACGAATCTCTTTGTCAGTACAGGAAGGTCAACATCTAAGACTAGGACACAGGCAGCTAGTCAGTCATTTATATATATCACGATGAAAAATGACAGAGCTGGAGACAGACCCACCACTAGAGCTTCAATTTGAATTATTCAGTAGTCCTTTTGTTCTTCTCTGTGGAACCTGACAATAGTTTGCATATTTTTAAATTGCCCTGATGAGGCCACGGAAAGTGTTCTACTGATAAAAGTGAAGAATACAAATTGGAGCTGGATTTACTTAACTGCCCACAATAGATCATCCTGACACACTTTTCCTCTTAAGCAACAACATGGAGTTAAAAAAAGCGATGTTTCACTTCCAAGTGTGCATCAGACAAATGTTTCTATTGCAAGCTAAAACATGAGACAAAAGGAAGAAAAGGAGGGGCCTAGCAGGAAATTTTTGTCATATGTGCAAATGTGGATATTAAGAATGATCACCCAAGTAACTTCATTTCTAACATTAATTTTTCTAGTAGCAAGAAATAACAATAAGCCCTAATGAAAAGTAGATGAAACTGCTTGAAATAGGGAGATAAAAATCTGGATGCAAAGAAAAACAGAAAAAAGAACACCCCACATGCTTTATCTCATTTGCCATTATGAATCCCTAGAGACTTATTCTACAGTAGAAGTTACTACTAGAGCAAACACCTTGTAGAGGGAGGTTTTCCCCTTATCCTAAAGGAACACTAAGTCCTTTATCACAGTTGCTAGCTGTAACTGAAGTCTGGAGGCTTCCCACTCCTATCCATGGGATTTGGAGAAGCACTATGATATCACACAGCAAAGAATTATGTCTGAGCTTGCAGAATTCATCACCACCCACCTAAAACCTTGAGAACTGGGAAATACACTAAACAAAATAAAACCAAAACCAAACCAAATCAAACAAATTAACCCATGAAGCTCAAAACCTTTCTTCAGGTGTTTAGCAAAAAAGAGGACAAAATGTAATCTTTCCCTGCTCCTCTCCTGGACAGTACATAACAGAATGGAAACATAAATAAATGTATGGGTTTTTGCTTTTGGGTGCTTTTTGGTGATTCTCTTTTTTGGGGGTGGGACGGGTGTACAGGAGCTGAGATTGCAAAAACCATTCATTTTAAAATTACTCATTAAATTCTGTCCTCGAAGGGCAATGGGTGGTTTCTTTTTTTTATTATTAAGGGCACAGAAATGTACAACATAACCACTTCAACCAGAAATAAATGGGGAAGATAACAGAGGACAACCCCTGTTCAACTTCACTGAGAATCATCCAGGTTATTCTGTCTGAGGTCCTGCACATAGCTGTACCCTTCCCTACTGAATCTCCAGCAGGATCCAAATGAAATTTGGGGTCTCTACACAATAGGCTTTTTCTTTCCAGACAGAGCAAGATACAGGCTGCTAAAACCATTTTCTAAAAGCACTCCAGTTCACATGCACTTCCAACATCAAGGATTACTGCAGGATCAAGTTGACATAAACTGGGGAAGTGGGGTAGCGGGGAGAGGATTCAGCATGAGACAATCCCTCTCTCTCCAGCCTCTCTACCCCATGCTTCCTTCTTCCCAAAGCTGCTCTCATGGGAGCAGACTGCCCCATCTGCATGAACTGCACAAGGCAGTCCCATGCTGGCGATTGACTGATTTCACCCTTCTGAAACTTGTGAAATAAAAATGCTGTCACTCCCAAGAAAGCCACTTTCCTTAAATTAACATTCTGCGAAAGCAGGGAGTGGAAGGATGGGAAACCTACCACCTTTGAAAGGAACAATAATACCCAATCGACCAACTTCCTGATAACTAATTGAAATGTAGAAGTTCTCTAATTGAAAAATGTTGAATGTATTCCCCAGAACCTTCCATTATTTTTTCCATTACATTAATCATTAGAGGACACCTATTACAGATTACCCCTTTCAAACACAATCTTCCTGATAAAGAGAGTCAGGAATGCTGGCAAGGTCAAACGCCCAGCTAAATCCCAATGAGAGAAGGCAACCAGTGAGTAGAGTATTCAGTAAGATTTAGAAAACGTCGAACTATGAAGAAGACAAATGATGGCTTTCCAAATTGAAGGCAGAACACATGAGGTGTGGTGCATAAGTCAATACTTCCTTATGAATAATGTATTTGCCTTGTAAGGTGGTCCATATACTACCCTATTAGTTCCCTACCATCTAAAAGAAACAAGTTAAACAAATAAGCTTTAGGTAGGATATATTTACACAAAATACAGAAGAAAGGAGTTTTTTTCTTCTGTAGGTGATACATTTTATGTAACAACTCAGTACTGTCCTTAAATTATTTTTTGCAGATTACAAAGATTTTACACATATTATTAATGGGGGCATTAAATACACAGCTCAGACTTAATATCAGTATACTTCCATTCCTTTTCAGATGTACAGAATTCATCACAACCTGAATTCATAATCACCAGAACAGTGAATAAATATCTGTCATGAACATAAGTTATTTTTGTAGATGGTGCTGTACAGGAGCCGCCTGGGGTTTGTCTCTTAACTGATAACTTTGGAGATCAGGCAGAGAGGAACAAGCTGCTGTGAAGTGCATTCCATCACACCCAGGAGACTGCTGATATTTCTTTCCTTCTTTCCACCTGCTTTATCTTTTTGTCTAATAAATATGACCAGTCACATACTGGTACCATTATAGGTACCAGATATTTCACTCATCATGATATAGGAAAGTCATTGCAGAGACACAATAAGTATACAAGCACTATTTAGGACATGCAGCATATGGGAGGGGTAATGAGAGAGCATCCACTTTTAGACATGTAACCTGTATGGCATGGAAAATGCAAGGTAGGGGAGAAGTACATGAAGAACTGGAGCCCTGGATAAGCCACACAGGTTGGTATCACCCTCACCCTTTTAAGAAGGAAAGTGCTCAGATTGGCAATAAGATGACTGACTAGCCCTTAGGAACAGTTTTGTGACAGAACCTTTTCATAACAAGACTGCTGTAATTATGTAGTAAATATCCATATATTGCAACAGAGGCAGAAAAGCTGAATCATTTCTTCATGTAATAAATGTTTAATAAACAGACATCAGCAGGGACCTGTGGTAAGTTACAGCTTTACCTCTCTCATTCCCAGTAGCTACTTGGAAACCCAAAGGACTGGGCAAAATATGCATAGTCTATTAGTATTGTGCTTAAGGAGCTAAAGGCAAATGAGGCTCCATAGTAGTTTACACAATTTATGCGCTTTCTCTTAGACTATTTTATTGTTTGTTATTTCCTGTAGCAGAGGATGCAATTTGAGAAACAACTTTGAGCTAAACTGTACTCTTGGGTACTTCATGTGTAACTCCATGGCTTTCAATGGCACCAACAATGTTTTATTTCATTACCTGATGTAGCAAAAGTGTAACCTGACTACATATATGCTTTGTTCCTAATCTGTAAGTAGGCAGCAGATAGAGGTATCACGTTTAACAATAACTTGGGCAGCCCTGCAGCAATCACTTACCCAAAGATTGCTCCAACAGCAATCATCTCTAGTGGGAGTCTTCCACTAGATCCAAAACTTTTACTCAATAGAAGTTCAGAAAATGAAGAAAAGAGGAGCAAGAGCAATTTCTTAAGTAAAAGAGGAGACATATGAAGGAGAAAAAAAAATTTATAATAGGACTTCAGCTCTACATCTCTAACAGTAACCTGGGCTATTTTACCTCATAAGTCACTAACAGCCAAGGTTTTTTGACAAAAAATTAGAAGGGGCATTCTGTAACACACAGTTCTCACGCAAATGAGGCAGTAGTAACAGATGCATTCAGGCTGAACATTTGATAAGTTACAAGATTTTTAAATGGGTCTTACAGACACAGATATTGTCATTTCTCATTCTTCCAACTATTCCTTGCTCCTGCTTCCTTCAGAAGCAGTTAAAACTCCAAAGTCAATTCTGGGATGACTTTCATAGCACCATACCTTTCCCCTTCCTTGCTTGGGCAGAGGCAGCCCAGTCCTGGGCCAGCTACAGCTGATCGACTGGGGATGGCAAAATATCAGTTGACCTACACTGCTGAAAAGTGTCATACAGGCTCTGTTGGCAGGGCAGAACATACTGCTGCTAATCTCAGCAGTGCTGTGTACTGACAGTCAACAAAGTCCAGTCACTAAGAGAGGTGTGCATCTGAGAGGAAGAAGAGACTCTAGAGTAAAGGAGAAAATCAGTTTCCAGGATCCACCAGCAAAGCTTTGAGTCAAGAGGATAGATTTTGATTCCATTGTAGCAAAACTTTTCGGAAGTCTATTCATTACATTGCATTACCTGTAATCTTGTGTGCTCTTCTTTTGTGTCTGGCTATTAAAATTGAATTGGCATTCAGTATCTTCAGTATGAATCAGAAATCAGTAATATTATCTTACTCAAGACATTCTACAAAGAAGAAATGTACTACGGGGTCATGCAGAAAATCACCACTTCCTTCCCCATTCAGTGGCAAGACTGTAGGGAAGTCCACATACTCTAAAGTTCCATATTAATTCTGCAGCTTTTCAGTTTACCACTTCCTCACATCAAATATAGATTAGTTTCTCTAATTGCCCTATATGAATTCATAGCTGAAATGTTTGACTTGCCCAGAACTAATTGTCTGTCAAGAAGATATTTTGCAGCCAAGCAGATAGCTTAATTGGATATTTAATTTAACTGCAGGCTTTGTTTCTTCATATTTCAAGTCTTATTCCTTAAAATTTCCTAAATTGTGCATTCTGAACACATTCTCAGATTGTCTGCCTTTAAGTGAGTGTTCTGTTGTTCTTTGAAAATAAACATGTTTCATTATTAGCTTCTAGCTCCCTGCCAGGCCTGACACTATTCTCCCATACCCCAGAAAAAAACATGACAAGCAGGCCTTGTCAGGAAATAAGCCACAGATTAACTCTGTTCTATCCAACAAATTGACATTTGGAGAATTATAAATATAATCTAGAAATATTTCATTTATTTACACAGGAGAAAAATGTTCCTGGTACTGCAGTGAGGTACGTCTGGATAGCAGCATAGAGCTGCAGAGGTTTAGTGAGCACAGATTAACTGCAGAGACAGACCAGGATACCACCAAAATCTTCTGCTACTTATAAAATTCCAGACTCCCTCTGACAAGAACGTACATTAATGGCCACAAACAATACTTTAGAGCTTAGTGTGTGCACCAACTCTGCTATCTTCCCAACACAGCCACCTGTAGAATTAGTGCTCTACAAGACTAGGACCATTATATACTTTCACACAGAGGCAAACCCTACAAGAAGTCAAGCCCAAGAAAAAACAGTGTTTCATCCTTTCTTTCTTCCTTCCTCCAGGAGCTTTCACCAGGGAATACAAAACCCCATGGTTTCAGATCCCAGCCTCCTTTTCCCTTTGCTGATATCAAGGTCTAGACAGTGCAGTTCATTAGCAAATTATTAGTCCAGCATAGTCCACACAGCATACTATTATCGCAAGCTGCCAGACTCAGGTTCGATGGCCATACCACAATCAAAGGAGGAATCTCTTTGCAATGCTTTTATCTCACAGATCCTTTCACCTGGTCCTTAGCATTCTCCTGGTGAATTTTTTAATATTTTTGTGTAATGATCAGCATAAGAGAAAAAAAGGAAACAACACATACTCAAAATTTATATCCCATAGCATATGGCAAATTGGATAAAGAGCATAGTAAACTGAATAAATTACATAGACAGGGATGCTTCTGATTTTATTACCAACCTTGTCTTTGGGCATCTGTTGTTCTCTTTGAAGCTGCATGACTTTTGCTGATAATGGCCTCCCTCTTTCTTATTAGGGTAGGGTATGTGATCTCTATTGTGTAGCTGATTAGACGGTTGCTAATAATTTTTCAACATCACTTATTCAGACACTATTGATTTTCAAATGCATCTAATTACATGACACTCAGAACTTGTTTGTAAAAAGCTTTTTATTTGCATGAAACAAGATCAAAATAATGGCATTAAGAGTCTAGTGAGAACCAGAAAACCCACTTCCGTAGGTCTTGCATGTTTATGTGTGAGTCCACAATGTTTCTAGTCTCCAAGGAAAGCCAATCAGCTCACAAATCTTCTCTGAATGACACCCTAACATTAGATATTGGACCTATGACTAGATATTGGATCTGTGATTTTATGACCTAGGTTTATAGTCAAAGCAACATTGATTCTGCTTAAGATGATCTACGTAAAATTCATCTGGGATTTGAAGGCAGTTTACTGTGCTAACTCTTTTTATCTTTATTCCTTAAAGTTACGAAAGACGGAATAACCTTCAGGACTATTTTATAATTTGCTTTTAAACAAGATCTAGTTCATACTTTCCTTTTACTTCATTTCATGAAAGAACTTGGCCTTTTTTGAACAAGTTCATTACAATACAATTTCTAACCTCTTCATCAGGACTTGGAGTATAGATTTCTGAGAATAGAAATCAGAACAGAGTTATATAAATCTAGTCTGCAGAGCAGGATGCAGAGGATGAACTGAATGCGTATCTTAAGGATGAAGGCAACTTTCAGTTCACCGTAAAGCGATGTTGTATGATGATTTGACAAAAAGTATGCACTGCACATAAAACATCACTTGATACGCCCATGTACTTAGAACAGGAGCACTAATGGTCCTATCAGTTCAAAAGAATCTGATTAAGGGAGCCACAGTCTTTTGACAAAGTTAGGATAAAACTGAATAACAAACACCTACTGAAATGAAGCCAGAGAACACTATACAGAGTAGATGTGAATGACACTATATATATGGAGAGATGAGATGTTGCCTTTCAAATAGTTAATGAATAATTAATGGTGCACTTGATGAAATGAGTTTGCTTATTTTCATAATTTCCATACTGTCAAACCCTTTGCACCTACATCAAAAAAGGGGACAGGAGAAGGGAAAGAAAATGGCAATTTGTTTGAAAGCCTGCTTCATTAATATTCAAGATCATCCATTTTAAAGCAGCCGTTTGCAAATCAAACAGTGTGCCATTTTGCATATCAATGATATTTTAATATGAACAACATGAAATTTTAGTTACAAGCACATGAAGCCAAAATCAGCTCTCAAACAGAAGTAGGATAGATGAACAAAAATGCTTTCAATTCTTAGGTTAGGACTTCATAGAACTTTAAAGCATTCTGTCTGCATGGAATAAGTTATTCCTTTGACCCACAGGATAACATGAAGAATGTATTTGGTTTGCCCATATGGAACTGATTCTCTTCTACTTTACACCATTTTCATATCAAATGAAAGGAATCAAACCAATTGAAAATGAGTTCAGCAGCCTGGCAAATGTTCTTGCTTGTATTCCCACACACACCCTTTGCAGCTTTATCCCATATACTTTATCAGTAAAATGAGATCCCTTGAAAATATTTACAACATCTATTTCTGTAAAACCCTAACATTAAATATTTAACACAGATGCATGGATAAAATCTCCTTGTAGGTAAATATGCGGGAATAAGTATCCCCAGTTCTGAATGAAATTAACTTTTGTATTTCTTTTAGTGTACAGACTTAAAATACAGGCAGAAAAAAAATGTAATTTGCACTCTTGAAAGCTATTCATTATGCAGAAATATTAGTGTTGATGTTCATTATGACTTTAAATAGAGGCAACTTGCTTTACATCAAGCTCTGCACAAAAAAAGAGAACTGGGGCTATCACCTCAGTGGCTCTTGACGTGTGATCACTGCCAGGCACTAGTACTAGTAAAGGAAAACCCTTAGAGACAGCACAAATCCTTACTGCTCCAGTGGGCAGCGAATATCCCCCAGTACCTATAATAAGGCTTGGTGGTCCGACTGCTGTTTTCTCTGACCTCTTCTCTTCTCCTGCAGGTCTTTCATCCTAGGTTGGCACCTATAAGGAAAAGGCTACAGTAAAAGCCACTCCAAAGTAGTCACCTCAAGTTCTCTGTAGGACATACTAGGTTGACATTACTGCAGTAGCTATGATCTATTTGCTTTGCCAAGCTCTAGAAAAGCTTGTATCAGGCTGTTATACATGATTTCAGCAGATAAACTCCTGAGCATATACTGACTCTCAATTCACCCACAGAAATACCCACCACAAATACTGTTTTGCAGAAACATTGTCAATTAATAAAGAATCACTATAATAAGATAAGCTTCAGTACAAACTTAATGGGAGTTGTGCATTTATTTTAACATTCTCCAGCATTCATAGTATTTTTTAGTGGACCAGTAAAGACACAGAAGCATGCTTAGATATGGAAATAAGATGAAAGGTCTCCCTCTAAATTCAGATAAGAAAAACCACCAAACACAACAGTGTTTTGCATATTGTAAACAGAAGTGCACTTTCTCTCTTAGTAACATTGTGCTGCAGTTCAGCAGGAGTTCCAGTCTGAGTAAACTACTCTTCTCCCAAACTAGAAAAGATTTATTTAAAATAATCACAAGCTATCAGAGAGTCGTCTAGGTTTCAACTACATAAAACAGAAATCTCTGGGGCTCAAGCATGTCTTCTGAAGACATTAAGCCAGAGCTGCTTAATCAGAGCTCCTGGATTCAGGCTGACTACCAGTGTTAAAAGTGCTGCCAAGGTATTATAGACACAGGAGACAAAAATAACCACTGAATCACTGTATTATAGTGAAAGGGGAGTTCACAGTCTGCCTGGTGAAATAGGGAACTTTCTTCCCATTACAGGTTCTGTCCAAAATGTTAAGCATGGCAGCAGCAATGTTAGAATTGCAAACAGTGTGCTGCACTGATTGGTAAATTGTTAATTATTATTTGATTTTTTTCCATCCAAACTATGCCATTACTGGAGTAAACTGAAATCAGAATGAGCAAAGGAATTTTCTAATTCTAGTAGCAAACCAGTCAAAATTGAGAAGAAGCTTGATCCTCAAGTTTCCAATTTTGGCTACTTTCCCTGTTCAGAACTGCCTTTATACATATAGGAATACATAAGGAAATACATATAGGAATACATAAGGAAATACATATAGGAATACATAAGGAAACAAGACAAAAGAATCCATTACCCCAGTGTGTAACACATCAGTTTGTGAATGGAGGTTTCAGGAGACTGACTCTGTTTATGTGCTTGAGGAGCAACATGCACATTCACAAACAGCATCAGGTAGGACAATGCTGCAATCAAATGAATCTGAAAAATCAGCAGTTCTGGATAAAGCACTCAGTTTAGTTCTTAAAGTGTTTACAGAAGAGAGTGGCCTAAAATACAAGCTCTGTTGATAAAAGGCAAAAGGAATCTCAGTGGTCTTTGGCACAAAGGTGAATCTGGGATGTATGTATATGTACATAACAGCAGCTACTGAAAGAACTAGTGTGACCAAGAGATATTTTAATAGTAATTTTAATCTGATGGACAGAAATATTTACTTGAACAGCATTTTCAGACTGGAAGCAGTAGGCCAGAGAAATGCCAGAAGATAGATCAGAGGGCTAACAGGAAAAAGAATCAAAAAGAAAAGATGTGTTGTGAAATACCTTCTAGCCAAAAACACTTCATTGCTGGTAGGAGGGAGAAGTATGTCTGGACGTTACAACAGAGAACTCTGCTACAAATACCCACTGAAGCCAACTACAAAGGCCAGTGAACTGGTGCAAATTGATGAGTTGAAAGAGCAAAAGGGCAAACCAGAAAAAATCTGAGCTACAGAGACCAGGCACTCAGCAGGGAAGGCTAAGGGATCAAAAATGCAATTAAAAGTCTGCAGACTGGAATGGAAATATTGACCAGGAAAGTTACAGAACTTCAAATGTAGAGAGAGCAGCTAACTCCACAGAGAAGGGGAAAAACATTAAGGTCAACCTAGGCAGGATTTCAATCAAGAGGAGCAAGGTAACACCTGGTCAGAGGTTAAGAGGGCATGAAAATTAATCTCCTAATGCTGTAGAGGAGCTAGCCTACTGAAAGAGGAAAAGTCTGGTTTAAATTGGACAAGTATAACACAGCACACAAGGAAGTACTGCAGACATACCATATCAGTAGAATTGCCTGACCCTGGCTAAATATTTTTATTAGATCAACAACTGATTGCTGTTTACTACTTCAGATAAAGACAAAAATATTAAGAAAACATTAAAGACATGGTTTTATTCACTCAGCAAGCACTGCTGACATTGGAGGTCATGTTGCCATCACTTAGCTATCTGAATATAGCCCCCATTCCATTCAGAAAGGAACAGCCAAGCCATTTCCGTTACTCTAAGCAGAACTTGTGCTTTGTTGTAACATCTCTTCCAGAAAAGCTATTTAGTCCTGTTTCAGCAATACAAGTTAACTACGTATTAGTGCCCTAGGCTTTTTCTTCTGTGGTGCCTCATTCATTGATACAAATGTGGTTTCCTTTCTTTGTAATGAAAATCTGCATGACTCACATTGAACATGAAGTTTGTTCACATGACTTCACATTGAAAATGAAGTTCAACAAGGCATGATCATGCATGTGGATCAGGGCAATCCCAAGCACAAATACAGGCTGAGAGGAGACCGAGTTGAGAGCAGCCCTGCAGAAAAGGACTTTGGGGTGCTGATAGACAAGCTCAGCACGACTTGCCAGTGTGTGTGCTTGTAGCCCAGAAACCCAACTGTTTGCACTTTGGGCTACATCAAAAGGAGTGTGACCAGTAGGTCACCCTCTAATTTGGCAACATCCATTTTAAAAGTCTCTAGGACTATGTGCAACAGCGAGACATTTTCCTCATAGCCCTGCTCATTATTGCCCAGAGTCCTGTTTGTTCCTGTTACTCTGGGGTAGCACACTTCTCTGGACTGTCCCGTATATTGCCCTCCCAAGAGGCCCTACTGGATTTTGTATCTCCAGAGTATGCATTTCACTCAATAC